>NC_063062.1:27951574-28670324 GCF_018812025.1 Megalobrama amblycephala | reverse complement strand
AGCTGACCGCACTACGTATCGATGCGCCACTGAGCATGTATGTATGTGTGTATATATATATATATATATATATATATATATATATATATATATATACAATATCGCTCAAAACTTTGGGATCGGTAAGATTTTTAATGTTTTTAAAAGAAGTTTCGTCTGCTCACCAAGGGTGCATTTACTTAATTAAAAATACAGTAAAAACAGTAATATTGTGAAACATTATTACAATTTAAAATGACTGTTTTCTATTTGAAAATATTTTAAAATGTAATTTATTCTTGTGTTTGCAAAGCTGAATTTTCAGCATCGTTAATCCAGTCTTCAGTGTCACATGATCCTTCAGAAATCATTCTAATATGTCAATTTGCTGCTCAAGAAACATTTATTGTTTACAATTGTAGAAAATATTTGTGTACAATATTTTTTTTCAGGATTCTTTGATTAATAGAAAGTTCAAAAGAACAGTGTTTATTTGAAATCTAATCTTTTGTAACATTATAAATGTCTTTACTGTCACTATTGATTGATTTAATGCATCCTTGCTGAATAAAAGTATTAATTTCTTTTCAAAAAAAATTAAAATAAAAATTCTTACTGACCCCAAACTTTTGAACAGTAGTGTAAAATGTTACAAAAGCTTTGTAGATAAATGCTGTTCTTTTGCACTTTCTATTCATCAAGGAATCCTGAAAAAAAGTACACAACTGTTTTCAACATTGATAATAATAACAAATATGTCTTGAGGAACTAATCATCATATTAAAATGATTTCTGAAGGATCATGTGACACAGAAGACTGGAGTAATGATGCTGAAAATTCAGCTTTGCCAACACGAGAATAAATTACTTTGTAAAATATATTTAAATAGAAAACAGTTATTTTAAATTGCAATAATTTTTCACAATATTACTGTTTTTATTGATAGGTGACGAACAAGGTCCATGTCCTGGTTAAAATTGCATATTCTCTGGATTTAAACATTCTTGGAAACATTTGAAATAATGTGAGTACACAAGTATATAAATATACATATATAACATTGTTTTAGTGTTTTTTGTATATTTTAATCCAAAAATCTTAAATATTGTGCCTTTAATTGCCACATCATGTAATTAATTAGATTCAAAATTTTAATCACTTGACAGCCCTAATATATATGACAGCCCTAATATGTTATTTATTGTATAGCCTACTTCCTTTCTGATACTGTATTAAACACCCACTTTTCACAATCCAATCAATTCCCAATGGAAAAAATGTAGTTCTGCCCTATTTTTTTTTCTCATTGAATATTCTGTTTTGCTCTGAATTACGTCATATCACGGACTAAAAAAGTTCACTTTAAAAGCACTCTCTTTGTGAATATGTGATATTGTCAGAGGACAGAGCCCAGTTTGACTGGTCTCTAACCCCAATTAGTCCCGCAAGTGCTAACCGGACTCTTGCTCCTGTCAGCAAATCACTATGGGAAATGAAAAATGTATCCCATTCTCAGCTCTTGCCTTTCCTGCATCCTTCATCCTTAAGTACCACACCCTCCTGCTTTTACTTCCATTAGCAGCCCATCTATCCTTTCCTCTAGAAATGTCAGTGTCTTTCTCCTGCATGCATTCAGACCTCAACGTGACCTCATCCTTGTGTGTGCGTTTCTTGCAGCAGCTCTACGCATGGATCCGGGACGAACAAAGTCTCACAGGGGGTCTGCCGTACCGCCACACAGGTGGAGAACCTCAGCGGCGTGTGACAGTGAAAAGCGCTCCCAGGAGGAACACTCTCTGACAGGCCAGCAGGCTCAGCCTGTCTTCACGTCTCACATATGCATATGAGAGGAAATGGAGCAGGAAGGGGAAATGTGTCACTCACATATGGCTTTGAATGTTGTTTTTATTGTTACTCTAAAAGACACAGGGGTGCAGTACTCCCTGTGGGTGCTAGGGGGCGGAAGAGAGAGTTTTGAGTCAAAGGAATACAGGTGCTGGTCATATGATTAGAATATCATCAAAAAGTTGATTTATTTCACTAACTCCATTCAAAAAGTGAAACTTGTATATTATATTCATTCATTACACACTGATATATTTCAAATGTTTATTTCTTTTAATTGTGATGATTATAACTGACAACTAAGGAAAATCCCAAATTCAGTATCTCAGAAAATTAGAATATTACTTAAAACCAATACAAAGAAAGGATTTTTAGAAATCTTGGCCAACTGAAAAGTATGAGCATGTACATCACTCAATACTTAGTTGGGGCTCCTTTTGCCTGAATTACTGCAGCAATGCGGCGTGGCATGGAGTTGATCAGTCTGTGGCACGGCCTAAGGTGTTATGAGAGCCCAGGTTGCTCTGATTGTGGCCTTCAGCTCTTCTGCATTGTTGGGTCTGGCATATCACATCTTCCTCTTCACAATACCCCATAGATTTTCTATGGGGTTAAGGTCAGGCGAGTTTGCTGGCCAATTAAGAACAGGGATACCATGGTCCTTAAACCAGGTACTGGTAGCTTTGGCACTGTGTGCAGGTCCTGTTGGAAAATGAACAAGTCAACAAGTCCTGTTGGAAAATGAAATCTGCATCTCCATAAAGTTGGTCAGCAGCAGGAAGCATGAAGTGCTCTAAGACTTCCTGGTATACGGCTGCGTTGACCTTGGATCTCAGAAAACATAGTGGACCAACACCAGCAGATGACATGGCACCCCAAACCATCACTGACTGTGGAAACTTTACACTGGACCTCAAGCAACGTGGATTGTGTGCCTCTCCTCTCTTCCTCCAGACTCTGGGACCCTGATTTCCAAAGGAAATGCAAAATTTACTTTCATCAGAGAACATAACTTTGGACCACTCAGCAGCAGTCCAGTCCTTTTTATCTTTAGCCCAGGCGAGACGTTGTTTAAGAGTGTCTTGACACAAGGAATGCGACAGCTGAAACCCATGTCTTGCATACGTCTGTGCGTAGTGGTTCTTGAAGCACTGACTCCAGCTGCAGTCCACTCTTTGTAAATCTCTCCCACATTTTTGAATGGGTTTTGTTTCACAATCCTCTCCAGTGTGCGGTTATCCATATTGCTTGTACACTTTTTTTCTACAGCATCTTTTTTTCCCCTTTGCCTCTCTATTAATGTGCTTGGACACAGAGCTCTGTGAACAGCCAACCTCTTTTGCAATGACCTTTTGTGTCTTGCCCTCCTTGTGCAAGGTGTCAATGGTCGTCTTTTGGACAACTGTCAAGTCAGCAGTCTTCCCCATGATTGTGTAGCCTACAGAACTAGACTGAGAGACCATTTAAAGGCCTTTGCAGGTGTTTTGAGTTAATTAAGTTAGTTTCACTTTTTGAATGGAATTAAGCCGGGGACACACCTAACGATTAGCTGAAACATTCTAAGACTGAACTGAACACACATACCGATTGTTTCCTTCGACTGGAGCCGATTTATATACTCACACATGGAATTTGAACACCGACTGTAATCGCAGACTGAACGCAACTGGCTCTGACTGGACGCGTTTGAGCGCGATCAGTCATAAGTATCAATTTACATTCATAATCGGCCTTACAATCGTTAAGTGTGTGCGCGGCTTTAGTGAAATAAATCAACTTTTTGATGATATTCTAATTATATGACCAGCACCTGTAGATGAGTTTTAGTAATCAGAACTCAGTTTGATCTAAATGTGGATTACTAATCAAGCAGTCTGTGATTTATACAGTTACTGCATAAATGGTGGGCATTTTTTGACAGACAGATATGTATAATATGTATGTATGTTACCCAGCACTGATGATTACTTAAATTACAGTATTATTATGGTTCACGGTTTTTTTTTTTTTTTTTTTTTGGTCATTCTCGGAAGCTTAGCAGTGGCCACTACATGCTTTTGTGTTTTAATAAAAGATTACAGAATTTCATTTTTGTTACATCTAGGGATGCACCGATAGGATTTTTGGGGCTGATACTGATACCTTTTTTAACAAACAATTATTGTCAGATTCCGATACTGATATTTGTCACTTGCTCTCTTATTTTTGTATTTGTATTGTGTATTTGATAGTGTTTTGATCATGTTTTAAATCAGCAAAGTAAAAAAGCTAGTTGAATAATTTCTAATGAACATGGATTGGATCCATTTAACATTCAGCAGGCCGACATAAATACATAAAATACAACAGAACAAATATAGCGTATGAAATAGTTTTCAGAAATAGAAATAAAATAAACAAATGTAAAATAATACTGCATATTCTTCAAATTCTTATAAATGAAATCAATATATTATTATTAGCTAAATTCTACCGTACAACAGTAATATATCACATTTACTTTAAGTTAACTGTACTTTTATTTTGATGGGTTGCTTTGAATACTTTCGAGTTTCTGATGATAGATTTTCTCAAATGAAATGGTAAAATTCTCACGAAGTGACTCTGGAGATGAAGTTCATACATTCATGTCCTCATATAGTGAGGGGCGGCAGAGGCTGAAAAATACTGCAAGCTTCACGCATGCTTCAGTGTGTGTGTGGGGTAGGCTAAATGAAACCATGCATCTGCGCCATTCATTCACACAGAGACAAGCAGAACATGCCTTCACGCAGTTAATTAATAAACCACCAATTTGTTATATTGGCCTTTTTCACGCTATAGCTGATATGCTAATGATTGTAAATTGGTCAAAATGCAGCCGATAAATATCGGTGGCTGATACATCGGTGCAGTTTCAACTATTCAAGGGCATCTGTTAAAGCTGAAGCTGAAATCCAGATCTCTCTCCTGGTTTGGCAGTGTTGAAGTAATTCAGGTCTGTTTGGTAATCCTGCTGATAAAACGATTATGTTCTCTCTGTATCAGTCTAATGTGGCCAAGCGCTTCAATTGGGCTCACTGTGCTGATATGAATGTCTTATGGTTCTGAATGAATCATCAGCTGATGATTCGTCCAGCTATTCAGACACTGATGCTGCAGGATTCTCCACACACACACATACACATTTTTGCACTTGTACATACAGTATATGTATATACACCTTTGCAAATGTATGCACATAAACACACACACACACACACACACACACACACACACACACACACACACACACACACACACACACACAGAGAACTATAATGAAATGCTCATTAACTGATAAAAGAAATACAAACGCACTCAGAGCTGATGAAAACAAACAGGGAGCTAAAGACTGCACAGTCCTGGCAGGCTAACTATCTGTGAGCTTACCCCTGCTGACAGCAACGGTTATCAATATATACAACACAAAGAAAAAAATAATGTGTTTTCTTGAAGACCCTGTAATATCACAATGTTTTAGTCCATGTCTGTTAGCTATGATGCTAATATATATGCTAATGCCCTAAGCCTAAACAAAATCCAGTTTAAGCAGATAATCACGTTTAGCAGATATGTACATTGAAAATGTAAAATGTTTGTCTTCTATGAAAATGGTCCAAAATATTGATGACTTGTCTGTACTGCACAGATTTTTGTCCAATCAGATGCTTTCTTAAATAAGATAAACCATCTGGAGTTGACAAAATCATGAAAATAAATGATCTGCGGCGTCTGAATATGCCTTCTTCCCTACTATGAGTGCAAAACAGAGTATCCCAACAGTATATACCATACATGTATGTCTGAATACGTAGTACACTGTAAGAAAAATAATGTCCTGGCGGAAAATTAATTTACCTTTAAATTATGCACAATAAAAATACATAATTCAAAATATGTGTACCTGTGAAAAATCAATGTGGAATATTCCTTCATATTAACACAGTACATTGCGCCATAGGCTATTTAAACAGACTTTTCTTAAAAGTGTATTAAAAAAAAAATCTGTGGGTGAAAATTACCCAAATACTTCAGCCAATACAGTGCACCTACAATGAAGCGGGTAAGGGACACTAATGACGCTGTATGTCACATGCAGCCAAAGCAAACAAGTTCTTCCTCGAATGTAGTAACTACTCAAGATATTACCTATGCAATTTCGGACGCAGCAATGATTCATTACTTTCATATAACCACAGTCTATAACAGCTATTAAAAAAGGGATGACATGGAAGAAAACTGCATTGATTTAGTGAATTCATGCGTTCTTTATGTGTTTGTCCTGCTATAATGTGAGGATGAGTAGTCGTGCTGTGTAAAACAGCAGTGAGTATGAGCTCTGTCTCTTTCCTGTCTGTGATCTGATTGTTTTGACGTTTCTGAAATGGACTGAGAAATGTGCTGATGGGAGGAGAAGAGAGAAAAGTGATTGAGAGGAAAGGACATTTCTCATGAATTTCTCACTTCCTGCTTGGAAACTCGTGCAGAAATCAGCAACAGCATTGATGCATTAAATAGCATTGTGTGTCTTCTGCAATTCAGTACAATGGAAATTTTAAATGGAATGTAACATCACTTTCACAACTGATATTCTGCACAAAATGAGTGTTGGAAGCTTTATTTTTCAGTATCGATATGTATCGAAAAATCTATATTTTTGTCAACACTACATTGAACACAGTGTATTATTTCAGATGCCTTTTTAAAAGACAACAATTGAAAAATGTATAGCCTATATATTATGTATTAAATTTATCCCACCAAAGTGGCTAGTAGGATTGACTGCGTTACACGCCACTGTGTAAATCCACCCGCATTTGTCGGGTGTTAATGTCAAGCCCTGTTAATAATACAGGTGCTGGTCATATAATTAGAATATTGTGAAAAAGATCACTTTTATTGTAAATTATTTTAAAAAATGAAACTTTCATTTATACTAGATTCTCTACATGTAAAGTAAAACATTTCAAAAATTTTTTTTTTTTTTTAATTTGTTGATTAGCGCGTACAGCTAATGAAAGTTCAAAATCCAGTATCTCAAAATATTAGAATATTTACATTTGAGTTTCATTAAATGACCATCCCTACAGTATAAATTCCGGGTATCTCTTGTTCTTTGAAACCACACTAATGGGGAAGACTGCTGACTTGGCAATGGTCCAGGAGACAATCATTGACACCCTCCACAAAGAGAGTAAGTCACAGATGGTCATTACTGAATGGGGTGGCTGTTTACAGAGTGATGTATCAAAGCATATTAAATGTAAAGTTGACTGGAAGGAAGAAATTGGGTAGGCAAAGGTGCACAAGCAAAAGGGATGACCACAAGCTTGAGAATACTGTCAAGTAAAGCCGATTCAAACACTTGGGAGAGCTTCACAATGAGTCAAATGAAGCCGGAGTCAGCGCATCAAGAGTCACCACACTCAGACATCTTCAGGAAAAGGACTACCAAGCCACTTCTGAAACAGAAACAACGTCAGAAGCATCTTACCTGGGCTAAGGAAAAAAAGAACTGGACAGTGAACAGTGGTCGAAAGTCCTCTTTTCAGATAAAAGTAAATTTTGCATTTCATGTTGAAATCATGGTCCCAGAGTCTGAAGGAAGACTGGAGAGGCACAGAATCCAAGCTACTTGAAGTCTAGTGTGAAGTTTCTGAAGTCAATAATGATTTGGGGGGGCGTGACGTCTGCTGGTGTTGGTCCATTGTGTTTTATCAAGTGCAAAGTCAATGCAGCCATCTTCCAGGAGATTTTGGAGCACTTTATGCTTCCATCTGCTGACAAGCTTTATGGAGATTTCCTTTTCCAGCAGGACTTTAGCACCTGCACACAGTGCAAAAAACACTTCCAAGTGGTTTGCTGACCATGATATTACTGTGTTTTACTGGCCAGCCAACATGCCTGACCCCTGAATCTATGGGATATTTTCAAGAGAAAGATGAGAACAATATATCAATTCAACAATATCCAACAATATACAGATGATCTGAAGGCTCAATAGTGCCTCAGCAGTGCCACAGGCTGATCACTTCCATGCCACACTTCACTGATGCTGTAATTTGTGCTAGGAGCAAGTCATTTGCTGTAATATGTGCTGCCGACCAAGTATTGAGTGCACAAATGAACATACTTTAAAGAACTTGAACTTTTCTGTTTTGAAAATCCATTTTTTGATTGATCTTAGGAAATAATATTTTGAGATACTGGATTTTGGACTTTCATGAGCTGTACGCTCTAATCATCAAAATTAAAAAAAAAAAAAAAAAAAAAAAAAAAAAACTTTTGAAATGTTTTACTTTACATGTAGGGAATCTAGAATATATGAAAGTTTCATTTTTAAAAATAATTTACAATAAAAAAATGAACTTTTTCACGATATTCTAATTATATGACCAGCACCTGTATAGGAGGTAAAGGATCTCAAGGGCCAGAGTTGAGAACTCCTGAATATGTGCTGCACACTTCCCTCTCAGTAACAAAATGAGAAAACAACAGTTAAGAAAGCATCTGATTGTAGCAATGTGAGTATGTTTGCACCAACTCTGCAATTCACCGACATCACGTCAACAGATAAGGTAATTGAAATTACACTGATAGTTTGATTATAAAGCATATTTGAGACTATAGACTATATAGATCTGGCTATAATGAGACTATAGTTTGAATGAATCCCTTTACTTCACATGACACACTGACATTAGCATTCAGAATAGCTCTTTCTGAATTATCCTGAACAATGTATTAACAAAGAAAGACAGTTCACTCCTATTAGTTATGAATGGGAGAAACTACAACGCGCAATATGGCGGAATACATCCCGCCTTCTAAGTAAAAAAGCCAAGGGGACTTTGGTATTAAGCATTTGCTATATGTGCCATAGAACAGAAGAAAGGCTCTTGGGAGTAAACGTAAACATCACATTGTTGTGATTTTCCCAGCAAAAATGCCCCAGGTCCTTCATGTAAAAATCAGTCATTTTATACGTTTTGTTGCAAGCTATTCACACATTGGAAATAAAAGGTGTGATTAATAAATGTAAATTCTTACATATAGCTCCTTTAATATACAATGGACTTCTATTATATAAAATGATTGCATATTGAATGTATACTTATACAACTGTAAGAGTAAATAGGCATTGTAGACAGATGACAGAATTATATATATATATAAAAAAAAACACACTCTGCATTATCTGAACTGCAGTTCCAAAGTAAAGAATAATGAACTTGGCGAGGCTAACGTCTCCCATCATTAACTGGGCTCAACTCAGCAAAAATCCACTACACAAGAGAAAAAACAATTTATTAAAAATCATTGAGAATAAAAATTCCCATTAACTTGACTAAAGAGACAAATGAAATTGGAAATAATATGTATCAAAGTGACAGAAAATACTATACATTTAGTGTCTACTGCTGAATGCTTTGAGAGCTGTTGAAACAATGGCCAGTATTTGATTAAAATATATTTCACTCACATGAAATGAAGACTGTACTTACAATAGTTTTCTACAAAAAGTTTTTTAATAATGTATGGTGTGCATATAATCATGCTTTAACAGAGGAGAAAATGAGAGAATGGCCAAAGAAGCAGAAAAGTTCTGAAGCCAGAAGACAAATGCTGAATTCAGAGTATTTCATCAAGGAATCATCAAGGAAATGATGAGATGTCATTGCAAGTGGGAGGAAAGTTATTTTATTAAAGATTGCAGAGCAATATTACAAAGCCCTGCACATGACATGTGGACAAAAATATATATTTTTGTGGCCATGGATTAAGAATTTGTTCACTCGTTTGATGAATCGTGGCCTTCAGGTCTTACAGTTTTTTTCGATTGCTAAACGACAGTGGGCACAACTGGAGTCACATGTGCAAAACTCTAAGTACAGTCTGCACAGCAGCAGTTCATGTGGACCAAACTCTAGTTCGTTTTTCATTGCTTGAACACAGTTTTCAAAACTCTACACACTTATCCCATGACTTTAACCACAACCTGCACAACACTGTGGATTTACAGCACTTTGTTCAAATGCTAACACTCTGCTGTCAAAACTGTGAACCACACATTCAAAACACAATGGATTTCAGCCTTGTGCCTTTCAAACACTGCTGATTGCAATTTTGCAGGATTAGTCCCTCAATTATTTGTTTGAATTACAGTATGTACTTTTAGTTTCTACCTTTTTTTCTCATTACTGTAATTCCGTAAATTACTACAGACTATTGAACCAAACTGCTAATTTTCATTTACCTTAAAGAATTGTTATGTTCTAAAAATTTAAGTCACTGAAATTGTTCAAACTGTAAAGATGAAAAGATTGTATTTTCTGTGTTGGAGTTTGATGCTAGTGTTTTTACTCTCAGTGTGTTCTGAGTGACAGTGTGTGTTATCACAGTGAGGGTTGTGCATAGTGTTTGGCTGCACTGAGCCTGTTTTGAGTCATGTGTTAACTGTTTAGCTCAGGTGACTGTTGGTAGTGCAGACTGTAGTTAGAGTTTTGCACATGTAGCTCCAGTTGTGCTCACTGTCGTTTAGCAATAGAAAAAAACTGTAATTTAGGCTTTTATTCACATATAAACATTGATCAACAAACATAAACAGAAGCTCAACCAAACACGAGAATAAACCTCACTGGTTCCTGAGGAAGCTCAAATGTGCTGCGTAACACACGAGTATGAACCTCATTGGTTCTTGTACATCAAGAGAACATGCTTGAGCTTCCTTTTACCACAACTGATGTGAGCTGATGAATGCTCTTCATGTCTCTTCAGAAAATTTGGACTAAACCGCCCAATTCATATGGATTAGTTTTACGAACTCATTATGAACCTTTTGAAGTGTCAAAGTGGTAGTTGCGTAGTTGTCTATGCAGGGACAGAAAACGATCAGATTTCATCAAAAAGATCTTCATTTGTGTTCCAAAGATGAACAGAAGTCTTACAGGTTTGGAACGACATGAAGATGAGTAATTAATGAGATAATTTTCATTTTTGGGTGAGCTATCCTTTAAGAATTAAATTAAGAAATATGAATTAAGAATTACTTCTAACTACTACTATTAAGAACTTTTAATTCAAATTATTATATTGTGAGCACAATTTACCTAAAATGAAGGAATGAATTAGTAAAACGTGCTGACTGTCAGGTTTCTTCTCTGTTTTGGTTTAGTTTTGTGTTCCCAGTTCTTGTTTATTTCTTGTCTTCCTTAATTGATCTACTTTCCTAATGTGTGCCTGTTAGTTACATTAGCAATCTAGTGTGTCCACCTACCCCTTGTTAATTCACTCATTTAGTCTGTGTATATATACTTCCTGTTCAGTTCCTTTTCTGTTCTTACATCTATTAGTACGTCTTTGGTTAGTGGTTGTTTCTCTCCTGCTTTTTATATTTTCCTGTTATCCTGAGTGTTTGTTGTTTTGAATTGTTGCTAATTAAAGTTGACTGCTGCATCTAGATCGTACCTCAAATAATTCTTACTGCAACCACTTTATTACAGAAAAAATTGACCTTCATAGCCCTCGCCCATGAATATCTCCCATTATTTGAATAGTCTGCCCAGTTCTCTGTGTTGGCCCAGCGTTCCGGTCTGGATGATGCAACCCTAAAATCTATTTATTGGCTGGGAGCTAATTATTAAAGCCCACTGGACTTGCCAGAGATGGGGGATTTCACGTGGCAGGAAGCCATTCTCCACTGTTTGAAGCATGTCTATCCATGCACATCATGCTTGAGCCCACTGCAGACTCAGAGCCAGAGCCTGCCTTAAAGCAAGCACCAGAAAAGAAGTCTGAGACAAAATTTGCCCAGAAGCCCGATGCCAGCAGTGAGTCTGACCAGGTGTGTGTGCCAGCAACAGCGTCCTGTGGAGTACGAGGGCATGGGATAGAGCCCACCCATAACCCCGCCGCTGAGGATGAGCTGTGCCAGGTTGGTTTGAGGAAGAGGTTATTCCCCTAAGTCTCCCATCGCCGCTGGTCCTGCTTAGCGCCAAGTCTCTTGCGTCTCCACTGGTCCCGCCCAGCTCCAGGTCTCTAGCGTTTCTGATGGTCCCATCCAGCCCCCCTCTCCTGCCTCCTCTACATGACAGCTAGTTTTTTGGCCCCACTTCCACTGTTTCTCTCCAGTTCCTTGACTGCTCTTCTGTTTCCTCCACTTTGCTCCATGGATCTGCCTCAGGTCTTCCAGTCTCCAGCTCCTACTTAGCATGTGGATCCCCTGTCTACGCCTTGAGCTACCGAGCATGACACTCCGCCTTGGCCCGTCGACTCCACCTTGGCTCCTCCTTCGGCTTCACCTGGGACCGCCGTCCTTACGGCTCCACTGGGCCTTGGTCAGTCGTCACTCTGCCTACGTCACAGACTTCCAGGCCTATGGCTATGCCTTGTTGCCTTCACCCTTCCGGCTCCGTCGATCTCCGCCTTCCCTCTGGCCCCCCTTGGTCACGCCTCTCTCCAGCTCCACGTCCTCCTCCAGAGCCCCCACCCTTCCTCCTATTGACTGTTGGTTTTGTTACAGCTCCAGGACATGCCTTTTTGGGAGGGGATGTCATGTCAGGTTTACAGACTGTCCTCCAAAAATACCCCGACCCTATAGGTCGTTTTTCAAGCATCTTATTACGACCTATATTTACATTTTAAAGTCATGCGCCCTCTAGCCTGCGTAAAAATAATGACAGTGTCGTGTTACGTCTGTCGTCATGAAATGACGTATGACTGTCGTTACCAATCAAAATGTGTGTTCATTTAAATGCAATGTGTGGACTTTTTTCTTCTATTTTTTTCTATTAACGACTACATCCACCCCACCCCTAAACCTACCCCTAGTGATTTATAGTGCATATACACTTTATGAGCGCATGCGTTCCCTAGGATCGAACCCACGATCGCATGATCGCATATTGATATTGCAATGCTCTGCCAATTGAGCTACGCGAAACCCGAAATATGACGCAGATAAAAGGGAACAATGCTTTAAAATGAAAGTGTCCTGTTGTCGACAGGGGCGCAATTTTATGGGTCGTATTTCAGGGGAATGCCAAACGACCTATATAGGCATATTGGTTTGAAAACATGTTGCAGATTTATGTTCTGTTTTGGTTTAGTTTTGTGTTCCCAGTTCTTGTGTTTATTTCCTGTCTTCCTTAGTTGACCTAGTTTCCTAGTGTGTGCCTGTTAGTTACCATAGCAACTTATTGTGTCCACCTTTCAGTTCCTTGTCCTTTCTTACATCTATTAGTATGTCTTTGGTTAGTGATTGTTTCTTTATGCATTTTATATTTTCCTATTATCCTGAGTGTTTGTGGTATTTTAAAGGTGCCCAAGAATGCTTTTTCACAAGATGTAATATAAGTCTAAGGTGTCTCCTGAATGTGTCTGTGAAGTTTCAGCTCAAAATACCCCATAGATTTTTTTTAATTAATTTTTTTAACTGCCTATTTTGGGGCATCATTAACAATGCACTGATTTACACTCGGCGCCGCCCCCTTAAATCGCGTGCTCCCTGCCACATGAGCTGTCAACTATATTACAGCGCATTTACAAAGTTCACACAGCTAATATAACCCTCAAATGGATCTTTACAAGATGTTCGTCATGCATGCTGTATGCATGCTTCGAATTATGTGAGTAAAGTATTTATTTGGATGTTAACGTTTTATTCTGAGTGAATTTGAGGCTGTCCTCCGTGGCTAACTGCTATTGCTACACTGTTCGAGAGATTTATAAAGAATGAAGTTGTGTTTATGCATTATACAGACTGCAAGTGTTTAAAAAATGGAAATAGCGACGGCTCTTGTCTCTGTGAATACAGTAAGAAACGATGGTAACTTTAACAGTACATTAGCAACATGCTAACGAAACATTTAGAAAGACAATTTACAAATATCAGTAAAAATATCATGCTATCATGGATTATGTCAGTTATTATTGTTCCATCTACCATTTTTCGCTGTTGTTCTTGCTTACCTAGTCTGATGATTCGGCTGTGTGCAGCTCCAGACGTTAATTGTGTAATCCCTTGAACATGGGCTGGCATTATGCAAATATTTGGGGCGTACACCCCGACTGTTACGTAACAGTCGGTGTTATGTTGAGATTCGCCTGTTCTTCGGAGGTCGTTTAAACAAATGAGATTTATATAAGGAGGAGGAAACAATGGGGTTTGAGACTCACTGTATGTCTTTTCCATGTACTGAACTCTTGTTATTTAACTATGCCTAGGTAAATTAAATTTTTGAATCTAGGGCACCTTTAATTTATTGTTAATTAAGATGTGTTAAAAATGTGTAAGCACAAATACATTTAAATACATGACATACAAGTTTCAATAAAAAAAATTACATTAAAGTATATTTTAGTTGACCATAAATGCTTTTCAGTATATTCAGCAGTACATTTATATGCAATTTTAGAAGAAATTATGAAATTGCATATAAATATCACTTAAGTCTCACTTAAGTCCCACTTAGGTAGGTCAAAAAAGCAATCTAAAGCTAATTGCATTTAATATAAATTCACGGTGTAATATTTTTTTATTTAATTGTAAATAAATAACATGCAATTAAGTGTACAAAAACATTACATTAATTTTGCACTTAAGTGTATTAAGTGTATAGTAAAGTGTACTTTTTATAAGGATATTAACTGAATATGCTATTTCACTCAACAATCACATGAGCTGTTTTTTTGTTTTTTGTTTTTTTTCCCTGATTAATGTTTAAGATTGATTTTCATGGTTAAACTGGCATTTGGGAGTCAGCGAGCTAGTAAATTAATCAGTAATATATATTTTTTTTTTTTTACTAAATGATATGTGTTATTAAAATAAACCTAATCTGTCTTTCATAATTAATAAGTTCTATGGACCTTCTGTGTGAATGCTTAATCCAGTCAAATGAACAGAGTTAAGCCTTATTTAATCACAGCGTTTAGGGTAATAATTTTAGATAACAATAGCATAAGGTAACATGGACAATTTGGATAATGAGTATTCAGTTTAAAGTACTGTATACTGTATGAATTAACACACAGAATGTCAAAAGATTTGTTAAAAAAGAGCAAAAGCTTGTATGATGATATGGCAGACAGCAACAGTTGCTAATTTAGGATTGGTCTATAACTTTTTTAAGGTGGGGCTTGGACAATTATAAATATACATTTTAAAGGAATTGCACCGCAACCATCATTTGATCTCAATTACAGCTTAAATGTCTTTCAAATATTTTCAATAGAAGATATTCAAATAGTAGTTAATGGAATATAATATAATATTAGATTAAATCCCGAGCAGTGAACGTATAAGCAGACTTTCATGTAGTTTTGATGTGAAGGAGGTCAGTTTGCCCTGCAGCGTCCATTATAAAAGAGAAAAGCGGGAATGAGGCCAGTCAGCATGCATTGGGTCTACACTGCATGCATAATTCACATCTTCAGCTTTAAAAGCTTCAGGATCAGGGATGCCTGGCTTGGTAGCTGGGTTACCTCAGCAGCACTCTTTCTCTTCCACCCTCTCTCATTCACTCCATTCTGAGAGGCTGAGTAGTTCTATAATATGTGACTGTGACTCATGCTAAGATCACAAGAATAGTCCGTGATGAGACTGTTTCATGCCCACTGAAAGTGTATTTGTTTTTGTGAGCGATTGTGCTTGTGAGGCTGTTTTGTCAGTTGTTTTCCTACTTATATATTTTGCCTTCCATGCTGAAAAAAAATCCAGCATAAATTCAATGCTGATTAGAGCTGGAACAGTATAGTGCTTGTCTTGCTGGTGGACCAGCACAGTCATGTGTAACCCCTCGGGTCCTACTCGCCCTGCTCCGATCGGGACTCAAACCGGCATGGGAGGCATAGGAGGCATGCGCGCTAACAAGGATGCTAAAGACCACAATTTCTAGTGTCCATCATTAGTGCACCTGTTGAGATCAGGAGATTGAACCCCGACCCTATAGGTTGTTTTTCAGGCACCTTATTACGACCTATATTTGCGTTTTGAAGTCATGCGCCCTCTAGTGGGCGTAAAAATAACGACAGTGTCATGTTACGTCTGTCGTCATGAAATGACGTATGACTGTCATTACCAATCAAAATGCGTGTTCATTTAAATGCAATGTTTGGACTTTTTATACCATTTTTCCTATTTCCATTTAGCAAAACTCATTTTTTTATTAACAACTACACCCACCCCATCCCTAAACCTAACCTTAGTGATTTATAGTGCATACACACCATATGAGCACGTGTTCCCTGGGATCGAACCCCATTCCATAGCATTGCTCTGCCAATTGAGCTACGCAAAACCTGAAATATGACACAGATAAAAAGGAACAATGCATTAAAATGAAAATGTCCTGTTGTCGAAAGGGGCGCAATTGTAGCAAATGCTCCTATGGGTCATATTTCAGGGAAGTGACAAATGACCTATCTGGTCGTATTGGTTGGAGAACATGTTTATATATATATATATATATATATATATATATATATATATATATATATATATATATATATATATATATATATATATATATATATATATAGCTGCACCAATAAACGTAGTTGAATTAAGCATTTAACCAGGAGCAATGGTTGGAATAAAACATTATGATATGATAATATTGACATTTACACTTGTTTACATTTTAAGAGAAAGAACATTATGTGAATAAATGACTTGTTAGTGGCTCTTCAACATGAACCCAATCCAAATAATCCAATGTAATTTATTTTTTCTTTGTATCAGTATTTATTTATTGCTAGTAATTTCAAATGCAGTTTCTGAATGTTATTTACATATAAAAAAATGCTTATTACATTATTTTGTGATTAAGTATTTCAGTGGAAACTTATTTTTACCACGTTACACAAGGCAATATAAGTCAGAATAAACTCAAATTCTGTGATTCAACTCAGCTTCTGCTCATGACGTTGTAGGCTGCTGTTTCAATGAAAGTAAACATATTAAGCAACTATTGAGAGCTCACAACCTACTAGCTACATTCTGCCTTAAGAACATATGGTGCGACCAAATTAAGTACAGAATTATTTACAAACCAACTAGCTGTTACAGACAGAAGGGTAGGAGACAACAGGTTTGCAGGAGATGGTATGTTTATTGACAAACAGCAGTCCAAACACAGGTGAACAGCTAAGTGAATGGTAGATAGAGTCCTTGACAAGTGATAATGCGAATACAGATAGTGTCCTTTGTCGTGCAGGGTTGTGGATGGTGGCTGGTTGTACAGCTGGAAGGGCGAATGGAGACGGAAAGGTAAACTCACACACAGACTATATCACAGAAAGACAGTGGAAACACGCTGGAGTGGAAGCAGGAAGTCTCTTGGAATCCTTGAGAGCAAACATTAAAAGTCCTTTGTATAAACGAGAAAGGCCAGTGAACTGAGGTGAGTGGAGTGCTAAAGTAGTGCTGTGGTGATGAGAGGATGACTTGCAGGTGTGGTTGATAGCTGAGTGGTGGAGTGAGTGCAGGTGTGGGCCAGGGAGGGAAATGGAGTCCAAAGCAAACAGGAACTGTGACACTAGCGTAGCCAGACTTTTAGACTAATGGCAAAAGGTCTTGACTCAATTGCTGTTTTATTGACCAAGAGGGTGTCTGACTGACATGTAAAGCAACCAATCACAGTTCGTTTTGTTCAACATCATGTTTAGGGGTGTGAAAATATAACGGCGATCTCCCTAAAATAACAGACCGACGTGTAAAGCTCTTGGACTTCAGGAGTTTTTAAAATTTCTCTGTTTAAACATTTGTTATGTTATCTATGTACTATTGTGAATAAAATATTGGCTCATGCGATTTGAAAGTCTTTTAATTTTAATTTTATTCAAATTTAAAAAAACGTCCCAATATTTCCGCAATTCGGAATGTATAATTCAACCAATCAAATGACGACTTTGAATCTCCTGAAGTGTTTCCAATTTTGTGTGCCTTATGCATTGGACGTTCAGCCAGTGGTCCGGTGTGTTACGTCTGAGACTGACTAAGCCTCTAGATTGGACTTTACTTTCCAATTAAAGAACCTATGAATGGCTGGTGCAACCCTACTCTGTTCCAGAATCTTGCCCAATAGGGCATGCCCATTGTTATTTGATTTTTGTAAACAAGATTTTTGTTTGTTTATTTTTTTTTTTTTCAAACTGAGAGACAGTTGCAAATTTTTTATGTGGCAATCAATGGCATGTCACTGATGCTGTTGATAGACCTTATACTGAACCCAGAACTTGCTTTTAAAAGACTAAATTGAGTCTGTTCTGATTCCACATTGTCTTTAAACACCTGCTAAATAAATGTTGACATGGCCCTGTGCGTCTGTCTGGTCCAGCTCTCCTGCAAAGATTAAGTTCTGGCTGAAGACTCCAGTGAAATGAACAACATATGCAAATGATCTGTCCTCCATCAGAACAACTCAATGCATCGGGCATCAAACTTCAGGCTGAGCTTCAACCCTTCCAATCCAGCCATGCTTACCATGGCAACATGAAAAGAGAGGAAAAACAGACAGAAAGAAAAAGCATGGCATACCTGGCACAGGGCAACTACAGGATGCCAGACCCTGTTCCTGTGTGTCAGGGAACGGGGGTATCTGGCATGTGTGTGTTGCCATCTGGAGGCCGGAGGGATGCCAGCCATGTTCTGCCTCTGCCAGCAGTGGGAATTAACTCAACTCTACCAGCATAAAAAAAATCCTATAATGGGAAATCATTTCGGTGAGAGAGGGAAGCTGTCAGACCTTACTCTTCTATGGAAAAGATTATGAATACTTTCCCTATCTGTCTATTCTTCCATCTCCAAGGCAGAGATGAATGTGAGCGAGGGATACAATGTGACTTAATGGGAGGAATTTATGTCAGTTAAAGCATTGTGGCCTGCAGCTATGCACACAATAATAAATAAATAGGAAAAGTGCTGCTGTCATTGCTTGTGTGAAATGATAGCTCTTCACCACACTCCTGAATCACCAGCTGAGCTCAGTCCACACCAGTAATGTTCTCTTTGTCCTGTAGTGTTTTGCCAAGTAAGTCAAAATGGGTCAATGGCTAGCGCTGTCGCCTCACAGCAAAAAGGTCCCTGGTTAGGGTCCCAGCTGAGCCAGGAGACACTGTGTGGAGTTTGCATGTTGTCCCAATGCTAGTGTTGGTCAGAAATTAAAGGTTCTCTAAGCAATCCTGAGCGGAGTAACTTCCTGTTGATGTTCGAAGTGTTGTCAAACAAAACAGAGGCTAGCTAGACCCTCCCTCCTCCTCCTCCTCCCCTCCCATCCGTGCTTCCTGAAACAGTCATGAACGCGCATTTAAAATCATTCTTGTCGGTTATTGGCTGGAGCGTGTTTATTATGATTCGTGGTCCAGGCTGCACCAGTTTGTTTTTGTTGCCGTTTTCGGAGCTTGTGGCGACTACAGAGACCGTATTTTTTTACAGTGTGTTCAGGGGACAGGCAGCTAGCGGATAGTGAGGAGATGTTTGCTGTATGTGACAAAAAAATGTTTTAGCCTAAAAACGCGTGACATCGCTTAGAGGACCTTTAACTTTTCCATATAGGGGCAATATTTGCCTCATGGAAAAATACCTGGGGCTTTTTCCCCCTTTGTAAGGGTCTTTTTTCATCACATGTATCTGTGTTGTTTTCTATACAAAAAATAAAAAAATAAAAACATTTGATCAACATCAGCAAAAGCCATCTTTACACTGCAAAGGTGGAACAGAAGCTACATCTGACATATCATGTTTATTTATGTTTAATTTATTTCTCATGTTTGAGAATGTTTAATACTGCTCAAAGGTGGCATAAATGTATTTACACAACAATTGCATAATGTTATGAGAATGTTATGAGAAAATGCCTACATAAAGTATGTAAATTATAAAATTAAAAACAGGAACTATTACTGGGTATGGCTGCAATATTAGGACAAACATTGTTGAATATTGCCCTGGATACTGAGAACCATTTATGAATTTGATATTGCCTTTTTACATATTAAACTCAAGATTTCACATTGGTTTTTATACTAGAATGAAAAACAAAATGGTTATTCAAATTGGGAATAAATTACAGTGGGTACAGAAAGTATTCAGACCCCCTTAAATTTTTCACTCTTTTTATATTGCAGCCATTTGCTAATTTTTTTTTTTTTTTTCCTCATTAATGTACACACAGCACCCCCTATTGACAGAAAAACACAGAATTGTTGACATTTTTGCAGATTTATTAAAAAAGAAAAACTGAAATATCACATGGTCCTAAGTATTCAGACCCTTTGCTGTGACACTCATATATTTAACTCAGGTGCTGTCCATTTCTTCTGATCATCCTTGAGATGGTTCTACACCTTCATTTGAGTCCAGCTGTGTTTGATTATACTGATTGTACTTGATTAGGAAAGCCACACACCTGTCTATAAGACCTTACAGCTCACAGTGCATGTCAGAGCAAATGAGAATCATGAGGTCAAAGGAACTGCCTGAAGAGCTCAGAGACAGAATTGTGGCAAGGCACAGATCTGGCCAAAGCTACAAAAAATGTTCTGCTGCACTTAAGGTTCCTAAGAGCACAGTGGCCTCCATAATTCTTAAATGGAAGACGTTTGGGACAACCAGAACCATTCCTAGAGCTGGCCGCCCAGCCAAACTGAGCTATCGGGGAGAAGAGCCTTGGTGAGAGAGGTAAAGAAGAACCCAAAGATCACACATGTGCTTGAACCTCTGTTTGTCCTTCTGTCTCTCTTTTCCTTGTGTCAAGTAAAGCCAAGCCAGTCCAGCCTTTGATGATCTGCATTTTCTGCTTACTGGGGTGTCTAAAGCCACACTCACACCAAGAACGATAACTATTAAGATAACTATATTAGCGTCCACAAAAGCGAACAATATTGCTCTGTTTATTCTAAGCACGTGCTGCAGTTTTGTCAAAATAATTTGCTTGCCAATGTGGCAATTTCTCATGGTAATGTCTCATTTTCGTCCGACATGATTGGAGCCTCCTAATTCCAGGGGTGTGAAGTAACGAATTACAAAAACTCACATTACTGTAATTAAGTAAAGTAGTTTAAAAATTGTGTACTTTTACTTGAGTACATTTTAAGTGATGTAACTGTACGCGTACTATGCTATTTTCCCTCCGTTTGTGGTCGTTACATGCTTGTTTTAATTATATTTTTATCCATCAACATGATCGGGTAGAGTAATCGGTCTTGTGACTGCCACTCTTAGAAAACTTCTGTTTAACAACTGCTGTTAATTATGGCTGCTGTGGAAGAACATCCTTCGAGCATCAATTCAACCTCTACTTTGAAGAAACATGTTAAGGTAAATATCTGATTTCTGCTCTACAAGATCTACAAAATGATCTGTATATGGGTCAATAATGTATAAGGATTTTCGACAGGCCAATTTTAAAATACAAAAAATAATAATATCTATTGCAGTTGTTCAAACATTAAGAATGTTGTGTACACATACATTTTAAATTAAGTGATTTTATTGTTTTTCTATCTAGATGAATTGGCCATAGCCTTAAAAAAATGTCATATGGTGCGACTGTGATTTATCTTAAAATTAATTACTTTCCTTAACATGCTTAAATTTTTTTTTTACAAGTTTTCAGTAATTAAAGTGTTTAGAAACAAAGTGTTTGCAGTTCGTTTGAGATTCTGTAAAGAATGACCTTATGTTTTTGTTCTATAACTTCAGAGTTGCCTTCTTAAATGTAGTTTAACACTTATTTTTCCTGTAAATCACATAAAACGGATAAAAAAAAATACCATTTACTTAAGCCACAGTAATTATATATTTTATTTTTAATTTAATACAGTTATTGTTATTATATGTGGTGCATGATGTGTGGTCGCTCCAAATGACATGAAGACCTTACATTTCATTAAAAATCTATTTAAAGTGATCAAAAAACAATACATTTTCTAAATAAATAAATAAAATAGATTTAAACCAGATTTTATTAAAATTTCACAGAATTTTCATTTTCAACTTTATAAACATTTTTTTATATTAAAAAAATCACATTGCAAACATAAGTGCACCATTTCATTTAAGCTGACTTTCATTTAAGTTGAAATTAATTAATTCTTCAATTCATCAAGGACACAGGTTTAAAGTGATCAAAAGTGACAATAAAGATGTTTATAATTTTACAAAATATTCTATTTCAAATGTTGATGTTTTGAACTTTCTATTCATCAAAGAATCCTGGCAAATAAAATATATCACAGTTTCCACAAAAATATGATCATTGATAATCAGAAATGTTTCTTGAGCAGCATATCAGCATATTAGAATGATTTCTGAAGAATCATGTGACACTGAAGACTGGAATAATGATGCTGAAAATTCAGCTCTGATCACAGGAATAAATTTCAGTTTACTATTTATTCACACAGAAAACAGATATTTTAAATTGTAATATCATTTCACTCTTCTCCTAGCAAGGTGTAACTCCATTCTTGCTGCAGGGTCAGAATTAACATGCCAGCGGTTTTATGGCCAGCGGTTTATGCTTGGCAGTGGCATCTGGTAAAATAGATTGAAATATAGTTATAAATAAATAAACAATAAATGACTAATAAATGCATAATTACCAAACTGAAATTACATGCTCTAAACAATTTCGTTTTACATTTTTCTCATATTGTAAAATACAAACATAAACTATCTGAAATATTTTTATAAAATGATCCAAACTGCATAAAAATCTATTCTAAATGATACTAAAATAAAGTACTTTATGTATATAAATCATCAATTAAATATAAAAGCACAAAAATTGCCAAATTAGGACATACAGTGGGTACGGAAAGTATTCAGACCCCCTTAAATTTTTCACTCTTTGTTATATTGCAGCCATTTGCTAAAATCATTTAAGTTATTTTTTTTTTCCTCATTAATGTACACACAGCAGCCCATATTGACAGAAAAACACAGAATTGTAGACATTTTTGCAGATTTATTAAAAAAGAAAAACTGAAATATCACATGGTCCTAAGTATTCAGACCCTTTGCTGTGACACTCATATATTTAACTCAGGTGCTGTCCATTTCTTCTGATCATCCTTGAGATGGTTCTACACCTTCATTTGAGTCCAGCTGTGTTTGATTATACTGATTGGACTTGATTAGGAAAGCCACACACCTGTCTATATAAGACCTTACAGCTCACAGTGCATGTCAGAGCAAATGAGAATCATGAGGTCAAAGGAACTGCCTGAAGAGCTCAGAGACAGAATTGTGTCAAGGCACAGATCTGGCCAAGGTTACAGAAAAATTTCTGCTGCACTTAAGGTTCCTAAGAGAACAGTGGCCTCCATAATCCTTAAATGGAAGATGTTTGGGACGACCAGAACCCTTCCTAGAGCTGGCCGTCCGGCCAAACTGAGCTAACGGGGGAGAAGAGCCTTGGTGAGAGAGGTAAAGAAGAACCCAAAGATCACTGTGGCTGAGCTCCAGAGATGCAGTCGGGAGATGGGAGAAAGTTGTAGAAAGTCAACCATCACTGCATCCCTCCACCAGTCAGGGCTTTATGGCAGAGTGGCCCGACGGAAGCCTCTCCTCAGTGCAAGACACATGAAAGCCTGCATGGAGTTTGCTAAAAAACACCTGAAGGACTCCAAGATGGTGAGAAATAAGATTCTCTGGTCTGATGAGACCAAGAAAGAACTTTTTGGCCTTAATTCTAAGCGGTATGTGTGGAGAAAACCAGGCACTGCTCATCACCTGTCCAATACAGTCCCAACAGTGAAGCATGGTGGTGGCAGCATCATGCTGTGGGGGTGTTTTTCAGCTGCAGGGACAGGATGACTGGTTGCAATCAAGGGAAAGATGAATGCGGCCAAGTACATGGATATCCTGGACGAAAACCTTCTCCAGAGTGCTCAGGACCTCAGACTGGGCCGAAGGTTTACCTTCCAACAAGACAATGACCCTAAGCACACAGCTAAAATAACGAAGGAGTGGCTTCACAACAACTCCGTGACTGTTCTTGAATGGCCCAGCCAGAGCCCTGACTTAAACCCAATTGAGCATCTCTGGAGAGACCTAAAAATGGCTGTCCACCAACGTTTACCATCCAACCTGACAGAAATGGAGAGGATCTGCAAGGAGGAATGGCAGAGGATCCCCAAATCCAGGTGTGAAAAACTTGTTGCATCTTTCCCAAAAAGACTCATGGCTGTATTAGATCAAAAGGGTGCTTCTGCTAAATACTAAGCAAAGGGTCTGAATACTTAGGACCATGTGATATTTCAGTTTTTCTTTTTTTAAAAATCTGCAAAAATGTCTACAATTCTGTGTTTTTCTGTCAATATGGGGTGCTGTGTGTACATTAATGAGGAAAAAAATGAACTTAAATGATTTTAGCAAATGGCTGCAATATAACAAAGAGTGAAACATTTAAGGGGGTCTGAATACTTTCCGTACCCACTGTATATCTATCATGGAAAACATTCTGCAGTGGTCGCATCACATGATATTAAGTCGCACCATATGATATTTTCAAATTTAGTCAAAATTTACAGGCACAGAATTGGCCACCTAAACAAAACAAGCTAGCATCCCACAAAAGGTCACTATGAAATTTGTAATAAAACTATATATTTGCAGAAATAACTCAATATTCATTGTTTTTTTGAGGTCATACCACATGAAATCCAAATGTGGGAACTACACGTTAAAAAGTTTATTTTTTCCAAATTTAAGACAGAGTTACAAACCTGCTCACTGCTTCCATGGGTCCTTCGCAAATTGGTATATGATGCAACGTCCTGTCTTTGAATTTCAACATGAAAGTCCAAAAGTGGTCATTTTTTGATGGTCGCACCACATGATATTTCATAAAATGGACATCATTGGACAAAGTTTGTTTGTATATTATGATGGAAATATAAGTATGAATGCTTTACAATTTTGTACAGAATTACAAAACATGTTGGAAATCATGACAATTAGTGCAGAAAATGAATTCAAATAAATTTAGAGTAATTTCAAAGACATTTCCAAAACAGAAGTTATGGCCAGACGGTCATACCACATGATATTTTGACACTTTAAATAACAGAAAATTACAAATAACTAATGTTTTTTGAAAAGTTAAAGTGAGTACATGCACAGGAGAGGTACTACATATGTATGGTATCTTTTTATGCATTTAAACCAAAGTTTAACTGAAAAAAAATGCAACCAGACAGAAAATTTAGGTGTCAAGTCATTGACCCATATATACAGGGCCTCATACACAATGGTGACGTCTGCATATGAACAGCTGGCTATCTAGTGCAGTCATAACAACCTGGAGTTGAACACGCTCAACCCCCCAGCACTCATCATCATGAGCAGTACTGTGGCAGCAGCGAAGTCATTCAGGTTCCTGGGGCACCACTATCTCTCAGGACCTGAAGTGGGACAATCACATTGACTCCATTGTGAAAAAGGCTGAGCAGAGTTTGTACTTACTTCGCCAGCTGAAGTTCAACTTGCCACAGGCGCTGCTGATGCAGTTCTACTCAGCCATCGAGTCATTCTATGCACTTCAATAACTGTCTGGTTTGGCTCAGCTACAAAATCAGACATCAGAAGAGAGGACGGTTCGAACTGCTGAGAGAATTATTGTTGATCCCCTGCCCACCATCCAAGAACTGTATACATCCAGAGTGAGAAAAAAGGGCTCAGAAAATCACTCTGGATCCCTCACATCCAAGCCAGCTTCTCTTTGAACTTTTGTCGTCTGGCTGACATTACAGAGCATTGAGTACCAGAACAGCCAGGTACAAGAAAGGTTTCTTCCCCCAGGCAATCTCATGAACAGTTAAATGCTCTCTCCACTGTGCAATGATAACTATGTGCAATATCACATATATATTTGACAATACCATGCATCTTAATCAATTCCCAGTTAATTCTATTCTATTCTATTCTATTCTATTCTATTCTATTCTATTCTATTCTATTCTATTCTATATAGCACATCTGGAAATACAATTGTCTATTTTGTTTAATTATATACATATGTGTATCTTATTCCAATATCTTTATTTTTTATTTTACTATCTGTCTGCTGTTGTTGTCTCTGTGTACTGGAAGCTTCTTCTGTCACCAAAACAAATTTCTTGTGTGTGCAAACATACTTGGCAATTAAGCTATTTTTTGATTCTGATTCTGAATTGGCTGAGTACAATGTTAATAATTCCCGCGGCACATTCGTAAAGTGGCACATTCGTAATGTGTGGAATTCCCACTCCGATTTATTTACTTGAGCATAGATAGATGCGTGATCTGCACTGCTGCGTCTCTTCCTTGCACGTGGGCAGCTTGCTGTCACTTGATGAGTTTACTATGAGCAAGCGTGTTGAGAACATCCTAAACTGCTTAATGATAACCCGTGGCGTTATACTGCATCTCTGTCTGCGCATGATGTGATAAAACCCAATTTATAACCAGCGTTTTTTGATTGATCCATTTCATACTCCCTGCCTTCATTTAGTGAGTGTTTAAATATCATTGTTTTTCATTTAATACTGCCCTTCGGAACCAACAGAAGATGCTTGCATGTTTCCCGGCAGAAAAATTAAGTACAATTTACCTTGATATTTGAATTCAAAAGTTTTCAACCCTCGGCTCTCAATGCATCGTGTTTCCTTCTGGAGCATCAGTGAATGTTTGAACCTTTTTTAATAGTTGAGTTTGAGTCCCTCAATTGTCCTCAGTGTGAAAAGATGAATCTCAAAATCATACAGCCACTGCTGGAAAGGGTTCAAATATGCAAAAATGCTTGAAAACTGATGAATCTGCAGGACCTGGAGGAATTTTCTGAAGAACAGAGCTCAGTTTAACTGCTCAGGACAAACAAGAGACTCATGAACAACCATAACAAAAAAAAACAAAACAAAAAAAAAAAACAGTCGTGGATCATCAGGTAACCACACACAGTATTGAGATTCAATGGTTCACATACTTATGAATGGGGTTATTTTAATAAATTCAGCTATTGTTTTATCTTGTGAACTAAATGCAATGTAAATATAATGTAAAAGGTTATTATTGCATACATAAAGAAAAAAATGCCTACATGTCATAATGGATAGTCATTGCATGTGTCAGAATTACCTATTTGGAGTATTGACGAATGAAACTGGCTAATTATTTGACCAATCATGGCAATGCACACATGAATGGCGCAGACCCAGAGCTCCCCACAGCTGACAGGCTACAGCGGAGACGAAGGCAGGAGGAGCCAAGATGTAGTAGATGTGGCTGCTGACATCTGGGGGACGACCAGCGGCGACGAGGCCCAAGAATCCGATGTCACAGACGGATGGTCGATGGTGCTGAGACGAGCGTTGTAGGTGGAGCCAGCATACCCGAAGACTGGGGTGATGGCGGTGAGACCGAGGAAAGAGGTGATGCTGAAGGGAGGAAGGAGCCTGCTGAAGCCGAAGGGAAAAAGGGAATGAGCATAGAGGACGGCCCGTATGTCCGTGGCATAAGTGGAGCGATGACTGACCAAGGGGAAGCCAGTGGGATGAGGGAACCCGGTGGAGTCACTAGGAGGGTCCCTGGAGGAGCCGAATTTGGGAGGAGCCAGGACGGAGCAGACAGGTCGACGGCCAAGATAGACAAGGGGAAACTGAGACCAGAGGCGAAGCCGCAGAATCCTCAGGCTCAAGCACTGCAGATGGTTGCGCGACCTGCAGCGCAACGTCCCAGCATGGCATCTCTAGAGATGGCTCAGCACTGCAAGCTTCTAGCTGCGGTGCTGGAGGACTGGCTGAGCACTGTGAAGAAGGTTTCATGAGACTGGACAGGATGATAGTGAGAAGGGCATAGTCCACACAAATCAAAGAGAAGAATAAATCAGAGTCCATATTATTCATAATGCTATCTTTAAACAGCGATGAAGGAGATGATACAGGGTGGGCTTGGGTGGGGATCGATTCCTTCTCACTGGTGTCCAGCAGCCAATCCTCGGTTCCTGTTCTCTTGGCCATAGATGTTGCAGGCTTGCTCGGAGGTTCCGGGGTGATGGTGAGCACTGGCCTCTTGTCCTCAGGCTCTGGCTCACTCATCACGGCGGATGGTCCCTCAACGTCTGTGGGGGGCTCTTGCGCATTCTCCGTGGTCAAAGGTGGTAACTTTGGCTCTGGGTCTATTTGGATTCTGCATCGGGGCCACATGCTCTCTAGACACTTCAGCATGACCTCCCTACAAATCATTCTGGTGGTGTTTGAGAGGTTGATGGGGTTGTGACAGTTCGCCCCGATTCAGAACAGGGTCTTTAGGGTCTCATCAAGGAGCAGGCTGGTGATGGCAAGATGGAAAAAACCCAGCATTGAAGGTGAGGAAATCATGGCTGTCCTGAGCCATAGCAATAATAATAACATAGCCATGCATGTTCATCCATATTTGGAGGTCCGGTCATCCATAATGGTGTGTGTGTGTGCAAGCAGACATAGACACAGAAGTAGTGTTGACAATTGCTTTCATCTGAAAGTAGCTAAAATTGGTCACTAAATGTTGCTAGATGACGTCATACTGGCGAGTCCACTGACCTATATTAATATAAATATAGATCAGTGGGCAAGTCACAGAATCTAGATAAGGTTTGTCCAAAAAGTTGCTAGATTTATCTCTAGGCTTTTGAAAAAAGTCTAAAAAGGGGCGGGGAAGTCTCTAAATCTAGCACTGCACTGCACAGCGGATGAAGATTTAATCTAGTAACTTTACTAATAACAATCCATACTGGTATATCCAAACAGGTACAAGCTTCACACACATGTATGTATCACGGTGACCGGACAAGGAGTGCAGGAGAAGGAACAACTTAAGTAGTGAACACAACAAGGATAATTACTAAAACACAGCCGACACATATAACAATGGTAACTATGGA
Source organism: Megalobrama amblycephala (assembly GCF_018812025.1). Taxonomy (NCBI): domain Eukaryota; kingdom Metazoa; phylum Chordata; class Actinopteri; order Cypriniformes; family Xenocyprididae; genus Megalobrama; species Megalobrama amblycephala. Next base: position 28,641,572 of record NC_063062.1, on the reverse strand, counting down.
GGCAGATGAGTGGTGGGAATCTGAATAAAGAAAGTCCATAAACAAAACAAAACAGAATGGTGACACTTTGAAGTTGTTGCCGCATTGATTTTTTTTCTTTTTTCTTGATTCACACATCTCCGAAATGTACAATTTTGGGGCTCCAAAACTCCTACAAACCCTAACTCCCAACCTCCATCCCCGGTGGTCCAGCGGATGTACAAATTCAGTGGAGAAATCAGAGAAAATCACATTGGGCTATTTTGGGGCTATTTTTGATTGGCCATTGGCCTAATTATGTTGCAAAGATCTGGCAAACCTGAAGCCATTGCATGCCACTGATTCATGTATATAGTTAAAATTTGTGGCCTGTAGATAGCTTAGCATAACTACAGCAATGATATTTTTCTTTTGTCCTTCAGTATTTTACTATTTGAGATGTACCTTGAGAATAGTATGGTATATGGTTGCTTGCTTCTTATAGGAAAAGGTCTCTGTTAGTTTCTATGTCCTCTTTTAGTTTTCTCTTTGAAGAGTCGGTTCCTTTATGTTATTCCAGGTAGAGCTAAAACACTGTTCCGTTACACTCTCTCTTCTGTCTTCTACCCGTATGTTAAAAAGTTCACTGCTAGTTTTCAGTGTATTTCTTATTTTCCTAAAACTTCAGATTTTTTTTTTCCCCAAGCAAAATGGCATCTACTGTACATATAAAAAAAGATTGAGTGTTACTAGCAGCAGTTTCTCTCTCATACTTTTAGCTAAGAAGGGGAAGAGCAAATTTCACACAGACACACATATTCTAACACCAGTTAGAACTCTAACACCAGTTAGAGCTGCCACCAGTGTTTAATCACCCATCTGTGCATTATACTTCTACAATTCTGATGACTAACTGAACGCATCAACACAGAATTGATTTGTAGACAAATATCATCTAAAGTCTGCAAAATTCAATTTTATTTTTAGCTTTAAGTAAAAAAAAAAAAAAGAAAGAAAGAAAAAGATAGAGAGACAATGTCAAAAACTGCTCGAGGACAAAAGAAAACCCTCGCGAGAAACCTGCTGCAAGGGCAGAACTGTCATTATCAGTCATCAAAACATAATATTAAGTGTCTAATTCATGTTGATGTATGTTTGTCAGATGTGGGATCCGCCTGAGTGATCTTTGTACCTGATCACACAGCGGGACACATGCCTTTCATTACCACTATAAACAGCCAGCAAAATATCTCCACTGCCAAATGAGGACTGGGGATTTGCTAATTATAACCATATTATCATAACAGTTTAATATTCATGTAATTATCCATGTGAATAATTATGTGACCATGTTTATACTTTGATAATGGCTTTTAACCGGCACCACATGGAGATGCTTTATTTAGTTTCATAATAACTGACAGTCAGTCAGAGGCATAATGTCCTTAGGAAACATCTCCCCCAAATTCTCATTCTCCAAAAATGATTGCTGTAATACAGTAATAAAAATTGCCCTGTCTGGACACATTATTATTATTATTTCCTTTGAAATTAACAATACAAAATGCACTTTTTCACATTACAGTAAATTTTCAAAACACTTATCACATTTTTTTTTTTTTTTTTGCACAAGAGGTTTATATATGAAGTATATTTAGGAAGATGACATCTCATGTGGTGTCACATTCCATCCAAAGCATTTTAAAGAGCATTTCTTAAAGAGCACTTTTATAACTATTATGCATGCAGCTTTATGAGCTTTTAATTGAGAGACTACATTGAATAATTAGACTGTTTAAAACAACCTCTACCCACATTTTTGCTAAATTCCAAAAACTTTCCTATATTACAGAGGCAGATTCTTTATTAATAAAGATTTATTTTGCACACACTCCAAAAAATGGTTTTCATGATACTTTTTTTTTTTTTTTTTTTTTTTACAATAACACACATATACTTAGTTTTCTGCCAAAGCACTATTGCATTGTGCTTAATTAACTTAAACTGTTTAACTCTCCACTATACTTGATTATCAATCTTTAAACAAACATAATGGGTTCAATTTCACCATAATAAATGAATTAATTTCTTGAATTTCTGTTAGTGTTTCTAAAAGTCTATTTTTGGAATGCTTTTAATGTTTTCAATGTATGTCTAACACTCTTTTCCATCATTGGACCATCATTTGATGAATTACATCTGTCATATGCACAAACAACCCTTTTAAATGATTATCCTCTTTCTGTGATGTTAACTGTGGCAATCAAGTTTTGTGAATAAGGCACAATATGCCTTATTTACAAAGAAAGGAGGCGTGTTTGCACTGAAGAGAGTGACAATGAAACGAAAACATTGTGTAGTGCTAGTGCGCCTGGTTAAACTGGATTGTGGCTGGTTAGTGAATAAGATGGAGTTTTCTGCTCTGAAATACTGAGCAAAAAGTGACCAAATATTTAGCCACCAAAGTACAAAAATATAAATCAATCGGATTTTGTTTAAATTGTTGTATAATGTCACATTAAACCTCCTCTTGCCTGTCTCTCTACCCAAATAGAAAGAAAAATGAAGTGTTGCTATTAATATATTCTTTTAAGGAACTTTGTTCAGCAGAGCATGAATCCTCTCCTTTCAGGCTATGCTATCCTCCTATTCCAGTTAAATGAGCTGAACATAATGCGCATGAGCGAAAAACACTTGGAAACGTTGGGAAATGCATCTCCTGAGTCTGAGCGAGGTTTGCTGAGATGACCCTAACAAATCTGCTTTTGAGAGGAGTCAAGAGCCAATTCAATGCTGATGCAAACAGAAAAACACAAGAACTGCCCATCAGACGTGGCTCTTCATTTTATACAATTATCCCCCTACTTTTTTTGTGCCTGGGAAGTGCAGTGTCAAATGCAGGAGGGTAATTTCGACCCTCCTAGAGGACACAGAATCTTGCAGACATTCCTTGATCAGCACAGGAGAAATGTTCCATCCGAAGACGTCTGGCCAGTATCTATTTAATCATCCTGACAGCAAACAGCTGTCTGACTCACTTTAGTTGTTATCAGGGCTATCTTTGCATATGATCAGCCAAAATATTATGACCAATCACAAGTGAAGTGAATATCATTGATCATCTCCTAACAAGGCCACATATTAAGGTCTGAGTAGATTAGATGGTAAGCAAACAATTAGTTCTCATAATCAACATGTTGGATGCAGGATGGGCAGGAATAAAGATCTGAGTGACTTTGACAATGGCAAAATTGTTATGGCAAGGCGACTGTGTCAGAATATCTCTGAAAAGGCAAGGCTTTTGGTTTGCTCCCAATCAGCAGTGGTGAGAATTTACAGTGGTCTGAGGAGGGACAAACCACAAACCGCCAACAGGGTGTTGGGCATCAAAGGCTCATCAATGCACAAGGGCAATGAATGGTATCTCTACTGGCATAAGTCACAAAATTGTATGGTTATGGGAGGAATGTGTCACAACACACAGTGCTCCTCACTCTGCTGTGTATGGGGCTGCGTAGCTGCAGACCGATCAGAGTGCCTATGATGACCCCTGTCCTACAATGGGCATGCGAGCGTCTGAACTCGACTATGGAGCAGTGGAAGAAGGTCGCTTGGTCTGATGAGTCCCGTTTTCTTTTACATCATGTGGATGGCTGTGTATGTGTTCATCATTGACCTAGGGAAGTGATGGCACCAGGATGCACTGTGGGATGACAACAAGCCAGTGGATAGAGTGTAATGCCCTGGCAATGTTCTACTGGGAAAGCCTCTGGCAGTTCATGTGGACATAAATTTGACACGTTCCACCTACCTAAATATTGTTGTAGACAAGGTACACCCCATCATGACAGCGCGTTAACACTACTGAGTTAAGGTGGCACTGTTAAATGCAATGGCTCTTGAACATATTAAAATATGCACACCTCATCTGCCAAAGCTGAAGGCTTTAATTATGTGTCATTATCATGACAATCAGTGTGTGTCTTGTTTTCCATCAGCTGTGCTCAAGAATTAACAAGCAGCAGATGAGCTTAAAAACTGCCTGATGTGGTTGATTTTATTGTGGACAAATACAGCAAAATTATGTAAGTAAATTAGAAAATTTTATTAAAATAAAAGTATGTTTAAGAAGTAAAACTAGAATAGTCTTGGTTGCCAGATCTTTGTCAGCATTGGTCCTCATTTTCACTTAGACCAAATGAGGCAGTTTTTAACTATGAAAATCCATTCTAAAAATAAACATTATGTCATTATGTTTTATATATACACACACACACACACACATATATATATATATATATATATATATATATATATATATATATATATATATATATATATATATATATAACTTTTATGAAGACTTCAGATGAAAACCTCAGAAAAACCTCTAAGTGCCATCTGAAATTTTCTTATAAAATTTGCATTTTTATCAAGCTTGTGTGTTTGTTCAGTTATTTCACTTTAATGGCAATTAAAATGACCTATTAATTGCCATTAAATTGAAATTACTGAACCTAAACATACGAGCTTGAAAAAATTTTCATTTTAGAAGAAAATTTCAGACAGCACTTAGAGGCTTTTGCATCTGAAGTCTTCATATATATATGAAGACTTCAGATGCATTATATATATATTATATATAGATAGATATATAATGTTTAAAACTAATATAATATGATAATCTAATTAAAGTCAATAATTATTTTCTCAAAAATAGCCTATACTGTATTTGCTGTTGATCGGTTTTTCAGAAATTACTACTGCAAAGATCAACTTTTTGAGATATCTTTTTTTTCTCAGAAAACTATGCAAATTGTTCCCTTTACATGATTTGATGTTCATAACATCACATAAACATTCATTTACATTTACATTTAGTCATTTAGCAGACGCTTTTATCCAAAGCGACTTACAAATGAGAATAGTAGAATCAATCAAATCAACATGAGAACAACAGTATATAAGTGCTGTGTGAGACAGTAACGTGCTCGTAGCAAGGAATATTTTTTTTTATTTTTTTTTTTTAAATGAAAATACACAAATAGATGGAAGAAAAATAGAAATCAAGGTAGAAATCAACATTCACGAGACAAAATACTCAGCTATATGCAATCAACTAAGTTTTTAATTTAAAGTAAAGAAACAAACACTTTCTGACCACACAATCTGACCTCACAAGACAAGAACAGTCGAACAGTGCAAAATATTAATAATTCATGTCCCAGTGTAAGCTGCGAAAAGGGGTCTAAACAACTAAACCATTTTCTGTTTGAACCTAAGTGCAATTTCAATTCACCTACAAAGCTTGTGTTCCTGAAAGTTGTTAAAAATTTAATGGTACATGTTATTTGAGGTTGAGACGTTGATACTGATAACTTTTTTTTAATGATAATATATGTGTGTATATATATATATATATTATCGTTATTATTATTATTTATTATTTTCTATATTATATGTTCTATATGTATTAACAATACAATACAATTTTAGTTATATAGCACATTTAAAAACAACTGGTGTTGACCAAAGTGCTTTACAAAAGCCAAAAAAAAAAAACACCACCACCACCACCAACAACAACAACAACAAAAAACCCAGAAAAGAAACACATACAACATTAAAGTGAATAAAAGACAATAAAATGGAAAACCTATGACTAAGGTAAAATAGAAAATAATACTTAAATCAAAAGATGATTAAATGCTAATGAAAATCAAGGAATATTAAAAGCAACTGAGAAAAGATAAGTTTTTTAAAACTGGATTTGAAAATTGACAAAGTTTGGGCAGATCTGATGTAAGCCGGTTGGCTATTCCATAACTTAGGACCGATGACCGCAAAAGCACGATCACCCCTATTTTAAGGGGGCTTTCACACTGGGTCCGAGCCCAGGTTCGATTGTTCCCAGTGCCCCCCGCAGTGTTGGTCTGGTTTCACACTCAAATTGATTCTATCGAACCCTGGTGCATTTGCGTTTATCTTACATCAGACATGTAACGCATGTCTGCGCATGACCGAAAACAGAACGCGGGTCAATAAATTGTGTTTATGCTTTTCTTATTGAGGAGCCGTGCTGCGGCATTTTTAACTAATTGCAAGTGTGCGATACATGTCTGTGGGGCACCAATATAAAGAGTTCCAATAATCTAATCGGGATGTTACAAAAGATTGCATAACAGTCTCAAAGTTCTTAGCAGATAAAAAGGGCTTAACCTTGGCTAAAAGACGAAGATGGTAAAAACAGGACTTACTTGTCTGCTTATCATATTTAAGGCTGTTATCAAGCAAAACCCCCAGATTACGAACACAGGTGGTATTGTATGGTAACAGCGAGTGAAGATCAAAGTCATGAGTACTGCGTTCTTTTGAACCAAACAAGATTTCGGTCTTGCTCTCATTAAGACTCAAGAAATTACTAGCAAGCCAGAGATAGTAAAAAGTACATTTGTGTGTCATCAGCACACAGATGAAAAGATATCCCATATCTAGATAAAATAGAACCCAAAGGGAGCATATAAAGATAAAAAGTATCAGGCCAAGAATAGAGCCCTAAGGAACACCAGAGCCCAATTGCAATTCAGATGAGGACTGTTGCCCGATGCAGACAGAATTGCTCCTATTAGTTAAATATGAGCGGAACCATTGTAGCACCGTACCCCGAAAGCTCACACATACTTCTAGGCATGATATGAGAATGTCGTGGTCGACCAAGTCAAAAGCAGAGCTAAGATCTAGCAAGACCAAAGCCATAGATTGCCCGGTATCAGTGGTGAGCATTACATCATTCATGACTCTTAAGAGGGGCGATTCGGTGCTGTGACGGGCTTTAAAACCAGACTGGAAACATGACTCGTTGAACTATATTGAAAACAATCGTACTTGTGACCATAGTTAGCTAATGCATCCCAGATCATTAAAAACACATGAAGTGACAAGGTGTAAACAAGCCCAAATATTTAATAGCATAAATACACATTCACATTCAATATACTTTCAATATACTTCACAATACTTATATTTAGTAATTCCTCTGATAATATTGAAAATAATATTAATAGTAGGATTGAGAACAGAATCAATTATTGCAAACAAGGCATTAGGCCTGTTGATGATAATTAAAATCAACTGAAAAATGTTAACGTTTGGCAGCATTAGAGGCTCGCTGAAATGCAGAGAGGGACTCTTTTAAGATTTCATAGGAAACTTGCAGTCTATCATTATTCCACTTGCGTTCAGCCCTTCTACAGATCTGTCTGAGAGAGCGAGTAGTGTCATTTAACCAAGGCTTAGAGTTGTGCTTATGTTTTTTCACCTTAGGAGGAGCAACAGCATTTAAAATATTAGAGCAGATGGAATTAAAAAAGTTCAAATGTTCATCAGCATCCAAGTAGCTTAAAGATGAGATGATGCCATAAAATCCTCTCTTGAGCCATCGTTAAAGACACGAGTCAGCCATGAACAAGGTTGATGCTTATGTATAGTTCCATTAAAAGGTAGAGAGAACAAAATTGGCAAGTGATCCGACATGCCAGTGACAATGATGTTAATATCCGATACAGGTAGACCACGTGATAAAATTAAGTCTAAAGTACAGTATGTCCATGAATATGAGTGTGGCCAGACACCCACTGATCAAAATCAAAAGAGTTTTAGAAACTCTTTAGAGAGTTGTTTAGAGTCACAGCATACATGGATGTTAAAATCACCCAAAATTAACATTCTGTCATAGCTGGCTTCAATATCCCCCAGAAACTGCACAAACTCATTGAGAAAATCCTTGTTTGGCTGAGGCAGGCGGTAAACCAAGGCAAATATCACTGAGTTATTTAAAGGGATAGTTCACCCAGAAATTAAAATTTGATGTTTATCTGCTTACCCCCAGTGCATCCAAGATGTAGTTGACTTTGTTTCTTCAGTAGAACACAAATTATGATTTTTAACTCCAACTGTTGCCGTCTGTCAGTGGTATAATGCAAGTCAGCGGGAACTTGGACTATAAGAGTCAAAAATGCATGCACAGACAAATCCAAATGAAACCCTGCGGCTCGTGACGACACATTGATGTCCTAAGACACGAAACGATTGGTTTGTGCGAGAAACCGAACAGTATTTATATCATTTTTTACCTCTAAAACACCACTATGTCCAACTGCGTTCAGCACTTGCTTAGTAAGGTCTGATCACGCTCTGACAACGGCAGTGATGTCTCGCGCATCAATGTGCCGTCACGAGCCGCAGGGTTTCATTTGGATTTGTCTGTCGTGTTTTATTTACTCTTATAGTCCAAGTTCCCGCTGACTTGCATTATACCACTGACAGACGGCAACGGTTGGAGTTAAAAATCATAATTTGTGTTCTACTGAAGAAACAAAGTCACCTACATCTTGGATGCGCTGGGGGTAAGCAGATAAACATCAAATTTTAATTTTTGGGTGAACTATCCCTTTAATGTGAGCTGAAGCAACTGCTCTTCAAAGGTACAACCAGGGCTAGTTGTTAGACAGCGGCAGTGATAAGAGTTTTTTAAACACTGCCACTAGTCCCCCACCATGGCCTGATAGCCAAGGTGAATTAAAAAAATAACTGTCCTGTGGAACCAGTTCAGTAATTGGACTTAACTCACCAGGCTGAATCCAGGTTTCAGTGATGAATAAAATATTCAGAGCATGCGTTGTGAAGAAGTCATTTATTATAAATGTCTTGTTCACCACTGACCGCATGACAAACAGCATGACAAAGTTGTGTGGTTGGAACGACAGCTCTTGGCCTGTGGTTAGAAACATAGTTTCTTGTTTTTGACATATGGACTTAATAAATCCTTATCTTGAGCAAAAATAAGCAAGCTGCAAAAATAAGCAATCTATATATTTCATTTCCAATATATACATAAATGTAATTTATGTCTGTCGAGAGATTTAAAGCAACGTTTTTGAAGACTGTGTATGTGCATACATGCTCTAGTATGTAAGAATGAGCCTATGACTGAATCTGGAAATAAAGCAAAATAATTGAGAAAAATGAGAATTCTCCTCAGATGCCATGTCCATAATTTATAGCAAAAAATCTAGCATTAATTTGATCTCAAACAAATTCAAATAAATGTGTATTCTCAAAATGATTATAAATCTGATCTGTTCTCTCGCTGTATGCAAATGGAGTTCACGTCAATGAAAGCAATATATATAAGCTGCATTTTATGTATCATTAGCTAATTTTAATATCAAATACCGCAATAGGAGAGAGCAGCATCAGCACTGGTAAGATAATTTAGTCTCACTACTTTATGAGGCTGATTATGTGATCAAAGAAATGCATGAAGTGACCATGTGTAAACAGTTCCTTTTGACCGATAATATATTGTACAGGTGAAAATGGTGTTGAACTGCATATTGATATATTGTTTAAAGCTACAGTCCGTAAGTCTCTTTGTCGCCATCTCTGTTTGAAACCTGCAATTGCAGTTGTTTGCGGAATTATCATCTTTACATGGGTTGTGCATCAGCACGACTCCTCAGCACGGATGAATCTAATGTTTTCCACACTGGTGTACTTCGGAATCACAGACTGTAGTCTTGAAGTATTAGCAAAGTAAGAATTTGCTACCGAAAAATGAACAAGTAACATGTCTGCCACTTTTGTTCTGACCAACTGAGGAAAAAAAGCGTTAAATCTAACGATCGTTTAGCTCGGATCACATCAAACCGTGCAAATTATTATTATTGTTGTACTTTGTTCTCAAATTGTTAATGTTAACAACATCAGCATTGCATGACTGTGTATTTAGTGTGTATTAGCGTTACCTGTAGATTTCAATTTCTGTACAGTAATCTCTAACATTAATTTGTCATACCATACAATCCGCCATCCAAATGATAAGTTTAATTATTGCAGCTGCTGTGAGAAAAGGCTATAAATGATCCGCCTCACATGCGCTATAGCCTACTAGCTGCGACTTGTTCTTTAAACAAAACAGATGTGATGCAATGGCAAAGACAAACGGCGACATGCTCAAATTTCCCGCGAAAACCCACCAGTACCACCCGAATTATAAAACATTATTACAAGCTTACCGTGCGAATCAGGCTAAGGTAAGGAGATAGTTTTGAATACTGGCTAGTTATGTACTTACTCAAACATTGATTTTGGATCATTTTTAACCAAAAAAAAGTTACGAACAGCAGCTTTAATTTATAGACATTATTCAGATGGACTGAAGTGGTACATTAACTTTATTATAATGCAGATTTCCTTTTTTTTCTCCTTCTTGTTTTGAGCTGTTGTTTTTGTGCCCTTTGAATGAAACCTCCCCTGGCAAACATGCTGTCATGCTTGACTGAATTGCCTTTAATTATGTTCACCTGAGGGCCTGCTGTTAGATTTAATCACTGTGTGGGCTACATTTCTTTATGTTGACGTTTAGGTAAAAGGGTAAAAAAGCACCACATACATAAATATTCAGATCTGTCTGTTGGCAAAATGTCATAACTGATGCCTGTAGCTATACAGCCCACACCGTGAATCAATTTCAGAATAAAATATTTATTTATTCTGCTTACATGAGAATATCAGCCGATGTGCATGTTCCCATTCATCACTATTGCATTTTAATAGGTTAAAACAAGAATATGGAAATTGACCAGTTGCTTTGCTGACGCATTAATGGTGATGTAAAAAATTATGTTAAAATACATTCTCAACCCAGTTTATTGTTCATTGACTCCTATTTGTATGCCATTCATGTTTTAATCTCTGCCAGAAGTATAAATATTGAGCCTCCCAGGCACCATCAAAACATTGAGAGCGGTCTGCTCAGATCCATCAAATTCTTTCCAGCTCAACCTAAAGAGAGTTTGGGGCGTGGCTACTGTATCAAGCGGAGCCATAGGATGTTTAGCCAATGTGGAACCATGGCTGATGCATTACATTTCTCCATTTTAACACCTATTTGCCACTTGTTTGCCACCTGATGTCACCTGTTGGAGTTTGGGTTCCTTGCCGCTATCGCCTTTGGCTTGCTTAGTTGGGGACACTTGACATTTGACTTGACATTTGATAATCAACAGTGCTTTGATCTGCCTGCATTGACACTATTCTTTAAGAGCTGCTGTGCAGACAAAATTATGTACCAGTTATCACTGTAAAGCTGCTTTGACACAATCTACATTGTAAAAAGCGTTATATAAATAAAGGTGACTTGACTTGACATGGGAAAAGACATTCATTTGCAAGTCAAAATTCTCTGCATTTAGACCTTCAAAGTTTAGTCAGGTCATGAACACAACAGGGTATTGCAATGTGCTACAATGGACACTTCAATAACGTACAGCATCATCATGTTGTCATCATCACCTGTTCAGAAAGACAAATGTACCCGTTTATAATGTTTACTTTGATGTGTCCAGTATAGATAGCTGCAAACATTTGTTTCAGTTCAAGAGAATTTCTTTGAGTCATATTCTGAGCTGTAAATATCATGTAACATTACAATATACTTCCCTAAATTAAAATGACTTATTGTTTTTCCCTGTCTACTCTCGCAGCTCAGGACAGTCGTTGGTGAAGGTTTGAGACTGTACTCATTTTTGTGGTCCCATCAGCCAATCAGTGTTGTTATGACTTCATTTTCCCATGAGTAATTAGTCACATGGCATTTATGGCTCAGAACAATCTGGCAGCAGAACTGAGCGCCCATGAGAAAAGATGGAAACATGCAAGTTGTGTACTTCCTCTGGGTTCTGAACCAGCCAAGCAATTGCAATTTGAAATGAATGGGAACACTAATGGATAGCTTTCTATGGGCATTATAGACCTCTTTGATTTGAACCCATGAACCGGAACTGAGATACCAAGAAACCATATCATCACTGTGTCCTTGAGTAGGACACTTAACCCCAGGCTGCTCCAGAGGGACCATCTTTGTAATTATTGCAAACAGGGTCTGCTAATTGACAAATTACCAAAATACTATTGGATCATTTTCCCAAATCCAATCCATTATGCCAAAAGAGGAGCAGCTGGTGGCACATTAGCATCTAGAGCTGATTGGGTTTCTCACATTAATGTGTAGCTTTCACATAGAAGACTGCAGTGATATTCACTCATATTTGAGGCAGTATAGGCAAGATCTAGGCTGCCAGTTTTGTGGTATCAGTTGGGATGTCAGCAACTTACAGATTATAATGGTCTTAAAATTACTTTGTAACCAAAGGAACTAAAGTGTATCCCATAGGACTGTCAATGCTAAATGACAGATATGAATTTCAGTTATTGCCATTTCCCTTGTGAATGCGTCTGAATGTAGTGCAGAGCTAAATATGGCTCTGTTCCAACACCAAGTGAGTTTCCTTGCTGTGTAGGCTATCACATGAAAACCTCATAAGTGACTGATTTGAAGCTCTCTACATGCAGAAACTGGGTGTAATACAAACAGTATGTGAAGCATGTTGGAGACTTGATTCACATTTGTCTCTAATAAGTTTGATGTTAACATGTTGCTAAGCTAGCAACATGGCACTAGCAAAATGCACTGCACCTGTATATTTAATCATATTTATTTTAGAATAAACAATCCGTATATTTATAATTAACACCCTACTTGGTGAAGTCACATTCTCCTTTTGTTTCTTCCATCATTTTGGATATATGTTTTTCCCCACTGAGCTTGTTGCAATTCACTCTGGGATTTAAAGGATATGCGATGTTACTTTAGAATCTGGCCAAAAGAAGACAGGTTCCAGACCCTCTAAGACTAAGACTAGCCTTGTCTGAAATCATATGCTGAGACCATGACTTGTGTTTCAAGATTTATGCTGCATTAATGTGCATTCAGGATGTTTTTCTAGTAGGAAATTGGACATTAGTCATATTTTATGACTACATCTACAGTACATTGCTTTCTCTTGCCATTACAGTATATTTAGAAGTCATGCATATTTAATTACCATTGGATGCATGTTGAATGTATTTTACACTTTGCTTTTGACTGTTAAAGAAGAGTAAATGTTAAAAGTAAGTGTTATTTCATGTGTTTTGCTCAATATTACAGTAATACAGGGGGAAACCTGTATGAATTTTTGGGGTTACCATTGTGCTGAAGAGTAGAGCCTGTGGTTAGGTTGACGACTGGCAGAACACCATTAAGTCAGTCTCTCTCTCTCTCTCTCTCTCTCTCTCTCTCTCTCTCTCTCTCTCTCGTGCTATAGCTTGAAATAATGAAACCTTTGTAATGTAAATAATTATATATATATATATATATATATATATATATATATATATATATATATATATATATATATATATATATATATATGTGTGTGTGTTTATACTGCATGAGTAAATATATGTGCAATATATTTGTATACATGCAGTACCATATCTTATCATTGTACATCTGTGTGGTATGTAGTAGGCCTATTACTGAATATAAAATTACATACATTATGACCCATTAGTAAATATAATGTCACATATTTTTTCTTTGAGTAGGGTCTAGCAAGCTGATTTTGCGGTGAATGTATAAAGCACAGGTAATATTTATATATTGGTCAAAAAATGGGGCACTGTATTGTATTCGATATCCGTTGGATACCTTTAATACATTTTGGCTCCATATTTCCCCAAGAAATAGTCAAGAATGAACCCCACGTTTTACTATTCTTTCCAGCAACAAAGCACTTGAATGTGACAAACTCATAACTATGAGAAATCAGACAATAATGCGTAATGAGACCCAAAACAAACCAAAACACATTTATTTGGTCCTAAAAAGTCTGAAAACTAGGAGTGAAAATCAAATTGATTAAAAAAGATTAGATTTAAGAATAGAGTTACTTGCAAATTTTGAAAAATCTTCACAAACAAAGATTGAATGAAAACAAATAAAATCATGTGAATGTTTCAACAAGACATCAATATAATTTTACAGTAGTAACAGTAAACATACTTATATGGTACTTTGGAAGAAAGTGGTGTTTGAAACCACATGGTAAGATTAAGCAGATGTTGAGAACAAAAGGCAGGTAATGAGAAGGTGGTAAATAGTTAATAATACTAGTTAAAGGTGCTAAAGAGGATGTTTTGTTTTATACATTTTTGCAATATTACTTGAAACTGTCTTTACTAACTGATAAGAGACTATTTATTAGGTGCACTGAAAGGAATAATATTAATATACATCATCTGTGCACGAGGTAGGGCCTTAAAAACATCAGCCAATTGTTTACGCGATCATCGCGCAAACGATTGGCCCTCTGGCTTGTCAATCACTGCCATGACGTTCCTTGTGCGAGACGTGCACGGCTGCGCTCTCCAGTAACTTTCCACACTCTACAGGCACCACATGCAATTTTTTTGTCAGGAGACAGGAGTAACAACTGCAGATTATGAGTTACCTGCGGTGAGTCCGACATAATGAATCTACTAACACGACACAGTGAATGCCGGTGGTAAACACTCGTGTTCCAATACTCGTGCACAAGTTTTGGGAGGCGTTCCCTCGAAATTAGCTGTGAAGGAGGGGGATTGTTCTTACGCATGCGCTCATTTCAAAAACTCAGTAACAGCAAAGCCACTGGAAGGCAAGCCTGCAACCTTTAGCCAAAAAAGCGTAACGGCTATTGCTAACGCTCCGCCCCCCGCGGTACGCAGGGAATGAGACCAGAGGCTGTTTTTTCAATGGAAGTCAATGGATGAGAGGCTTCACTATGCTGATTAAACAGCTTTTGTGGGGAAATATCTAATCATTTAATTAATGGACAGCCTGTTTGTTAATCTTCAGAATGTTTTACACTAAACAATACTTTTTTGGGAACTATATGTAGATATGTGGGAACAGTCTTTGGTTTCTCAGTCGACGAAAAGATCCTCTTTAGCACCTTTAATTGCCGTAATTGAAGCAATCCTCTATGATTTATGTAAAAATTTATGTATTCTTAAAAACAAGTGTGTGTGAGTGTGAGGGCTCATCAGACAATGTCCTCATGTAGTGAGAAATAACACCTCTAGAAGTGAAGAAACTCTTGTCAGTGAAGGAGAGAAATGGACAGACAGAAATGCAGGATTGAATACAGCTTCATATATTTTAACAATACATTTATGCAGCAGTAATAGTTTAATTTTTACAGAGTCAGTTTAAAATGCTGTCATTAAATTTAAAGAAGCACCAGACTTCATTTACTATGCATTTGCATGTTAATGTGCCTAGTCTAGCCAGACATTTGACTATAAGCATAAAGTTTGCTACACATTGCAGCTTATTAGCAGCTAAAGCAGGTGTTCCCACTGTTTGTTGCCTATAACGTTTGTGAATGACATTCACAGATGTTACTTGATGTCATTGACAACAAAACTTTTTTTTTTTTTTTTTTTGCTGCAAAAAATCATTTTGTAAGGAAAAGACTAAATATGAATGGAATTAGTACATAAAATACTTAATATTAATGATGAACGAGAAACAGCAAGTGCTCTGTCATGTTTAGTTGCAGTTTTTCTGGACTTTCAAGTTGTTTACCTTCATCACGTATGTCTTTGTTCACACCACTAATCAGTCACCATGGACACTAATCATCACGGCTGTTTGTCTTTAGTCATCATCTCTGTGTATATATAAGTTCCTGCCTGTTTCTTGTTCTTTGTCAGTTATTGTTTGTGTTTGAGTACTGTTGCGCTTCCGCCAGTTATATTAAACCTTGTGTATCTATTTTGAATCTGCATTCTTCAGTCATCTTCTTCATCTTGTGATATGCTCTTTGCCGTCATGGCTATTTATCTGCATTTAAGTGCAAATGCCAGTCTATCTGGGCAAACCTTATGCTCAAGCGTGGTACAATTAGTTCTACTGTATAAAATGGTTAGTTTCTGTCCTTGATTCTGATTGGTCAATAGCTGAGTTTTATTCACGAAAAACCACGGCTATGACCGCTTCACCCAACAGTTCTGTGTATCACTACACAACACCCCTAGCAACCACTCTTAGCAACGTAAACTGTTTGTTCTCAGTTAATATTGTTAATTGAATTTGTATTATTTAGAACAAGAAGAGTATTGTGAGAAAGAGATCGATTGAGCGGATTATTACCTGCATTCAGATTAAGCATTTTCCTTCAGGTCAGTCCTATGTTCATAATAAAAAATCTATTTAAATGTCCGATGTATTATCTTGTCCTTTTAACAGCTGGGACTTTCCCATGACTGACAGTGCTAGTCAAAGCATTTGTCAGTTGCGTATTGTTCCGTGTTCACAACAATTCAGTCTTTTCAATGTAAAAGTCTTCTCACTGACACACTCATAAAGACAGACTTTGCCGCCATCTAATGGTGTAATAATGTAACTTCTGATGCTGTTCACAGTCAGGGACTATTTTTTTCCGGCAGAAGGAAGGCTTTTAGTGAAAGTTTACTTCATGAAAGTTGCATTGATACATATTTTTGGCTTTAATATTTGTATTGTGTGGTAACCGTTTTATAAGAGCAATAAGGTACTCAAGGCTAGTGCTGTATCGTGAATAAGTCACGGCTGAAGGGGTTGCAGGCACTCCACTTCTCGTTGTGCCAAACAATGCCCTTCAGCCGTGACTTATTCACGATACAGCAGTAGCCTAGAGTACCTTATTGCTTACTTATGCCATTTAATAACCTATCTCACTAAGAAAATTCTCTTTAAACTGTTGTTCCAAATGTGGAAACTGAGCATAGAAGAAGATAGGGTGCTAATGCCTGCTATAGTACCCCTTGTGGCAGCCCCGAGAATGTTGCGTTGCATTATGAATTGCACATTTTGAGCTTGAAATGTCTATATTAACAGATATGAATTCATGTGAAAAGGATGTTTGAGGCCTTATCCTAACAGCTCAAACTATGAGTAAATTTGTTGCACATCTGTGCAATCTGTTGTTTTGTCCACTAATTGTTTGCTCCAGTTCTCCTGCATCAGGTCAAGATGATGCCAACAAATTAGCATTTCAATCACTCATAAATGAAGATGTGCGCTGCCTTTAAACTTACTTAATCTCTTATGCGTGGCAGGTTATCCTTCATTAGGTGAAGACAGACGCATCTAATTAGTGAGATTTAACACATGATTACCCATCACTCCACACTAAGCTTGAGATGACTGCTTAAATATTCACATGCTGATACCAAGAAGAAGAGTAAAACATGCATACATAAACACAACATCAAGGTGCATGAACATACTCAACACAGGTCTAAATAAACAGATACAGAAACAGACATAAACCAGTAAACTACAAAAATCTTTTGTTATGCTTTAAAGAAGTACAGTTATTTGGATTTGACTGACTAACAGAGAGCTGGCAGAAATTGCCAGTTTCAATCTGATTGGCTAGCTTTGAGCAAATTATTATTAACACACATCCTCAGTAACGCAATAATGAAAACATAACCATTGTAAAACTAAAAACATATACGCACAAATGTGTGCTTGATTCTATGAGTGTCATTGTTAATTGTGCCTGTTGCCAGGGGAAAGCAGAAGGTGAGAGACAGAGAGTGAGACAGTGTGAAAGAGATCCGTGTGTAATTCCTTTCGATCTGCCCTTCTGTCCTTGCCTGGAGCCGAGACACCGCCAGTATCCAGTAGCAACCATCCAGCCATCCTGCGGGACCTGCATTTAGCTATCAATCACTGACCTCACTTTTGAACCCCATTTCCCATAATCCCTTGCCATGCAGAGCTGTCACTACCCCCAGCTGCCACTGCTGTCACTATGGTGACCCATGCCCTCCTCAAACCACACAACATGTGGAGTTAATTACGGATTGACGTGTCAGCAGGCAAACATTTAATGCAAACACACACATTTTGGCTGCAAAAAAAATTCTCACATCCTACTTCTTTCCTTTTTTCACTCTCTCTATCTCTCTGTCATTTTTTCAAAATTCTTCCATAGGAATTGCTTGTGTGTATGATGTATGTATATGTGTGTGTATGCACTGTTTTTCATGAAAATAACTGTAAATAATAAAACATCATAATATGTATATATTTTAATATTTATATTATATTATAAATAATGTAAAATCAATAATATTATATTTAAAAAGAATACAAGGTTTTTATTTAATTTATAATTCGGCTTTCAAAATCCCTGGAAGTTTGATATGGTATTTACACTTATTAAAGGGATAGTTCACCTAAAAAATTAATTTTCCCTCTATTATTTTTCAAAACTTGTATGACTTTATTTCTTCTGTGGTACACAAATGAAAAAGAAAAAAGAAAAAGAAAAAAAAGAGAAGAATGTTGGGTTTATAAATATAAATACACAATAGAAATAGAAATAGAAATACAATAGAAATATGTTTTTATATGTCCTCAGTATATTAGCATTGCGAGGTTCATTCCATTTAATTAATTTAAAGGGATAGTTCACCCAAAAATGAAAATTTGATGTTTATCTACTTACCCCCAGGGTATCCAAGATGTAGGTGACTTTGTTTCTTCAGTAGAACACAAATGAAGATTTTTAACTCCAACCGTTGCCGTCTGTCAGTCGTATAATGCATGGCAATGGTAACAAAATCTATGAGAGTAAAAAACATGCACAGACAAATCCAAATTAAACTCTGCAGCTCGTGACGACACATTGATGTCCTAAGACACAAAATGATCGGTTTGTGTGAGAAACTGAACAGTATTTATATCATTTTTTACCTTTACATAATACTTCACGCACCGGATGCCATGCGCACTCAAGGCAGTTGGATATTAAAAATCATCATTTGTGTTCTACTGAAGCAACAAAGTCACCTACATCTTGGATGCCCTGGGGGTAAGCAGATAAACATCAAATTTTCATTTTTGGGTGAACTATCCCTTTAAATTCATTAAATGGAATGAACCTCGCAATGCTAATATACTGAGGACATATAAAAACAGCCCTCAGTTCACAACGCTGGCACACACACGCATACACACATTATAGCAGCAGAAGGACATGATGATCTTGATCATGTCTAGCTGCCAAATAATAAAGTGCTGACCATGCACTCAAGAGCAGAGAGCAAAGGTGTGTATGTGTGTGTGTGGCTCAAGGCAGAGCAGGATGGACAGAATGTGGGAGGAAAGGCAGAGAGTCCTGTGGAGAGGTGTCAGGCCCGGACACAGGTGAGATCTGGCCCAGGTAGCGTTCTCATTTCCTCAGCCCTGTCTGCGGCCCACACCCCTATAGAGAGACATCCTGATACACAGCTGTTCACAGAGTGGTCATTTCAAATGAGGCAAATTCCTTATTCTGCATTTGGGTTTTTACTGTGATGTAAATTTATGTTACATTTGATATTAAACAGGCAGATTTCTTTTGCAATAAAAAAAAAAAAAAATAAAAAAGTGCCTTTGGACATGCCAGTTTGCAAAGAGTGACACTGGTTTTTGCCAGCCACATGGCCTACTGCAGTGCAGCACATCTGAAAAAAACGCAACCACAAATGAGATTTGAGACCTACAGTTGGAAGAGGGAAGGGTTTTGTCAGTGACAGCAAAACACCATTGCTTTTCACAGAAAGCTGTTGTAAGGTCTAATAAGACTGCAATAAAATTGATCTTTTTTTTTTTTTAAATTCATTTATATATATATATATTTTGTATGAACTTGTCAGTATAAATCAGCATCTACTTTTGTTGTATAGAAAACAGCAGCTTGCACATTATGCCTAACGTCCCTTTTTTTTTTTTGACAATTTTTGGGCAAACTTTTTCTTTTAAAACCAAGTCACATAAATAAAGGCCAATTGACCCTTCTCAAAGACCCGCCCCCCCTTAGTTACTGTTGCTTTGTCCGACAAGCCATGGGGCTGTCACGCCACTCAGAGGGAAAAATACATTGCGGAGCAAAGAGGACACTGACAACACGTCGACAGACAAGACAGAGCAGGTTACTTATGATATTAAACAAAGTCCCAGCTTTCAAATTGTGTAATTTTTAAAGAAATTC
Organism: Megalobrama amblycephala; assembly: GCF_018812025.1. Lineage (NCBI taxonomy): Eukaryota > Metazoa > Chordata > Actinopteri > Cypriniformes > Xenocyprididae > Megalobrama > Megalobrama amblycephala. Next base: position 28,621,656 of record NC_063062.1, on the reverse strand, counting down.
GAACAATAAAAACTGTTTTGTGGCTCTTTAATGTGTCATAACAGATTTCTGTAGCGCCTCAGCTCAAGCGGCTCGTGAACCAATCATCTCTTCCTACTAGTTAATTTATAGCATCAAATAAACATGAATGAACATGAGAAGGAATGTTGTTTAAAACTTGGAAATACGTCAGTACACACCATTTTTCAAGTTAAATTCCACCGAGGTTAATCTTCTAACTCCTGACTGCTTTGTCGGATAAAATGGCAGATTCGGCGTTATGATTGGTTAGATCACTTGTCAATCAAACTCCCGGCAAAGGGTCAATTCACACCGCACAAACAAACGTCAACAAACACCAACAAACCGGTGGATTTATAATTTTATGAAAAATAACTGTCATGTTCACACTGCCCCAACAGATAACGACAAACTTAGAGTCAGAATGTCTTTACATGTCATTTTTCGCCTGAAAAGAGTGCATACAAAACAGAAAAAAATCTAACGTAGAAATATAAAATCTACTCCACTTTCCCACAACGCTGCAAACCTGCAAACATATTGATTTGTGATTTTTATGAATTTGCAGGTCAGAGTTCACCAAAGTTGAACTTTGGACTGCAGTGAAATGTGAAACTTCTTCTCTTAAGCTTGCATTTCCTGTCTTCAGTCACAAGTATTTGAATGGTTGTCGATGGAACAAAAGGTGCAGTGTTGCCGGCCATTAAAAGTGAAGTATGTTAAATTACATTCTCTTAACCCAGTTTATTGTTCATTACTACTATTAGTATGCCATTCATGGGTTTATCTCTCCCGAAAGTATAAACATTGAACCCCCAGGCACCATCAAAACACTTGAGAGCGGTCCGCTCAGATCTGTCAATATCTTTCCAGCACAGTCTATAGCAAGAGTTGGGGGCATGGCTAACACGTTACATGGGAAAAGATATTCGGCTTCAGTTACAGATGTGCAAGCCAAATTTCACTGCAGACCTTCAAAGATTAAACTGGTCAGATGTACCAGTTTATAATGTGGTGAAAATTTACATCAGATATGGGTTTCAGAATTAGGTGTGGCAAAATGGCTCGATAGCACCACCTACAAAATTGTAATTAAACGCCCTTCGTGCTACGTTTCACATACAAGTATGAAATTCGGTAGACACATGTAACAGTCCAGTACCTACAAAAAAGTCCCTGGGCTGAAAACCCAACAGGAAGAGAGATATTTTGAGTTTTCTCTGCAAAATTTTGGAAGTTTTTGCCATTTCCAGACATTGTACTTTAACAAACTCCTCCTAGAACTTTAATCAGATCAACATCATATTTGGTCAAATATTTGGTCTAATCTAAAGGCCTTTGCGACTTTAAATTGTGAAGATCTTGAGTTTTCGCTGAAGGGCGTGTCCGTGGCGGCCTGACAAAATTCGATGTTTCGCCATGAAACAGGAAGTTGTTGTAACTCAAGCATACCATGTCCAATCTTCCCCAAACTTCACATGTGTGATAATAGTCCTGGCCTGAACACATCTACATGCCAATATTCAGTTATAGTAATAGCACCACCCACTGGTTTAACACTGTGATACACTACTAGCAACGTACTAAAATATGCAATTGAGTTCTAAAACATGCTAGTAACACTTAGCTGAGTGCTAAAGCATGCTATTATCGTCATGAAAAAGGAAGTTGTTGTAACTCAAGCATACAATGTCCGATCTGCCCCAAACTTCACGTTTGATAAGTGCCCTGGCCTGAAGACATTTACACATCAAAATGTAGTTATAGTCATAGCGCCATCAGCGGGTGGCAGGAAGTGTGGCAAATACAAATAACTAAAATAGTCCTGATATATATACATAAAATATCGTGCTCTGTTTTCCAAAAGCCACCGGGTGGCGGTGGCATGGGTGCAAGGTCCCTTTCATCGCTGCTTACAGCTTTAATTATAGTTGCAATTCTTATTGTGAGCAGGCTTTTATACTTGTGGCAACATAAACAGAATCATCATCATTTGGTTCTCAAGTAATATGAAAAAAGGATTGGATCTGAGAAAGAATACCAGACCTTCCGTTTGAGGAATACCACCATTTTGGTGGAAAAGGGGTGGGTGCAAATGCAATGAGCTCAAGAAAGGCAAAAGAGATCCCTTTGAAACTATATTCACTGGTGCCACTGTTCAGAAAAAAAAAAAAAAAAAAAAAATATATATATATATATATATATATATATATATATATATATATATATATATATATATATATATATATATATATATATACATATATGATTTTTTCTTATGCTTTTTTTGCTTTATTGTCAGACTTTTCTTTTCAGACACTGTCTCTTCAAAGAAAATGCCCCAGACACACTCATATTTTAGTCCTGTCATAGATAGTTACAGGAGGAAATATGAAAAACCTCAAAGAGATCCAAAAAAAGTGAGGCTTTAGTGATATTATTTCATATGGAGTTCATAAATGTGGATGAATTTAATCCAGTGAGCCTGTGTCATTCACAGGTCTGCACTGCTGAGATAAATTTATTATCGTACATACCTTAAAAATCCAACCAATCACACACAAGACACACATGCCTGTCCAGGCTGGGGTCACCCTCTGGAGAGAGAAAAAAAAAAAGAAGAAGAAAAAAAAAAAAAACAGTGTGAGGAAAAAGAGAGAGAATGAGAGAGGAAGAGATCTGTGTGGGTCACAAAGGCATTAAAGGACAACTAAATAATTCAGGGCACATTTTCCAGGCTGGTGGCGGAGTCCTGTGAGCGACGAATGAAGCTTTATATCAGTCAGCCCTGCGGCTTTGTGTATCGGAAACATCTGAAGGTGAAAAGCTCAAACCTGACTCCGAGCTCATCTGGAGACGAGAGCGAGTGTGCAGACAGGAGAGCAGACGCTTACCGTGATGTTTAATGTGCTGAATGGCACTCAGAGATCATCTAGAGCTCTCACTGTCCCAGATAACTGCTCCACACACACCATTTACATCCTCACGCTGAACTGTGTCACACCTCACCTAATCTCACATTCCTATTCACACACCCACATAAACAGTCCTACACACCTGCATGCTTATGATGAATGATCGGTCACCTGATTTATAAATTCAAGACTATAGCTATTATAACTCTTTTTGCTCAATTGTACAGTACACTAAAAAGCACTCAGCACAGAATGCTGTAGCACACTATGCACTTGATTTGACCTTCAATTTCCAATGGGTTAAAGAACGGTCAGCTACAAATTGAACCCTCTCTGAATCATTATTTTGTTGGATTGTCATGAGTCAAGACATTTTTCTTTTGTATTTTACACAAAACTGGATTAAAAATAACCATTTTTCTTTTGAGATGATAACTGGACACCACTCACATGCACAGTGATAAGGTAGGTCATGTGACAGTAATGGACTCTTTGCACGCCATCTGCTGTCTTTACATTTACATTTAATCATTTAGCAGATGCTTTTATCCAAAGCGACTTACAAATGAGGAGAACAATAGAAGCAATCAAATTAACAATACGGTTAAAATATGCAAGTGCTGTGACATGTACCAGTTAGTTTAGCACAGTACACGTTACAAGGTTTTATTTAAAAAAACAAACAAAAACAAAAAAACAGAAGACAAATAGAATAGTAAGTGCTAGCATTAAAAAGGGTTAGTTCACCCAAAAATGAAAATATTGTCATTTATTACTCACCCTCATGCCGTTCAACACCCATAACACCCATTAATCTGCGGAATGCAAATTAAGATATTTTTGTTGAAATCCGATGGCTCAGTGAGGCCTGCATAGCCAGCAATGACATTTCCTCTCTCAAGATCCATTAATGTATTAGTATTAATATGTAATGTAATGTAATGTAATGTATTAGCTTCGGAGCTTTATGAATCTTTTGTGTTGAATCAGCGGTTCGGAGCGCCAAAGTGACGAAGTTTGGCGGGTTGACACATGGGGCCCTATAATACACCCGGCGCAATGCGACGCAAGGCGCAGCACAAGTGTGTTTGCTAGTTTGCGTCCGGCGCCATTCATGTTTTCCCGTTCAGCGCCACGTCCTTAAATTAGTAAATGCATTTGCGCCAGTTAGTGCGCCCATGGGCGTGCTGGTCTAAAAAAGAGGTGTGTTCAGGCGCATTGCCGGCGCATTGCTATTTTAAGGAGCTGAAAATAGACTGCGCCATAGACCAACTCAAACCTGGTCTAAAGTCAATGGCGCAATATTTTTTTGTTAGAGCGCGTTGGTAGAAACTGCGCCTCTGGACGCGTCCACAGTGCGCGTTGACTTTGCTTATTACACACAGGGATGCGCATCACACAAACATGCCAAATATTAAAAACAAAAGGATTACAGTGTAAAAGAATATTATTGTGTAGGCTACATAAATATAAAAATGTAATGATGAATAGTCATTGCGTGTATTAGAATTAGGCTACCTATTTTCAGTTCAGCCTATTACTACTTATAATGATGAACGAAATTGGCTAATTAATTGAACAATCGTGCCAATACACACACATATGTTAACTGACTCATCGTGCTGAGCTATTTGAAAGCCTGCATTTGCAAGCCCACTTTAACTTCGCGCACGAGCAGATCGGTTTCTTCGCCAACAAATTCCACCATGTAAATAGCAATCCGCCATGGCGCGAGCGCATCTCGCTCTTAAAGGGAATGGGAGATGACACTTTGATTGGTTTATTGAACGTTACGCCCATTACTCATTAAGAGAATAGGGACAGCCCATTTCAAAAATGCGCCCTGGCGCACGGACCGTTTTTCTGTCGTTAAAATAGCAAAAGTGGATTTGGACACGCCCTGAGTGCACCTGCGCCGTGCGCTTTACACTTTGCGTTTAGATCGTTAAAATAGGGCCCATGATCCGAATCATGATTCACACAAATGATTCATAATGCTCTGAAGCTTAATGAAGCAGTGTTTTGAAATCGGCCAACACTATATAAGTCGTTATTTTGTTTTTTTGCCGCACCAAAAATATTCTCGTCACTTTATAATATTAATATAATATTGAACCACTGTACTCACATGAACTGATTTAAATATGTTTTTAGTATATTAATGGATCTTGAGAGAGGAAATGTCATTGCTGGCTATGCAGGCCTCACTGAGCCATCGGATTTCAAAAAAAAATATCTTAATTTGTGTTCCGAAGATGAACGAAGGTCTTACGGGTGTGGAACGGCATGACGGTGAGTAATTAATGAAATAATTTTCATTTTTGGGTGAACTAACCCTTTAACGGTTCAAGTATTGATGAAAAAGATGCGTCTTTAGCAGTTTCTTCAAAGTGTCTCACTCTCGCTGTTGTATTCTGGATCAGTTGCAGAGATTTGACGGTACATGCTGGAAGGTCTGCCAATAGAGCATTACAATTGTCCAGTATGGATAGAACAAGAGCTTGGACAAGAAGTTGTATAGAATGCTCTGATAGGAAGGGCCTGACCTTTCTAATGTTGTGTGAGGGAAATATTTAGGACAAGGCCGTTCTAGAAATGTGATCTGTTTAAGTGATCATCATTCACAACTCTGAGGTTCCTGGCTGTCCTGGATGGAGTTATGGATGACGAACCTGGCTAAATGGAAAAGCTGTGATCAAATGTTGGCTTGGCCGAGATCACAAGCAGTTGTGTCTTTGCAAGGTTGAGCTGAAGGTGGTGGTCCTTCATCCCAATCCGAAATGTCTGTCAGGCAGGTTGAGATGCGAGCAGCTGCTGTGAGATAATTTTGCTGGAATGAGAGGAAGAGTTGTGTGTCATCAGCATAGCAATGATAGTAAAAGCCATGTTTCTGAATGACAGATCAATGTCATGTAGATGGAGAAGAGAAGTGTTCCAAGCACAGAGCCCTGAGGCACCCCAGTAGCTATATGTTGCGGTTTAGACACCTTACCCCTCCAAGACACCCTGAAGGACCTACTTGAGAGGTAAGACTTGATCCACTCGAGTGCGATTCCTGAGATGCCCATTATCATGAGAGTTGACAAGAGGATCTGGTGGTCAACCATGTCAAAAGCAGCAGACAGATCCAGCAAGATGAGTACTGATTATTTGAAATCTGCTCTTGCTAGTCTCAGAGCTTCAATAACCGAGAGCAAGGCAATCTCGGCTGAGTGGCCACTTTTGAAACCAACAAACTGGACAGGTTGTTGTCCAGGAGATTGTTCTGTGTGAGAAAGGTAGAGACTTGGTTGAATACGACTCAGTCAAGTGTCTTAGCAATAAATGGAAAAGAGATACCAGTCTGTTTTCTAAAAGAGATGGATTTAAAGTGGGTTTCTTAGGCAGTGGGGTTATCCGAGCCTGCTTAAATGCTGTGGGAAAGGTACCAGTATCAAGAGAGGTGTTGATGATATGAGTGAGTGCAGGTACAGCTGAAGAAGAAATGGCTTGAAGGAGATGAGTGTGGAGAGGATCAAGCAGACAGGTAGTAGGGTGATTGGTTTGATTGAGATTTCTGCCTCTGAGAGTGGAGAGAAATAGGGGAGAGCGTATGTGTTTGATGTTAAGATGTGTTTGTCAGTTTGTGGTGTGGAGAATTGGATGCTGATGGTTGTTGTTTTATTTATGAAGAATGTGGCAAAGTCGTCAGCTGTTAGAGTTGAGGAAGTAGGGGGAGAAGGGGACTAAGAAGAGAGGAAAAGCATGCAAGTGTCAGAAGAATTGTTAATTTTGTTGTGGTAGAATGTTGTTTTAGCAGTGGAGACATTTGCAGAGAAGGAAGAGAAGTGACTGATACAAACTAAGGTCAGTGGGATCTTTCAATTTGCGCCACTTCCTCTGTGCTGCCCTGAGTTTAGAATGATGCTTGTGGAGAACATCAGATAGCCAGGGAGCGGAGGGAGTGGCGCAGACTGGCCTGGATGAAAGGAGGCAAAAGTTGTCTAAACAAGCTGTTAGAGTGGAGCAAAGAGCATCAGTAGCACTGCTAGTATCTAGTGATGAGAACTGATTAGGGGGAGGATGAATCCATAGAGGATGGGTGGGAGGGTGAGAGTGTATGTAGGTTATGGTGAAAGGTGGCCTGTGGAGGAGTATATGTTGTGTCTGGAGCCAGGTTGAGGTTGAGAGTGAGGAGGAAGGGATCTGAGGTGTGCAGTGTAGTAACCAGCAAATGATCAGCAGAGCAGTAGCTTTATAAATGAAAGGTTCCGGTATAGTATTCTCCTACAGCAAACTGTGGTAGTAGCAAACTCTCTGTTACAATAATTATATTATGATTTAGTATAATATTAATTATAGTAAATATAACATTTCATACTATTGAATTGTTTATTGTTGCATAAAGGCACAATATGTAAGATTTTGTAAGAAATATCCAAAAACCACTAGGCCAGTGTTATATACTTTGTTCAGTTGAGTACTTACAATATCCCAAATGTTTCCAATTCTTCGTAAATCATGATAAAATCGTGATTTTAACCAAGGATATGGGACGTGTCCGGGAGTCGCATGTCAATGGCGTCATATCCGCGTTAAACCATGGCAACACCAAAGACACTTTAATATATTACATATTTTATTAGACAAGGGAACAACTGTTTGGTTACATTTATAGACAGAAAACAAATTATTGTTATATAGCTGAACACGTTTGGTCTTAATGTTTAAATCTAGTTTTCTTGATTTTCCAAGAGTACCATGCTTTTACCATGCCTCAGAGAAAAACACTATTTTGTCAAGTAGCTAATACAGCATACAGCTGCTTCATACTACAGTAACGTTAATAATCTCATCCATGAACATGATTTCTGCTCAAGTCCCACCCGATTCTTTTCAACTGGCTGCTGATAGGTTGAAGACGACATTTCCCAAGATTCCGCGCTCAAACTCGGCGTCATCAAGCTACGCATTTGTTTTGAATAGGCAACCTCTAGCGGCGAAAAATCTACATATTGTAGCTTAAAAATAGCTTTTTCTATCTTATACACATGCACATATAATAAGTGATGTATAATCAATGTTTTGATATAAATTTATTATTCATTTAATACAAATTTTCATATTTGAAAGCGTTAAACTAAGTGATATATGTTGCGATGTGTGATATGAAAATAAATGTCATTTGGTTATATTACGTAAATGTGGCTTTCATATTTACCTGTAATCTTGACAGTGTGTAACTGTTCCATCATGTTCCATCACGAGTCCTTGTTAGGCTTGTATTTGTTGCTCTTCTTTAACTTCTAAATTCAAAAGAAAATGTTAGTAAAAAACCTCATCTTCTGTGGTGCAATGTGCAATATTAGCATTAAGTACAAAATGTACAGATGCATAAAACAAAACTCCACCAGAAATAATACACCATCTAGCAACACACTATTTTTTAATGTACTGTGATTTAGGACACACTAATCTTATCCTAGGATGGACAGTATGATAATTAGGTTGCAGCTCATCCTTCAAACTAATCAAGCATGAGGAAACAACTAAACTCCCAAGAGTGCTAATGAATATGAGCAGAATGCTCATCTAACTTCAGACGATTTAAACACATCTGGGTGCGAATGTTTGTGCTTTCTGTTTATTCATCTATCATTTCACTTTCTAAATTGCCCTAAAATATGCTAATGAGGCATATGTTTAATGCATATGTTTTAATTGATAACTTTTACTGTGGTAACTGTCACTGCGCTGAATCACTGATGTATTACCATCATAAAAGAAGCATTGTCCTTAAGCCCACACAGAAGTCACTAATTATCATAGAACTACCAAGCATCTCAACAACAAAAAATACAAATTTTCTGTCTGGACTTTTATGCAGCGCCTGCTAGATCTGAAGAGTATAAATGTGAACAGATCGCTGTCAGATAAATAACAGCTCAGAGCCGTGCAGAGGAGGAAAATATCAGTTTAACCATGAATACTTTGCAGTGATGGCCATCTATCTATCTATCTATCTATCTATCTATCTATCTATCTATCTATCTATCTATCTATCTATCTATCTATCTATCTATCTATCTATCTATCTATCTATCTATCTATCTATCTATCTATCTATCAGAATCATGGCTCAATTCATCATGCCTCTATGTCTACACTGATCTTTTCAGCTGACACTGACATGCATTGCTTGAATGAACGTATATTGAGTGTGATATACCTGTCAGCACTCTGTGATATTGACTGTGTATATACGGTGAAAGGAGGACCATGTTACAGTACTGTGACATTCTCTCCATGACAGTCCCTCAGGGTTACCCAAACAATATGCTCACGCTCTACTATATTCAGTAACCTGTAAAATCTGTCTCCAGCAGGACAGAATGAAACACAGGATGAGACTTAGACTGAAAGAGAGAGTATTATAACTTTCATTGATATAGAAAATGAAAGCCCTTTGGCCAATAAAACATACAGTGGGTACGGAAAGTATTCAGACCCCCTTAAATTTTTCACTCTTTGTTATATTGCAGCCATTTGCTAAAATCATTTAAGTTCATTTTTTTCCCTCATTAATGTACACACAGCACCCCATATTGACAGAAAAACACAGAACTGTTGACATTTTTGCAGATTTATTAAAAAAGAAAAACTGAAATATCACATGGTCCTAAGTATTCAGACTCTTTACTCAGTATTTAGTAGAAGCACCCTTTTGATCTAATACAGCCATGAGTCTTTTTGGGAAAGATGCAACAAGTTTTTCACACCTGGATTTGGGGATCCTCTGCCATTCCTCCTTGCAGACCCTCTCCAGTTCTGTCAGGTTGAATGGTAAACGTTGGTGGACAGCCATTTTTAGGTCTCTCCAGAGATGCTCAATTGGGTTTAAGTCAGGGCACTGGCTGGGCCATTCAAGAACAGTCACAGAGTAGTTGTGAAGCCACTCCTTCGTTATTTTAGCTGTGTGCTTAGGGTCATTGTCTACCTTCGGCCCAGTCTGAGGTCCTGAGCACTCTGGAGAAGGTTTTCATCCAGGATATCCCTGTACTTGGCCGCATTCATCTTTCCCTCGATTGCAACCAGTCGTCCTGTCCCTGCAGCTGAAAAACACCCCCACAGTATGATGCCATGCTTCACTGTTGGAACTGTATTGGACAGGTGATGAGCAGTGCCTGGTTTTCTCCACACATACCGCTTAGAATTAAGGCCAAAAAGTTTTATCTTGGTCTCATCAGACCAGGGAATCTTATTTCTCACCATCTTGGAGTCCTTCAGGTGTTTTTTAGCAAACTCCATGCAGGCTTTCATGTGTCTTGCACTGAGGAGAGGCTTCCGTCGGGCCACTCTGCCATAAAGCCCCGACTGGTGGAGGGCTGCAGTGATGGTTGACTTTCTACAACTTTCTCCCATCTCCCGACTGCATCTCTGGAGCTCAGCCACAGTGATCTTTGGGTTCTTCTTTACCTCTCTCACCAAGGCTCTTCTCCCCCGATAGCTCAGTTTTGCCGGACAGCCAGCTCTAGGAAGGGTTCTGGTCGTCCCAAACGTCTTCCATTTAAGGATTATGGAGGCCACTGTGCTCTTAGGAACCTTAAGTGCAGCAGAAATTTTTTTGTAACCTTGGCCAGATCTGTGCCTTGCCACAATTCTGTCTCTGAGCTCTTCAGGCAGTTCCTTTGACCTCATGATTCTCATTTGCTCTGACATGCACTGTGAGCTGTAAGGTCTTATATAGACAGGTGTGTGGCTTTCCTAATCAAGTTCAATCAGTATAATCAAACACAGCTGGACTCAAATGAAGGTGTAGAACCATCTCAAGGATGATCAGAAGAAATGGACAGCATCTGAGTTAAATATATGAGTGTCACAGCAAAGGGTCTGAATACTTAGGACCATGTGATATTTCAGTTTTTCTTTTTTAATAAATCTGCAAAAATGTCAACAATTCTGTGTTTTTCTGTCAATATGGGGTGCTGTGTGTACATTAATGAGGAAAAAAATGAACTTAAATGATTTTAGCAAATGGCTGCAATATAACAAAGAGTGAAACATTTAAGGAGGTCTGAATACTTTCCGTACCCACTGTATAAAAAGAAAAAGATATTGTTCAGTATTCTGTCATGACGAGCTACCTGATCTTGGTGACCCATTTTTAAAAGAGAAAAAATATCCACAGTGAGATCTATTTGAGCCAGGATGGGTGTTCACATGTCTCCCACAGCCAGACCTTCAGACTGACAGTAGAAGGTCTAGGCTCTATCGCAGCTTTCATTGGCCAAGGACTGCCCAAGAGGATGCTTGACTGACATGTAACACAACCAATCACAGTTCATTTTGTCATGAAGGAGATTCCATTCCATGTCATGTTTAGGGGCGTGAAAATGTAAAGTCGATGTCCCTAAAATAACTCAAGAACATGCAACAATGGAGCCATGAACTTCTCATATTTTTGAATATCCAGCGTTTAGTTGATCCTGGTAAGCAAGCGCTCATTGTCAAAGTTGTAAATATGATGCCGTTCTTCTTCCACAAGGGGGTTTGGCATCATGGCATTTGTTTCCAGGCAGATCGTTAAAGAACGTGACACACACATCTCCCGGACATCCTGTAGAATTCAACCAACCAGATGATGACTTAGAAAATCCTGAAGTGTTTCCAGTTAAGTGTGCCATATGCATCAGACGTTGAGCCAACGGTCTGTATGCATGATGTCTGAGGCTGAGACTAAATAGCAGGCAAATTCATAAACAAAGACTTGCAATGAAATGTTGGTCTCCAGAATAATGTCTTGTTGTCCAACTTAACCATTTGCATTTAATTTTCAGATATTTTTAGCTCAAGACTACTCAACCAGCAACACTTGTTTAATCATGGTTATCTAGACTCAACCGTATATTCTACCATACACCAGTACCAAACCATTACTTTCATAAGTATTAAGAAAAATATCTAAAACAAGATAAAATGTTTGGGAGATAATGAGATGTATTTTCGAAAATATATTGGGGTTTTATTTTACAGAATTTAATAATAATAATAATAATAATAATAATAATAATAATAATAATCATGATATATACATTGCTTCTCAAGTAGATTTATCTTGTTTCAAGTCTTTTCCATATTTTATTGGAAAATCAAAAAGAAATACTGGTTAAGAAAATTATTTTGCAGTGTGCACCTTTGCTTCAAAAGAAAGAAAGAAAGAAAGAAAGAAAGAAAGAAAGAAAGAAAGAAAAGACGGTTCTTAAAGTGTATAGAGAAGGTGGAGAGTTTAATGGTCTTGTTGGTGAACTGTAGCTTTGGTTTCCTTCTGCTTGTCACAGGGGGCTTTATGTTTGGAGAGGGTAATTAGCAGCAGAAGAAGGTCAGAGTCTGTACCACGGCAGTGAGACAGCAAGGGAGAGACAGAAAGAGAGCTAAGAGCTTGTTATCACAGGAGGGTTTAATAGGGCTCTTTTAGAAGCAGATCAGATGTCTGAAACATCATACGTTTCATAAAGCTTGTGCTTGTCTTATACAGCTGATGAGTCTTTGTCTCTGAATTTAAACTGACACTGTGTCATTACTGACCTTCTACAGAACAAATATCTGACCCAGGAGGGCATGTACCCCCACAAATCTAAGCCGTCTGTCTGCACCTGAGGACTTCTTCCAGACAGACGATTCACCTGAGAGCTTGTCAGTGCTGGTGCTGGGTAATTAGATAATGATTATACACTCAGACACAGACAGCAGAGCTCTCTTATACTGAGAGCATGCAAATGTACCACCTCTTAAAGGAATATTTCACCTCAAAATAAATCAGATATTCAAACTTGTCCAGATTTGACGTTAATGTTACCAAAGTGTTGGCTAACAATTAACAACTAAAAAAAGGTAGCTAGGGGGCCCAAGTTATAAGTTTGCATTGTATGCACTGAGGGGCCCTAGTAGTCTGCTCCTGCAGTGTGTTCCAAAGGGTCCTGGGTCCATAGTGGTTAGCTTGAACTGTATGCACATTGGGGCCTAGGGTCCTAGTGGTGAACTTGCTTGTATGGAGACCTGGTGGAGTCCTAGTGGTTAGCTCATGCTGAATGCACAAAAGAACTATATGCACAGAGGTTCATGGGCCCCAAGTCTTTAGCCTGCACTATATGCACTAAGGGGTCCTGGGGGGCCTAGTGGTGAGGTTGCTGTGTTTGTGCTCGTCTAATTGTCATGGTCTCCGTTGACATATTTAGGGCTGTTGTGGTTGCCACTAGGTGCAGGTCCACCATCTGATCTGGATACGGACAGATAACATCAGAAAAAGGATGAAACAGAGAGTAATATAAGGGTAGATGCCATTCTTCTTATGATGTAACAAGTGCATTGGGTGTAATAGGAGATGTTCCTGGTTCCGGTTAACCTAATTTATGCAGCCTAATAATCCATTAATGGTTTTGAATTATAGAATGATAGTGTGTTATATGTATGCTAGGTTATAGAGATTTAAACTGACAGAGTGTGTCTGCCTCCTGAACAAGGCAAGGAAGACTGTTCCAGAATTTGGGTTCTAAATAGGAAAAGGATCTACCAGCCGCAGTTGGTAGGGCTATAATGCAATAGCAGCTTGCTCAAGTGGTGAGGAGCTAAACCATTTAGAGCTTTGTAAGTAATCAGCAGAATTTTAAAAATGTATGTGATGTTTTAGGGAGCCAATGCAGTGTTGACAGAACCATGCTAATATGGTCATACTTCCTGGATCTAGCGTGAACTCTAGCTGCTGCATTTTGGACCAGCTGGAGTTTGTTTATTTAACATGCAGGGCAACCACCCAGTAAAGCAATACAATAATGTAGCCTTGAGGTCATGAAAGCATGAATTTACTTTTCTGCTTCTGGAAGTCCTAGTTGCCAGCTCTTTTTTAGTGTTTTAGTGTTTCCTTGTTTAGTGCCCTAGTGGTTAGCTTCTGCTGATTGCCCCAAGTGGTCAGTTTCTTTTAGAAGTCTTTGGAGGTCCCTGACAGAATAAGACCCCTGAATACACATTCACATAACACATTACAAATTTATATTTTCAAATCCGTTAAAGGATTATTAGGCTGCATAAATTAGGTCAGCCGGAACCAGGAACACTTCCTATAACACCAGATGTACTCGTTACATCAGAAGAAGAATGGCATCTACGCTAATATTAGTTTTTCTGTTTATCCCGAGGTTTATCGTAGTCAGCTGCTTTGACACAATCTGCATTGTAAAAAGCGCTATATAAATAAAGGTGACTTGACTTGACTTGACTTGACTGAGGTACTTGCCCCAATAGCCCTGCTGATATTTCAGACCTGGTTCTTATGTATTTTCTCAAACATAGCCCATGAGTCATATAGTATTAGTATCATGTAATATAATCATTTAGGTTATTTTTTTTTTTATTATTTTTAGAGCTTGACAGTCTGTAGTCACTGTATCTTTTTTAATGTATAGAAAAAAGCCATTCTGAATACTCTGCCCCAGATCTCCTTTGGTGTTCCAGTGCAGAAATAAAATCGTACAGGTTTGGCACAACATGAGTGGGAGTACATTTTTCATTAAAGGTTCCTCTCCAAAAATGTTCCAAAAATAAAATGAGATACATTGAAAATTCCCAGAACTGTGTTTTGCTTTAGGGTTATTGTACTGGTTACCCCGATCTTGTGAACTCTCCTGCCTAACATGAATTTTCCACTATTTTTGAATATATTAGTATTCCTCCCTCTCCACAGAAGGAGAAATTAGCATTTTGTAACTATAAACTGGAAGAGGTCTCTCACACGCTCACACAGCAGTTTTCCCACACACTGAAGTTGAGAGATTGGCTCAGGGGAGAGTGGTGAAGCCATGAAGCAACACAGTGAATCGATAGGTCTTTCCATGGCAGGGTTTTGAAATCGATGTCCATGGGAAATTAAGCTGTAGTCTTTGAATAAATTGAAGACACTCAAGCAACAACCAACAGAAGCCCAAACAAAAAAAAAAAAACACATAGCAAACAAAACTAAAATCTCTGTAGTTTTCTCTGTGAATCATAAGTAGTTTAAGAACAAGGAAACAGGGGCTCATAAATTCTTTTGTTTCTGTGAGTGTGTTTTTTGTTAAAGACAGAAACACCAGGTACTTGGACTGAAATTTCTGCATCTGTGATGGTGACAACATTCCCGGCTGGTGATTCACAGTGTTCCCGTTTACACCTGGTTTTAACATCTGTCTTGGGTGATCTGATCACAGGTGGTCAACTGAGACACAAAATTGTTTACACCTGGCAGGAACATGCATTTTAAATGCTTCTCCTATGACAATAATAGTTAAGTTGGTCAAAAAAAAAAATGTTTCATAAAAATTAAAAATTTGCTGGGCTTGGGATCAGTACAGATAATGTACAAGCTGATGCAACCCCAATGGCTGGGACATTCACACTGATAAAGGCAATTTAGTGTCTCCAATTCCAAATTTTGTATTGTGGGGGAAACCAGGACCTGGAAGACACCCACACCAATGTGGGTGTTGAGTTGCAGACTCAAAACAGAAAGGCCTCCTGTAGCAATAGTGCTTCCCACTGAGCTGCCCATGTGTCAGAAACTGACTTTCAAAAATAAAGCTTCTCTGGAAATAGTCACTAGTGTAAAATGTGTGAAAACTAGTCCTGATCTGGGGTGCATTTCCTGCAAAACAACATAACACACTTCATTGAAATATGATGCATTGTTGAAATAATTCACTAGCTAGTCATTACTGTTTTCCAAAACCATAATAACATGGTCACACCTCTGTCATTAAACAATATAGTACTGAAGTTAATGACATCAATCAAAGGTGATAGCGTGATAACTTCTGCTAATGAATCAATTTAAGATTGGAATCAATGTCAGATTCTTATTTACACAAATAACAAAACACTGTTCTTTATTAATGACATAATATTAATCATGCAGTATGTGGTCACACGTTATATTAGGTATATTATATACAAGTATACTGTAAAAGTATATTGTATCAAAATGGTTTTGTACATAGTAGTTAATGTCACCTAATATAAAGTGTGACCCAGTATATAATTGAACACTTTACCCCTGATTGCATGCAGTTGATTCACATGACATCTGAGGACTACTTCACTTTTTTGTTCCTCATTGTTTTGCTTTATTTAATGTTTTAATCATCTCAGGGTCCTTCTTAGGTCATACTCCAGGGCACATTGCTATTTGTAGACATGCTAAAATATAAAGATTGAAATGTGTGTTTATTTAAATGGAATGAACGATACAATGCATTGCATGTCAACTTGCTTATTGTGCTCATAAGTATGATCTATTAAAGTCCACATCATACTGATAAGAAACTATGCTTCTAACCACAGGTCGAGAGCTGTACTGTAGTTCCAACCACACAGTTTTGTAATGCTGTTCATTGGAACTATGGTTTTGGGAAATGGTGAACAATATTTAGCAACAACAAAACTTGTGACCATAGTTGGCTAACAATGATTTGGGAAACACACCCCTGTACAGTCTTTAGTTTGCATGATGGCAGATAAATTAAGGAATTTGACAGATCATGGAGTACTTTTATTTACTGGATGTGTTTTATGCACAACTAAGCATGCGCTACAAAAAAATATCACTTATAACACTTCACACACTATACACTCACTAATCACACACACACATCTCGTCCCTATTGTTCATTATGCGTTTCATATGTAGAGGGAAAAAAAAAAAAAAAAAAGCTCCAGGACTGTCAGCAACTTAGCAAACTAAAATCCTGCCATTTAACCTGGAGAGAATAACACTAAACCACTTCACATTAAAATGCACAATAACAACAAACACAATGATGGCAATTACAAACAATATCCACAATGAGTATTTATTTATTTATTTTGGTTCCCATTGTTTTCATTTTTATTCAATTCATAAAAACACCTCTATAACACATTTTGAATAATACTTGTTTTTTGTCAGGATAATATTTTCTTCATGTAATATTATTAAAGTCAAACACTTTTGTTTACATGTTTGTGGCTTTTGTAAAAAAAAAAAAAAAAAAAAAAAAAAAAAAATTATATATATATATATATATATATATATATATATATATATATATATATATATATAACAAATTACATATGTAATGAACTTTAAATTTGATCAGATACAGACCTACCTTAATTTTGTACACATGGCCACAATTTTGTCCTGCTTCTCCTTCATCTCGCTCTTATTCAAAGTGATAGGGCAGCTCACAAAATTACAGCTCTTTCTTAATTAATACATAACAGGAAAAGTTACTGTAAGCAATCATTAATCTGGTTGTTTTATACATTTTACACTTTAATCAATAATTAATGTCAGTTCTGGGATTTCAAATCACTGAGTACAAGAGACTCAAGACTGGAGACGCCATTAAACTCCATCTCTGATGTCTGTGTTTAGAGAAATCCCAGTTGCCAACTTCAATGATTGACATCAGCATAGGTGACGTCATGGCCTCTATCCGATGATCATAATCCATTAATGCATTACCCATCATGCTCTTCTCCAGAGAGAAAAAAAGCAATTGATTTCCAATAATTGTCCCTCTTTTTTATTTGTGTCATTCTCGATTTTAGACAATCTATCTAATGCATCTAATGAAGATCTGATGAATGGACATGTTGGTTGTTATTCCTGTAAGTCTGACGCAGTCAATAAAATGTCCATGAATTACGGGGTTCCCAGTTTACTTTGACTGTTGGCGTTGTGAATGCTGGAGTTCAACACACACACACACACACACACACTGGTTGTCTATGTTCCCTGGGGACTGTATTTGATTGAGCTGTGTGGAGGAGTGTAATGCCGCTTGGGTTATGGGCGGACTCCAACTTCCTGTTTGCCAGGAGATACATTCTGAATAATCAACCATAATGGATCGTTCACTCCGCAAAAGACAGACACACACACTCTGTCCTTTGCTCGTAATGCCCAACTGACCCCCATCAGTAAGATGACATTTAGTGGGACGGAATAGCATTACTTTAAGGTCAATAGGGGACGTCCACCTGCGCACACACTGCGCACTCCAAATGGTGAGAATATGAAATGTTCTGTATCGATTCCAGCTCGACCTCATCTCTGACATACTCATTACCTCTCTGTTTGTCTCTCCATTCCTCCTCTGTTCAAATTATCCATATTTCCTGTTTCCTTCTATGACTCACTGGGGCTGACATTTCCAGCCTCACACACCTTTGCTCTCTTCCAAACCCTTGAGCTGCCCGCCTAGACTGCATTTTTGCTGCAACAGGAGATTAAGGACATTAATCTACTTTTCCAAAAAGTAGGCAACAAAATTATGTGGCCTTATAAAAAAGTTATTTTCTTAAAGTTCAGTTCAAGATGAAATCCAGTTGTTTCAAAGGGAATCAATGCAATGAAGAATTTGGCATGATGGACTTTTTCCCTTCATGAAATTCACATCAGGTACAAGCTAGGTGAACTTTGACCAAATTCTCGGTGCCAACCAAAAGCAAGCTTCTTGGTGACCTCTGTGTGGGCAGAGATTTGTAACTTGAATAAAATAAAAACAAAGATCCACAATGAACAAGGTACTCATTCTGGCAGTGTCTAGACTTCCGGCACTATTATTCCCACATTTCTTTGTATTTTGTTACATCTGTTCTTGTTTTCTTTTATATATAATTTTTTGCCAAGCAATATTAAATATGAACACACCTTAAAGGCCTGTACACACTGGGCCGAATACCGTATGTGCTCATCACCAGCGTTTTTTGAGACCTTTTTTTGTGTTCATAACCAAGCGATTTTCACTGGTGATGCAGAGTGAACGTGCAAATTCCCTCCCTGACAGTATATGGCGCTTGTGTTTAGCGACTTGGGTAAAGTTGGTTTTATATTCGCACATTCGGACTTATGATAAATTCAAACATTCAAATTAATGTTTGCGAATTTTAAGCAGCGACATGATATTGACAACCAACGATTGTCAACTTACAACATTTTTCACAGTCGATCAAAATAGGCAAGTATTGTTTTAATGGCATATTTACTTGTGAATGTCCACTGAATGTCCAATGTAGTGTGATTAACAAGGCTATTGAATACGGATGTCCGAATGTGCGAATATAAAACCAACTTTACCCAAGTCGTTTAACGGTAGTGCAAAAAACATATTTATGAATAAAGTTAAAGAAGATAAAAATGCAGATATAAAATGGCATATATGGAATATATATGACATACGAGAGATGGTAGTCAGAAACGGTAGTGCAAATAAGTCACAATGACAGGTGTGCAAGTGAATGGTAGTGCAAATAAACATTTATGAAATAGACATTCTCAACTATATTTCTTGAATGTAAAAGAAAATGTAACCCTTCTCTAAGGTTAAGTACACACTAGGTTCAGATACTTCGGGATTTAATTCTAGTATAGTGAATAGTGCAACCAGAAGTTATTGATAACCACACAAATTATCATTCCACATGAACTGTATTGAAGCAACAAGTATAACAATTTGTATCACCAAAAATATCAATAAAGTGTGGTGCGCAATCAGTGTAGTGTGTTTTTTTCTTTTAGAAGTTCCTTAGTCCAGCTCCGTGGATCCAACAATCAAGGGTGGTTGGCTCACCATCTTCACTCCGGAAGAATTCAAATACAAAAAAACCTGGCCTGCAATAGAACAGGCACATTCATATCATATTACTCAATCAACTCACAATCAAATACGGAACTTAATGTACATTAAACTCTGTTTAAACATCATTAATGAATTTAAATCATGAATTCAACTCCCAAACATTTTCAAACATGTACTCAATTCACATATGAGATATAGCTCATATTTGAGATAAATATAGTTCACTCAGTGAATTTATATCAACGTGACTTCCACACTCCAAATAATTATACACATTCAACATCTTTTTAACAATGCATACAGCTCTTACATAAAGTTAATATTTTTGTTTCTCAAAATCACAAAATTACGTGTCCTTAGCCATGCATTACAATGGCCGCTCAACATTACAGTATTTACTTTACACATCGAGGTGATAATTCTTTCAAAATCATGACATGAAAAACATTAGTAGACAAAATACAACAATATGAAGGAGGAGGCTCTTTTAACTATTCAGGAGTTAACGTTAGATCGTTTAGCTTGTTAAGCTCGTTAACACTCACCGAGATTCAAGTTCACATCTAAATTCAATGGTCCAAGTGTTCATGATGATCTCAATCCTTTTTTTTAAGTTAATATAAGTTTATAAATGCACTGTATTTACATAAATTGTAGAGTGATCGATTCAAACTTCCCTGCATCTGCACAACAAATCATCATCACTCTCTGCCAGTGTTGCCAGATCTCGCAAGACAAATAAGCAACCAGGCCTGTGAAAACAAGCCCAAAACAAGCGACTTTTTCTACGGACACCCCCCCCCCCCATTTTGTTTATTAAAACTAATTTTGATGTCACCGTATAGTATTCTGTTTGAACCGTATTGTGTATCTTTAAGATGCTATTTTAATCATCGCAGTTTCAGTGTTCGTTTACCTAAAAATGTCACTCAATGTATATAAGAAATATGATTTATAGCCTATGTCATTTAATTCAGTGATAGTGTGTAACCTATTGTATTTTCTACATTTGTAGGAAACAACACACATAAACACGCTTCTCAAACAGCATCCCAAGATTGTTTTAGCCTATATCAACTGGATTAAAGTTTTTTTGTTTTGTTTTTTGGAAATCTGGAGTATTGCACCTCTTTTTAATGGAAGATAGGAGGAAGACAGTTTAACGCACATCACAGCCTATCCTACGTGACGAATAAAAATAACAAACACATTATGTAATATATTTTTAAATGAGTACGGAAAATAAAGTTGGTTTAATCTAAAAGTCTTTAGAATTATAGAATAATCTGGCATCGTTCTGAAGGCAGCTGCCTGCGCTTGAGATGCTATGTTGAATATTATGTTAATTACACAAACAATATGTTAAGCATACATTTATTGAACAATGATTGATTAGCCTATATGTATTTATTTATTGTAAACTTTATTATTAAGTGAAGTAAACATTTAGCTGGCAAGATATATGAGCGCATGATGTTTTATCCGCCGATCAGATGCGCGTCAAAGTTGTGTTCGTTACTATAGCAACAGTAGAATCCGGGTACAGTCAGTGTGTTTCAGAAACAATCATTGTAAAAAGAAATTTTATGTCGTGATCACGAGAAAAAACTCTGCTGTCTCCTGTGTGTATGGGGAAAGGGGAGGGCAGAGAGAACCGGCTAGACAAACTCCTACATTTAAATAACATATAGAAAATATCTGCTTGACAACTTATTATGGAGGTGGGGGGATCAAGCCCAAATAAGCAACTACACTTTAGAAACAAGCCCAAAAAAACGCGACCCGCGACTACCAATATTTATAAGCGACTTTACAGAAAAACAAGCCCAAAGTCGCTTATAATAAGCGGACTTGGCAACACTGCTCTCTGCCGATATTAGCTTGTATCTCCCCCAGAAAGAGGGCGGAGCTTCCCATTTTTTCACCAATAGCAAATTTCCATCTGCTCACACACTCTAGTTACCAGGCAGATTTTCTAATATTAGGTTTAATGATAATGAGTTCATACAAATATGCCACCAACTCATTCATATTTTCTTTTATGGGGATTTTGCATAGGGGTTACAAAAAAAAACTGTAAAAATAAAGAAATAATATACATCTATTAGTGTGGCCAAGAACTGGCAGAGCACCTATAGTTTGTAGGGGTCTTCCTCGTCTACTCACTTCCTCTTCGTCGTCTTGGTATCAATGTGTGCTCGGCAAGACCGTTATGTGCTTGAGCGCCACCAAGTCTCGTTTACTGTAACTTCAGCAGCTCCAGGCACGTGAACAAAAGCACCAATCTCATTGGTCGGCCAGTTTTTAACGCGGTGCATCAAACCAAAAAAACGAACCCGAGGTGTTTTTTAAAAAAATGACGCTTTTACACCTGCCGTTTTTCGCGTTGGTGTGCACACTCACATTGGCGCCCTTTATTTAGTCACGAGGTGTTAAATGTCTGTGATAATCGAACAATATTCGTCCTGGTGTGTACAGGCCTTGCAGCATGCATGGTACTATGGGGTTAAAGGTGCTTACCAGGGTAAATGGCTTATTTGATATTATTTTCCTCTAAATCACTAGATGTCATCAAAAAGAAATAAAAAAATTGCCACAGCACCTTTCTTAACATTAGCATTTCATTCATTCTCAGAACATATTTTTTATTAGGTAGGTAGGCCTACATTGGTGACATTGTAACTGAAATGGAAACTTATAAGTGACTAATTTGGAGTGCTCTTAGTAGGCAGCAACTCTGAGCATCATACAAAAATCATTCCTCGCATGAAGTGCACTGAAGACCCAACTCACAATTGATTCCAGTAGAGTCTGATGTTAGCATAATGTTAATGACATAAAAACAAAAAAAACACACAAATACTTGCTAAAATATTTGATTTCATTTAGATTGAATCCTTTTTAATACTTTTTAGGATTGAATGAAATATTCCTCTCATCTCCGTCAACCATGTTGAATATTTTCATAGAGTTAGTTGCAGTGTATGATTACATTTTCTGTGATGGATACATGAGCTGTTGCCTTAACGTGATATTTTTTGAACAATATTTTGGAACAGAACTGAATATTTGTGTGCTCCATGTGTTTATGCTAATTAGAGCATGGTGTGGTTAGCTTAGCAACATACATGAGAGTCTATTGGAATTAACTGTGAGTGTTTTTCTCTGTGAGGAGTGTTGTTTTGGTAAGTGCGTGTTAATGGAGTTACTGGCTAGTGTTTCAAATCAGTCACTAATGAGATTCCATTTTGGTTAGCATGGCGCCTTAGAAGGTAGCTGCCTATGTGGACTGAAGACAGTGAGGCAGCTTACTAGAGTTTGGGAAGAGAGTACTTGTCTTTCTCTGTCTTTCTTTGTCTCGGTCTGCGAGCATGATTGATTTGATTTGGTGAGCTGCTAATGCAATTATCTAATTGTGTTTGATGACAGTCTGAAATTTATGTCTCTGGAGTATATGAAAATCTATGAAATTGGTTTGTTTATGTGTGCAAATGTTCCCTAAGAGGTTTGGCATTCTGTTTTTGTTGTCCTAATTTACAAGAATCATTGGCCTCAGCTTCTCTGTGTGTATGCGTGTGTCGAAAAATGCCACACATACACACATTTACACACACACATGCATTTCATACTAACCCCCTATGAGCTTGGTTTTGAAATATTTAGATGACTTTTAAGCACGGTTACATTCTGACCTATATGAAATATCTCATAAGTTAATAGTGAATGTTCTGTTATGGAAAAGGTCAGTGTAATATATTGTAGTAATAGAGACGGGATTTTCAACAGCCTCTTGAGAACAATGAATCTATGCTTTCACACATAGTAAAATATGTAATGAACTCTGTCACACATGTCATGGTTGCAAGGAAAAGGAAAATGTTTGGTGAAAGCAAATCAGAAAATTCTACTTTAACTCATGTAATACATTTCAATGAGGCACTAAACAGATAAAACTGAGAAATATGAGGGGTGTGTGTGCTAGTCTTCAGCAGAGTTCTGCACACGGGCAGACACCCGATGGGTGACCCTCCAAATTTTATGCAATGGGTGGAATAATATTTACGTGTCGTGTGCTGGTCAGACGCACGGTAGGCACGGGCGGACTGTGGGTCCAATAGCCAAGACTATTCCAACCCAATTTGGTGCATTTGACAGCTGCTTTCAAATGGTCCCGTGCTTATTTGTGTTCACACTCTGTCTGAAGTCCGTTAAATGTTTCTAATTACAGCAGGATTTGCAGTGCTGAGCATTGTAGCCAATCGCGCTGCATCTGATTGAAAGCTGTAGTGATAATATAAAAGGGAGCATGCTTTGCTCCCTTTATGTATTTAATGTAGTCTGTTCACAATTTGAATAAAAGTTCTAGAATATTTTTCTGTTTTTTTTGGACCAGTGGCCAGGTAAACACTGCTGAATTTCAGAAGAGACAACTGCGTTTAAATGCAGAGTGAATCTGCTAAAATATTTATTAGCTTTAAGCTTACAGCCTACTAAAATTTTTGTCTACCTTATGTTGAGGATTTAAAGCGGGTGCGGGTCGGGTTGTGGATTTTATGTCAAATGAGTCAGGAACAGGCTAAAATAAGTGTTTCTGTCTGATATCGGCTCGGGTGTACTGTTAATAACTGCGGGTGCGGGTGGGTGTGGGTTTATCAAGCAGAACCCGTGCGGTACTCTGGTCCTCAGGTTGGTGGTCACCAGAGAAAACAACAGGACATTGTAAAGCATCATCACAACATACTAGGCCTAAATGCTGAAAATGTATTTGGATTCACAAAACCACTACCTACCTGTCAGAGTCAGGGCCTGTTTCTGTTCTGTTTAGTTTTTGTCTGTTAGTTTCCATTCTGTGGTTTTCACATGTTAATTTATGTCTCATGTGTTAATTTCCTCAGTTGTTGTCATGGTTACTGTTTGTGTTGTGCACCTGTTTCTTGTCAGGTTGTTATTATTAGTCTATATATATATATATATATATATATATATATATATATATATTATATATATTGTAGTGAACAGCACATTCTAGGGCCCAGTTTATGGCCGGGCCCCTCTCTGTCCATAACAGTGGACAAAGGTTTGCTACATTTTGATTGGATCTTGGTGGACTAACACAAACAAACTGTCCAACGCCATCAGATAAAGATGTAAGGACAACATCCAGACCTCTCTTAGAGGGTAAGAAGAAGACCTCTTGTACCAAGCCTGGGAAGGACAAGACTTCTCATTGATCCACAAGCAGTTACTGCCCTTCACCCATCTAGACACTACTTCCTAAGGTTGGCCAGAGACTGCCATAAAAATTCCTCGGGACCTTAGCAGCAATGGGTGAAACAAAGAGAGATCACAAAGATCCATCCGAATCCATTCAAAACTATGTTTGAAAACCTTAGAACTGATGCAAACTACACATCCATTTCATACTTATTCACAGAAATAAGTATTCTCAGTGACAGCTATTTGTAGTGCAACCTCTGATGCAAATTCAGCTGTTAATGTACAATTGAATGACAGTTCAATCTTTTTCCATCATGTTTAGTCTCTATTTGTTTAGAATATTGCCAAAGGTATTCTGGTGGTGGTTTGGAAAGTGAGAAATGCGTTGGTAAACTTTAAAGACACTGTAAAGACTTCCAACTTTGTGCTTAATGCAAATGAGTTCCACAGGAGAAAGAAGGGTGGGTCACACTCTGTGTGTCCCCTCTGATGCCAGCAGCCAATCACAGCACTCGAATGGAGAAGCGCCAAAATGCAATCTTCTCCTCATTGGAAAGGGATAAAGGTACCCTTTCTACAGACACTCCTTGTTCTGAGTCTGCCCTTGAAACGGGGAAGACGTAACAGATATAGCGTTCTGGGTCCCAACTCCGTAAGGAGTAAGACATTAACAGATATTGTTTTGAGTCTCCCATAGGAGAAGACAGAGCAGATACAACACAGTTCTGAGCCTCTGGTCCATCCAGAGAGACAACAACAGATCCCATGATCTGAGTCTACAGCTTGTGAGGCAGCAACAGAGACGACCACGTTCTGAGCCTCTAGCTTGTGAGGAAAGAGACATCAACAAACACTACGTTCAGAGTTTCCGTCCAGCGAGACAGTAACGACATCTGCAACAAGGTTAAGCTCAGGAGAGCAAACCTTCACTTCAAGGTACCTTCGTCTGCATGTTCCAGATTGTTAAGGGCCTTCTGCACCTACACCAGGGCCTCATCTGCGTGTTCCAGATTTTAGGACCCTTTGGTGCTCCAGGAGATCAGCATCCAGCAGAGCTTCGCGTTCAAGACTGTTGAAACTGATTCTGGCTCCTCTCCCCACTGCATTGTCACCCAGCACAACCAGTGGAGGACGTCACCGTCATCGGACTCGACCAAGTGGAACGTAAATATCACTTAACCAAACCTCTTTCCAGAGACCTTGGCATTGTTGTATATTATCAGTATATAATTTCCTAATTTCCAATAGATGTAATATAGCTGATGTTAGTTAATAACAAATAATCTCTCATTTATTTGTTTGGTGCATAATAAGGTTCTCCACCTTATTATTTTCAGAGAAACAGTATATCTTTCCATAAGATAACGTAACTCTTCCATAGCCACACCCAACTTAATCACTTGTATTCTATGTATCTTATGCACTTTATTCCTTTATCATTCATGGTATTCATTTAGTAGTTGTGTTAGTTATTCTTGTTTATCTTTTTGTTAATAAAATTTATTTTATTACACTTGTGTCTTCCTTGTGCTGATAATACAGAAAAGGTTCTACAAGTTAGCAATATCACCAATCTTTCAGATAAATCAGCTGACCACTTTACATTAATTCTAAATGAATGAAAGCCCCTGTTGGGAGTGTTCTCATACTGCCAAGGTAACAGACCTTGACTGGTGCCCTGAACTAGGGAAAAAGGGGGAAGTGGTCATCTGATGTACTCATAACCACACCTTAAGAGACGTGTGTCCAAAAATCACAACGTCAGCGGTGACTTGAGTACCAATCCCTATTTTACTTTGTGTCCTAGGATGGACAAAGTAAAAATCACTACAATATATATATATATATATATATATATATATATATATATATATATATATATATATATATATATATATACACAGTGCCCTCCACAAATATTGGCACCCTTAGTAAATATCAGCAAAGGTGGCTGTGAAAATAAATCTGTATTGTTTATCTTTTTGATCTTTCATTCAAAAAATTCATAAAATTCTAACCTTTCATCGAAGTAAAATTGAAAGTGGGGGGAAACTCACATTATTAAATAAATGTTTTTCTCCAAAACATGTTGGCCACAATTATTGGCACCTCTAGAAATTCTTATGAGTAAAATATCTCTGAAGTATATTCTCATTCATATTTACATTTTTAGCACACCAGGGTGACTAGGAGCATGAAATTGTTCAGCCATGACTTCCTGTTCCACAGGAGAAAAACATGAGGAAACACAAAGGCCAAATTCCCTTAATCATTCCTCACAATGAGTAAAACCAAAGAATATAGTTCTGATGTGCAGCAAAAGATTGTTGAGCTTCACAAAAACAGAAAGTGGCTGTAAGAAAATAGCTAAAGAAAAAGAAAAAACCCATTTCCACTATCAGGACAATAATTAAGAAGTTCCAATGAACTAAAGATGTTACAAATCTGCCTGGAAGAGGACGTATGTCTAAATTGTCCTAATGTGAACTGAGGAGGAAAGTTTAAGTGGCCAAAGACTCTCCAAGGATCACAGATGGAGAATTGCAGAGATTAGTTGAGTCTTGAGTCTCAGAAAGCCTAAAAAATTTATCAAACACCACCTATATCCCCACAAGTTGTTCAGGAGGGTTTCAAGAAAAATCCTCCTTGCTCATCCAGAAACAATCTCCAGCATATTCAGTTGTCAGACACAACTGGAACTTCAAATGGGAAAGGCTTCTATGGTCAGATAAAACTCAAAAAAGAGCTTTTTGGCAGCAAACTCACCAGATGGGTTTGGTGCACACATGGATAAAAAGTACCCAATGCCCACGGTTAAATATACTGCTGGATCTTTAATGTTGTGGGCCTATTTTTATGCTGGAGGTCCTGGACATCTTGTTCAGATACATGGTATCATGGATTCCAGCAAATACTAACAGAAAAAAAAAAAATAGAAATATATTATTATTATTATTAATATTGTCTGGCTCAATCCGACAGTGGTGGGCCGAGTTAGTGTAAATAGCCTCAGCCGACAAGGTGGGCTTTTTGCACTTGGTATAAACAGACACTCAGAAAAAGGCAATAATTTTCAATACATAATACAGATTTGTTTCTCAAATCTTCCCGTGAGCCACATAGGACTCCACCATGGCCCTTCATGTGACATTTTGAGCCTGCAGTTCCCAATATAATGAAATCGGCTGTCACATCACTCTCTTACAGTGTTCATGGGATGTTAAATTACAGCCATTTTCATATTATGTAAATATTGCCATTTCAATAGAAATTGCATACATAAAAAGAGAGAAAGAAAAAGTCAAATCAGAAAATAATATCTGGAGCTAAGTCAATATCAGGTCTAAGTCAAATGGCTGCCAAGTGAAAAGACTTGCTCCAATAAGGACTTATAAGCCCAGTTTGCAATTTTACAAATCAAAACAGCAGCCTACTTTCAGAATAATCAGTGTCAGTGTTTTCATTATTACAATATTTTTACACATCTAATGTACTGTGATTAAATTACGTTATGCATATATGTTTTGTTTATGATTCTCATGCAGTTATTTGACATGAAAAGATTTTCTATTTGGTGATGACAGGCCCTGACATCCCTTCAAGAGTGGATCTTCAAACAAATGTGCACCATACAGGGTTATTTTTTATTATTATTATTCGGCCTGTAGTCCGTCATCCCAGCGGGTGATGCAGGTCATAGCATTCCCTGCCCATCTGTGTCTGTGTCTGGCTGTGCAGATCAAGGTTTTGCCAAAACTCTTCTTTAGGGAATCTGATCATCAAGTTGGCTGGTGTCCAAGTGGTCGCTTCAACCTCATGGGTACCAGGTTGTCACATTTAGCGTCCATTGTTCATCCTTTATTCAAGCTACATGACCAGCCCATCTTTTTTTCTTTGCTGCCTGATCACATCTTTCACCCTTGACATATCCCGCAGATGTTTTTTTTTTTTTTTATACTGTCTCTTCATGTGACTTTGAGTATGATTCACTCAATTATTTTTTCAGAGTTACAGCAAGTTTCTATTCGTCTGGTTTGGGGGGTGACCACATCTCACTACCGTATAGTAGTGCAGGTAGTACGGTGGTATTGAAGAGAAGGGATCAAAGGGTTGGGTTGCTGATAATAAAAAAAACTGCACCATGATGCTTTGCTCACTACTGTTGATGTGTTCCATTGTAATTTCTTAGCCTAGATAACAATAGAGTTCAATGGGACTTACGACCATAGTTGGCTAACAATGCTTTCATCCACCAGTTGAACTTTCTTGATCTGTCTCTATAGATGACTCTGGTGAAAGTCTTGTATATGGATTATAGTAGGCAGATTGGTTTGTAGTTCTTGAGCAGCTCTTTGTTGCCTTTTTGTAATTGGAGAATGGTTTCTGGCTGCTGTCCATAGCTTTGGGTCACTGCCTTCCATCTCGATTCTATCTTTGCCAGTGGCCTTTTCATTTTCTGCTTATTCTCTGCGTGTTGTACTTTTCTAGCAAACACTTCTGGGATTCCTGAAGGCAAGGAGGGTTGGATGAAGCAACTGGCACTTTTGAGGTGAACAGGTTCGTGACAAACTCCTCACGCTCTCTTTCAATGCCTGTCCTTGTCCTTATAATTGAACCATTTGAGTTCTTCAGCGATGACATTTGGCTTCATTGTTGGGCCGTTGAACTTCAGCATGTTCTGAGGCTCTGCTTCTTCTCTACTGCGCTGAGCAGTGTCTTGTGCCGATATTTCTTAAGGTCTGCTTTTAGTTTGTTGCGGATGAGTTTTCAGCGGACACTTACTTGACAAGGTCTTTTCTGTCCAGTTTCATCTGCCGTCTTTGGAGTTTTTTTTGTTCCAACTGAGATTTGCTTCATTTAGTGATTCTCGCTTGGTCTTTCTGCTTAATGCCATGCTACTCTGAGATAATTCACCAAACTGTCATAATCATCAGAGACATTGGCCTTGTTTTCCCATTCAAGTTCTTCATATGATCTTCTGGAAGGTTTTCTTTGTTGAATGTGGTCTTCTGCTGTCCCTTCTAGGAGGGACATAATTTCTCATCCTTTGCATCAATCCCTAATAATACCCAGATGAGTTGGTGGTCACTTCCCTTTGGGAATGTCTTTCCAGTTCCAGTTTCCTACGTCTTGTTGGATTCTGTGGTGGCAGCACAAGATGTCAGTCTCGTTCTTTGTCTTCCCATTTGGCGAGATCCATGTCCACTGGTTCCTTGTCACTATTAGAAGCTGTTACCATTGAATAAGCATCTTGACTCTACCATTGCGGTCAGTCATTCACCTTGCTCATTTTGTCCCGAGAATTGTGCCAGAGTGGTTTTATTGAGGTTGAGCCAAAAACCTATGACAAGTTCGCAAAAGTTGGTTTTTGAAATAATCTCCATTATTTGATGAAAGATTCGACTGACAGCTGTGGTCCTAAAGGCAAAGTTGCTCAGAATGAGGAGTTCTACCATGTGGTATGAATGTCGTTGGCATGTGCGAAAAATCATGTGATATACAATCCTTTACGCACGTGAAAAACACGAAAGCCTCCCCAGTGGCCGATTTATTTCGAATTTCTCACAGGCCTTTAGTACAGGCCTCTATTTTAAACAGGCCTAGCAAGTTTCATTTCGATCAGCCTCCGCTCTGAGGTCTAAAAACGCGCCGGCGCGTTTTGCAGGTTTTTTTTCACATTGCAGCAAAACAGACTTAAAATACTCTGTCATTTGTTGTCATAGAGACATAAGTAATACATCAATTGAAACTATAGAATATCTCCTTTTATTTGTATACACTCAGAGTAAAAACAAAATGTTGTGCTTTTTGTAAAATAAAGAAAACTAACATGATGCGTGATCTCTCATCTCCCTCTGAACGAAGTCCAATCTGATAGTTCTCAGAAAATGAAGTGTAACTTAGTGAATACTAATCACAAAAAATTCATACTTATGTCTAACAAAACGTTGAAATGTCAGGTTTTAAATCGTGCAAGTAAAATCGAAAACAAACATTCTGTGTTTATGTAATCTGTATGAAAAGAGAGCCATGTCAGAAGTCCGTGATTCAGCTCATTACCCACTAATGCGGCCACGCCCACGGAGCCAGCGCTATTCAGACGCAAATTCAGAGACAACACATGCATTCATCATCTCAATCGTGTATTTATTGCCTTGAAAATTGTTTATCTGGATGAAAAACCCATGGTTAGCGATCTCTGGAAGACATGCAGTAAATTCCTGTTTGTTTTCTTCTATTGATAAGTTTTAAGTGAGTTTTTGTTTCTTTAGCGCCCTCCGGCTGTAGTATGAATTGGTAAACACCATTCATGGAATATCGTCTTCTTCTTAGGTGAATTTGTGGACTAAAATGCACAGAGCGCCCTCCGGCTGCAGTATGAATTGCAAACACCAGCGCTCATAGAGATAACAATGAATATTAAATAAAAAATAACTCCTCTGTATAGAAAATTGACATAAACATATGAGAATCCTATATTTCTCCAAATGTGCATGCTTTTAAACTAAAAGCCTATATTCAGACTCTTTGCATCACAGAAATACATTATATTTTAAAGTATAATATAAAACCATTATTTTATATTGTAATAACATTTTTCTGTATGTTTCATATACCATGATGGGCTTGAGACATCACAGAAGTTTTTTTTCACAGCCTACCTGACTGAAATGCCTCATTAATATGCAAGTCTTTTCAGGTCATTACTATTCAATTCTTTTGTCTTCACAGGTGAGAATGAGCCATTATTCATGGAGATTCACGCCTCCTCGCATACCGTGTTTCTTGGCAAAAAGTGTCTTACAAAAACTAAATCAGTATATTGTTATAAATGAAAGAGTAGTCAGCATAATTTTTACATAATTTTGAAGCAAAAACTCTAGTCTACAACCTTCAATACCCAAAAGTCTTGTGAACACAGATTTAATATACTTTTATTGGCCTTATATCAGTGACTTAAGTTTTTTGTTTTTTCAGTAACCACGCATAAACGTTATTCCTTCAAAAACACAAACATGTACATACATGTTCCTCACATATTATGGTAGCCTAGTTTGTGCTGAATACAGTGTAATGACACTTGTGTCATTAATATGTTTATGAACAACTGAAAAAAGCACAAATGTCAGGGCATGTCAAAACTTCTCCAGGCCCCAAATCAGCCTCAGACTCCAGAGGGTTAACCTTGTCTGCTAGCTGCCCAATACTGCTCATTGGCCACTGCCGGACGTGTTTTTCGAGATACGTGGGTGTCCTCAAAGGCATTCTTGGCACTTTGGACAAAGACACCGCATGCCAATTTTCAAGTCAATCAGACTTAGGGTTACGTAGTTATAGCCATTTTAATGTTTTTTTTTCCATGTTATAGTACCACCAAGTGGCCAGTTGCTGTTCCCTTTTTTCACGCAACCAAAGAATGAGCTCTTACATGTGTGTGCCAAATTTGGCAAAAATATCTCATTCAGTTCACGAGTTATATCCACTTTAGTAAAAGTGCCTCTGCCCATGTTTTAGCAGCTCTTAGAGACCGTGAACTGAAATTTTGACTTTTTTTTAATTATTATTATTGATAATCAGACTCCAGAGAATCTTGCTACACTGGTTTGGCTCCAATTGGGGCAAAAACCTAGGATTGTTCGCAAAAGTAGCCTTTTCCAAAATCCAAAATACCCGAAAATTTTGCCGATCGAATCTGAGGCATGCCTTTTGTCTGTCTTGAGCCAAGGATTTTAGCGATATAAGAGCCTATGGTTTAGGAGTTATGAGCAATTTTGTACTTTTCACTGCTGTAGCACCCCCGTCAGGCTGAGTGGGGCAAGCCATGGTGACATTGTAGACAGTGTGAGTACTACCAGCCCTTAAAGTTTCAAGTCTCTATGAGAATTTTAGGGGAGAATGCTAATGCTTGGCTGACCCCCCCCCACTCCCCAACCAAAACTACCCCATTTAAGGCAACAAATATTACACTCTGGGTCACATTGGTTCATGCTCAAATCCCTCAACTGACAACAAACATTATATATTAATATTTTGACAACCTTAAATGATACATTTTTTCTGCCTTAATTCTAAGTATAGTTTAGCATTTCATTCCAGTATTAACAGTATATGTATTGTTTTATCATCATTTATCAGATCTGATATACAGCACAGGCTTAGAAAACAGAATATAACAAACAAAGTGAGGGAGAACACACGGCAGATGTACGTTAGACATTTATCCTTCATCATTTTCTGCTCAGTATTTCCAATCATTTACACACGTTTCTTATTCTCTCGCTCTATGACATCTGCACATCTGTCTATCCCACAGTTCCACATTCAGTCTGTAGGGTTTTATAATGCAAGTGTCCTACAGAACAACAATGCAAGGTGACAGAATCAATCAAGCACAACACGGCACTGTTCACAGTCTCTCTCTCTCCCTCTCTCTGTGTGTGTGTGTGCTCATACAGGGGTGGGCGTTCTGGTCCCCTAATTCTTCACTCTCACAACATGTGTCATCTAGCCCATTTCTCTCTCTCTCTTTCTCTGCTCTCTTTCTAAATATGAAACTCATTAAGTTCTTATTGATTTTGCTGAAGAACACCAAGAAACATGTAAAGTACGAGTTGGAGGGTGATATGTCAGAGGGTGGCTGGCAAACAAGGACATATGCAAGCATGTACAGGTATAGTAAGCCTGAACCAAACAATTTGTCAGTGCATATAGTTTTGATCAAAATAAATGTATTTTATTATTTTTTTCCCTCACATGCCATCATGTCCCATCAATATAAAATAAATTAATAAACGATGTTAACTAACTGAATAAGCTTAAGTTATACATATTATTTTATTTCAGTTAACATTTGTTTTTTTTTTTGTTTTTTTTTTTACATTTGTCATTAAATAAGAAAGTTGTTAAAGGGGATAAAATACAAAAAGTTGAGCCAATAATTGTAATAATGAACATACGTTTTGTAACGGGGTAGATGACTCACTGTCATTCATACAGTGCTGCTGTTACACACATATGCACACGTCACATTAAAAAATGTCATTCCCTGATCCATACTTAACATCATGCATGGGTCACATTAAATATTACACACAAAGCTGGATTGTGAACCCCCACCCCCCTCTCTCATTACAAGGCCAGTGTGACAGCAAAATAATTAGCCTGCCCTAATGCACTCGGCTATCTCTCTGACTGGATGACTGCTCAAGGCATAGCTATTAAGTTTTTGAAGGTTTTTAATTTGAAAGGGGTGGAACGTGGCATCTATCTGTGAATTAGTGAGAGAGAGAGAGAATTCCCTCTCCCGGGGCAAGGCCTTTTTCTCTGCCCTCATCAGTTCTCTAATTAGCTTCATTTTGTGTTATCTTTCATGATAAAGTAAAAATAATGTACATGGCTAGAGATCATGTCACTCTCATCGCTCTCTCTGAATAACTCAACAAGAACTTCTGGCAATTTAATTGAAATCTCACAGAAGTTCATTTAAATGTTACCATCCTTGATTTCTTTCTTTCTTTCTTTCTTTCTTTCTTTCTTTCTTTCTTTCTTTCTTTCTTTCTTTCTTTTTTTTTTTTTACCAGAATAGCTATATTGAGTTTTAGCATGCTGTTATGTGCTATGTTCTGTGTGTTTAGGTGGTTTCATTTACAATTAATAGAGGACATTTGTCATTTCATGTATTATGAAACCATTTTGTATGAAGCTCCATCCCTATATCGTTCAGTAGGGCGAAATCAGACAAAAACGTAAAAACACACCTGTGTTATCTGGAAAATGATATTACGTTGAATGCATCTTGCACGTTTCAAACATCTTTCAAGAATCTTGCGACAGTTTCAAAAAGAAATATCCATGAGTGGGGCGAGCGTGTTCAGTTTTATCCGAAATAGATGAACATGAATCTGGCAATGTTTTATTATGTTGGTTGTTGTATGTATCATGACGGTTCTGAATAAAAATGTCCAGTAATTGGTGCTAAAAGGTGCTCTATTGCATTTGAAAATAATGTAGCACCTACACTAAACCCTAAACATACCCAATACTGTTACCAAAAGAAAAGAAAAAAAGATTTTTTTTGAAGAATCCATGCCATTCTAGATTGCTTCTACAAGTCTTTGAGCTCTTATATTGTGACTTGTGTTTCACAGGACTCAAGTGCAATGCTGCACCGACTGAGATAGCTTAGTACGTCACAAAAGCCAAACATATGGAATTTGTTTTGCAATGCAGACATCAAAATTTAGTAGTTTACAAATCATGCACTATGGCAAAAGTGTTTTGAGGTCATGATATAGTATTGTGCAAGGAACCTTGAGAAAATAAGTCTTTATTAATCAATAATCTGCCCTTGAAATCAATGAAAAAGATTAAAATGCTTGCCGTTTTACTGACTCTAGTGTTCATTTCAGCTGAAAAACTGCAGTGATTTGAATGTATTGGTATGTTTTTTGTTTCGAAAGAAAAAATATAGGTAGAGGTACATTTTTCCAATGAGCCTGTGCTGAAAATTATGTTGCTTCTTGCATGCTTTGCAACACTTTAAAAGTGAAATATCCAGTGAATGGCACTGAAAACTAATTCGGTTTTATTCTAAACAGATGAACATGAATCTGGCAATGTTTTATTAGATTGGTCATTGTATGTATCACAACATTTCAAAAATGAAATGTCTGGTGAGTGGCTCTTAAAGAGATAGTTCACCCAAAAATGAAAATTTGATGTTTATCTGCTTACCCCCAGCGCATCCAAGACGTAGGTGACTTTGTTTCTTCAGTAGAACACAAATGATGATTTTTAACTCCAATCGTTGCCGCCTGTCAGACAAATAATGGGAGTGAATGGGATCTCGAACAATAAGAGTTGAAAAAAACGTGCATAGACAAATCCAAATTAAACCATGCGGCTCGTGAAGACACATTGATGTCCTAAAAGGTAAAAAATGATATAAATACTGTTCTTTTTCTCGCAAAAAACAATCGGTTCGTGTCTTAGGACATCAATGTGTAAATCAAATTTTCATTTTTGGGTGAACTATCCCTTTAAAGGTTAATGCTCTATCATGTTTGAAAATAACATACCATCTACACTAAACTCTACCCTAAATCTAAAAGCAAATGTGAAAATAAAACACATTTACTGAAGCAATCATGCC
Organism: Megalobrama amblycephala; assembly: GCF_018812025.1. Lineage (NCBI taxonomy): Eukaryota > Metazoa > Chordata > Actinopteri > Cypriniformes > Xenocyprididae > Megalobrama > Megalobrama amblycephala. The sequence goes on along the minus strand of NC_063062.1, from coordinate 28,585,741 downwards.
ATTTTAGCTTACTTCTACAAGAATTTGTTTTATTGCCACTAGTAGGCCTAGTCATTTTAGCTGGAAAATGCAGTGAAGTTTATGTATACTGTAGGTATGTATTTAAAGTTTTGCAAAAATGTAGGTAGTGGCAGATTTTTTCCAATTAGCCTAGGCTGGAAAATATATGATTTGTAGAAAAAGAAAAAAAAAAAAAAGTATGAAGCTTCACCCCAAACCCCAGTCTAATCCTACCTCTCAGAGGGGTGAAATCAAATGCTGTATGAATATATACAGATTTGCAACAAAGCAGATTATCGTGAGACTGTGTTGGCTAATGTAACCCCTGTGGCTGTAAACCAGAAATGGATGCTAAATGTTTAACCCAGGGGTGGAGAATGTTGATCCTGGAGGGCCATTGTCCTGCAGAGTTTAGCTCCAACCCTGTAAAAAACGCTCACCTGCCTGTAACTTTAGTAATCCTGAAGACCTTGATTAGCTTCAGGTGTGTTTAATTAACATAGACTAATCACTTGTTAGTAAATCACAGTCGACAGTGACACTATGTTTTTGCTCTTTAAGCTGCTGGTGGGAACAATTACCACTGAGAGAGTCAGACTGGTATCAGAATTCATGAATGAGTCAAGAAAGGCACCACTGTTTCTGTGATTTTTAGTTGTTTTTTTAGCATCACACATCAGATTTGCTGTTAGTATCCAAAAGAGAGTGTTGTTACTGTAATAGGCCCATTCACAAGATAATAACATTCACAGAACAATTAACAATGATTTCAGTTTTTATATTTGAAAGCATTAAAAGCTGAAATAATAGCTGCAATCAACATTCAATGTCTCAACATTGTTATAGCAAAAATATTTAAAAAATCAGCTTTGTAATGTTCAGGCTTTGAGGGAAAAAATACCTCTCCCTGGTTAAATAACACAATTTTAATCATGTGCATGATATGATCTTATGTATGTTCAGCTTTTTAAGCACAATTGGTGTAAGATTGTTCATGTAAATACATTCACTTGTTCTCTGCAGAAGCTCAGTTTCAGAAAATAACTAGTTGTATCAGAAAATTACGGTGTCCAGGAGGGGACATGTTCGGTTCCCTTAGTTATGTCATGGTCACGACATACAGGTAGATATTTACTCATGGGAGCGTGATAATATTCCATGGCCACAAGATATTAATTCATGGAAACGTGATATGTCATGGCCACAAGATCATTTTGCCAAGGTAACGACATCCTTATGTTGTGGTCATGTGTTGTGGCCTCGAGATGTTGAGGGAACAACATCTATTTCTCATGTCCATGAGTTTAATGCATGAAAAATCTTTATATATATTTTCATCATATAATATTATAAAAATAAAAAAGGCACGATCAGTGAATGGGATCAAAAGGCTGTGGGATGGGATAGATAAAAATGTTTTCTTGTAGACCTATACAATTTTAGGTTCTTACACATTCTTTTAAAGGATTAATTCACTTTGAAATGAAAATTTGCCCAAGCTTTACTGACAGGTGTATATGACTTTCTTCTTTCTGATGAACATAATCACAGAAATATTAATAAATATCCTGACGCATCCAAGCTTTATAGTGGCAGTGATAGGGATCAATGAGTATGAGCTGAAGAAAGTACTTCCATCCACATGCCTCCATCATAAATATGTGCTCCACATGGCTCTGGGGGGGTTAATAAAGTCCTTCTGAAGCGAAGCAATGCGTTTGTGTAAAACAAAATTCATATTTAACAAGTATAAATTAGTAAGTATAAAGTAAAATATCTAGCTTCCGCACGAGCCGCCTTCCGTATTCATTGTATGCAGAAAGTGTAAAACTCTTGCAGGTCACAAAGCTTACGCTACGTCCTACAACTTCCCTATTCAACTTATGGAAAAAGTGTAACTGACGTGATGCCAGTTTACACTTTCTTCGTAACTTCAATATAGAAGGCGGTTTGGCGGAAGCTACATATTTTACTTCATAACTTGTTTAAATATGGATTTTTTTTTTACACAATTGCATCACTTTATTAACCCCCCGGAGCCTTGTGGAGCACATATTTATGATGGATGAATGTGGATGGAAGCACATTCTTCAGCTCATACTCATTGATCCCATTCACTGCCATTATAAAGATCAGATGTGTCAGGATATTTATTAATATTTCTGCGATTATGCTCATCAGAAAGAAGAAAGTCATACAGTATACACCTAGGATGGCTTGAGGGTGACTAAAGCTTGGGCTAATTTTCATTTCAAAGTGAACTAATCCTCTAACATTGATAATATCAGACTTCATTCGAATGATGTCTATAGGCAACATTGCATACAATATAATATACTGTAACGCGCATGCCTATCCACCTTATTTTTACAGTTTACTGCACTTCGATATTCTTCTTGTTATTTCCCTATAGCGGCTAATAAATTGCAAGTTTTGCACATTCACAGAAAACACCTTACCTTCGCGTTGAAAATTAAGGTAGATAGACTAAACATGTAATATGCATGTGCACGCCATGACCGTTTTCACAGATTCGTGTTTTTGCTGTTTACACAGAGATGACAACGGTATCATTTTCTTGCACTTTGAAACCTGTTTTCAAGCCACCAAAATGCCGTTGTTGTGTAAATGAACAGTCAAAACGCATAAAATGTTTCCCGTTTTTTTTAAATGGTGTCATGTAAACAGCCCCTACGTACTCCATGAAAACACTAGGGAAAAACACAACTGAATATGCGTGACATAATGGCACACCAATTCAGAAATAGGTTAGGACCCAGTTGCAGGTGTTTATTTTCAAACAACAAAACTTAAGCAGGTGGGTAAACAGGTAAGTTGGCTATAACAAAAGGGGTAGATGCCAACAGATGAGTAAAACAGGTGTAACAGGCAAAGGACTGTTGACATGTCCTTTCTGACTGAGTGTAATATTACTACACACCACCAGAGGTGCCAGGAGACTCAGGTGCATGGTTTATACCCAGGTGTGTAGTAGAGCAAGTTAGATTTGTTGGGCAGAGGAAGTATGGCTTACCTTCTGTGTTACCACAAACCACTTTGAGTCCTGATTGGGAAACTTAGGTTTTAGGCTCAATCAACGTAAGAAATCTTTTCTTTTTCTTTCTCTTTATTTATTCTATATATTTTCTGGTGTGGTTTTGTATGGGTTTGTAATCAATGTACGTGCTAATTCTATGTTTTCTGTATGGTTTGTGATTATTTGCTAAGTGGCCTCCTTGCTAATGTTAAGTTTATGTCTTATATTGTAGAAGGACTCTTTATTGCTACTGGCAGTTTTATGACTACCATTCATTGCTGGGAGTTCAAAAGATGATGTCCATTCATGAACTGTGTCTTTACTTCACCTTGTGGATCTTTGGATCTCATGCATGAGGATTGTGAAGATTTAACTGTTCTTTTTGGGATTGACTGCACATTGGATTTATTCTTTGTGGAGTGGAGTTATTCTGTGTTTCAAGACTACAATTGCCATCTTTACTGGTTTCAAGGACTGTGAAACCTATTTAAAGCTGCGCCTGCCTATATTCATACAATCTGCTTTTTCACATGCTCATTGTTTATTTTGTTTCAATATCCCTTGCTGGTTTATTGTCTATATTTTTATTTTTTTTGTGGGTTGGTTTACTTATATTAAATTGCAAAAACACATTTTCATTGCCTGACTGTTCTATGTGATTTATACCTGGTTTAGATTAAGTCTATGTAAGTTGGTGGTTCCCTTCCTTAAAAATCAGACCTATAGCAGTTTTGCACTTAAAGGGATAGTTCACCCAAAAATGAAAATTTGATGTTTATCTGCTTACCCCCAGTGCATCCAAGATGTAGGTGACTTTGTTTCTTCAGTAGAACACAAATGATGATTTTTAACTCCAACCGTTGCCGTCTGTCAGTCAAATAATGCTAGTGGATGGGAACTTCTACTATAAGAGTAAATAAAACTTGCATAGACAAGTCCAAATTAAACCCTGCGGATCGTGACGACACATTGATGTCCTAAGACACGAAACGATTGGTTTGTGCAATAAACCGAACAGTATTTATATCATTTTTTAACTCTAATACACCACTATGTCCAACCGCGTTCAGCATTCGCTTAGTGAGGTCTGATCGCGCTCTGACAGCGGCAGCGATGTCTCGCGCATATACTTCAATGAGAGCAACGGTTGGAGTTAAAAATCATCATTTGTGTTCTACTGAAGAAACAAAGTCACCTACATCTTGGATGCGCTGGGGGTAAGCAGATAAACATCAAATTTTCATTTTTGGGTGAACTATCCCTTTAAAGTGGTTGAGGCTGTTATACAGGTAACAGTCTCTTTTCTTCTTAAGCCCGGAACACACTAAGCCAAAGCTGATGAACTAGTGGCGGCGAAAGCAGACTGCGGGGTTGGCTCACGTCGGCAGCATCTGGGTCCAAAGTTGCCCTGACACACCAAACCGACGCTTGACACCCGACAGCCAAGTAGCACATCCGTTCTGCACCTGTGTAAGAAGAAATGCCTTTCTGTACCAGTAGGTGGCAGTAGCTGAACAGCCAATCAGAATGATCAGATGGCCTGACTGACCAATGAGACCCCGACACCTTTTCAACATGTCGAATTGGCTGAAAAAAATCAGATGAGGACCAACTTCAGATGGTGTGGAACACACTGAGAAAACTTAGTCGGCCGACGAACAAAATTGACCGATGGCCGATTCTCGGCTTGGTGTGTTCCGGGCTTTACAGGGAACATAGAATATAGCCACAACAGCAGGAACTACAACAAAAAGGATCTTGGCATTACAAATAAGTATCAACAGGTAACATCTTTCTTTTCCCAGCAGGTCTTCAGTAAACAGAAAGCCACAACAGCTGGAACTTGACTTAACAGATAGGTATTAACAGGTAATTTTTCCCAATCTTCCTAATCTTTTCCCCCCCAAAAAAAGTTAACCGGGAGGCTTAACCTCATCCATAGAATAATTCCAAGAGATGGGTAAAAACAGGAACTTAACTGAACAGATATGGATTAGAATCATCCAGCAGGGAAGTATACAGGTAAATCCAACATCAAACAAATCATGAAATAATTCCAAACAATAGGACAATAATTACAACAAGCAGATAAGTTCAATTATAAGTATAATTATAAGTTCAAGAAAATTATTAAAGGGTTAGTTAACCCAAAAATGAAAATTATGTCATTAATGACTCACCCTCATGTCGTTCCAAACCCGCAAGACCTCCTTTCATCTTCGGAACACAGTTTAAGATATTTTAGATTTAGTCCGAGAGCTTTCTGTCCCTCCGTTGAAAATGTATGTGCAGTATACTGTCCATGTCCATAAAGGTAATAAAAACATCATCAAAGTAGTCCATGTGACATCAGTGGGTTAGTTAGAAGTTTTTGAAGCATCTAAAATACATTTTGGTCCAAAAATAACAAAAACTACGACTTTATTCAGCATTGTATTCTCTTCCGGGTCTGTTGTTCATCCGGGTTCACGACTCGGGTTCAGTGAACCGCAGCGCACTGCTGACGTAAGACGCTGCTGACGTGTTATCTGGTGCGCCAGAGTTTCGTTTACAGTCTGAGGGAGACGCACGCTGTATTCAAGCTATTTTTTTAAATGGTGCGTATGTGTGCATGTCGCAGATGTCCTAATCGCCAAAAACAACGACGTAAAAGTGCATTACCAACGCCGACAGATGAAAGGATTCAATGGAATCAATTCAATGGAATCAATTCAGTGGAATCAATTCAATGGAATCAATTCAATGCAAAGGATTCCAGAAGAGAATACAATGCTGAATAAAGTCGCATTTTTTATTATTTTTGGACCAAAACCTATATAAGATGCTTCAAAAACTTCTAACTAACCCACTGATGTCACATGGACTACTTTGATGATGTTTTTATTACCTTTATGGACATGGACAGTATACTGCACATACATTTTCAATGTTGGGACTGAAAGCTCTCGGACTAAATCTAAAATATCTTAAACTGTGTTCCGAAGATGAACAGAGGTCTTACAGGTTTGGAATGACATGAGGGTGAGTCATTAATGACATAATTTTCATTTTTGGGTGAACTAACCCTTTAAGGCCAGACAGCTTATGACTGTAAAAATGGGTGCTTTATACCAGTCTAAATGCTCCGATAATGACCCACAGGTGAGTGAGTGAGAGAGAAAGTGGGGCAGAGTCCAGAGTGCATGTGACACCAGGTTGCTATGGTCACAAAGGTTTGTTTATGCATTAGACTCATGGCCATGAGAAACAGATGTCATTCCCTCAACATAGGATGCAAGGCCACAACATATTTTCACCACGATAAAATTAAGTGAACCGAACATGTCCAATTCTGGTCACCATAGAAAATAAATTGATTTTGTCATTGTCTTTTGACATAACATCCTTTAAATTTATTCAGTGTTTAATGTCATATCATTTCATTTTAGTCATTTTTTCTCTGACTGGAATGGTATATATGTTTCAAGTTTTTTACAAATAACAGCAAACGCTATTAAAAAAATATATATATATGTTGACAATAATATTCAAAATCAAAGAATCATTTGGCAAAAAATTTGACTGTAATTTTTAGGCTTTGTAATAAAATAAAATAATAAATAAATATAAACATCTTGTTTTCCAGTGTAATTTTTTAAAATATCCATTCAAAATAAAGTCTAAATATCTTAGCAGTTTTGTGTGGTAAATTTATTTCAGGATATTTAGGTATATTCACTGGAAAACAAGACAAAGATACTCATTAAGAATAAGAGGGTAAAGGTGCCATAGTTTGAGAAGGACATGTCGATACAGTCCCACAAATCACAGCAATCTCAAGCTTCACCTCACACCAGGAGTTTTTCCCTAAAACCTGCTCAGTTTACTGGGTTTGTCATTTAACTTAATACTGTCTAGTGTATATATCTCCATATGGGGTCATGAGATATCACATCCTGTGGATATTCAGTCTCTCTCTGTGTGTATGTGGATTATAAGACCTTATTAAGGATGGACACAGTCCAGCAATCCAGTTTATTAAATAAAGCAGGGTGTTAAATAAGAGAGCTGGATTGTGTCACACAGTGGTCAGTCATGCAGCCAGACTGACTTCTGATTTCTCTATAATTCATAAGAAGCTGAGCTGAGCTGATGTGATACTCGCACTGTCTCTGAGAAATTCACCAGAGAAGGGGGAATTCATTAAGAATGAATTGTGCCTTCTGATTGCCTCATTCATTCCCAGTAAAAGCATCTAAGCACTTCATAACAACTTAAATTTACTTGAGGAGCAACATTGCATAAGATATTACATAAGACTTGTTTTCAGAGAATACATTTTTTACCCCATTGGCAAGTTTGTAAGCATAAATACAATTAAATGATAATAAAAAACAATGATAATTAAAGCTGCAAGCAGCGATGAAAGGGCCCTCGCACCCGGGCTCACCGCCACCCGTTGGCCTTAGGAAAACAGAGAACAGTGGTCGACATGCATGTAAGCGAATGAATACAGGAGAATTATGCCATTAAGTCATTTCGAATTGCCACACTTCCTGCTGCCAACAGGTGGCGCTTTGACCATAACCAAATATTGCGATATAGATGTGTTCAGACCCGGACTGTTATCAAACACGTGAAGTTTGGAGCAGATCGGACATCATATGCCTGAGTTACAACAACTTCCTGTTTCATGGCGTTAATCACATACATTAGCACTTAGCCAAGTGTTGCATGATTTAACGTGTTTCTAGTATGTTTGGTACTTTGTGGCATATTGAAATGTGGTTCTGGGTGGGAATTACAGTGTAAAGCATGCCATGTCCTGTTGCCAGCAGGTGGCGCTATGACTAACTGAATATTGGCATATAGATATGTTCAGGCCAGGACTCTTATCACACATGTGAAGTTTGGAGCAGATCAGACATAGTATGCCTGAGTTACAACGGCTTCCTTTTTCATGGCGGAACAACAGACTTTGTTATGCCGCCACGGACACGCCCTTCAACGAAAACTCTAGATCTTCGCAATTTAACGTCACAAAGGCCTTTAGATTAGACTGACCAAAAATGACATTGATCTGATTAAATCTCTAGGAGGAGTTAATCACAGTGTAAAACATGTCATTTCCTGTTGCCCCCAGGTGGCGCTATGACTGTAACTGAATATTGTTATGAAGATGTCTTCAGGTCAGAACTCTAATAAAACATGTGAAGTTTGGGGCAGATCAGACATTGTATGCCCGAGTTACAACAACTTCCTGTTTCATGGCGAAACATCGAACTTTGCCAGGCCGCCACAGACACGCCTTTCAGCAAAAACTCTAGATCTTCGCAATTTAACGTCTCAAAGGCCTTTAGATTAGACTGACCAAATATGATGTTGATCTGATTAAAGCTCTAGGAGGAGTTCATTAAAGTACAACGCCTGGAAAAGGCAAAAACTGCCCAAATTTTGCAAAGAAAATTCAAAATATCTCACTTCCTGTTGGTTTTCAGATTTCACTCCAAGAGACTTTTTTGTAAGTATTGGGCTGTTAGATGTATGTACCAAATTTCATACCTGTACGTGAAACGTAGTGTCAGGGGCACTTCGTTTAAATTTTTTAGGTGGCGCTATCGAGCCATTTTGCCACACTTAATTCTGAAACCCATATCAGACGTAAATTTTCACCACTTCTGACGTATCTGCAAATTTTCATGAGTTTTCGAGTATGTTTCGGCCCTCAAAAAAGTGATTCACCTTACATGGCGAAACATCAGACTTTGTCGGTCACCACGGACACGCCCTTCAAAGAAAACTCAAGATCTTTGCAATTTAACATCTCAAAGGCCTTAAGATTAGACTGGCCATATATGATGTTGATCTGGTTCAATCTCTATCTGGAGTTAATCACAGTGTAAAACATGTCATTTCCTGTTGCCCCCAGGTGGCACTATGACTGTAACTGAATATTGTCATATAGATGTCTTCAGGTCAGGACTCTAATAAAGCATGTGAAGTTTGGGGCAGATCAGACATTGTATGCCCGAGTTACAACAACTTCCTGTTTCATGGCGAAACATCGAACTTTGCCAGGCCGCCACGAACACGCCCTTCAGCGAAAACTATAGATCTTCGCAATTTAACATCTCAAAGGCCTTTAGATTACACTGACCAAATATGATGTTGATCTGATTAAAGCTCTAGGAGGAGTTCGTTAAAGTACAAGATGTGGAAATGGCAAAAACTGCCAAAATTTTGTAGAGAAAATTCAAAATATCTCACTTCCTGTTGGGTTTACAAACTTTGCACACAGGGGCTTTTTTGTAGGTATTTGGCTGTTACATCTGTCTACCGAATTTCATAACTTTACGTGAAACGTAGCACGAAGGGCGCTTAATTGAAATTTTGTAGGTGGCGCTATCGAGCCATTTTGCCACACCTAATTCTGAAACCCATATCAGATGTAAATTTTCACCACTTCTGACGCGTGTGCAAAGTTTCATGAGTTTTTGAGAACGTTTAGGCCCTCAAAAATGTGATTCATTTTGGAGAAGAAGAAAATTTTGGCTGAGCAATTCCAATAGGGTCCTCACACCATTGGTGCTCGGGCCCTAATGAGGTTTAAAATACTTAAAGTAAACAAAATGCCAATGGGATAATATAAATAAATAAATAAATATATATTCTCTAAATGTAAAACATTTATTCTCTGAAAACAAGTCTTGTTTTGCCTCTCCAGTAAATGTTTCTGTCTTAAAGTGAAGATAGTTTTACTAGACAAGAATGTTTAAATATGGACGGATCTTGCACCTTCAATATGTGTATTTACATGTACAACAAAATGCAGATAACTATAAAAAAAAAATCTTCTCATTATATAAACGCAACAACAACAAAAAGCTTCACATGACATTTTGAGATTATCCGTTTCTGTCAACACATTGCTCACATTGAATAAGCTGACAGAACTCCAATAAATGTCTAAAAAGGTGGTGTGTCAATTGAGTTTTTCTTAACCTTTTGTGGCCTTTCCCTGCAACACCATTTAAGCCATGTACATGTTCAGCTTGTTAAGCATAATTGGTGTACGATTGTACATGTAAACAAATTCACTTGTTCTCTGCAGAAGCTTAGTTTCAGAAAATATCTGCTTGTATGAAAAAAATGAAGTCTTGATAAAATGTTAAATGTATTCAGTATTTCATTTCAATTTAGTCAGATGACTGAAATGGTATATATTTTTCAAGGTTTTACTAATAATAATTAAAAAAAAAAATATATATATATATATATATATATATATATTTGTTGGAAATAATATTTAAAATGTGTTTAAAACCATAACAGACCAAATTTTAACCAAGATTTTAATTCATTTAATCATTAAAAAAAAAAAAAGCCACTGTTACCTTTAGCTTGATTAGTTGGGGACACTGAAAGTTCAGCAATTTTATTGACTTCAATGCACTGATACTATTGGACTACTGAACTTAGTTGGTTTATGACGTCACTGTGTTTTCTCCAAAGCTGCTGAATTGAACCCATTTCATAATTGATGGACTTTACATAGTCATTGAACTGAACAGAATTAACACTGAATTGACTTCAACAATGACACTATTGTCTTTTTAGAGTTGCTTTACAGCAGAGTTGAATTCTGATTGCATCACTGATCATTACTTTCCTGTTTATCTCTGTAAAGCTGCTTTATTGTATAAAGCACTACACTGCGTTCCAAATTTTTATGCAAGAGACAAATCAGTAAGATTTCAGTACAATAAACATTCAGATTTTAGTTTTTCTAAGAAAATGTTTGTTTGTTTATTTATCCATGTCTTTTTAGATAACTGGTATCAATCTTGGACAAAATAATTTGCCAGATCTATGGAAACCCTACTTAGAGGTTGTTCCACATTATTAAGCAAGTCACAGTTCTCATGCAATATGGGGAGGAAGAAAGATCTTTCTGAAGATGAAAAGCATGAAATGGTGCAATGTTGTGCAAAAGGCATGAAAACAACTAATATTGTGTGAAACTGAATGGAGATTATCGAATTATCTTAAGATTTGTGAGTGATTTAGAGCACAGCAGAACTTGGTCAGATAAAGGCTTATTAATGAAAGTTCCTGTCAAAAAAAATAATTGTATTAAAAGGTCAGCTATAAAAAAGCCAGTGTTGAGCAGCAAACAGGTATTTGAAGTTGCTGGTGTCTCTGGATTCTCAAGAAGCTCTCCATGCAGGCTGGCAGTTGTGCGTAAAGATGCATTTCAGCCACTCCAAACCAAACTTCACAAAGATAAACATTTGCAGTGGGTTTAGAAATACATGAAGACTCATTTTTAAATAGTTTTATTCACTGACTAATGCCGTACTACAATGGATAGTCTAAATGGATGGATTTCTGGATGGTTGGTGAATGGCCACCACGTTCCAACAAGACTGCGACGTCCGCAAGGAGCTGGTGGGTGATGATTTGGGCTGGAATACTGGGAAGTGAGATGGAGGGTATTAAAATGACTTTTGCAAGATATGTGGAGCTCATAACTGGCCATTTTTTAGCTATGGTATAAAAAGGAGGATAGCAGTATTGTACAATGCACTATGCACTATCCCATGCTGCAAAAAAAAAAAAAAAAAAAACACCACAGTAATAAAACTGTTTGAAAATGTATTTCTACACCCACTGTAAATGTTTCTCTTTGTGAGGTTTGGTTAGTGGTGTCTAAAATGCATCTTTACACACAACTGCCACCCTGCATGGTGAGGTTCTCAAGACTCCAGAGACACCAGCAGCTTCAAATACCTGTTTGCTGCTCAACACTGGCTTTTTTATAGCTGCCCTTTTAATACAATTAATTTTTTTGATAGAAACTTTCATTAATAAGCCTTTATCTGACCGAGTTCTGCTGTGCTCTAAATCACTCAAAAATCTTATGATAATTCGATAATCTCCATTCAGTTTCACACAATATTAGTTGTTTTCATGCCTTTTGCACAACATTGCACCATGTCATGCTTTTCATCTTCAGAAAGATCTTTCTCCCTCCCCATATTGCATGAGAACTGTGACTTGCTTAATAATGTGGAACAACCTCTAAGTAGGGTTTCCATAGATCTGACTTTTTTTTTTTCTTTTTTGTCTGAGATTGGTACCAGTTATCTAAAAAGACATGGATAAATAAACAAACAAACATTTTCTTAGAAAAACTAAAATCTGAATGTTTATTGTACTGAAATCTTACTGATATGTCAATTGCATAATAATTTGGAACGCAGTGTATATAAATGTCACTTGACACAAAGGGCCCTATTTTAGTGATGTATGAGTATGGTCTAAAGCGCATGGTGCAAGAGCACTTTTGATAGTTTAACGTCAGGGAAAATGGTTGCGCGCCAGGCGCATGGTCTAAGGGTTGTCCCTATTCTTTTAATGAGTAATGGGTGTGTTTTTGGCGTAACGTGCAATAAACCAATCAGAGTCTCATCTCCCATTCCCTTTAAAAGCCAGTTGCACTTGCACCATGGCGGATTCGTTATTTACAAGGCGGAATTTGCAAGCAGAAAAACTGAACGCTTCTCTAGCGAGGAAATGGATCTGCTCGTGTGCAATGTTCCCTCTAAGCTGCGCGCGTGCGCGGCCGCGCACTTCTGAAGCCGCGGTCGCGCAGAAGAAATAATTTCCGCTCAGAGAACAGACATGAAAATGATTATAATAGTTTAAATGAGAAATAATTGCATTGCTCTGGACAACCGCTATAGAGTTATTGTCGCTATAGAGTTAGAACCGGTGAATGCGGTTTACAGGTTTCATAGAAAGAGAACGATTGAGCGCGTGTGAGCTGGCTGGCCCTGAGCCAAATCAGTCGCGGTAAGAATACTGTCATGTTTGCAGACTAAATACATCAATACGAGAGGCAACGCGAAACGAAAAGAAATGTGAAATAAAACGTCATGTTTTAATGAAAAGTGGTGGAAATAATGGATGATGGGCACAGAATGCTAACAAAACTCTGAGACATTTACAATCACACACCCACCACAGGTGGAGCGTGCAAACTCAAAATACATCAGTGATATAACGTTACCTCAGTTTAAATAGATTTTTGTGTGTGGTGGTGGTGTGGGTTTCAGGGATGTTTAGATAACTATAAATTAGTTAACGTTCACTTTTCTTAAAAATATTTAGCTATCATTTTAAATGCTTGTTTGTTTTCACTATATAATATATTAAAACAAATGGAAGCATTTAAACTGATATAATACTGGATATCAGTTTAAATACTTAAATATTTTATTATATTATAATGTAAGCCTAATAAAAAATTGATCTCACAAGGGGATTGTTTAGGGCTCCTTGCCATGAAAAATCTTGAAACCTCCTGGTATATAAAATCTGGGAAATTCATAAGCAATAAACATGTAATTTTGATGGTTTAACACTGTATGTTGCTAATAATTGACTGTACAAAAACACATTATGGTTGTCCCAAACCGTCATTGTAACTGCTCATATTATATTATTATAAAGAATTGAACTGTCCTGCAGGAGGACAGAAATGATTTTTTAATAGAATTTCTTGGTAAAGACTGGTACAGTTAATACAGCAATGTGAAAAAATCTCAAGTAACCTAAAATGTGCTTAATTTAGTTACTGAACTGTTTAATTTCAAACATATTATTTAATAAATCACTAAGTTACATCAAGGGTCAAATAAAATAGAAAAGGCACATTAAAATTAAATGTTACAGTTGCATGATAAAACCATTTTTTTGTGTGTGTGTTTACGTTCATTGTACAGGTCTGATATAAAGTATGTTTTTGCTCAGGTGGCCAAAATGTGCGCTCAACAGAGAAAAGTTTTGCTCAGCAAGAAAAAAAAATTAGAGGGAACATTGCTCGTGTGTGAGGTTAAAGTGTGCAAGGAGACCATCTATGAGACAAGCCGGATTCCACCAAAGCAATTTTATCTTTATGCACACAATAATCTTTTACATTGTAATCCTTTTCTTTTTAATATTTGGCATGATTGTGTGCTGCTGCATGTCCCTGCGTGTGTAATAAGCAGAGTGTACTTGCGTTGTGCACCCCCTTATAGGCGCATATTACTAACGCGCCCCTTAAATAACAAAACAAATAATACACCATTGACTTTAGACCAGATTTCAATAGTGCAGTCTATTTCAGTTGCCTCAAAATAGTAACGTGCCTGAACACAGCTTGTTTTCAGACCAGCGCGCCCATGGTCACACAAATAGGCGCAAATGCATTTGCTATTTAAACAATGTGGTGCTGGACTTAAAAATGATAACTGCGTCGGGCTAAAACTAGCAAAAAAAACTTTGCACCAGGTGTATGATAGGGCCCAAGGTGACTTGACTTAACTTAAAAGATGCTTCAAACATGTTTTATCAGCCTAAAATACAACATATGAAAACAGTAAATAGAAACTGTAAACAGTTTCCTACCATTTCCTTTTAAAAACATTGCATTGTTAATATCTTGTCATATTTTCATCGACAGTAATTATTGTCATGACCATCACAACAAAGAATCACTGACCCCACCAACTGTCTTAAAGGGGTGATATAATGCCATTTTACACAATGTAAAATAAGTCTCTGATGTCCCCAGAGTGTGTATGTGAAGTTTTAGCTCAAAATACCCCACAGATAATTTTTTTATAGCATGTTATGTGTCACTTTTTGAGGGTGATCAAAAATACTCAATTTTTATGTGTGTCCCTTTAAATGCAAATGAGCTGCTGCTGCTAAGCAGAGGGTGGGGTTTCAAGAGCTCATGTTAGCACATAGTGTTAGCAGAACCAATTACCTCACAAAGACTCATTGAAAATGTTAGACACTGTTCAGCCTTTTATGCTCAAACCAGAGTTTGACAATGATTGAGAGACTCAAGAAGAAGTGACAACATGTAGAATGCAACAGGACGTTTCTGAACGGTTAGTTGTTTAATTTATGTAGCATAATCTGTCATGATAATCTATAAATCAATCGTGTGGGAACTGTTGTAAGATGCCTGCAGTGCCAGAGACTATATGCTGCATGAATATAGAATAGTTTAGTTTAATTATTCCTTGGTCAGCCATTTTAACTTGATGCACTAGCTGGTCAGCGTTGTTGGTGATCCTCCAGCTGGAAAAGCACAAAACCAGCACTAAACAACATGAACCTGTCTGGGAAGTCCCAGTGGTCTAAGATGATCTTTTCAGCAGGGTTTTCCTTCAAATTCAGAATATGTGCTTGACTGAGGACAGGATGGCTCGTGTTTTTCAGTCAGTCAGCTACGGATAGACCATAATGGACTAAATGAACCTTTGGCTGCAGCATTGAGACAAGCTTATAGAAAGATTAGACATGTTTCCTGCCTCATCTCTGGCTCAAATCCTGTGAGTTATCAGCACAGACACACACCTCACGCCTGTTTGTCTGCACTAATTTGAATGAGAAAATTCTATTCATCAATCTAATTCCCCCTGGATAATGTGCTTACCCTGACGGACAACAAACATCTGCACAACAATAATCCAACGAGAGAGAATCTAATCTGGAAGAGCGGTCAGTGTGAGGGAGTGTTTGTCTTGCTGTGGTTGTGCAGGTCTTGAGCCTCTGTTTTAATGAAGGGTAATTGTGTGTTGTGAGGGAGTTCGCTAATGGATTGAAAGTCTTTGTCAGACACATGAATTCCCGGCGCTGTCAGGCAGCATCACAGCAGAGCGCTCATGAAGGCTGCAGAGGTCCCAGCACACCACACCACCTGCTGCTGCCCCATCTGCTGCACCAATACTCACTATTATATTCACTCACACATTTACATGTGCTTACATACACCCTCACACACTTAGATAAAACTTCATAAAACATAATATAAACACATTACCAACACATACCAACCTCTTTCTCCGGTCATTTGTAGGGTTTTTCCATTGACACACTCTATATGATATTTTTATCCTCTACCCTTAAAACAAAACCTCATACAAAACATCTGAATTAAATCAGGGATTCCCAAACGTTTTTATCAGTGGAACCCCTCAGGCGTAAAAATTAATAATGGAACCCTGCGTACGGCCCAGCTTATATTCTATCTAATGAAATATGAGGTAAATGTGCACTTCTCCAAATTTAACTTAAAGTTTGTATGTGTATGCACTGTGATCAAAAATAAATGGAACCAAATGCGATTGAATGTAAAGGTTTGTGTCTCGTTATTCTATTAATAACTACCGATTGATTTTGCATTTCTATCAGAAATGAAGAATTATTAGTGTCATTGTAAATAGTGGTGCAAATATCTAAGCTATCTAATACTTCAAATCTCGAGGCTAAATCAGAAGATTTTTTTTTTACCAATTTATATACCAAAAATAGTATATAGCTCCACTGTGGTTTCTCAATAAATTAGAATACTTCATAAGATCAATAAAAAAAACATTTTTAGTGAATTGTTGGCCTTCTGGAAAGTATGTTCATTTACTGTACATGTACTCGATACTTGGTTGGGCCTCCTTTTGCTTTAATTACTGCCTCAATTCGGTGTGGCATGGAGGCGATCAGTCTGTGGCACTGCTAAGGTGGTATGGAAGCCCAGGTTTCTTTGACAGTGGCCTTCAGCTCATCTGCATTGTTGGGTCTGGTGTCTCTCATCTTCCTCTTGACAGTACCCCATAAATTCTCAATCGGGTTCAGGTCAGGCGAGTTTTCTGGCCAATCAAGCACAGTAACACCATGGTCATTGAACAAGCTTTTGGTACCTTTGGCAGTGTGGGCAAGTGCCAAATCCTGCTGGAAAATGAAATCAGAATCTCCATAAAGCTTGTCAGCAGAAGGAAGCATGAAGTGCTCTAAAATTGATGGCTGCGTTGACTGTGAACTTCAGAAAACACAGTGGACCGACACCAGCAGATGACATGGCAGCCAAAATAATCGCTGACTGTGGAAACTTCACACTGGACTTCAAGTAACATGGTTTCTGTGCCTCTCTTCCTCCAGACTCTGGGACCTTGATTTCCAAATGAAATGCAAAATTTACTTTCATCTGAAAAGAGGACTTTGGACCACAGTCCAGTTCTTTTTCTCCTTAGCCCAGATAAGACGCTTCTGACATTGTCTTTGGTTCAGAATTGGCTTGGTACATGGAATGTGACAGTTGTAGCCCATTTCCTAAAGACGTCTGTGTGCGGTGGCTCTTGATGCACTGACTCCAGCTTCAGTCCACTCCTTTTGAAGCCCTCCTAAGTCCTTAAATCGGCTTTGCCTGACAATCTTCTCAAGCCTGCGGTCATTCCTTTCACTTGTACACCTTTTCCTACCACACTTTTTCCTTCCTTACCTCATTTTGAAGCAAAAACTATAGTCTACAACCTCCAATACCCAGAAGTCTTCTGAACACAGATTTAATATATATTTTTTGGCTTTATTTCAGTGACTTAAGTTTTTTGTTTTTTCAATAACCATGCATAAACGTTATTCCTTCAAAAACACAAACATGTACATACATGTTCCTCACATATTATTGTAGCCTAGTTTGTGCTAAATACATTGTAATGACACTTTTTCCATTAATATGTTTATGAACAACTGAAAAAAGCACAAATGTCAGGGCATGTCAAAACTTCTCCAGGGCCCCCAAAATCCTCAGACCCCTGAGGGTTAACATTGTCATTTCCAACACCATGCCAAACTCCCCAAGAGTTGTCATGACTAAAGTTTATTTATTTTAATTTTACATTAAATTTAATTATTACTTTTTCTTTTTTTTTTTTTGTTTAACCCTTTGATGCACAACATGGGTAAAAAATGACCCGGCTGAGTGTTTATTTTCTATATCTTTGCAAGAAATTAATTTCATCATACAGTATTCCTCAATTAACTTGTTTTTGATCATCACAAATCCTCATTTTAATTTGTTCTTTCTTACTTATTTTTGTATCACTACCCTTCTAATGCGCAACATGGGTCAAAAATGACCCGTATTCATTTCCTATGTAATTTCAATCATGGTTGAGTGTTTCTTTGCTGAATCTTTAAAATAAATGTATTTTATCATTCATTTATTCCAGGTATTCCTTAAATATCTTGTTTTTGATTGTCAAAAATGATTGTGTTCATTTTTTCTTTCTTACTTTATAAACAAACACAGTTTTTGTATGTCTACATCAATTTTACACACATGGGTCAAAAATGACCTGTATTCATTTCCTATGTAATTTCAATCATGACTGAGTGTTTCTTCGCTGAATCTTTGAAAGAAATGTATGTTGTCATTTATTAATTCCAGGTATTCATTAAATATCTTGTTTTTGATTTTCTACAAATAATTGTTTATTTTTTCTTTCTTACTTTATAAACAAATGCAGTTTCTACATCAATTTTACACACATGGGTCAAAAATGACCCATATAGAAATCTTTAATATTTGCACATTTTTGCAAGTAGGAACATATTTACTGCAGACAACTGTTCATCTGCCATACATTTCTTAACAAGGCTACTTTTGTATATTTGATGGATGTAAGTCTTTATTATATTTAATATAATAGGCTATATGTAACAAAGTTCGTAAATAAGGAGGGAAGAGGACAGGGTCAGCGGGTGACTACTGGCTGTTTATTTTAACCAAAAACAAATAATAACAAAACAGTGTGCAGGCAGGCACAAAACAATCAAAGTAATTTCAAAGTTCACTCCAGTACAGCAGCAGACATCCAGGAGTGGGGAAACAGCCAGTAGTCCTTCTCTCTCTCCCAGGCTCCTGTATCTCCTGGCGTTAAATACTCTCTCCACACCAATTACTGAAACAAGAAACAGGTGTTTATCATTTTCATCTAATCCACTCAGACACCGCGCGTCTCCTCCCTCTCTCTCCCGTTGCAGATTCCGCTAAACCACGCCCCCCTTGCCACATACCCCCACCGCCCGACTCAACAGCAGGGCACCACCTGCTTGTGAATGCCCGGCCAAAAAAATCGGGTCATGAGGCGATTTAGTGTCATTCCCTGTCCTAAATGACCAGCCATTGGATTAGAATGAGCCGCTTGAAAAAGCATTTCCCTGCGGCTCCTAGGAACTAACAACTGGGTTGTATCCTCTTTTGTCTGAGCGTCTTGGGTCACTCGATACAACCTATTTTTTATAATTGCAAAATATGGATAGGTAAGCGGTTGTCCAGGATGGAGAGGCTGACCGTCGATGGTACTGACCTGTTCAAACGCACGTTTCAGCGTCTCGTCCTGAGACTGCTCCAGGGGAAAGTCATCGCGCTCCGAGAGAATAAGTCTCTCGATTTCGCTCTGTCCCCCCGAGGCAGTACTCAGAGGTCCCGATTCAGTCTCTCCCGCCTGCACACTCACACTCCCCTCCGGTGCATTTTTTCCCCAAGAAGCATCCGTACATAAAGCCCCTAATAATTCTGTAAACGCTGGCCAATTCGTTCCCAAAATTAACGGATGCTGGAGGTGTGGGTTAACTGCCACCTCAACACTATGCTTTTGACCCCTGAATTGAATAATGACTGGCACAATAGGATACTCTACCACATCCCCGTGCACACACCGCACCTTAACCACGCGGCTATTATCCAATGCCCCGGATTGTATCAGATTTTGATGGATCGAGGTTTGGTTACATCCTGAATCCACCAATGCCTGATAGGTACCCCCCTCGATACTCACAGGTATTTGGTACCACCCAGCTTGACCAGGGGCAGCCTGCGGGGCATCCGGGACCCAGACCATTGTTCCCACCTCCATTACAGGACACCTGTCCACGAAATGGCCCAGGTCCCCGCAACGCCAACAGGCCGGCCCAGACCTCCCCGCCGCTCCAGTGGCAGAGGGTGGATTAGACGGTTGGCGTGGAGAGAGCGGAGACACAGGAGCCGTGTCCAACCCCCCTGGGCGGGACTCTGGGAGCTGCATAGGGAATATATCGAGGGACTCGAGGAGGGCCGGGTGGACGAGACCTGGGTAAAGGGACAGGGCGAGAGAGAGAAGGAGATGGAAGAGAGGGAGAGAGAGAAGCTGATGACAAGGGTTCGCCGACCCCGGAGCACGCCACCATATGATCCTCCGCGAGTTGGATAGCCGACTCCAGCGACGTGGGCCGGTGGCACTGGACCCACTCGGCTCCCGCTCCAGCACCACTCGGTCGATGATCTCCTCCACGTCACTTCCGTCGGCCAGCAACCATTTGCGGCAGGAGTCCCGGAGCTGTTGGGCCATCACGAAGGGTGATGGATGATGTCCCTCTTGAGGTCGTCGAAGTCCAGGAGGCTCCGCACTGGAAGCTGCTGTGCCACTACCTGGGACTCCCTGGAGAGCAACAGGACCAGGCGCATCGGCCACTGGTCCTGAGGCCAGCCACAGATCTCGGCTGACGATTCGAATAAATCGATGAATGCCTCCGGGTCGTCCTCAGGCCCCATTTTATTGAGTGGGAGATGGGCGGGCACAGCACGTTGGTCCGAGGCTCCCGGCCGAGCCTCCCGGCCGAGCCTCCCGGTCCATCCAGCTCCGGAACCTCTCGCGGTCTTCCTGCTGGGCTTGGAGGATGGCCTGGAACCGCCTCTCCTGATCTTGTCTTAAGTCCAGCAGGGCCTGGTGTTGGTCATGTTGCATGACCGCGAGGGATGTAATTATTTCCGCAAATGGCGCAGCGGAGGACTCTGGCATGGCGGCGGCATCCATCTTCCCTCCCGGGTTTCGGCACCAGTGTAACAAAGTTTGTAAATAAGGAGGGAAGAGGACAGGGTCAGCGGGTGACTACTGGCTGTTTATTTTAACCAAAAACAAATAATAACAAAACAGTGTGCAGGCAGGCACAAAACAATCAAAGTAATTTCAAAGTTCACTCCAGTACAGCAGCAGACATCCAGGAGTGGGGAAACAGCCAGTAGTCCTTCTCTCTCTCCCAGGCTCCTGTTTCTCCTGGCGTTAAATACTCTCTCCATGCCAATTACTGAAACTAGAAACAGGTGTTTATCATTTTCATCTAATCCACTCAGACACCGCACGTCTCCTCCCTCTCTCTCCCGTTGCAGATTCCGCTAAACCACGCCCCCCTTGCCACACTATATATTTCATTTTTTTTTTTTTTTTTTTTTTTTTTTTTTTTTGTCATAAATCAATGCAATTAGTCACCCTTTATGTCTGTCAGTGTTCCTGAAAAGTAACAGTTTTGGACATATACAACATGGGTCTAAAGTGACCTGAATGAGTTATTTTCTATATTGCATATATTACAATAAATTAATTTCATCATTCATTATTCCAGGTATTACTCAATTAACAAATCCTTATTTAAATTTTTCCTTTCTTTTTGAATGAAATTTTTTTTGTGTCATCATCTTTCTAAAGGCCAAAGTATACTTCACTTTTTATGCGTACGTGAGGGTCAGCATACAGATTTTTGTAACTTTATAATTTCCGCCGGATTTCTGTAACTGTGTATGTGCAACCTGCACATACAAATTTAAATTGTGTTCAACTGTGCGCAAAGTATACTTTCAGCTTCTTTTACAGTGATGTCATCATCCACCTCAGTTCTGTTGAGGACCAGCCACTAACACTCTAGATAAAGAAAATCAAAAGCACAAGAATATACACATCAAACCCTTGGTGGATACACTTATTATATATTTTCACTGTTGGACAGCAACCTTGTTCAAAACTGTTACTTTTCAGGAACATTGATAGATGTAAAAGGTGACCAGTAGCATTGGTTTATGACAAAAAATAAAAATTATGAAATATAATATATAGCCTATTATATGAAATATAATATGACTTTCATCCAACAAATATACAAAAGCAGCCATGTTGAGACATGAAATGTGTAGCAGATGAGCAGTTGTCTGCAGTAAATATGTTCCTACTTGCGAAAATTTGCAAAGGTTTCTATATGGGTCATTTTTGACCCATGTGTGTAAAATTGATGTAGACATACAAAAACTGTGTTTGTTTATAAAGTAAGAAAGAAAAAATGAACATAATGGGTTTTAACAATCAAAAACAAGATATTTAAGGAATACCTGGAATAAATGAATGATAAAATACATTTCTTTTTTTCAGTTGAAATTACATAGGAAATGAATACGGGTCATTTTTGACCCATGTTGCGCATTAGAAGGGGTTTTCATAGCTTGTGCATCAAAGGGTTAAATCAGCTCATGAGCCCCCTGCAGTTCCCTCACAAACCACAATTTGGGAAACCCTGAATTAAAGTCACAAGTCACAATTAAATAAAAATTGATCATACTTTTTTTTTTTTTTTTTTAATGGAATATTGCAGTATTTATTATAAATGATTTATCCATACACATCATTCTTTTTCTTTTAAATTCATGTGTCCTCGTAATCTTTCACCAAAATAACTTCCCCTCCCTCTTGCAGTGACATCTCTTCTCTGATGACATGTTTACTGGTGCAAGGGTGGGACAACCTGTCACTCACTTGACATCACAGCAATAGCAAACCACAACAATCCAATCAATTCCCAATTAACAAAATCAAGTCCCACCCTACATTTTTTTTTTTCTTGTTCAAGAAGCTGTTTCACTTAGAAATACGTCATAACAGGATAGAAATGACTATCGCAACTTCTATTTCATGCCGATTTTAAATAACTGTAAATTTATTTAAATATTGAAAAATAAATGTAAAATATTTAAATATTTTTAAAATATATTTATAAAGAAAAAGGGAGACTTTTCTGAAGGATGTGGTGTTGTCTCAGACCCAGAGATGGCAGTCTTTATGAAGCCAGCAGTCAGTTGTTCTGCTGACACACGGATCCCTCAGAGCAGATCTAATCATCAGGGAGAGAGACTGATTCAATCAGCAGATAGTTTGATTATGTCGTCATGGCGACAGCATCTCTGGAGCACACGGCAGCCGCGTGCATGACTGATCAACGGAAAGACGGAAAGAGAAAAAAAATGAGAGCAAAGCATTAAAAATGTATACACAACAACCTTTCAGTATTTGGAATTAGAGAAACAGAAATAACACATTAAATAAATCTGATGATGTCAGCTACAGGCTTTATTTATGCAGTTTCGCATCTGCACATTTTCTGTAACCCAGCAATAAGGTCATCAGTCATTTGCATTAAACCTCACTCACTGAGAGGATTGTGTGTGTGTGTGTGTGTGTGCGGCTGCTTCGTACACAACCTTAACTGAACTTCTTATACTGTAGTTTACACTGTTTATATCACTACAGATTATTTTACATATTTATGTAATAATATTTTCAATATGTTAGAAAATGACAATCCAAATACTTAAAATCCCAAAGAAAAATACAGCTGGGTTCTTCTCAGGACATCGTGTCATTTGTGTCCTCATGACTTACTGCTGAGGATACTGAACTCAGTCACATTATTATTAATAGTCTTTTTAGATGTAATGAGCGTTTAGTACACAAACACACACACACGTGTGTGTGTGTGTGTGTATATATATATATATATGTATATATATATATATATTATATTAGGGCTGTCAAAATAACGTGTTAATTTTGATTAATTAATCTGAGAAAAAATAACGTGTTAAAAAAAAATAACGCAGATTAATCCATTCCGTATTGACCTTTGAACCTGGAGCCGTTCTAGCCACCATTCGACTGTACAATGAGGGAGGGAGATGACTGCTGCGCTGACGGACAGAATGAGCAGAGCTCCTCCCTCGTGCTCGCGAGAAAGTAAGCACCGTCTTTGCACTCTCTCTACCTCACACATAATAATCTAAATCAACTGACACAATGCTAAAAGTTCATAAGACCGAATCCATGTTTCATGAGGCACATTCGGAGAATGACAGGCGCCCTGCACGTGCTGCTGACATAAACCACACTTTCAGTAAACAAAAAGAAAATCCTATCCAGTGGTGAAGTGTTTTCTGTGTTGACAAATCTTTTGCGATATCCTAATAACAGTCGCGATTCGCACGCAACGCGTCAACGTCCGCTAATGTCCATTTTAATGAATCATGACAACAACAGATCTGTCCACACGGTCTATAATGAATCATTTACTCGAACAACTCTAAAATGAGAACATAAGTGTGCTTACCTCATTTAGCAAGAGTGGTTAGTAAAATTAGCCTTAATAATCCACAATATTTTTCAGGTTATTTAAATGACAATTTGTAGTAAATTAGGCCTACCTATAAAATCAGTTAGTTTAGACTGGAGTGAGGTGAAACCAGAACAAAGCAAGTTGTTGTTAGCTAGGTGCATTCAATTGTATATGGTAGAAAATTATATTATTAGTTAATATAACTTCTAAATGCTACTGTCTAATACTTTTCAGGTTTAGCAAAAAAGCATCTTCTCTTACAAAGCTATAAAATCACTTTTTTTTTTCTTTTTTTTTTTTTTTTTGCAAAGAGGGCAAGAAAGAATTGCAGTGAGAGTGACAGGTACTTTAATGTCAGTATCAGGCTCGCAGATCATGTGGGTAGGGCACTTTTTATTGTTTGTGTGGATGACCATGTCTGTCACCACCGAAGACCATTTTTTGACCCAGGAAAAACCCTGCATTGATTCATTTGAATTGAAATATTTAATACTTTCACAGCAAAAATTATGTATGCGATTAATTTAGATTAAAAATCACAGAGTATGTAATTAATTAGATTAAAATTTTTAATCGATTGTCAGCCCTAATATATATATATATATATATATATATATATATATATATATATATATATATATATATATATATTAGGGGTGTGACAAGACAGGTATCTCACGAGACGAGACTCGAGATTGAGTTCACGAGATGAGACAAGATTTTTAAACACTATTTTTAAGAAATCTTCAATGGTGAAATACATAACTAGAAACAATGTTCTGCAGGTGTATTTGAAATGTTTTAACTAATCATCTTGTAATGAATGTCATTTCAGTTCTACTTTCTGAGTATGAATTATCATATGCAGTAAAAGACAACAATACTCAAGTACTGTAAAAGGTTTTGCCACTAACTCAACTGACTGACTTCTCTTCTGTATGATTTCAGTCTGTTCAGACCTTACTGTACATGATTTATGAGCTTCTACAACTTTTGACCTCCTAACTGAACTCCTTTCCACAAACTGATCATAGAAATAAAAACAGTATAAATAAAAATGGTAACACTTTACAATAAGGTCTCATTTATTAACATTAATTAACCAACATCAACTAACAATGAGCAATATCTTTGCTACAGTATTTATTAATCTTTGTTTATGTTAGTTAATAAAAATAGTCATTCATTGTTAGTTCATGATAGTTCACAGTGCATTAACTAATGTTAACAAATGAAACCTTATTGTTTGTGCTTAATAAGATTAAGAGAAAACTGTTATTCGTTTTTATGGTAACACTTTACAATAAGTGCAACCATAATCGCACTCTCTCAATATTCAAAGTGCAAGTAAGACCAATTTTTTCTTTGATACAGAGCTAAGAGTGTTACAACAGAGACGGCACGGAGGCAGATGTAAAAGCAAGTACAATGTTTTATTGATATCAGCAGAGCAATACGGTGAGTATATGGCAATGGTAGAATCTTGGTGTGTAGATAGAAGAAGTGATACTGTCCTTTTGATGATTGCAGATGGAATACGGAGAAACACGCTGGAGACTGGAGACTGGGAACACTCACACACAGTTGGAGAAACACACGGGGAAGACTGGAGACACTGGAGATGTTGGAAGCAGGTAAGTAGCAGATTGGAGTCCTTGAGGTAAGTACACATGGAGCTTAGGTACAAACGAGACCGGACAGTGACTGTGTGTGAGTGTGGGGTATTTAAGGTGGTGGTGATGGCAGAGTTGATGACGTGCAGGTGGCGGTGATTAGTACTCTGATGATTGTGTGCGTGGGTATTGGATGGAGGTGGAACCTGATGTGTCTGTGACAGTACCCCCCCTCCCACGGCCCGCTCCTGAGGGCCGAGGACCCCGACGTCGTGGTGGTCGTCCTCTTGGGCGTGGGGCAGATCTGTCAGGGTGGCTGGCGTGGAATGCTTGTAGAATATTGGGATCGAGGATATTGTTTCTAGGCACCCATGAGCGCTCCTCGGGGCCGTAGCCCTCCCAGTCGACGAGGTATTCCAGTAGACCACCACGGCGCCGGGAGTCCAGTATCTCACGAACCTCGTACGCAGCACAGTCGTCCAGGATGAGTGGAAGGGGGGGGCTCGGCGGTAGCCACGTCAGGTTCTGTGGAGGGAGAAACAGAAGGGTGGTGAGGCTTTAATAGAGAGACATGGAAGGTTGGATGAATCTTGTATTGAGGTGGAAGTTGTAAACGATACGTGACGGGGTTGATCTGTCTGGTGATGGTGAATGGGCCAATGAAGCGAGGACTCAGCTTCTTGCAGGGCAGACGCAGTCTGATGTCCTTGGTTGACAGCCAGACCTTCTTCCCCGGTTGGTAGGATGGAGCATTGGAGCGCCGAAGGTCTGCTGTCATCCTGCGTCTGCACAGGGCTCTCTGCAGTTGATGGTGGGCTGAGTCCCATACCCTCTCGCTCTCCCGGAACCAGTAGTCGACTGGGGGGACATTGGAGGGTTCCCCGTCCCAGGGGAACAGCGGGGGTTGGAAACCGAGTACGCATTGGAAGGGTGTTAGACCGGTGGAAGGCTGGCGGAGAGAGTTCTGGGCGTACTCGGCCCAACCCAGATACTGGTTCCAGGAGTTCTGGTGGCCATGACAGAAGGTACGCAGGAAGCGGCCAATCTCTTGAATCTTCCGTTCTGTCTGCCCGTTCGTCTGAGGATGGTAGCCGGACGACAGACTGACGGTCACACCCAGAAGCGACAGGAAGGCCTTCCAGACACGGGAGATGAATTGGGGTCCTCGTCTGATATGATGTCTTCGGGGATTCCATAATATCGGAAGACGTGGTTAAACATGAGCTCAGCTGTGGTTAAGGCAGTAGGTAGACCTCTCAGGGGGATGAGACGGCAGGCCTTGGAGAATCGGTCTACTACCACAAGCACACAGGTGTGACCATCCAATGCCGGGAGATCCGTGATAAAGTCAACCCCCAGGTGTGACCATGGTCGCTCAGGAACGGGCAGGGGAGAGAGCTTGCCGGCTGGCAGGTGACGAGGGCTCTTGGCGATGGCGCACTCCCTGCAGCCCTGCACGTACCTTCTGACATCCCTGGCGATGTTGGGCCACCAGAAGCGCTCCTTTAGCAGCGAGAGGGTCTCATTGACCCCCGGGTGCCCAGTGCCAAGTGATGAGTAAGCAGAGTGTACAAGTGGAATGCGACGTGTCCGGGTGACGTACTGAAGGCCCTGGGGACAACCTGGCGGAGCGTAGGAGGAGGCATTGGAGGAGGGTAGAGTTTCTTCGGACCATTGGATGGGATTCACGAAGATGGTTTCTGGAAGGATGGTTTCGGGAGATTCATTCTTTTCCTCAGGAGCATGGAGACGGGATAATGCATCAGCTTTTATGTTCTTGGAGCCAGGGCGATAGGAGATTGTGAAATCGAATCTGGAGAAGAACATGGCCCAACGGGCTTGTCGAGGGTTGAGTCTTTTGGCAGCTTTGAGGTATTCCAAGTTCTTATGGTCTGTGAGTACTTGAAAGGGATGACTGGCGCCCTCCAACCAATGCCTCCATTCCTCCAGCGCAAGCTTGACGGCCAGGAGCTCGCGGTCACCGATGTCGTAGTTGACCTCCGCCGGGTTGAGTTTGCGGGAGAAGAAGGCACATGGGTAGAGTCTACTTGGATTCCCCTGCTGCTGTGATAGTACCGCTCCCACTCCTGTGGTGGAAGCGTCCACCTCGACGACAAAGGGCAGGTTAGGGTTCGGGTGGACGAGGAGGGGAGCGGTGGTGAAGGCTTCCTTGAGGGCTTCGAAGGCATTGGTGGCATCTTCGGACCAGGACAGAGACTTGGGCCGATGACGGAGGAGGTTGGTTAGTGGGTGGATGATGGAACTGTAGTTCTTGATGAAACGACGGTAGAAATTGGCGAAGCTGAGGAAGCGTTGGAGTTCTTTGATGGTTGTGGGAGCAGGCCAGGACTTGATGGCTTCTACCTTCCCCTCGTCCATCCGGATGCCACTGTGATCAATGAAGTATCCCAGGAAGTGGACTGAGGGCTGGTGAAAGGAACACTTTTCTGCCTTGAGGAAAAGATGGTACTGCCGTAAGCATTGGAGGACCTCCGCAACGTGGTGGCGATGTTCGGCCAGGCTCCGGGAGTAAATCAGGATGTCATCAATATACACGAGTACAAACTTGTGGAGGAACTCCAGGAGCACCTCATGAATGAAATCCTGGAATACGGAGGGGGCGTTGACAAGTCCATAGGGCATGACCAGATATTCATAATGGCCGGTGGGCGTGACGAAGGCGGTCTTCCACTCGTCCCCCTCGCGTATCCGGATGAGGTTGTACGCGCTGCGGAGGTCCAGCTTAGTGAACACAGTGGCACCACGGAGATGTTCCAGGGCCGCTGGGATGAGGGGAAGTGGGTACCGGAACTTTACTGTTATCTTGTTTAGGGAACGATAGTCTATGCAGGGCCGCAAGCCTCCATCCTTTTTTGCCACAAAGAAGAAACTTGAGGCAGCAGGGGAAGTAGACGGGCGTATATAACCTTGGTTAAGGGCCTCTTCAATGTATTCTTCCATGGCCTTCTCCTCCACTCCGGCACTGACAGGGGGTAGATCCTTCCCCTAGGCACTGGTTCACCCGGTAACAGATCTATGGCACAGTCCCATGGCCGGTGTGGAGGAAGCTTGGAGGCGTGTTGCGGGTAGAAGACGTCGCTGGTGGAGCGTTTCTCTACGGGGCTTTCAATGGAAGTAGTACAGACGGAGATCTTCTTGGAGCTTGGAGACTTGGGAACAGGAAGCTCAGAGAAGCAGCTGGAGAAACAGCGTTCGCCCCACTTCAGGATCTCGCCCGTGCGCCAGGAGATGGTGGGACTGTGCTGTTCGAGCCACGGACGCCCTAGAACCACGTCAGAAGTGGAATCCTCCAGAACCAGCAAGTGGATGTCCTCAACGTGTAGGATACCTACACGGAGTTGAAGGGGTCCCACACAGCGGCTGATCCTCTTCCTGCTCAGGGGTTTGCCCGTGATGGAGTGGACTTGGTAGATGGTCGGAGAGGGCGAGGTTTTGAGTTTGAGTTGTCGGCAGAGGGAGCCTGAGATAAAGTTTCCTGCTGACCCTGAGTCGAGGAGTGCCACCACTGGAACAGATACATCAACAGCAGTAAGGTTTACAATAGTAGTGAGTGGTTTCATCTTCTTAATGGAGGGAATGATGGCACTCACCAACGGTCGAGGAGGACGAATTGGGCATGCAGAGATTGCATGCCCCGGAGATCCACAGTATAAACATAAGTTCAGGGTCAGCCTTCTTTGGCGTTCTGAGGGAGACAGACGGGAATTATCCACTTGCATGGGTTCGCTGGCTGGTTCTGGGGAGCTGACGGGTTCGGATCGGCGGGAAAAGATGGTGGAAAGTGGCTGGCCCTGGTGCTCATCGAGACACGACTGCATACGAGTGCCTACGCGGATGGCGAGCTGGATGAAGTGTTCGAGGCCGATGGAATCCTCGTATGCAGTGAGATGCAACTGCACTCTGGGTTCCAACCCCTGACGAAATGAGGTGATGAGGGCTTGTTCGTTCCATCCACTGCTAGCGGCTAGCATCCGGAACTGCAAGGCATAATCAGTCACAGAATTTGATCCTTGTTTTAAGTTATAGAGTTTCTCACCAGTTGAAGAGTCAGCCGAGGTGGTTCCAAAGACTTCGCGGAAGTGGGAGACGAATGAAGAGTATGATTTAACCACGGAACCTTTCTGAGTCCAGAGTGAGTCGGCCCACTGGAGCGCCTTGCCTTGCAGTTGGGAGATTATGAACGCTATTTTAGCCGTGTCGGTGTGGTAGACATGTGGTTGCATCTCCAGGACCAACTCACATTGCAGGAGGAATCCGCTGCAATCTTCCGCCGATCCAGAGTAGGGCGCCGGTCGGGCCATGTGACTGGCGTGCATCATCAGTGGAGGAGTGGAAGAAGTGGAGGCGGAAGCGGCAGCAGGTGATGGTGACGGTGACGGTGGTTGTGGGGTGAGTGCTCGGCACAGAGCGTCAACGAGCTCTTGAAATGGGTCCTGGGAACTCATGCTGATATCCTGTTGGTATGGTCCGGTTTCTGTTACAACAGAGACGGCACGGAGGCAGATGTAAAAGCAAGTACAATGTTTTATTGATATCAGCAGAGCAATACGGTGAGTATATGGCAATGGTAGAATCTTGGTGTGTAGATAGAAGAAGTGATACTGTCCTTTTGATGATTGCAGATGGAATACGGAGAAACACGCTGGAGACTGGAGACTGGGAACACTCACACACAGTTGGAGAAACACACGGGGAAGACATGA
Source organism: Megalobrama amblycephala (assembly GCF_018812025.1). Taxonomy (NCBI): domain Eukaryota; kingdom Metazoa; phylum Chordata; class Actinopteri; order Cypriniformes; family Xenocyprididae; genus Megalobrama; species Megalobrama amblycephala. The sequence goes on along the minus strand of NC_063062.1, from coordinate 28,555,304 downwards.
GACACTGGAGACGTTGGAAGCAGGTAAGTAGCAGATTGGAGTCCTTGAGGTAAGTACACATGGAGCTTAGGTACAAACGAGACCGGACAGTGACTGTGTGTGAGTGTGGGGTATTTAAGGTGGTGGTGATGGCAGAGTTGATGACGTGCAGGTGGCGGTGATTAGTACTCTGGTGATTGTGTGCGTGGGTATTGGATGGAGGTGGAACCTGACGTGTCTGTGACAAAGAGATGGTTACAACTACACTGTCCAGCCTAAAATAGCTTACATATTGGGAGATATTTGCATGCATCAGGGAGCCGCTTTCAAAATGAGGGGTATTGAAATCGCGTTTGAATGCGCGCTCGCGTTTACCTTCACTTTCAGTGATCACGCGTACTCTGTGAATATGGAGCGGCGGCGACCGTTATCCAACTGAATTTTTTGACTCTTGCTAGCAAACTGAACTTGCAAAATGCTACACATGATAGCAGTGAATAGCTACATGCTAATAGTGATAGCATAGGATTTAAACATGACACAAACAAGTAAATATGTGTTAGCATCATGCTAGAAGTATGTTAATCGTGATAGCAACATGCTAGTAGCATGCTAATCATGTTAGAATCTTGTTATAACATGCTAGCAACATGGTAATAATGCTAGCATGATGCTAGCAACATGCTAATCATGTTAGCATTATGCTAAAAACATGTTAGCAACATGGTAATCATGATAGAACCATGTTAGCAACATGCTAATCATGTTTACATTTGGTGAAAAACATGCTAGCAAGACAGTAATTATGTTAGCATCATGTTAATCAAGAGTGCCGAGTTGTGCCACTGCAAGCACCAATCACATTTTTTTCAGGAAATGTACATTCTAGAAAAACGACAGGAGAGGCATAATGTAAAGGTAGCGGTGGCATATTCTTTCCTAATCATCCTAACCACTCTGTCATGGCAATATCACGAGACTACTTTTCGCCTCGACGAGAAATCTCGTCACATTTTAGTCTCGCGAGATCTCGTGACACGAGATCGTCACACCCCTAATATATATACATATATATATATATACACTTGACATATTAGCAAATATGCATTAAATTAATCAAAATTGACAGTAAAGCTTGTATTTTTCTTTTTCAACAAATGCTGTTCATTTGAACTTTCTATTAATCAAAAGAATCCTAGTTTCCACAAAAAACATTAAGCATTATGCAACTGTTTTCAACATTAGAATGATTTCTAACACTGAACACTGGAGTAATGAACATGCAGCTTCATCGCAGGAATAAATTACACTGTAAAATATAATCAAATAAAAACTATTATTTTAACTTGTAATATTATTTTAACAATACTACTGTTTTTTTCTGGTTTTTGATCAAATAAATGCATACATGGTGAGCATAACTTCTTTCAAAAATCTTACCAACCCGTAACTTTTGAATGGTAGTGTATAATGTGTATATATCTCCCTTAAACAATCTTCCTCATATCATGTTTGAGGAAGTGACATCACAAAAGTATTTTGTCCACCTAAAATGGATTTTATTTAAAAGTGAATTATTTCCTAATTTATAACAGCGATTTATTGTACAAGGCCTTTCTTAATCCCTATATTGTGCATTAAAATCTAAAACATAAGTTCAAAAGTTCTCCTAATACTTAGTGTTATCCAATGTATTTATCCCCCTGAAAAACAACAATCACTGTTTGTACTTTCCCTGAAAAATCCACAGGAGGTTCTAGTACTGCCAATATGCACCATAGGGCTGAACCGACCAATCTGTTTATAATGAGTGTTTTTTTAGAAGACAAACGAGGTAGAAGCAACTACCAATGTCCTGCCCTGCCATCCATCTCTAATATTCCTTCTCAGTTAGTTTTAACAGTAAAATCATTACCTAAATGTTCCAACACTCTAATGTTCAGTTCATCTGTCAGTAACCCAAAGCATTCTCTTTTTTTTTTTTTTTTCCAATTTACTCCCAGTGATGAAAATTTTCCATTACTTCCATTACTTTGACCATCATCATTTTCTTTAACTTTAACTCAAATTCATGCTAATGTGCTCTGGTTGAAGCTCTTCTATAATTATAAGCCACATTAAATGAATAGTAAAAAAAAAAAGGTTGTTCCAAACCAGCATGATTTTCTTTTGTCTGTGGAACACAAGCACCCTATTCTCGGTGCTAAGACGACCAGAAATGTGCATAAAATATCCATTTGAAGATGTTATCTTCTTCTTCACTGCCATTTTTTTAGTTTTTGAAGGGAGTTGGAATCAAAGCAATGCACAGCAACAGGTCTCCATGATTTTCCTAGATCCCCCTTTTGCCAGTAATGTAAAAATGACATCCTGCAGTTCATTGGTAGCTGCCCTTCAGCAAGGCTTTCATTGGGTACTGCCAGCAGGTTTGCCCCTATTGCACTTCAAAATGATTTATAAAAGTCCATAGGGGTCCCATCAATTCCTAGGGCAAGACCATTAGCCATGCCTTGTACTGCAGAGTACAATTCATGCACTGTTAATGGTCTTTCCATTTCAGCATTTGCTTCTATTTGTACCTGTGGTACTCTTGATAGTAACTCTGTACTACCTCTAAGCCGCCATTTAACGGTATTTTCAGAATCATTCTTTTGCACCTGCAATATCAATCCTTTTACTTTTACCTTGAACCATTCTTGCAACTTTTCAGTCAGTAGCCTACATTTTTAGACATACAGTAACTATCTAGGCTCAGTAGTTCCCAAACTGGGGGTTATAAAAAGGGGGGCACAGGTATAGTGTACACTCAGCAGATTGTTTTGCAAAAGAAATCAGGGTAATACAAGACCCCACTGCGAAATCATCTTGCTTAATATGCGAATACTTGCCACATAAGTAAATAATTGAACATAAAATGTTGATTTGACATATTTTATGTATGTTATCAGTTGTAGTGGTTGTTGACATGGAATAACAGACTGCTAGATGGTGCAATTGAAGAATCAGAATTGAGTATTGCAGGGAGGCATGTAAAAATATAAATGAATGGTTCTTCATTAAGCATGGACAAGTTTGTGAAAGGACTGCCAGTGTTAGGATAGACATAAAGCAGACGATGAATCTACTTCAAAACTTCAACTACCAAAACAATGTGTCAACACCAGATGAGAGTGGCGCGACAAAAGCAAATAGAACCCATTATAATCAGTGATGCTGTCTACACTAGATGCAACATGACAAATTTTGACAGTAAATTGATGCCCCGTTCTATTTTTGAAGTACTCAAAGTGGTCGTGCAACCTTTGACACGGACAAATAGATTTAAAACCTTCGCTTTGTCGCATAAAGTGTAGCCAGCTTCAAGACAAGAAAATATGACGAGGCATATCTCGCCCTCAGATTCACCAGTACAACAGTGGGTAATGAAGAGAGACCATTAGCTTCTGACAGTATGAAGTCGAAAAAGTTAGGATGCCACTTAGAGACTTCACATCACAAATGCAAAGAGAAGCCCGTTACAGTTGAGAAGTTGTTGTACTGTATTAATTGCAATGTTTCAGATAAATTCTATAGAATTTTGCAAGCAAGGTCATGTCTGAGAATGTCTTTATGTTGGTACATATACACTACCAGTCAAAAGTTTGAAAACATTACTATTTTTAATATTTTTGAACAAAGTCTCTTATGCTCATTAAGGCTGCATTTATTTCATAATAAATACAGAAAAAAACAATAATATTGTGAAATATTATTACAATTTAAAATTATGGTTTTCTATTTTAATATACTTTAAAATATAATTTATTTATGTGATGCAAAACTGAATTTTCAGCATCATTACTCCAGTCTTCAGTGTCACACAATCCTTCAGAAATCATTGTAATATGCTGATTTATTATCAATGTTGTTGTTTTATTATCAATTATCAGTGTTTTCAGGATTCTTTGATGAATAAAAAGTTAAATATCAGCATTTATGTAACAATATACAAATTAGATAACATAGTAAAAAGCAGAGACATCACCTTGCCGACAAAGGTTCGTATAGTCAAGGCTATGGTCTTCCCAGTAGCAATGTATGGCTGTGAGAGTTGGATCATAAGGAAGTCTGAGCGCCGAAGAATTGATGCTTTCGAACTGTGGTGCTGGAGAAGACTTTTGAGAGTTCCTTGGACTGCAAGGAGATCAAATCAGTCAGTATTAAAGGAGATCAACCCTGACTGTTCATTGGAAGGACAGATACTGAAGCTAAAGCTTAAATACTTCGGCCACCTAATGAGAAGAGAAGAATCACTAGAAAAGACCTTGATGCTAGGATTGATTGAAGGCAAACGGAGAAGGGGAAGACAGAGGATGAGATAGCATCACAGATGCAATGAATATGAATTTGGGCAGGCTCAAGGAGATCGTGGAAGACAGAGAGGCCTGGCATGCTGTGGTTCATGGGGTCGCAAAGAGTCGGGCACGACTGAGCGACTAAACAACAACATACACTACCGTTCAAAAGTTTGGGGTCAGTAAATTTTTTTTTTTTTTTTTTTTTGAAAGAAATTGATACTTTTATTCATCACAGATGTGATAAATTGATAAAAAATTGATTTTGTGATTTAAAGATTTATATTGTTAGAAAAGATTCATATTTTGAATAAATGCTGTTCTTTTTAATCTTTTATTCATCAATGAATCCTGAAAAAGGTATCACAGGTTGCAAAAAAATATTACGCAACACAACTGTTTTCAACATTGATAATAATTGAGTATCAAATCAGCATATTAGAATGATTGCTGAAGGATCATGTGACACTGAAGACTGGAGTAATGAGGCTGAAAATTCAGCTTTGCATCACAGATATATTATATTAAAGTATATTAAAACAGAAAATCATGATTTTACATTGTAATAATATTTCACGATATTGTTTTTTTTTTCTGTATTATTATGAAATAAATTCAGCCTTAATGAGCATAAGTTCAAAAACATTAAAAATAGTAATGTTTACAAACTTTTGATTGGTAGTGTATGTGGGGGGTGCTTGAAATATTTTTCACATTGCTGATTTTCTCGTGTAAAAGGGGTCAAATCATACTTTTTTTTTTGTGTTAAAACAGTTGTATTTTAATTTTCATTACCATTTTATGACACTCTATCTAACCCTTTAGTAACTTTGAACTTCTGTTATGTTCCACAGAAGAAAAGCAAGTCAAACAGTTTTGAAACAACATGCAGGAGGGTAAATACATTTTTGGTAACACTATATGATAAAGTTCATTAGTTAAACATTAGTTAATGTATTAACTAACATCAGCTAGCCATGAGCAATACATTTGTTACTGTATTTGGTAATCTTTGTTAACATTAGTTAATAAAAATACAGCCGTTCATAGTTTGTTCATGTTACTTCACAGTGCATTAACTAATGTTAACAAATACAACTCTTGGTTTAATAATGTTAGTAAATGTTGAAATTAACATTAACAAAGATTAAGAAATGCTGTAGAAGTGCAGTTCATTTTTCGCTAGTTTATTTAACTAATGTAGTTAGTGTAGTTTTGGGTGAAGTATTGCTAAAGAATTAGAATCATTAAATACCTTACGATTCACATCCCTAACTGGGATCGGATACAAACTTCTGCAAACACTTAAAACAAGTAATCAGCTGGTAAAATCATACGATTTTTACATCTATGGTCATGTTCAATTAACATCAAATATTTATTTTGGGCTTTGGTTGTTTTCACACTCAGAGTTGACAGGTGAAAACTGACAGACAAATATTAGCTCTATTTTCTCACAACGGAGAGCAAATATTTCACACTGGAAACTCATCTGACCTTTGGCGTTTACAAAAGTGTGTGTGTCTGTGTTCACATGTGTGTGCTTTTCATTAAAACAGATGGGTCGCTGACTCTGCCAGCATGGACGTGTCAGATAGGACACTGCACAACCACATACTCGACCAGCCCTCCTGTTTATATTAGAGATGTTTCTCTGACACAAGCCACATTGGTTTCTTCCATTAACTCCTGCTTTTTAAAAGTGTCCATGCCCACATTCTTTCTGATTTATGAAATTAATCATGAAATTCTTCAATGTGTAAAAGCAACAACAAAAAACAAATTTAATTTACCACCACCCCAAGCACACATATATTAATTAGTCAGCGGTTCAAGCCGATGACAGCCACTTTTGTCTTCATTACCCTCAGAGAATCCAATTTAGCCAATAAAATAGATGCAGTTGTGTTTGGCATGTACAGCAAGACAGCAATGTAATGCAAGGGTCAGGGGTCTATATGGGGGAATAGTGCTTGGCTGCTTTTTTTTCCTGGGCCATGATTAAAGACCCTGTCAGAGATCCACTTTACACCGATAGCATCTTCTACACGTCCCGTTCATGCGCTCCTGACCTACGCGGCTCAGAATCGATCCCACAGAGAGGTGCGAAGTCTGATAGCACAAAAGAATCATACAGATAGTTGACTGTTACACAAACGGTATACATTAACACACACGATAATTTCAAGGACAAAAACAAAAGATCATCTATTCAGAATGGAAATATTAAATCTGTTGTATAGTGTGACACAAAAACCCTGCCTCAGTTCTCTTAGAAAGGCCTATTACAGTACAGATGTTTTGCTTGAATTATTACAATTCCTTCTAGCTCATAAGTTGATGTGAAACATAGTTACATTGATGATATTCAAAAATAAATTAGTTTGCAAATGGCCAATTACATGCAAAGGTCATCTTTACCATAAAAAAAAGAAAAAAAAAGTGTTTTACCCAAATAATAAACCCCTTTTTAAATTGTCCATTTAAGTCTGTAATATGCTGTATTAATGTGCTTTAACGGAAATTTTAAGAAAATTGCCTTGTTTATCCAAAATATGAGCAACAATGCTTATTAAATTTTCAACCACCCATATTTCATGCTTTCAAAAAAGGGATCAAAGACGCCCTTTTTTAAACTTTATTTTAACAGTAAGCATTATGCAGAAAGATGGAGACATACCTGAGAAATAAATACACTCATTTCGTCATAACAGCACTGCCTGTTGAATTTATAAGAGCTGGAATTAAGAGGTCAGGACGCTTCGGTGCTCTGTCACGTCCGTAACGTTTTAACGATTTAGTTTGTCATATAACAATTATAAATACAAATAACTTAAAACTTAATATGCAAAGCTAAATTATGTTTATTTTTAGAAGGATCAACAATTCATCTCACTACTTTGCTCTGAACAACCATAATAAGCGTAACGGATGTGACCGTTACTGACGCTTCATATTAAATCATATGACTTGCTTCTTTATGTGATCTGTTTCAGGCTTACCGTATATCAGAACATATCCAATAGTCGCAATACTCTTTGTGCTTTGTTAGTTTTAATATGAGAAAGGTTCAACTTTCAAATTCAGTCGATTTTATAACAAAAAAATAAAATAAAATAAATAAACAATAGATGTCGCCCTTTAATTGCCTAGCGCATTACAGATTAGCTGCAGCACATGAGCCGATCTTCTCTTTCTCTTGCCAGTTACAGAACGAAATATGAACATCAAAAGGTAGGCCTATATGATACAGTAGCCTACAACTTATAGAAGAGCATTGTGTGTCATACTTCCCTCGGGATGTCGCGGTTTTACCTGTTGGTTAAAAAATGAACAGCCTATTGATCACAATCTGTGCGTTCAAGCTGACAAAATAAAAATAATAAGATTGTAATAATTTTGACTTGAAATAAAGTTTGATCATGTTAACTCAAGACTCTGCTTTAAACTGTGTATACTAGCAAAGACTATAGAATAACACAAGACGTGTCACTCGTATTGTTTTGAATGGGAGAAAGTGTAACGCGCAATATGGCGGAATAAGTCCCGCCTTCTAAAGCCAAGAGCCAATCGCCGACTGGTAAAGTCATCGCGTCACTTCAGCGGCCGTTAGAATCACCGGTTTCTATAGAAACAGTCAGACGCGCGCCTCCGAAGAGACGCGCATTTAGGTCTGCGCATGCGCATTAGCTTGATCCAGCCTGAAAAAATAGTTTTTTTTTTTTTTTTTGTCATGATTCGAGCCTTTAGAAACTAAATGTATGAGTCGGTTGTTGTTAGATTTCATTGGTGATTTCAAATATGAAATTTAATCGTAAGGTTGGCGAACAGTTTTGGAGAATCTGATGTTTCCCCATTCAAAGAGATAGGAGCTGCATGATGCCCGGGATGCCCGAGAGGCGTTTCAAAGATGGCCGCCGAGTGAAATGACTTGTCTTAAAGGGACTTTGATACTAGTCAAAAACCATGTGATCATTCATACACAAAATGATTGCGATTGACAATAGTGTAGGCTACGTCACCTGACTGTGGGAAAAACATGCGATTTTAAACTGCTTTATGATAAACATTAATATTTGTCAATGTATTTTAGCAAGCAGTTCTGTAAGAAGGAAAATCATGGTCTCTAAATTGATTCTTACACGCTTTGTCAATATGAGAAATATAGGTCTCACCCATAACCTTTTGCAATAAAGATTATAAAGTTGTATAAAGTAAAAAGTTGATAAATTGTTCAGTCTTACCATACTGGTATCCCTGATTTCAATATTTGGTGGTTTAAATGCCTGCTTGAGGTCTCTGTGAAAGTTTTAAAGCAGTCTTCTGTGCCGCTTTCAAACCGGTCACGTCCGTAACGGAGAACTGTCACGACCGTAACGTTGTTTTTTTCCTCATAAATGCGAACACGAAAAATGAAATAAAATTATTATTTTATGCTCCGTGGAGAGCCAACCCTTCTTCATTCGCTGGGCAGTATTACTTTTGGTTTGCGCAGTTGTAATTCACAGAATTCCTAAAAAATATGTTGTCACCCAAAATTTTGTGAATTTTTTTTTGTCACGTCCATAACACGTATATTTCCCATATCTAAAATATAAAACAATTGTATAGACTGACTTTTTTTCTAATGTCTGGACTCCTTTAGTAAGGGATTATGAATATAAATAGATGGTTCAATATGTTGGTATTAAATGCATTCTTTGAAAGTTTTTATTTCAACGTTTGACTCCAAATGTCACATCCATATAACGCTGGAATTGTCCAAATGTACTGTAATGCCCAAACAAAACATGTTATTTTCTTCTTCGTAACACTGCAGTTGCACATCTACCACAGTACAATAGGCCAAAGAAAAAAGAGAATGAATACAATACAAATAAAAGAGATCTGTCTCCACATATAATATATATAAATTGTATGTGGTCCATTAATAAGTTGCAGGCCCAGAGGAATGCCACATTGTTTTTGATGAAAACTACCCAGGGATATTCACAATAGCAAAGTGACCAATAATGATCCCCGGTTTTTCAAACAAGTAAATCTGAAATCTTCTGTAAAAATGAATTTATTGTGCACTGCTGCAGTCTCTTGCTCAAAAGTCTCTGAAGCAGAAAAGAACAATATTGTATCTGCAGCTGACGAAGAGAAAAAGTAGCACTATAGCATGAATTACAGATAAATACATTCTGATCAGTATAGCATATTTGCAAATATTCATAGCATTGTTCTTTTATTCTTTCAGGCGTTCTTTCAAAAGAATTTAAATTGGTTTTGAATCTAATTGAAAACCATTGAATCACAAATTCAGTCAATTTGCTGTTAAGATTCACACCCTTAGTCAGAATGCAATTCAAAGCCCAATGCAAATAAGTGTTGTCACAGTTTTTCCACAGTTGGCATTATAGTAAACTAGCTATGTTCTGTTTTGTTGTCACCACCTCTAATAGTAGTATTACAGTACAGTAAGTAAAGGGGTTTATAGGTTACTTACAGTACCTGTTCCCATATTTAAATATTTCAATTTTCAGATTGGGATAAAGCCTCTGACCTCCTTCCTTCATGCTCAAGCTATGGATGTGGTCTAGTATGTAAATGAGAACCCTGTTTGGAACATGTTTTGCATGTTTTTGTGATTTGCAAGTATGATTTTTAAATGCAAACTGTGTGAAATTCAGAAAATGAGTTTGTGTTTTGTTAAGATGGTCAGGGGTTTAGCGCATGAATTTCAGATTTTTAATTAATTGTTTTGACTACCCATTCATCCAGAATGTTTCCCAGCCCTATGGTCTGAAACGCTGGGACAGGCTCCAGCAACCCTATCGGATGGATGGATGGATGGATGGATGGATGGATGGATGGATGGATGGATGGATGGATGGATGGATGGAAGCGTGTAGATAATCCAACAAGAACAAGATGTGTGATGTAGAATAAACTATTTACAAGAGGCATTGATGAACACAGAGAGCTATAACTACTACACCAGGGCTTCTCAAAGTCCGGACTCCGGACATGGAGGGAAATCAATCTGGACCCACCTCCATTCTGTATTTCAAGAGCACTTATTGTGTGTGTAACCCCTCTTGTCCAGGTCCTTCTCACCCCCCCCTACGCGGGTCTCGAACCTGGGTCTCCGGCATGGGAGTCGGACGCTCTAACAAGGAGGCTAAAGGCTGCAACCTCTAGCGTCAGTCGCTAGAGCATCTCTTGAGATCAGAGGAGTGAGGTTTACTCGCACAGCAACTACTAGCTGGCCTCCGTTACACTCACCCCCCTAAACCTCACTCCCATCCGGGTCACGGCACCACGTGTAACCCGTGCGGCTCGCTTGTGCCCAGCGTGATGTGCGGCTAGCGACACCGGGTATTAAAACTTGGTCTGCGTTGTGTTACGTTGTGTGGATGTAGAAATCAGACACGGGACAGCAGGCAGCCGATTCACTGGATCTTTTTACTGAATCAATAGAGAAAAAAAATAAGCAGCCTCAGTTCGAGTGGCCCTTATAACACTCTCTTCCATCGAATCACAGTTCAAAAGGGGCGGAAGAAAACATGAACATAAGAAAAATATATAGAAAACATACCTGAATCAATAGAGAAAAAAAATAAGCAGCCTCAGTTCGAGTGGCCCTTATAACACTCTATAAAACAAATATGGTGCGCCTCCATTACCATGTGCTTGTTTCACATAAAAGACAGAAATATACCTCAAAGAATGTAAAATAACAAAAATAATCCCAAGGATAAATAAAACAGTACTTTACACATAAGTTTGGGTGGAAATACAAATATAAAAGATATAATTAACATAAGGATTAAATAAAATTAACAGGATGACAAAAGAAACCTACCTCTTCCATCGAATCACAGTTCAAAAGGGAAGAGGAGGAGACAGGACAGGAAATTAGGTCATACTGTGACCACGCAACACTTAAAGGAGCAGCGCACCTTTAGATCAGGTATAATATGTACAATAGAACAATTTTGTGTGAATTATAACAATATTTAGCTGTATACTTTGTATACCTGTTACATGTGTAAGGGTTTAAAAGTGTGGATTTCCTACTTTGATAAATGCATGTTAAACTTGTAAATCATTTGTTTAGTTTTTTTATGTCTTTTTGAAGATGGTCCGAAATGAAAGTGAAGTTGAGTTTTCCTGCGTGACATTGTTGTCATGACATCCAGTGAGTGTATGACGTTTGAATTAATCAGATAATAAAACATAGATATTTTAGCCGCTTGTCCACCGTCAGGCCGAACGGTTTTTAGAATGGTAAGGAATGGTTCCAATTGTGTTTCCACTTCAGCCTGGTACGGCACGGAACAATTACAAAAACTGTTCTCGACCTGGAATTCTGTGCTGAATCGTGTTGGTAGAATTCGTGAAGTGACATTGCCACTCAGGATTGGTCACTTGTATGTTTCCTGGCTACCAGTTTATCTGTAGCTGGCTTTGCTCTATTTGAGCGATGTAAGCACAAATTAATAATACAGTTAAAAGAAATATCTGATCATCCTCCATAACGCGGTTGTTATTTACATCTCATATCATCAGTAAACCGTTGTGTTACCAAGGCAATGACAGGTGCTTTTGTATTTTGCATTCCAAAGAGCGGCCGTTATCAGCCCCACTGTGGAAAATGAAACCGTAACCATACCAGCTGGCCCGGATTGGCACGGAATGGAACGGTTACGCAATGGGAACCGTTCAACTTGACAGTGAAAAAGCGGCTTTTGCCTACCTCTTGTTGTGTTCATAAAAATGCTGACACTTAAATTAATTGTTTTGCCACTTTTGCACTTGTTATTAATATATTTTTAATGCAAAAGGCACTTTATTTTTTTCAAAAAATTAGTGTTGATGTGTTATGCATGTTTATTAAAAACAAGTTTTGTAATAACCAATTGTTTCAGACCTTTGACATTAATAAAAATTCATATTTGGACCTTTGAATGTAGACTTTGAGAACCTCTGTACTACACAGTAACCATACACTTTAATGCAAGACACAGAACTAATAAAACAGTAGGTTTAAATTAAACAGAGAATGGTAATTAACAGAACAGGGAACAGGTGTGAAACTAATTAGAAACCATGGTAACAATTGAGAACTCGGGCAAATGACAAAGAAAATCATGACTAGAATCTAAACAGAGCAAGACAAAGAAAATAAATACGACCATGACAGAAACAAGAACTTTTGGATTTTAGCTAACTGTCCCTATTTTTTTTTAAACAATGGCTGTAGGTTCCAATTTTTATTTGATACACAAGCAGAGGGCTCAAAATTCAGTTAATAATTCATATATAATTAATATTTAATTGTTGCTCATTTCAATTACATTTAAATATACTGTATACCAAATATAACTTCAAATTAGATATAAATATGTTGACATATTGTATTGTCTAAAAGGCTTTTGATTTTGTCATATATCATACAATATAATTAAAAAAAATAATATTTTAATAATTAAAATATATATATATATGTATATGTATTGTGTATGTATTATGTAAAAAAACATAGTTATACATATTTTATTAGAATAGTCCTATATTCACTTTTACAAAGAGCTGGTTTGTTTCATTACCAGTTTGTTTTGTTTAAAAAAAAAAAAAAAAAAGTATTTTTAGAAAGTTTGGGGATTAGAAAATGGAGAAAGTGAGAGGCAAATGTCACTAAGAGCAGTTACCATGACGATGCAACGCCTGAAATTGATTTTACAGGACAGAGGGATTTTTCTAGCCTGTTGTGAGGGACTTTGGATCTGTACCCTGGTGTGGTGTATTTTAAGACTGGTGACTGTAAACAGGTTCTGGATTCTTGCATGTGTTTGATGAACAGCAAAGAGGTATTAAAGGGGACACAGTTTCTGCCAATCTCATGTTAATCTTGAGTACATATAGAGTAACAATGCATCCGTCATATCTCCGAAAAGTCTTTAGTTTTGTCATATTTATAAAAGATAGATATCCAAAACCGAGTCTTTCCGAAAAAAAAAAACGAGATCCTGGAGGCGTGACTGCCATCAGTGCTGTGGGCGGAGCTAAATAGCCACGAGCACGAGCAGCTTCTGCGTAGAGATCGCATGCTAGCAGAGACATCATTATAAATAAAAAGGGAATAAAAATGTTTGTGTTGTTTACATTATATGCACTTCCTCAGCTTTACTCACCGCCCCCGATCTGCAAATCCAGCACCGAACTGGGACTTGTTTACAAAGTATTCGTCACCGAAATCCCGGGAACAAACAAACATACGTGCACAACTCCGTTGCTGCCTCGGAAAAACAAACTTCATCCTCTGTTCCCTTAACGCTGGGTTCTTTGGGAAGCTGAAAAAGGTCATCTTTCCCTCACAACCAAAAACACACTCCTTTGTTTACAGGAGCTGCCTCTTATTTCGGAGGCTGCGTCCTCCGGAGGTCGCATTTGAAGACTGAATACTTCATCAAGGATGTCATATTTAAGAAAGTAACCATAATAAAATTGACTGATATTCATTGTGAGGTGTAAAATACTGTAATTTCTTTCTTACGCTGCAATCTAATGGTTATTTTTTCTTAAATGAGACTGCCTTGATGATGTATGCAGCCTTCGAAGGGTGCAGCCCTTGAATTGGGACACAGCCATTGTTGAAAAATCTCTCGGATTCCATATCCCGAAGGAAACGCTTTGATGGGCGTGCTATTGCTCTGGGTGATGTGTGTGCGCATGCTTATCAGGGAGAAGTGCCTATACAATTCTGCTCTCTTTTGATGTCATACAGGACACATTTGAAAAAAAAAAAAAAAAAACTCTCTGAATCCTGTACCGAAAATGGAAGTAGTGGATTTGGCTACTAACTATAGTAATAACAGTAAATTATGCATAATTACATGCAACTAACCTCATTCCAAACCATGTACTAAGTATATGTAGTTAATTGATATTACTCAGTATTTAAATGTATAATTACACTGTAACTGAAACACCTTAAAATAAAGTGTATGACCTCTTACTATTTTAGATAAAAGTTTGGTGATATTTGATTAAAACAACTATATATTGATATTCTCAGCCTTTTAATGATATAGCTGTAACGAGGTCAGTAGATGTGGGAAGAAGGAGGCGGGAACCGGCGAACGTTCAACAAAAGTTTAATTCAAAATAAACAAAGAACAAAACGAAAGTAATGCCGGCAGACCCTCGCGGACGTCTGCCGGCCACACAAACATAATAAAACATAACGTAAAGTCCAGGCCTGGTCCTCTCTCGTCCTTCACTGATGTCGCTCCTCCTTTTATGCCTCCGGAGCTCCTCCGTGAGAGACTCGAGGCCGGCACGCCTCGCAGGTGACGCTCATTATCACTCGCGTCACCGGCCTCGCGCCGTTCCCTCACGGCTCTCGCCCGCCCTGCTCGTCACATACCCCCAACGCCCCTCGCAGGCCGGGGGGTACTCCCGCGACTGCGCTTACTCCCCCCCGGGGCCTGTCTCGGCGGCCGCAGCACCTGGGGGTAAGGACAGACGAGACGAGAGAAAGGAGACGGAAGCAAGGGAGCGACAGGACGAGAGAGGGGAGAGAGGAAAAAGAAAGAAAAAAAAAAAAAATTCTTGGTCCGGTTCCCAGACACACTGCCGCTCGGTTCTCAGCCAGCCGGGAGGCTCTTCCTCGCGGTGCCATGCGGTGGCACTGGACGCTCGGTGGACGGCCCGATCCTCGACCGCCTCCTGGCGGCCGGCGATGGCTCCTCCGACTGAGGGCAGCCGGCAGCGAGTCCCCCGTCCCCTGCTCCTCCCCTTCATGGCGGACGGCAGCAGGCTCCGGCCCACGGCAGACGGCGGCCACTCCTCCGCTCCCTCCAGGTCCAGGACGGCAGCCACCCCACCTCGTCCCAGGAGCACGGCATCCGGGTCTCCGTCCCACCTTTCACAAGGCTCCAGCACCACCGCCTCGGGCAGCCTCTCACGGTCTACACACACTCCCGCGCTGCCCGAACTCCGCAGCACCGCGATCCCCCTCAGCAGCGAGGGCTCTTCGACAGCATGTCCCTCCTTCCTCCCGGGTTTCGGCACCAATGTAACGAGGTCAGTAGATGTGGGAAGAAGGAGGCGGGAACCTGGCGAACGTTCAACAAAAGTTTAATTCAAAATAAACAAAGAACAAAACGAAAGTAATGCCGGCAGACCCTCGCGGACGTCTGCCGGCCACACAAACATAATAAAACATAACGTAAAGTCCAGGCCTGGTCCTCTCTCGTCCTTCACTGATGTCGCTCCTCCTTTTATGCCTCCGGAGCTCCTCCGTGAGAGACTCGAGGCCGGCACGCCTCGCAGGTGACGCTCATTATCACTCGCGTCACCGGCCTCGCGCCGTTCCCTCACGGCTCTCGCCCGCCCTGCTCGTCACAATAGCCTTTATTCACAGCCTTTATATTGATATTTATGCATCTAATCTGAAATGGCTTAAAAAAGAAATATCCATATGGCACCACTTGTAATTAAATGTTTCTCTGTGTTATAATCTCAGAAATATGTAAAAATTCCCTTTCTCTTGAAGCAAAGATTAATCATATTAGCAGCCATATGTTCAGCTGGTAATGACTGCTCATAGTGGCATGCTGTGTTAGTGATGTAACACACTGTTAATGTAGTTGAAATAAACATAATGACCATCATAAAAATCTGTAATTCACAGCTATGACAGAGTCATACAAAGAGTGGAGAAATACTGTGTCTACTCAGAAAATGAGAGACCAATGCCACATTAAAGATATTTAAAGGGGCCAAATCATCTTCCTTGAGTTTCATTTATAATACTGGCAAGGGTTTTTTTTTCTTTTTTTTTTTTTCTCCTTGCTTCTGTGCCTTTTATGTGCCTCTTCGCATCTGAATGAGATACAGTGCTTTGCTGCACTTACAAACAAGCAGCAGCTTCACTGTCAAGTCCAATATAGTATATAATGGCCCATCCTTTTATAACTGCATCTTTGCAAAGCCTAAATTACATAAGACACATTCGAAAATCAATCTGTGGTGAAGTGTGCCACTCAAGTTGTTAAGGTTTTCAAGTGCTATACACAGCTAGAACTATGAAAACCAATTTCCGCCTCAGAGTAAAAAAAAAAAAAAAAAAGGTAAATGTGAGATTAAAGTTTGAAGTTTAAAATAAGTCACACTATAAGAAATAAAGTTGCAACTGAGAGACATAAAGGCACAATTATGAGGGGGAAAAAAGATATATAAAGTCACATTATGATATAATGTACTAAGTGACATTGAGAGATATAAAGTCATATTTGGGAGATTTAAAATCCTAATTACTTTTTATTTCAGTCTGAGGTGGAAGCAGACTTCCATAACTAACAGCATGGCTAATATTTTACTCTTATCATAAGTTCTTCTGGTGTTTAGAATTAAATCATCATTACCTACTTCCTGTGACTGGGCCATGTTCTGAATAGCAAATAGGTATCATTAATGTCCATGTGAATGGACACGTGTTCATGTGTTAAATGCAATTAAATTAAAATGTATTCTAGTTTAAATTTATATTAAATGCAATTAGCTGAACTTCTTGTTTGACCAACTTAAGGATAATTTCAGTACATATTTTTGGGCCATTCTACATAATTGGTGCAAACTGCTGTCCCACAACCAAGTATTCAAATTTTAGATGTTTACTAAGATCCTTCTATCTATTGAATCCCACAATAGTATTTAAAATATCAGTAAGCTTAATGTAGAATTTATATATATATATATATATATATATATATATATATATATATATATATATATATATATTATGTTTTATTTTTAAATCATGAAACTTTATGTAAAAAAAGTGTCCCGCATTTTCATGTCACTATACCGAAACAGTGAATGTTTTAGTCCATTGGCTGAGACTGATTTTAACCACACTTCTACACTTTTGATCAGGAAATATTCCTGTGTCCCTCCCTCTCATAGTGTCTCTTTCATATAAGATAGATACCATAATTTTAAGTTAAATGTGTTCAAAAATCTGAAAATCTGTGTGTAACTTTCAGGAAAGTCACTACTAAACACTTTTTTTTTTTTTTTCCTGCAATTAAGAAAACTTTTTTGGGTGTTATTCCATAAAATTTAGTTTTTATGTGTAGCCTACAACTGTTCAGAACTGTGTTAGGTAACCATGTGCTGATTAGCATCTTTGAGCTAGGCTCAAAAGTATCTAAAATTGTCACTTCTGAAACTTCACCACATGTTTCGGGAGTGACTGTTTCAGTAGTGACATCATTGTTTGGCAGTGACAAAAAGGAACACAAAATCATTTTTGGGGGGGAAATAAAATTTTACAGTTATGCAAATCGTTAGAATTTTAGGATGTTTTATTATGCAAATCATTAGTGTTTGAGTATGTGAGTTAAAATTCTGTAATGTGATGTGGTGGCTATCAACACATACTAAAATGTGCAGTCACGACCGAAACATGGGATGTTTTGTCAAAAATAAAGTATACTGAAATATTCCAAAACTTTCTGAAAATACAATATGAGAATTAACTGTACAATTACTAGAAATGTGTACCTTGGATATTATACAATTTGCATACACACAAAACTTGTGGAAAAAGACTTTTTTTTTTTTTTCAGCTCTGACTTTGCACCAATTCTGTAGAATGGCCCTTATATGTAATTTCATATATTTCAATTATGAGCGTGAGCACGTTCAGGTAATTATTATTCGGGTGAGTTTGAATGAGTGGGTGGAGATGTAGGGTCTGGCGCTGGTGTAGTTTTCTGTGATGGGTAGGTTTAGGGGTAGGGTTAGTGTAAGGAGATATAATATACCGTTTGTACAGTAAAAATCATTATGTTTATGTAGAGTCCACGTAAACCACACACAAGTGTGTGTGTGTGTGTGAGAGAGAGAGAGAGAGAGAGAGAGAGAGCACTGAAACTCTCTTTTCATTCACAGTCTGATATCTCTCTCTGTCTCTAAAGTCCATTGTCTTTCATCTACTCCACTGATGCTGAAGAGCATTAGTTTTGTGTTGTGTGTGAGTATATCACAGGCCAAATGAGCAGAGATGTCTCTCTCTTCTAGGATTCTCTGCTCTGTCAGCTCTGCTCAGTCATTTCAGGACCCTCCTGCTGCTTTCATCCTCTCAGATAGGTGCTCAGAAAATCTCTGCTCCTTTTTTTTTTTTTGTATTCCGTCCTTTGACCAGATGCTAAAAAAGTCTGTAATATTTACTCACCGTCATGTCATTCCAAACCTGTATGACTTTATTTCTTTCTTTCCTCTGTGGAAGATAAAAGACGACATTCTGAAGACTGTGCCGGTCGTTCTTTTCCATGCAATCACAGTAAAAGTGGACCAGTGGACTAAAAATGCAGCATAAAATGCAAATGCAGCATAAAAGTATTATAACAGTGGTTTATATGGCATGTGTGCTATGTAAGTCTTCTGAAGGCTGAAACTTAATCTGTGACTGATAAGAATAAGTATATATGCACTGTTATAGTCGACAGGTTTTTGCATACTCAAGCTACAGTCTGTCAGTCTGCCAATACGTAAGTATATATGATCCTTTTTTTTATTGCAAGAACAAGAGGTATATACGTATATAGCCCAGTAGTGCACAACACAACGAAATTAAAAAAGCAAACTTAAGTTCATAACACAAAGAAATCGAGCCACAACAAAACGAAATCGAGCCACAACACAACGGAATAAAGCCACAACACAACGGAATAAAGCCACAACACAACGGAATAAAGCCACAACACAACGAAATCAAGCCACAACAAAACGAAATCGAGCCACAACACAACGGAATAAAGCCACAACACAACGGAATAAAGCCACAACACAACGAAATCAAGCCACAACACAACGGAATAAAGCCACAACACAACGAAATCAAGCCACAACAAAACGAAATCAAGCCACAACACAACGGAATAAAGCCACAACACAACGAAATCAAGCCACAACAAAACGAAATCGAGCCACAACACAACGGAATAAAGCCACAACACAACGGAATAAAGCCACAACACAACGAAATAAAGCCACAACACAACGAAATCAAGCCACAACACAACGGAATAAAGCCACAACACAACAAAATCAAGCCACAACACAACGAAATCAAGCCACAACACAACGGAATAAAGCCACAACACAACGAAATTGAGCCACAACACAACGGAAAAAAGCCACAACACAACGGAAATGCTCCCGACCACTTGGGGGCTCTCAGAGCTCGGTAACGTTAGTATTCCTTGCCAATGTTCTATAAAGTTGACAGTCTTAAAGATATCAATACCATGATTAGTTTCAAGTATGTAAACGTTGTATATCAACATGAAATATTAATTAAAAATCAACTAAGTGCACATTAGCTTCATATTTGTACATGTGAATAATTTGACGCGTTACTGCGCATGATGAAGGGAACATCCGCCAATTCCACCAAGTGGTTAAAAAATGTAATTTGTATGCATTACAATGACTTTGTTTAATATTTAAAAACAGATATGTTCAAATTCCAAAGCTTGTTACTTCCTGTTGGTAACTGACAAGCTTTGGAATTTGAACATGTCTGTTTTTAAATGTTAAAAGTAATTTTAATGAATACAAATACGTTTTAATCACTTG
The DNA here is from genome assembly GCF_018812025.1 of Megalobrama amblycephala. NCBI lineage: Eukaryota > Metazoa > Chordata > Actinopteri > Cypriniformes > Xenocyprididae > Megalobrama > Megalobrama amblycephala. The sequence goes on along the minus strand of NC_063062.1, from coordinate 28,535,352 downwards.
GTGGAATTGGCAGACGTTCCCTTCATCAGGCGCCGTGGTAGCATGTCAAATCATTCACAGGTATAAATATAAAGCTATTGTGCACTCAAGTGATTTTGAATTAATATTTCATGTCGATATACAGTGGTTACATACTGTTGAAACTAATCGTGGTATTCATATCACTGCCGACTCTATAAAACATTGGCAAGGAAAACTAACTTTACAGAACTCTGAGAGCCCTCTAGTGGTCGGAAGCATTTCCGTTGTGTTGTGGCTTTATTCCATAGTGTTGTGGCTTTATTCCGTTGTGTTGTGGCTCGATTTCATTGTGTTGTGGCTTTATTCCGTTGTGTTGTGGCTCGATTCCATTGTGTTGTGGCTTGATTTTGTTGTGTTGTGGCTTGATTTCTTTGTGTTGTGAACTTATGTTTGCTTTTTTCAATTCGTTGTGTTGTGCACTACTGGACCACCGTAGGTATACGTAAACTAACATAAAACAAAACAAAGTAGATAAAAAAAGCATATTAAAGCATATATTAAAGGATTAGTCCACTTTTAAATAAAATTTTCCTGATAATTTACTCACCCACATGTCATCCAAGCATAGGCGTAATTTGCAGGTGGGACGGGTGGGACATGTCCCCACCACTTTTTGAAAGGGTCGATATTGTCCCCACCACTTTTTGAAACATCTCGCAGATATCTATTACAAAACAAACACCTCTAGTTTATTATCAATTTGTGTTAATAATAGACGATCTGGCGCTGGGATGTGTTGTTTTTGAAATCATGTTGAGTGCTCGTTGTCACTGTTATCAGAGGCGCAACAGTGTTCTCGGCACTCGTGCACACTGCGCAGTCTTCATATGGACAAGCACTTCAATATATCGCTGTTGCGGAGACTCTCTATTCATTACGTTGAAATCACAAAACAAAATACACATAAACGTGTCCCTGCTCTTGATATACAATCACTGATGAACATCTATGGTTTTAATGAGAAAAAAAAAAAATCATACATGGATGGATTAGAACCCAGAACCTCTTGCACGCTAAATGAAAATGCTGCCACTAGTAAGGAAGAAACTATCATATTAATTTTAATATCATATATTATTATTGTAATAATACAATTACAATACCCCCCCCCCCCATCACATTTATGTCCCACCCACTTTTTAAAACAAAGTTACGCCACTGCATCCAATATGTTCATGTCTTTCTTCAGTGGAAAAGAAATTAAGGTTTTTGATGAAAACATTCCAGGATTATTCTCCTTATAGTGGACTTCAGTGGCCTCCAGACAGTTGAAGGTCAAAATTACAGTTTCAGTGCAGCTTCAAAGGACTTTAAACGAAACCAGACGAGGAATAAGGGACTTATCTAGCGAAACGATTGGTCATTTTCGAAAAAAAATACAACTGTATATACATCTCGGATGACATTGGGGTGAGTAAATTATCAGGGAAATTTTATTTAAAAGTGGACTAATCCTTTAATGCTAAAATGCTTTAATCCCTTAATCCTACCCAATACCTAAATTTACCTACTACCTTACTAACTATTAATAAGCAGTAATTAGGAGTTTATTGAGGCAAAAGTCATATATATATATATATATATATATATATATATATATATATATATATATATGTGTGTGTGGATATGTTAAATATTAAAGCAAATTGATGCAACTTTTATTAAGTAAAATCACTGAAAGCCTTCCTTCCGCTGGAAAAAATAAATAGTCCCTGACCATGAACAGCAACAGAATTCGTCATCTCATGGAGATCAACTGAAAACAGACAAGGAAAAGTCAGATGGTGGCAAAGACTGTTTGAGTGAGTATGTTAGTAGCGAAGATTTTTATTTTGAAAGGACTAATACTGTTGTGAACATTAGCACTGTCAGTGTCAGGGCACGGGTAAACAAGGTATCGCAACTGACATTCAAACTGATTTTGTATTTATTTATTTTATTATTATTATTTTAATGAACATAGGACTGACCTGAAGGAAAATGCTATATAGATGGTAATACAAGCTTCAGTGAACAGTATCAATGAGAACAAACACATATTTACATTGGTAAGGGTGGTTCCTAAGGGTGTTGTGCATTGATAGATAAAACCGTTGGGTGAAGTGGCCATAGCCTTGTTTTATGGTGAATAAAACAAAGCTATTGACCATTTAGAATCAAAGACTGGAACTAACCGTTTTATAATTGACAGTTTAACAACTGAGTCCAAGCCTCCGTAACTAATTCTAAAACGTCACTTTAGAAGTAGTAACAAAGGAACGTTGAGTCACTTCATTGAAGCTCATTGTATTTTGTAGATAGAGTATTATGGTATTATGAGAGAGAGATATCGACTAAACAAGTGTATTACCTGCATCTGATATAGCATTCATTCTTCAGGTCAATGTCCATAATATTACATCCATTATAAAAAATCTTATAATAAACAGAACAATATTGTGCATTGATGTACTATTGTTATAGTTATCATTCTTGATGTGAACAGATCTTTACACATTGCGCTCTTTCTTTCAGAGCATGTGCACAACACAAAACCAACTGTAGTCTGATTAATGTGAATAAATGCTGGACAAAGCCAAGCTATAGTTGCAGTATCTAGGTCTTTTAGTATGACTTTTCCATAAACCAGAATAAAGTGTTTACATGGCATTCTAAAAAGACAAATTCCTTTAGTTCACTCAAAATGAAGATTTTAAAGTGTATGAAAAAGCACTTTAGAAACAGGACTAACAACTATATTCTGCTGCTACATGAACGTATAGTCTCTGTGCGCTAAGGCTCTATTTGAGCAAATAGATGCCAGTGCAGCTGTGAGCAATTATTCCCATCACAATAATCTTTTCAAATACAAAGGCTTCACCTGAAAACTAAGCTTGCTTCTTGGTGCACTGTTAATCAATCAGTCAATGACTTCACAGACAGAGAGTCCAGTGTTGCCAATTGCTTTCAGTTGAAAGTTGCCAAAACAGGTCGCTAAATGTTGCTAGATGACGTCTTAAGGCCGGAACACACCAAGCCGATGCCGACGAACTAGTGGCGACGAAAGCAGACGGCGGGGTTGGCTCACGTCGACAGCGTCTGTGTCCAAAGTTGGCCTGACACACCAAACCAACGCTCGACAGCTGACGGCCAAGTAGCACGTCCATTCTGCGCCTGCGTGAGATGAAATGCCTTTCCAAACCAGCAGGTGGCAGTAGCTGAACAGCCAATCAGAATGATCAGATGGCCCGACGGACCGACAAGCTCCGACGCCGATTCAACATTTCGAATCGGCCGAAAAAAAGCCGAAGAGGACCAACTTTCAGCCGACAGTGTGGAACACACTGAGAAAACTTAGTCGGCCGACGAACAAAAACTGCTTCGACTTAATTTAAATATAGATCAGTGGAGATGTCACATGATCTAGATTAGGTTTGTCCAAGAAGTTGCTAGCTTTGTCTCTAGGCTTTTGAAAAAAGTCTCAAAAGGGGCAGGGAAGTCACTAAACTGGCAGCACTTCGTGTGTCTCAATCAGCTCCCTAGTTCAGTAGTCAGGGCAGTGTTCAGGGAGTCTGCCATTTTAAGGGCTGCCTCAAGGACAAAATCCTTCCAATGCACTGAAAGTGTTACTCCCTAAAAAGTCCCACAATGCACTGTGAAAACCAGAAAACCAGAGAATCGATGCTCGCTCACATTCCCATACCGGAAGTTCTGAAGTGTGAACCATAAATCTTTTCTTTACCAGTCCTTACCAGTGCTCAAATTCATGTGCACAGTATACTAATTCACAAACTAGGGAGCTGATTTAAAACACAGTTTTTGTATAATGGTGCCTCATAAGGAAACTGATTTCAGACAAACTTCCGAGGCACCACAATATAATGTCTAATGATCCAGAACAAATCTAAGATAGCTTTAGTTATAACAAAGCAAATATTTAATGGCTACAATGCTAGAAATTGAATCACAAGTTGTAAAACGTGACTTCTAAACTGATTTTTTTTCTCCTTTTCACCAACTGCCATAGAATTGTGGGATATCAAAGACAGCAAAGAACACTTCTATGTTCCCTTTAAAAACTGATCAAATATTAGATTTGGGCATGCCTCGATGTCTGACCTAAGTAAGACCTATCACATGAGGATACAAACAGATCTGGCATGTATGCTGTTCACAAAACAAACAAAGCATAAAACAGACAATATATGCAGAAGAAAAGCGAATACCACAACAGATATATAGAGAGATATATGGACAAATATACTCATGAATCTAGATGAGTTTTTATAAAGAGGATTCTACAGATTTACCTACATTTTTTCTTACAGACTTGAGACTAACAAACGCTCATGGACAGGGGTCCAACTAAAACCAACTTTTATAAGTTTTTATAACTTCCTTCCTTTCTCTCTCTCTCTCTCTCTCTCTGGAGTTTTTGCATTAATTTACACATCTGCAGGGTGGACAGCTGAAGTCTGATATTTCTCTTATGCTGGTTTATCTTTCCTCACAGTTTAATGTCAAAAATGTTCCAACAGCTCAGGCACATCGAGTCCAGCCTATTTTAATGATCTCTCTCCTATTATTCTCTCTCTCTTTCTAGCACACCATATGAGAGTAGAGTTACAGAGATGTTTTTTTTTTTCTTTTGTAAAGTAGTTTATTTGACACTACAATGTGTGCATATACTAACACCTGTTTGAGGTCTGTAATGGAAAATGGTAATGTTTAATGTTTTAGATTACATTCAGTTATGCTTTTTTCCTGCAATGGTAAAATGCAAATACAGATTTGTTTTTGATCCAAACCATTTAATTAAATGTTTTTGGGTTGAGTTTTAAACATTTTCTGTCTCTGTCAAGATCGTTCCAAACTGTGTGACTCTTTTTTTTTTTTGCAGAAGATTGTGAGTCATATAGTTTGGAATTATCTTGCAGAGACTGTGAATGGGTTCAGTTTTAAACATTTATTTTGAAGAACACTCTGGTCCAAAAAAAATCTGTCCCATAAAATTGGACGTTACCATAACCATCGAGTCACAAGGCTTCCTGAGGTAAGTGCAAGTCAGGACCTTCTCTCCTGAGGTGCTGTATATACACTACATTGCTATGGTGTTAGCTTTACTGTATTAGTTTGAGCCCAAGTCTGATAATGGCAGTCAAGAAGAACAAGCTGATTGACCCAAACCACCTTTGCAATCATGACATGTGCAGGATGCTATCAGATTGATTCATTTACACAACATTTACATAATAAGACTATGACCAAATTATGAATGATATCAGAATATTCTTTTATCAACGTAATGAGCATATTCTTATGGACATGACAGGTCAAATATGTTCCGATAACTGAATATGCAAAATGACTACAATAATTTGTTTGTTTTTAAATTCAGCTCACATGTGGATGAGTTCTTGCCTAAACCCAGGACCAGGATGAAACACATAACCCCAAAACACAGAGAGATGAAGACCCTGAACTTTTGCCTTAAGCCCCCAAGCTGTACTTTTATCAGTATATTTGTTCCCTGGAAATCGAACCTATGACCTTGGTATTGCTAGTGCTCTACCAGTTAAGCTAAAGGCAATAAATGTGTACTTAAAGACATTATACACATACAGGTAGATCTAAGGTTTCTTGGTAATGTTGTGATGGACAATCCCACCCGGATATCTAGACTCTGATCTTTGTTTCTCAGTGTTTAAAAAGTGAAAAGTCTTTATATCTTGCCCTTCAGCAGTCAGAGGTTCAGTCGACATAGCAAGAGTTTGCTCACTCTCTACAAAGGCCTGAGCTTTGGTTGACCTGCATGTACAAAGGCTGAAGAGCAGAGCTTTAGTCTGCGTCCATCCATCCATCCATCCATCCATCCATCCATCCATTTTCCAAACCATATGTCCGCTAGGCAGGGAAACACTCTGGAAGGATGACCAGTACATGGCTAACACAGAGGCTATACAACCCCGGCCATAGTGCCCGAGCCAAGCTCAAGGCTACATGGAGGCCGATCCTCTCTGGTCCCCTGAACTGCCAGCACCACCCTGGATCCCTGTACAATGTATACCGCCCTGGAGGCTGGCTAGGAGTGTCTTAGGCAGGACAGGAAGCCTCCAGGGGGGTACATACTGTACAGGGATCCAGGATGGTGCTGGCAGTTCTGAGGACCAGGGCGGAGCCGGCAACTCAGGAAACTAGACCGTTTTTGGCACGGGAGGGGGAGGTAATGTCACGTTTCAGTTTGTGTTTGGACTTTCTTGTATTTTGATCAGTTCCTTTGTCCATTTTTTTTTCTATGGTTACCATCGAGTTCATTTGTCCCAGCTGTGTCTGATTATCTTGTTAGCTCCCCTGTTTGTTCGTGTATTTAAACCCTGTTTCTTTCCGTTCTGTCTGTCCTCTTCATTGTAACGTTGGTTGTTCTGTTCCTGGTTCCAAGTGTTTTGTAGAGTTGAGTTTGAATAAAGAATAAAGAAGCTGCTGCATCAAGATCCTGACTATATTCCTATGTGCTGCAACCAGCATCCCTGACAAGTTATCCATACAAATAATTTACAGACAGAGAAATATGAAATTGTTTACTTACAGTTTGCAATGTAGCTGCTGTCAGATCCAATACAGTTGGCTGTTACATCATTAAACACAACTCTCCATTACTCCTTTCTTGTGCCTACACCTCTACCAGTCGTTAAGTGACTGAACGCCAGTGGGCGGAACCTACAGTATGATGCGATGATGTAAAAGTATCATTGATGTCTTACTCTAGAGGTGGTCATATGCAAATGTATTTACTTGTGTAACAAATTCCACAATATACAAATGAGCCATCTTTAGAGCTTGTTTACAGAAATAATCTTGTGCTATGCTAATGCTGAGTGCTAAACACAATGACTATCCTGTGATTGGCTACCATCAACTATGTCCTATCGATCTGCATGAGGGATAAATCTGCCTCATCAGAGACCTCTCTGCTAACCTCAGCTCTACCTGCCCATTGAGCTGACCTGAGCTCAGATCAATACTGCTGTGACCTTGAAACCAAATCCACAAGGTCACAAAGAGGGAAATTGACAGAGAAATCCTTAAGGGTGGCAGTGCTAACAGGCCTGGATTAGTGCTTGTGTTGCTGTCACTCTAACCACTAGCACATGCAAACAGGGCATTATTGTCGTCCGCCTGAATATGCAAAAGTGTCACACGCAGGATCAATAGCATTGAGCGTTCTATATTGCACTTCAACCACTTAAGGTATTTATGGATTCATCCACAGCCAACTACAAATACCCAAATAAAACAGCTCAATTACATTCCCACTAGGATCTTATGGTATGTTTGTCTAACTATGTTAACCAAAATGACTGAATTTTCAGTCAGTCAAAAATTGTAGTGATATTATTTTCCAGCAAAACCTGGAGAAAGTCCATTGTGTTCCTGTGTATCTCATTGTCATTTGTTCAGCTGCCATCTTTACTTATTGGCACTTAATTTTGGGAAGTTTTGGAATCATTCACCTGAGCTGTAAAAATACCATCTACTTCATACATTTGTGATTTATACTGTATGTTAATTGGGGAGGGAATCCTCAGAATATCCGGCTAATTTTCAGTGGTTGTCAATAGAGAAAGACAGAGGTACATCATCTACCAGCAGGGGCTAATTGAGCCATGCTCATTGAATTTCATTTAATTGGAATTTAATTAATTTGTCATAACCCCTACAATGTAAAAACCTGGACTGCAGTTATAATTAAAGAACCAGTTAAATATACCCATAAATCAGAGTAACCATCAGAAAAAAAAAAAAATAAATAAATAAATAAATAAATAAAAGAGATTTAAAATTAGAAATATGAATAGACAGAATGTTCCAACAATATTGCACCCACATAAACCTGTCTGCTTTCTAGCTAATTAAACATGCCCTCGTTTCTAGAAAACAGCTGAATCAGAGAAAGGTTGAGAAAACTAATTGGCATGCAGTGTGTTGTAAGGTACTGTTTTTCGAAATAGGTGTGAGGACTAAGTTTTATTCTTCCTCAATCAAAACTCCCACACTTCACAGGAAGACTGTGGACCAGATGTACAAAGTATCTTTTTTATGAAACAGGGATTTTGTAACATATGTTCACTGTGTAAATCTTCAACAGAAGAGAAATGTTCTTCCCTTCAAAAGTATGAGCAATCATGAGAAGTTGATTCTGAGAAGTGAGTATGTTGCATGTACATTTGAGGATGCTGCATTAAAATGCTGCCAAAAAGCCAACTAGAAATTTTGTCATCATTTACTCAATCTCATCTGTATGACTTTCTCTCTTCTGTAGAGCACAGAGGTAATTTATTGAGTATTGGGTTGGGTGAATTCAATACAGTGGCAGTACATTATGGCTCACTTTAATACAACCACAAAAAAAAAGAAAAAAAAGAAAAATAAATAAATAAAATAAAACAAACAAAAAAAGACTTATTTTGGTGAACAACAACCAAATAATTTAAGCAAATATAACAATACAATTCTTGGCTGAGACTCAGCCAACAAAGTAAAAAATACAAATAAAATATTAAATCATAGTTTCTTTATGTGGTGAATTTGGCAAATGATATTAATTATAAATATATACTATAGTTACTATAGTTCATTTATGTAAGTCAGGATAGAAAAAATAAATTAAACGGTGACATATTATACCCAAAAATTCTTCATACAGTGGCAGTAAAATTGATAAAAGTTTGGAACCAAAAATTATTCAGACACTTTGACCTGACCATGCTTTGCTTAAGTGTGTTATAGTCACCAGTTCCTGCACTGCACTTCCCAGCACTCCCTCTGCCATGCACCTGCACGTTATCACCATCACACGCACCTGAAGATCATCATCATCATTAACACTCATTTGGACTGTGTATATAACCACTCACCCTTCACTCATGTCTTGGTCAGTGATCGTTTGTATGTAGTGTTTGTATGTATCTCCTGTGTTCCTGATCTTCTATTGGATTCTCTAGTAAAGTTGGACTATTTGTCTTCTATTCCTCGTCATTTGTGTTTGTACAACACTAGAACGTAATGGATGAATGGGCCAAATTCATCACATTGGCTCAGGAGAGCCATGACTTTTTTGTCTATTTGTCCCGTTTTTTCCTTTTTGTTGTCAGCAGCCAGCTGGAGGCTGAGGAATTGAGGAAGTTGTACCGGATCGGGGCGAGCTACAATGGACCTTGTGTGCTTCCTGATACCACCGGCTTGAACTGGAGGGAGGCCATGCTGAAATGCGTGGAGTTGAAGCGGCCCCGCTCCGGAATCCCTCCGTACCCAGTTCCCAACCAGAGACCCTCCACCGATGGAAACAACGACCCCGCCGTGACGTCAGAGCCCGCGCCAGGAGGAGCGACCGAACCTGACATCACCCCGGAGCCTGAGGTATTTCCAACTGAGGAGAAGTTCGAGTCTGGGGTCCCTTTCAGCGGCGAGGGAGTAGGTGTCGAGGACGTCGAGCTGGAGAGAAGCCCTCACGCACCCGCCCATCACTGAGAGTGAGTCTGTTACAGTCACCGGTTCCTGCACTACTCTTCCCAGCACTCCCTCTGCCATGCAAACACATGGCAACACATTGTTTAACAGTATTTTTATTTATTGAAATTTAATTTTAATTAAATAACATATTACATTTAATTACATACTAATATTATGCATTATTATGCATTGTAAATTATGCAAAATTACAGCAGTTAAATGGTTCACACTTTCCTATGTTCTCCTTGCTGTCATATAGTGTTTCTCTCAGTGAATGGGACACAGATTTTACTAGTAAAATTTATGAATAATATATGTGTCAAATAATGTTCTAAGTCTTTTCTTTCTGTGGGGGAGACTACAATAATTTACTATGAATTAAATGGAAATCAAATTAAATACAATTCATAGTGTAACCAAAATACCAATAATGCCCAAAAGAAAAAGAAAAAAACTTAGCGTGTGACTTTTAACAGACCTTTTTCACACTTCCGGGTTTTTGGCTTCCGGAATGATCCACGCCGGGTAAAAGTTTTTCCGGTTACAGTGATAGATAGCCTCGTTTAGAACCAGCTCGGGAATCAAAGTCGTTTTACGAATTAAATGTCATGAAAATGTTTGACCGTTCTTGGTGAATTATTGGTGAGACTACAGAGCTCTCATTAAGAGCTAAATTTAATAAATAATTTGAAGTGATAGCAGTTAAACTGGTTATATTTTTCGTGTCTGTTTAGCGCGGCTGTGCATTATCGTGCTCCATGTGCTGTAAAGACAGTGCCTGCATCTCAATGTGCACACTATCCATCCTAAATAGTAGTCTATGTGACATTAGTAATATTCAGTACTATTTAGGGTGGATATGCACATTGGGATGTAGGCTATAGAGTGTTTTTAGCGACGTGCTGGGGAAGTGATCAGCTGGCAGCTCCCTTATCACGCAAGCCTAATCCTCTGATTCATAAAACAGAACATAAAACAGGTTTAGAAAACACTTCAGTCATCTCTCACTCATATTTTCCAGTCGTCATCATCTTAAAGTGTGTATTATGCACAGTATTGTGCTGTTGCAACATTAATGCAAAGACTGATAGTTGTGTACAGTGTGGTGTCTTAATTTGAATGGAAATTAATTATGTCTTAGTTTAATCATTTTTATCGATCAGAATTAGTTATAACATATGCTTGAATGTGGGATGTAATGATGCCATATGAGATTAACTTGCTATATATTTTTAAAACGTATTAAACGACAATAGGCTATCTCAGGACTTTATATCCCCCACTGAAGTATATATTGGGAGTTAATTTTCTTTTTTTTTTTTTATGAATAAATTATATAAATAATGTTCATTGTACGTAATACGATCGGGGAAATTGCTGAATGAGTAGCTGCGTAGCCGTAGCCTAAACTGTATGACAGCTGCAATATAAATCCACCTGCCGGTAAATTTGAGCAACGGCCTGAGTGGCCGTATAAGCTACAAACAAGTAGAAAATAATTTCTTTGTAGATTATACAACAGCAACTTGGAAAACAGAAACGGTAAGAAGCGATATTTGAGAAAAGAGCATATCAATCTAATAGCCGTAGACGCATAGCGGAACTAACTTTACCCGGCGTCACATGATTTCCGATTCTTGTGAAAAAGGTCTATTATAAACAAGCCCGAAATACACAGGTACTCTTATTTTGAAATGTCTGTACTATTGCAGGCTGATCCTTCAGATTCTTACAATCGTCTAAAAAATTTTAAATAAAGGCCATAAAGTAGACATTGTAATAATTCATCAACTTAAGTTCATTAGCAATCGCTTGGAATAAATATGCACTTTTCATTGATTGAGAATTATTATTATTTATTTTTTTTCTCCATTGAGAATTACTTTGAAGCAGTCTGAAGCTCTGTTGCGCGAGCTTGTAGAACGCACAACAGTGCCCCCTTGTGCACTTGTGCATTTTGCCCCCAAAATGCAGCGCCCGTTTGAATGTTAGTGGGAGTAAACAGTTCTGACGCACAGATAACGAGCAGGTACGAAACGACTAGTTAATCGATCGCGGATGGTTTCATTGTCTTGCGCGGATATAAAAGTATAAGAGGATAAAAATAATAGAAGCAAAAATGTGTCTCCGAATATACTTGGGCCGCCGGTTATTATACGTGGGCGGCCCGCCCGAAGTAAAGTCTATGTGTGGGAAGCACTGCCATCACACGCACCTGAAGATCATCATCATCATCATCATCATTAACACTCATTTGGACTGTGTATATAACCACTCACCCTTCACTCATGTCTTGGTCGGTGATCGTTTGTATGTAGTGTTTGTATCTCCTGTGTTCCTGATCTTCTATTAGATTCTCTAGTAAAGTTGGACTATTTGTCTTCTATTCCTCGTCATGTGTGTTTGTGCAACACTAGAACGTAACAAAGTGTTATCTGGCATAAATAATATAACGTTTTTTTTTTCTGACACAGTTTAACTCTGAGATCTTGTCATATTTGGTTTGACATATATATATATATATATATATATATATATATATATATATATATGTATGTATATATATGTGTGTGTGACTCTGGACCACAAAACCAGTCTTTTATGCCAAAAATCATTAGGATATTAAGATCATGTTCCATGATGATATTTTAAAAATTTCCTACCGTAAAAAAAAAAAATATATATATATATATATATATATATATATATATATATATATATATATATATATATATATTTATTTTGTGAGTGGATAATATTTGGATATTTGCACAATATTTGGATATTTTTGCACCCTCAGATTCCAGATTTTCAAATAGTTGTATCTCTGCCAAATATTGTCCTATCCTAACAAACCATACATCATACATGAAAAGCTTATTTATTATTTCATATGATATATAAATCTCAACTTCAAAAAAACTGACCCTTATGACTGGTTTTGTGGTCCAGGGTCATATTGACTATAAATTGTCTATTTTAAAATCACAGTCATATTCTTATCCATCTTATCTGTTTATTAGATCTCATCCACAATAAATGAATCGCAGCTCAGATGACGTGTCCAACAGTAATCTTGATTGCAATATTTATGTAATTTACTTATTAAAGAAGTTGACGCTTTGCTGAAACTACATTCCAAAACCTGATTCATCATTAAAACGACATAAGAGAAAATATCTGGGTAAAGGCAGACTTGATTTGTTTGGTTGACAACTCCTCAGGGTGACTGAGTGGCTGCATCTGGATTGGGCCACTCATTCTACAATAGAGCATATGGACAGGCTCTGCAATTTTCCTGTCACTTTAAGAGCAGGTAAGTAATAGGTAATTGGGCGCCCATTCATACTGCCTGCCCCCTTCCTCAAATGAACTGTGGGCTTGTAAAGACCAGTGGAAAAGTCAGGTTAAATATAGTACGCTAAAATGCTCAAAGTGACTCATGGATAATCAGCCGACGCAAACCTGCAGTAATTGCTTTCTGGTAGAGTCATTTGGCAGGGTAAAATCTATTTAGGAACCAGATATGTCTTTTTTACAGGAAACAGGGAAAACATGCCTCTACGCAGCACAGATATTAGCTGACTGCCTTTGTAGCGGTGGCTGGAGGACGGAGCCTTTATCTAATTGTGCTGCTTTAACACACACATTAATCTAGCGTGTCAGAGAGGGTACGCTTGTACTGCACTAATAGAAAAGGGAATAACCACATTTATTTCAGTAATAAGCCATTAGCGTCCTGTGTCCTGGCCATGGAAGGGAGTGAGCTAATGGGTTTGTCTGCTTGCTGACTGCCATGCTGTTTATCAGAGCGAGGTTAGAGTTTGCTCACTACTACAATTTTATGTTATACATAATGAACTGCTGTTTGGGGAATAATCTGTGGAATTCTGCAGAATAGATATAAACATGGTAAAATGTGTTAAGTGGAGCTGAGATTATGCTGTAATTGGTTAAAATTGACTAAAATATCTATAGTCAACATGAAATCAAAACTGACCCATTTTTTTTTCCATAATTCATTTATTACTTCATTTGAGAATTTATTTATTTATTTATTTATTTATTTATTTTTTGCTGAATTAGTGCATAAAATTGGATAGTTTGGGCCTGTTGGTTATATAAAGTATATGTACACACAACAAACATAATTGTCTTATACTCAGCAGTGCTCCTTTCACTGCTGAATCCTCAGTGCCACAGCTAAAGAAAATTATATTTGTGTGAGTTTGCAGTCTGTATTAAATGTGAGGCATTAAAAAGACTAAATAATTATTGTAAACAATGGCAAGATACAATGTTATATTGAATTGTTTTCACAGGCTGCATGCAGAACTAAACATGCAGTGCAACTATTCTGATTCAGAAACACATGACTCTTCTTTCAATGAATAAACATACTGCGTGAAAAGTGTAGCTTGATGCATGAACAAATTACTACAAATTACAAATTAATTTGAGCCGGTTCTTTTCAGTAAATCAAAAACATACTGCACAGCCAGTATAGTCCGATTCATGAACAAATGACTCTCATGAGTTTTTATTTTTATAGTGAATCAAAAGCATACTACCTAATTCCCAGCCTGAATTCCTTCAAAACCTACCTTACCAGCATATACTGTTTTTTTCAACAGGGTAGTGCACGTTTTGTGACAGTTTCAAAGTGAAATGTCAAGTGAGTGGCGCTAAAAGCGTGTTTAGTTCAAACAGATGAACATGAATATGGCAACGTTTTATTAGGCTATGTTGGAGTTGGTACGTATCAGCACAGTTCTGATTTGAAACGTCCAGTGAGTGGACTTAAAGCTTAATGCTCCATCACGTTTAATAACTCATACCTACACTAAACCCTAAACCTACCCGATAGTGATAACAAAAAGCAAATGTGACATAAAAAAGTAATTGTATTTGTAACCATGACATTTTAGCTTGTTTTTGAACTCTTTGAGCTCTTTTACCATGACACATCTTTCACGGGATTCATACCCAAGATTCTCGCATCGCAAGTACAATTCTGTACCAGCTGAGCTACTGAACAAGCTTGTTACACCAGTAAAACTGGAGATGGGTAAGTGATGCAAACTCCAAAATATATTAGTTTACAAATCATGCACTATGGCAAAAAGTGTTTTGACGTCATAACATTATTGTGCAAGGAGCCGAAAACAAGTCTTTATTAATCCATAATCTGGCCCAGTAATCATAATTGTGCTTGAAATTTATTAAAAGTGCTTACTGTTTTACTGCCTCTAGTGTTCATTTCTGATAGAAACTGCAGTGATATGTACGTACTGGTATGTATTTTGCTTTTTGCAAAAATGGTGACACAAGAACATTTTTCCAATGAGCCTGTGTTGCAGCCATTCCAGGCCTGGTCACTACTCCTTGTGTTCTTCCGGAGCACCTCCGTGGGACTCGAGACCGGTGTGGCGCGCAGGTGATGCTCATTAGCAACTCACGCCACCGGCATTGCCCTTTAGGCCCCGGCCTGCTTGCCTCAACAGTATGTCAGATTAAAGTTGTCATGAAATCAAAATTGACACTATTTACTTTGTTAGTGCATATTACTAGTCTTGTGTTGAACAATTAATCCGCGCAAGTTAATACGCATGTGGTAATCTTTAATCAAAATCTGAAAAGTTACTTCCGTTCTGGAATGGCGTTCCTTCTCTGATGATGTCAGTTTGACAGCTTGGGGTGAAAACGCTTAAACCACTCCCCTCCAACCGTTAGTCTGCTATGAGCAAGAGATGGAGAGGATGGAGAGCGCTAAGGTAAAACCCTGCCCTCTATTCAATATTCAGTTTCACTTGGAAATACGTCACAACACTGGAGAAAAGTTGTTTACAACTTCCAGTCCACGGGGACTAATAAAATGTGTTGCAACCGACAACCCATGTTGACCAAAAAACGCACAAGGAGATGTGCAGAACTTTCCAATTCTGCGGAAATCTATACATTTTTCTGCAGTCAAAAATTTCATGTAGAACTGCAAGTGACACAAGTGACTAAATGATGGAAAATGCATGATTAATGGACAACTGTGCTCATCAAGCAATTTCATGGGGTCTTTAAGTCATTACATAGGAAAACATAACTTAATAATCACATCATACAAGAATTAACAATATACCTTACGTATTACACTAGCAAACTGATGCAATGTGTCATTTCGTTTTGATATATGCGGCACAGAATCTTTAACCCCCTTGGCATACTATTATCGATATTGCCTTTTCTGTCTTAGCTTCTCGGAATCTCTCGTTTTTCCATTAGCAAATTCAAGACTGGTGCCAACAATATTCAAGAAATTTAAGACTTACATTGCTCATTTTTGAAAAATGTAAGACCCACAAATCCCTGCTATGAGTAAGATAAGATCATTCTCTCTATCTCTGCTTCTCAGCTCGCTGGGCTGATGCTGCCTCGCTGTAGGCAGCACAGGTGTATGAGGTGGGGGGTCGGAATAGAGGCACTAACACTAACCCTGCTAGCTTGATTAACTGCCACTCACATATGTGGACGGTCTTAACACCGTTCAACGCTCAGATTAATAAAACAGCCTGCAACCTCAGTGGAACAACATGCCTAAAGCTGTTACAGGTGGTTATTAGACGCTTGCTTAGATATGATTAAAAAAAGTTTTTCAAAGTTGTACACAACTGGTCAAATGTTTGAAATAATTAAGAATTTTTTAATAGTTTTGAAAGAAGTGCTCACCAAGGCTTGATTTATTTGACCAGAAATATAGTAGAACTGTAATATTGTGAAATATTATTAGAATTTAAAACAACTTTTAGCATTACTCCAGTCTTCAGTGTCAAACGATCCTTCAGAAAGTATATATAAATCAGTCATTTTAAATTGTAATAATATTTCACAATAATACTGTTTTACTGCATTTTTGATCAAATAAATGCAGCCTTGGTGAGCATAAGAGATTTTTTTTTCAAAACCTATATTTTACTGCCCCCAAGCTACTGAAAAAAAGTGTGTTGTTTAAAAAGGCATTTAACTAACTGTGCTAGAAGTGCCCAAAAGACAATAAGGTTGCGTAAGACAAACCTCAACAGATTGTGCCCTGAAAATTACTGACAGAAACTGGTTTAAAAGTCGACCTCCCTGAAAGCCAATGAATAATTCACACACTGTTTGGAACAACATAAAGGTAACTTAATCATAAGAGAATTTTCATATTTGGCTGAACTATTCCTTTAAGCATTTGTACAGAGCCTGTTGTGAGGAGGGATCAGAGTGATGTGACGAGAACCTCGCTGTTACCACGGGTGGAAAGAAACTTCATCAAGATACACACATGAAAACACACAAGACTGAAAGAAAGCAGAAGTAAAAGAGAACAGTGCAAAGAAGAAAACTTCCTCCCCTCCCCATGCGGAGGGATCATGGACTGCATGAACAGAGAGAGTGCCTGTAGGGCCCGTTCGGCTCAGTGCCAGATCTCACTATACTAATGGAGATCTGTCAGAGCCTAGAGAGAGGAGCAGCCAGAGAAGATGCTGATGAATGAGGGGGCATGGATCACGGCAAGGTCTGGAGTCTTTGAGAATGGGGGATGTGTGAAGTACTGTAAAAAATGGAAGGAAGATGAAAATGTATGATAGATGATGCCCCCAGCCAGCCTGCCAGTGTTCCCAGAGACAGCAGGAGCTGCAGGCACCGGTAGTGGCAGGAGAAGACCCCACTGCAGGCCCATGTTATCATGAATCACTCTTCCTCATCGTTGCCATCTGCTTCCCTCCTCCTCTTCCTCCTCACCGTATCCATTTTCAACACAAATCATACCCTGCAATCTGTCTGCTCCTCTGCCAAAGCCAAGGAAACATCTGAGAGGGTGAGAAATATGGAAACCTCGGCTGACAGAACCGTGTCTGTTTGATGAAACATTGAGACAAAGAGGAAGCTCGTAGAGCGGCACCGTCTCCAAGCAAAGCGAGGCTGGTGTGTCTCTGAGGCGTCTGACGTGCGATGGAAAGAAAAGTGGCGTTAGCATATGCTGCGAGAGTGCTTCCTCATCCATAACTCCCAGTGTGGTGAACGACAAAATGAGCAACCGCCACATAGAACCATTCCCACCAGGAAGTGCTTCTAAGAAAATGAATAAAAGCATTACCGTACCGCTCCAGCTCCCCTGGTTAAGAATTAGATATATGGGGGTGTGTGGCTCAAAGGAAAATTCAGAATTGTTGTGAAAACAAATCTCAATGGGTGTTTCACCTAAAATATTGGTACCCAAAATAGATTTACAGGCCATTGGAGAACCTTTTTTAAGTTCATTTTAAGAACATTCCTATCAGGTGTGTAGGAAAAATCTGAAACGTGTATGTGGGGAAGCTCATGAATATTAATTCGATGATGTAATGTCCAGTAATGCCCAGTAGTCCTAAATTATGTTTGCTGAACATCAGGTTAGTAGGTGCTATCCATAGTAAGGTTCAGAGTTATTCTATAATTTGCTTATAAACTATTCAGACTGGTTTGTGAACCAGTTCAAATAATTAACTGAAAATAACTATTAGGATAAATTACTAAAAGATGGGGTGTTTTATTTCAATGACCACTTTAGACATTCTGCTACACTAAGTAACTTTGCAACTACATGTCTACTAATACTCATTAGAGTATTAGTAGACTTTAGGGTTTGGGTAAGTAGAACAAGCTGATGGAGTTGCAGAGTTACTTATAGTCAGTAGAATGTCTGTTGGCGGACCATCAAAATAAAGTGTTAGCAGATATTAAGCAGACAATCTACTACTACTCTAATGATAGTTAGTTGACATAAAGTTGCAAAGTTACTTATAGTTAGTAGAATTACTAAATTGGACCACTGAAATAAAGTGTTACCTTTATTCTTTATTTCACATGGGAACTTTCCATTGATGTTTGGACAGAAGTGTCATGTTTTACCATAGATTGTCTACAGTAGATGAAGTGGATCTCACTGGCACTTAACAGCACAGCTATTATAAAGAAAGGTTCTGAATTCACTAAATTGTGAGTTAATCTTTCTTCCAAAACCTAGTTAGCTGCCTAACTAGACAGGGGTGCATTTCCCAAAGCGAACTATGGTCGCAAGTTCCTTCGTTACCAATAGAGTTCAATGGGACATATGGCCATAGTTGACCTAGATGCTGTCGGTAAACGCACCCCGGCATTTAAAGGCATCACAGGCGCACAACAAATTGTTCCAAAAGGTAGGTACAATAATTATGATCCATCTAATTATCTAAGGTGCCTAATTTGTGGCCTAAGTCCAAGTCAGAATATCAAGTATGCTTCACAGAGTAGGAAAGCCCAGAATGCATTGCTATTAACAAAGATAAAATCTATCCAAGATGGTGGAAAAAGTCAAGAGAAATTTATAATATAATGCACTCATATTTAATTTCTAGACAGAATTTTTGAATAGATTTTACTAAACATTTCTGCCTATTTACATGTTTTATGCTTATATTGTGTTGTTAGCTTAGCAACATGCTAATATCAACATGTTTTTTTGTGTGTGTGTGAGATGCTGCACATGTAGAGCATTTCAAATTAGTCACATGAGGTTTCATTTAATTATGCTACCCTATAGGCACGTTGATAGGCAGTAAAACAGTTTTTTGGGGGGCAGCATTAGTGAGATGGACAATGAGAGCCAACAAGATAGCAGTGTGTTTTAGTGGGAATTCCTTCTGTCTGGTCGTCCATCAGTCTAGACTCCCTGAGGCCCTAAAGATAGAAATATTTCACCAGACTGACCTCTCAGAGCAAAAACGATTCTCTGTGAGGTCAGCAAGCTTTCTTGCACTACTTTTGGTTCAAAAGATGAGGTGTCAGAAGTAACAGTTCTTCAGTTCTCACTCAACTCAGCACCCAAGTCCTGTCTGGCTAATAGGCTAATAGTTATAAATGCAGCTTAACAGGCTTACCGCTATGTCCTTAATACTAATCAAGCAACAATATTGACAAGGTAAAAGGAAAAACAGAGACTATGTTCTTTATTACTGTTTACTTGAATGTTGAAAGCAAATAATTGAAAGCAACATTCCTTTATTTATGTTAATATTCAACTTCTTAAATAACAGTGTGTGTTTCTTAACATATTATTTTTTTTCTGTGGTATTTATATTGGGAATCGTAAAATGAAAACTATTTGCAAGGCTCAATATGTTTAAGCCACTTTACAATCTATAATTTCCTGTCACTTCCTTTTAACCTTAATTAAAGCTTATTTGCAGATCTTCGCTAATATGGTATATGGAGAAAATTAATTACTTGACAACTTCAGGGTGTGAGAGAGATAGAAATGGAGGAGCGAAGGGGGAAATATGACAGGAGGATCGAGGGAGGGTGCAGAATGAGGAAGTGTTTCAAAAATCTGTTCTCGCAGGGACAGCAGTTGTCACAAAACCTCTCAACCCTCTCTCCGTTAGAGCGCATACTATAATGAGAGAATACAGCAGGTTAATTAGCAGAAAAAATATGCCTGTGTATGTGTGTGAAGACTTCTCCTTAGAACCCGTCTGTGGCATCGGCCAATGCCAGTGCTGTGCTCTGTATGGCTCTGATAGTGTGTGCCACAACCGTGTGCCCAGAGGCCATATGGCCCGCCTATCCCCAGGTGTCAGTCATGAGGTTGAGTACTCCCCATTGGTCACAATTAATAGTTCAGTACTGAGCTGCCTGTGTTTGCACAGCTGAAAGAAGCTGAAAGATGTTATGGATAATAAGCAACATTTATTTATGTCAATGTATTTAAAAATGAATGTGTTCTCACCCCTGAAGTAAAAAGTAACCAAAAACATTCACCTAGTGCCAAATGTAAGAGAAAAAATGCCTTGTTGGTTGGTTCTTTACTCAAACTTGCTCTTTGTCTGAAAATACTTTCCTTTTATGCTGTTGTCACTTAAAGGGCACCTATTATGCCCCTTTTTACAAGATGTAATATTGGTCTTGGGTGTCCTCAGAATGTATTTGTGAAGTTTCAGCACAAAATACCCCACAGTTAATTTATTATAACCATTTGAAAATGTTATTTTTGGGGCCTGTTTTAAAAAGAGCTGTTTTGGTGTGTACCACCTTAAATATAAATGAGCTGCATATCCCCGCCCTGCCTTTGGATGAGGGCGTAACTTGCATACCTATGGCAATAAACAGTCGGTAGAAGCAGAATGGCTGAGAGTGAGAGACCCGCTGTTTTGTATGGCATTCAGCCGTAAATGTTTGAACCGGAATCAGACACAGATGATGAAGAGACTCCGGCAGAAGAAACACAATTGAGAATGGAGCAGGACGTCTCTGAATGGTTATTTGATACATTTATGTACTTATAGAGTTTTAATCGCGTCCCCTTTGCAATTATGGATGTGCACACACACACACACACACACACACTGTGATAACGTTCGCGCAATTTTTTGAAACTACAAACACAAATACTGTGATAACGTTTGCTAAGTACAAACGAAATTATATTTATGCGAGGGAACGGTTGCGTCATGTTGACATTACTTGTCGTACAGGTGCTTATGTGGCAAATGTGAGAAGATGGCTACAGAACCAGAAAATATATGCTGCAGGGAGATAGAACAGGTATTAATTTATTTACATTTCATTCAATTCAAATTTATTTGTATAGTACTTTTCACAATACATTGTTTTAAAGCAACTTTACAGAAAATGAATTTCGAAATGTGCATATAAAAATACAATTAGTTAATACAATTATATAACATTATATTGTATACTATATAATATAAATATAGTTAAAAACATAAACATACTGATACTCCTGTGGTGTGTTTGAAGCGTCCTCATTGACAGTTGTGTACCAACACTGCATAGCTGTGATGTTTCTGTCTGCACGCCAATATCCCTCGTTCTACAGCTTCGTGTCGATGTGCTGGCCTTTGTATAAACATAGCAATTTTGATGTCTTGTCTTTACAGAAAACATACACAGTTTTTAATACAATATCTTTAAAAAATATATATATACGTGTGGATACACACTATACAAACAAGGTTTAAATTATATACATAGACATTCTACGACGACGACAACAACTTTAGACACATTTGTTATTGAATTGGCTGACATCGACTGAAATGACTATTTGTTCAAAAACATTAAATACACTTACTTCTTCTGGAGGTGACGTTGGATCGCGAACAGTAGGCAACGATCCACACTTGAGGATTAACTTTGAAGCAAGACCTGCTTTGAATTGACCCTCGTTCTCAAAACAGTCAGTCAAAAAATGATTCGCGCAAACATAAACGTATTTTGGAATTTTGAGTGGCGCCTTTCCTTCGTAAATAAAATCCATCCACTGCGTTTTCAGTGGCTCTGATGTCGGAAGTAAGTGAAAACTACTATGTTCATTATTACATCCCACAACAGAACACTTATGTTTCTTAGGAGACATTACCGGCTGTCGTTGAAACAATGGAGGATGGTTGACAGATCACCGAGGGTGGGGTCTATGCCAAAACCAGATTGTCAATCAAACCACGTGGGTGGGGCTTAGCGCAATTCTACGTCACAGTGAGAGCAATCTTAGAACAGGGCGTTCTGAGACAGTGCTGATGAATTATTGAGATTGTAAAAAAACCACTGGGTGGATTTTTCTCATTCTAGGGTGGTTTTGCTCACACACTGCCAACACACATTTATGGTCAAACACAAATTATGTAAAAGTGAATTTTGCATAATAGGTGCCCTTTAAGGTGAGCAGATTATTATATATTTACCAAAAAACTATTTGGACATTGTTTTAGTAAACTCAAATTCATTCAGGATCCATTCTGGTATGTCCTGTAACTGCCACTTTTCACAATATAATCAATTCACAATGGGTAAAATCAAGTCCTGTCCCGGTTGCAAGCAGGAATTCACATTTACTTTGTACATATCCAAAACCAATAATAATACCATAGTTATTTTTGGTAGTCTTTGTTTGGTGTACAGTATATGATTGAAAAGGACATGGAAATGGAAAAATGAACAAATGCTGTAAACAGGAGGATGGAGTTTGGAGTAGTGGCAGCCAAATCTTTCTCTCTCTACAGCAGTAGATTTGGCAAGAGGCAAGTGGCCATAAAGGGCTTTGATAAAGTAGATTCATTACCCAATCTGAAGGGCAATCTGACATATCTGCCAGAGAGAGAGATAACCGGATCGGACTGAAAGAGAGAGCAAGACAGAGAGACATCTTTGATGTGCTGGAGGCTTTATTCTCTCTCCCACAGTTGCTGAATCACACAACCAACCAAGCAAGAGACGGACAATATAGAGAGACTCCCATAAACCCTCTGAGTAGACTGCCCACAGTCATACAGAATCACACACACTGCCTGCCTCCTGCATCTCTCCTCCTGCCCATCTATTGGCCTGGCTGTCTGGCTTCTTGCTTTGATCGATACAACTCCCCACATGCTAATAGTTTGATGCATTGGATTAAGGCACAGGTATACTTCATTTTCTGCGTTCCACTCCGTCTCCTTCAAAGTATACTCCGTGAGTGCGGAAAGATGCTTTCGGTGTGTGCGTGCTATCTAGTTGGCTTTGTTTTCAAGTCACAACATGTGCTGTTGTACGCGCACCTTCCGCGCAGACATCTGCGAACCCTTCAAATGACAAAAATTAAAGTCGTGGAACGTGGATGGCCGAAGTTATACTTTGGGCTTTACTCTTATATTACTCTTACAAATTAGATGTACTGTATACAGGATGATGTAAAGTGTGGGTTAGAGGCATTTACAGTCAGTTCTGTTTGAAGTCGACCAGTATAGTCATTTCTGTTTGCTCTCTTTTGTGTTGAGGAAGTCTAAAATCAAACCATTTAATGTCACTTCCTGTTAAATCCAGTCTACTATAATCCCCAAGCCTATACTAGTATGGTATGCAGTGAAAACTATTTACTTGACAGAACTTTAAATAGTAAAAGAGTAAGATGCAATCAATGTGTTGCTTTTGTCTTTTCTGTTGACCTTCAAACCATTTTGAGCAAAATCAGAACTGCATTAAGCACATGATGGGCCTGTACAAATGAGCCTAAATGTACAACCAAAAAGTCGATACAGATAAAAATGCTAATGTAATTTCCGCTTTGCAAATGTTCGGCATATCTAAAAATATTTCACATTCATCCAGCATAATTGTCACATTTTTCCATCTCTTCTATTGTTCCTGGAAGCGGCATTATAATGTCATTAGTGATTGTACGCAGAGCTCCGCACTTCCGTAATCAATCAGCCGCAGCTGCACGCTGCAGTAATGTTCCCTGCATTCATTCATTATTCTTCTGCTCATACAGACAGCAGAGAAATAACTTTGAAAAGAAATATAAAGGGTGAGATCTGACATCTGCTCTGAGTCCTTACTACACAAATATTAATTTTGCAAAAGGAGACACAATTTGCTTGCTCTGGACATTTGAGAGCATGCACCTGGCAAGACAGAGTCCAAACAGTAATCTGCAGAATAAGTATTTTGTGCAGTGCAAAAACATCTGAATAATTTGCTTTTATATAGAGAGATGAATTGCAACGAACAAGCATTAATAATGTTGACATTATTCTCTATTGATCTGATAACATGTGTCCATGCAGAAAGAACAGTCAGATTGTGTGTACATTACCGTGACAGAACAAGTTTGAAGTCTAATCATAAATTCTCTCACAAAACAGTCTGATCATTAGTTCACCCAGAGAGAACAGTCCAAATATGCACAAAAAATTCTGAATCTATTCAGACAGAACAGTCCGATCTTAGGGTTGTTACTTGACAGAACAGTTTGTGATTTATGTTGTAAAACAGTCTGATCATCAGTTAATAAAGTCTGACAATGAATTATATCAGACATTACAATCGGATCATGAGTTAATTCACACAAAACAGTCCGATTATAAGTTAAATCAGACAAAACAGTCTGATCAAGCGTTCATTACTTCAAATAGCAGCTTGATCATGATGAGTTAATTCAGACAAAACAGTCTAATAATGAACTAATTCACACAGGACAATCTGATCACGAGTTCATGCAGAGAGTACTATAGTGTTTTTTTTTTTTTTTTATACACAAATCTGATCATGAATCCATTCAGACAGAATGGTTCGATCTTGAGGTCATTACTTGACAGAACAGTCTGATCATGAGTTTATGATATGAAAGAATAGCCTGATCATGAGGTAATTCTGACAAAAAAAAAAAATTTGATCATAAGTTAATTCAGACAAAACACCCCAATCATAAGTCTGATTATGCGTTGATACAGGTCATATATACAGGATATGACAGAACAGTTCGATCAACAATTTATTCAGACAGAACAATCTAATTATGAGTTCATGGCATGACATAATTTGATCACAAACCTATTTAGACAGACTAGTCTGATCAAAAGTTTGTGGAAACACAGCAAAACTTTTTATTAAGTCAGGGGCAGACGTACAGTATTTGGGCATTGTAACTTGTCTCATTTAATATAAGATAAACTACATACAGGGGCAACTTCCATCATTTGGCTCTAGCACAAAGCTCTCTTCTGCTCTTCTTTCCCCTTATCACGCCACATGCTTGTTCTAATATTTGGAGATGATTTTTCTCCTCTTGTGTTGCCGCAGCATTATCCGGCCTGTCTGTGGGTTTTATTATCATATTCTTCTGCTTTACAATCACTAAACTCCATCTGTTGAGCCTGCTGCAAGCATACCAAGTGTGCATGCCCGTATGTGTGCAGAATGCTGATAGAAAAGACCAGTGCCCTCCTGGTGTGCTGGGAAGCCCTTTACAGTCATACACACAAGCACACTTTAATTAATATTTGAATGGAGGTTTTGTAAGATGCGTATGAGGGTTGGCCTGCCATATGAGGTCCAGGAAGTCAGAGTGCCCAAAATTGTGCCAGTGCTGTCTGGAGCTAAGTGCAAAACCAGGTGGCTGCATGAAAATATAAAACTGTTCACAGTCCCCTTTAGAGAACAGACAGGCAAGACTCACTCTACAGAGAGATTACTGAGGCAAATAAACTCAGCATTTAGTCAACACAACAGCGAATGAAAGCAGAGGGCAACAATGAATACAGAATGTCAATAGTTGGTCAGAACTGAATCTCTAGATTTGACTAAACCAAATTTTGCATTGTTGCTTACAAACATCTCAGAGAATGACCTCTGTATGACCATCACACTATATACAATTTTTTTTTTTTTTTTAAACAAACAGATTTTAGCCTTGTTTCTTTTTGTTATATGAAGGCCACCTTATAACTTTCGATCATCCCTTTAAAATGTCATTTTGCTATTTTTCAAATGCCTTATGTATAGATTTTATTGTTTTACTCTTTACCCAGACTTTTAATCTATGAAACTATGAAAATCAATCATTCATAAATTAATGAGTACATGTTTAAAACTATGGTAATGTAAAGTTAAATAAAAATCAATCATTGTGTGAAAGTGACATCGATGTTTAAAAACTATGATTGTCTCAAACTTGTTGTAAGGGTTTTGGGTGAGAGCGAGGACTCAATTTGCAGGTAAAAGGGCTTTATTTTAAATGAAAAATAAAACAAAACAACAATAACTACCCCGTGGGGGAAAACAGACTTGACATAAACTTGACTAGACTTGACTTGGCTGCACAAGAGGGAAACATACGATGACGAACCAGCACAGGACTGCAAACACAAGGAGAATGGCTGCGTCTGAAAACCTAGGTAGCTGACTTGCTGCCTCGCTGCCTTATCAAGCAATGACTTGTAAGGCAGCGTTTGTGCATGAAGGCACCTCATGAAACTGATTTCGGACAGACTTCTGAGGCAGCATAAGAGTTTAATGATCTACAGCAATATAGCGCGAGCTTTGGTGAGAACTAAACAAATATTTAATTACTACAGTAGTAATTACTCACTAGAAATGACATCAAAAGTGGAAAATGGTTGTCAAAAATGTACATTTACTCACAAACTGGCCAGCAAATGCAACTTGCGGACGCCATCTTTATTTTTCTAGCTCAACTGTCACAGAATTGAAAGCACAGGATTGTAGGATATCAAAGGCATGCCTTCAAAAATCGATCAGATGAAGGCATCTCAGGAAACAGGAAGTGAAGCTAACATTTGAAACTGCGTGCTACAAACTGCGTGCTACACAAAACAAGACAATACAGGAGTGCCTGGCCAATAAGAACCGACCAGGCGCTAAACAAAACATGAGACAAGAACGCACGGCAAGTGAAAGAACACTCGACCGTGCGCTCACAATAAAAGACAGGACTGGGAGCGCGAGTCCGAATCCCGACACGAAACTGAAACCAAACTAGACATCCAACCGCTACGCTCCCAAACATGAAACAAGGCATGCAGACAAGAGAGCGCACGGCTCGAGAACACTCGAGACCGTACGCTCACACAAAGACAGGACAAAAACGGGAGTGTCAGAGCTCTGCCACAAAACCAGGAAATAAACTAGACAGAAGTGACAGAACCCTGACACTTGTGTCATAATTTTCACCACAACAAACAATTTTGTCCCTATATATATATATATATATATATATATATATATATATATATATATATATATATATATATATATATATATATATATATATACACATATACATTATAAAATTAGTGTGCTTACTAAGGTAAGTAAAGAGCAACCTAACTTTGCTTCTGAACCGACAACAAGTGGCACTGGCAAAGGATCTACGAAAAGAAAGACAGTCTTAGAAAAGGCTACGATGAAAAAACATCTGGATCAGAAAAGAGCTAAAACCAGAATTAAAATTGGTGTTGCTTTTCCATGCTGGAGACAACTGCAGTTGTCAAAGGGTCTGAAAGATGATGCCATGGTTGCAGTATTTCTTTTGGACAGGTCGGTACATGGTATGATTCGATTTTGATGTGTTTTGATAGTAACGCATAATGTAGCTTATGCAGTTTTTGTACCTTTATGAATTAGCTTAACGACAGCAGCACCCAGTGTTTAATCTGGAAATTTTTTTTTTTTATGTTTTCAAAGTCACTCACTGTACTTTAAAGTTTTCTCACCGGTGAATGACACATGATGTAATCCAGCGGTTCCCAAACTTTTTTTCCTGCGCACCCCCTTCTATGTCCCAACCGGGTTGGCGCACCCCCAATCCCCACTTCAAAAAAAAAAAAAAAAAAAAAAAAAACGCAACAAAGCTTTGTTTTATCGCCATATAAAGACTCATGTTTAATCATGCGCAAATAACCAGAACATGACAATAACATGACAATAACAACATCAACAACGTTTCAATATAATGCAGCAAAGCTATGCACAAGCTTCCACTTTTAAGAGGACGAGTGACAGACACAGGCTCAGTGTTTACATGGACAGCAGTAATCCGATATTAATACGATTAAGACAATACTCTGATTAAGAAAGGACCATGTAAACGTACTCGGTTACTAACGTAACCTCGGTTCCCTGAGATATGGAACGAGTACTGCGTATGGGGGAAAAGTCTCCCTTTTTCCCCGCTACTGAAGCCTTTTCAATAACGCAGTGTAACTGCACCGTCATTGGTTCACTCATAGACAAGTTGTTGAACCAATGGCGGCGCGGCTCAGCTGCGCGGCCTATGAGAAGAGAGCGCGCGAACATTCCCGCCAAAAGGGTGTTATATAAGGGTGTTATATATATGTGCTATATAAGCGAGCGTTTCGCCATAGGCCATCAGGCCATATCGACTGAAGCGACGACCTAAGCCGCAGCCTCGTGGCACGGCAAGTAACGCAGTACTCATTCCATATCTCAGGGAACCGAGGTTACGTTAGTAACCGAGTACGTTCCCTTTCGATATTTCACTCGTACTGCGTATGGGGGAACGAATTCAACCGCGCCGTGCCACGGCTGGGGAACGACAGAACTTGACCGGACGCCATTAGGGGGGACCAAGGACAAGTGAAGGCCGAAGCCGCCATTACCCTGTTACACTACAAAGGAGAGAACTCCTGGGTTTGTGCAAAGAGCGGAACACCTAGAGGGCCGCAAATTTACACTGAAAGGACCCGAGCATGTAAGGTCGGAACGTCCAACTGGTAGAATCTGACAAAGGTGGACGGCGAAGACCAGCCGGCCGCTTCACAAATGTCTTTGATTGAGACTCCACTGGACCAGGCCCACGACGAAGCCATGCCTCTAGTGGAATGGGCCCTAACTCCGATGGGGCAAGTAGCGCCCACAGAGGAGTATGAAAGAGCTATAGCGTCAACGATCCATCGTGATAGACGTTGTTTCGAGACTGGGGACCCTTTGGTGCGACCACCGAAACAAACGAATAGCTGATCAGACTGCCGGAAAGGCTGTGATCGCTCAATGTAGACGCGTAAAGCCCTAACGGGGCATAAAGTTTCCAGCTCTGGCTCGTCCGATGAACGGGGAAGCGCAGAGAGTGAAATCACTTGTGCTCTGAACGGCGTTGAGAGCACTTTGGGAACGTAGCCAATTTTTGGTTTCAAAATGACCATGGAGTCGTTTGGACCGAACTCAAGGCATGCAGGGCTCACCGAGAGTGCCTGCAGATCGCCAACTCGCTTTACTGATGCCAGAGCAAGTAGTAAGGCAGTTTTGAGCGTTAAGGGTCTGAGGCCCGCTAGACGCAGTGGCTCAAAAGGAGGACCTTTAAGAGCTCTGAGGACCACGGAGAGGTCCCAGGGGGGAATGGTGAGGGGACGAGGAGGATGCAATCGCCTAGAGCCCTACTGATTGTCCAGCAATGGGCAAGTGAAACGCTGCAATGGCTGCTACGTAGACCTTAAGCGTAGAGGGGGCTCGTCCCAACTCTAAACGCTCCTGGAGGAAGGTCAGGATGGAAGAAACATCACATCCTTCTGGGTCGATGTTGCGTGTGGAAAACCAGCTAACAAAGACCGACCACTTCTGGGCGTAGAGGCATCTTGTAGACGGGGCTCTCGCCTGTGAAATGGTATCTAGCACTTCCTTTGGAAGGTCAGATGATTCCCGTCGAGAATCCACTGATGTAGAGCCCAAAGCTCCGGCTGCGGGTGCCAGATTGTTCTGTTCGCCTGAGAGAGGAGGTCCCGTCTCAGGGGGATTGGCCATGGGGCTTTTGTGGAAAGCCGAAACAGCTCCGAGGTCCAAATCTGGCTCCTCCAGAGTGGGGCCACTAACAGAACTCTGTGCTCGTCCTCTTTGATTCGCCTGATAACCTGAGGGATCAGGGCGATCGGAGGAAAGGCATAAAGAAGGGTATTGGGCCATGTGTGGGCCAATGCATCGTCCTCCTTCGAATAATAGGTTGGGCAATGAGAGTTGTCTTCTGAGGCGAAGAGGTCCACCTCCGCTCTCCCGAAGAGCTCCCATATAGTGAGAACCGTCTGGGGGTGGAGCATCCACCCTTCTGAGGGAACGTTGTTCCGAGACAGCATATCTGCTCCCAGATTGTTCTTTCCGGGTATATGAGTCGCTCTGAGCGACCGAACCCTTGGGGATGCCCATTCCAGAAGGCTTTTCGCCAGAGCGCATAAGCGGCTGGACGAAAGACCTCCCTGGCGATTTATATAGGAGACCACTGTCATACTGTCCGACTGGACTAAGACGTGGCCATCCGTCAGATGAGCCCGAAAGGCATGGAGGGCTCGTGCCACTGCCAGCATTTCGAGACAGTTGATATGTAGGTGGCTTTCCTCGTGTGTCCACGAGCCGAAGGCCGGACTGCCCTCGCACAGAGCGCCCCAACCCGAGTTGGATGCGTCTGTCGAAAGTACTGTTCTTCGTGATACCGCCTGAAGGGGTACTCCGAGTGTGAACCAAGTGGGGTTCATCCAGGGCTTCAGGGCTGCCAGACAGGCCTGATTGACCTTGAGGCGCAGGCGACCGTGGCGCCAAGCGTAGGGAGGTACCCGAACCTTCAACCAGTACTGCAGAGGCCGCATGCGAAGTAGGCCAAGCTGAAGAACTGGAGAGGCGGAAGCCATGAGCCCTAGAAACCTCTGGAACAGCTTCAGAGGGAGGTAGGCTTTGTTCCTGATGGAGGCCGCGAGCTGCTGAATGGCCAGAGCGTGCTCTGGCGAGACTACTGCCGTCATACGGACAGAGTCAAAAACTGCGCCCAGGAACGGGATACGTTGAGTGGGAAGCAGCGAGCTCTTGGCTGGGTTGACCCTGAGACCCAGGCACTGTAAGTGGCTGAGAAGCACGGATCTGTGGTGCTCTAGTTCTGTGCGCGAGCTGGCTAAAATGAGCCAGTCGTCGAGGTAGTTTAAAACACGTATTCCCATCTGTCTCAGAGGGGAAAGGGCTGCGTTCATGCACTTCGTGAAAGTGCGAGGAGCCAGGGAGAGCCCGAAGGGGAGGACAGTGTATTGGTAAGCCACACCCTCGAACGCGAATCTCAAGAATCGCCTGTGATGGGGGGCTATCTGGATGTGAAAGTAAGCATCCTTCAGATCCAGTGAACAGAACCAGTCCTCGTGGCAAATCTGCGCGAGGATCTGCTTCAGCGTCAGGACTTTGAACTTTCACTTCATGAGGGAAAGGTTCAGTAACCTGAGGTCCAGAATGGGTCTGAGACCGCCGTCTTTCTTCGGCATTAAGAAGTAGCGGCTGTAGAAGCCGACTCGCTCTCTGGGAAGGGAACTATTTCTATAGCCCCCTTTCTCAACAGGGTTAAAACCTTGGTTCGGAGGACATGTGCGTCGTCCGCTTGTACCGAAGTCTGAATGACCCCGCCAAACCGTGGAGGTCTTCTGGCAAATTGGAGCGAGTAGCCCTGGCTTATGACCTTCAGAATCCACTCTGACACGCCGGGGATGGCTTTCCAAGCCTCGGCCCGGGTGGCGAGAGGGAGAATAATATTGGATGACGGCCCGCTTAGAAGGGGGTCGAGCACCGTATTGGGTGGAAGAGGAAATTTGCTCTTTTGTGAAATATTTAAAAATGGGTCGCCGTGAAAACGGCGGTTGGTGAGGGCGCAGCACATGTGGGCCCTATTACAGCAGGTTGTGTTTCTCCCGCGCCCAGATATAAACGAGGCGGAGGGGAGTTTGCACGGGAGCGTTTTTGGGGGGGTCCGGCCGCGGCGGGACCTGCCCCAATCCTCTTCCTTCTCAGACTAGGATGACTTAGGAGTCACAGGGTCCAGCACAATCCTGGGCCGGGGTCCCTGGCGCCTGGGGAAGGAGGAGCGCTTAGAAGAGCGCGAGCGCTGGCGTTGCTCCTTGGGCGGTGCTGCATGGGAAGCAGAAGGGGCGGGCTTGGTCTGCTGAGCCGGCGCAGGCCTGGGGCGGCTAGAGGCAGACGCGGAGCTAGAGCGTTTCGGCAAAAAGTGTCTCATAGCCTGAGAGGACTTCTGCGCCGCAGTAAAGCGTTCTGTGAAACCCTCCACCGCGGGTCCAAAGAGTCCTGACGGGGACACGGGGCATCCAAGAAGGCCGTCTTGTCCTGTTCCTTGATCTCCGTCAGATTCAGCCATAGTTGGCGCTCCAGCACAACAAGGCTGGCCATTGACCTGCCAATAGCCTGGGCCGTGGCCTTCGTGGCCCGCAGGGCTAAGTCAGTAGCGCTGCGGAGGTCCTTAAAGGCAGGCGCATCAATACCGGTCTCGTCCAGAGAGCGGAGGAGTTTGGCTTGAAAAATCTGAAAGATGGCCATAGAGTGAAGTGCTGAGGCGACCTGGCCTGCTGAGGCGTAGGCTCTTCCTGCTAGGGCGGAGGTGGTCCTGCAGGGTTTGGACGGGAGGGCTCTCTTGGCTTTCCATCCCACGGCCGCGGGAGGGCAGAGATGAGCGGCCACTGCTTCGTCCAGGGGCGGCAGGTGTTCGTACCCTTTTTCCTCCGCGCCGTCCACGGCGGTGAGGGCCGAGCGGTGGGTCATGTGTAGGCGGGCAGAG
The DNA here is from genome assembly GCF_018812025.1 of Megalobrama amblycephala. Lineage (NCBI taxonomy): Eukaryota > Metazoa > Chordata > Actinopteri > Cypriniformes > Xenocyprididae > Megalobrama > Megalobrama amblycephala. The sequence goes on along the minus strand of NC_063062.1, from coordinate 28,502,948 downwards.
TAAGGGGCGTGCCACGACTTTGTCAGCTCCTCGTGGACTTCGGGGAAGAATGGGGTGGAGCGCTGGCGAGGGGCCTGGCGGAGGCCTGGAAGAAACCACTCGTCCAAACGGCTCCGCGATGGCTCCTCTGGAGGAGCCCAGTCGAGGTCCAGTTCCTCTACGGCCTTAGACAGGACGCGGAATAACTCGGCGTCCATGCCAGTGCCGTGATCAATAGGCTCCAATGAAGGCAGGGGGCGGGGTCATCCGGCTCGCCAGCCCACGCTTCATGTTCAGAGGCTGCCATGGATAAGGAGTCGAAGAGCAGCTCCTCATCCGATCCACCGAAGGAGACGAGGTCGCTCGCATCTACCGAGGGACGCTGGTCTGGGCGGGAGAATGAGACGGGGGTCTGCTCTCTGTGGGGAGAGGGCGAGGCACGCGGGTGTTGGGCCGACGTGTGCTCGCCCGTCTCCATGCGCTGAACTGTTCTGCCCCGCGGTCTTTTCCTGGCAGGCGCGGGAGACGGGAGGGCATGAACAGGGGGGTCGCTCTCGGAGAAGAAGGCGGCCGCGAGCGCAGAGACGCTAAACTCATGCGCTCACAGTGTGGGCATGAGCCGCCTGCAAGCGCGTCATCCGCGTGGGCAATGCCTAGACATCCAACACACTCCCCGTGTCCGTCATCTTCGTGCAGCGGGGCTTTGCACGTAGCACAGTGGTGAGGCATTGAAAAATGCCGGTAGCGCCGTGAAAACGGCGATTGGGAGGCTCTTTAACGGCGAGGTCCGGGCTCGTAGCGGTGAAAACCACTGGAAAGTTGCTCTGAGGCGCGGTAAAGTAACCGCGGGAAGACGCTCTCAGGGCACGCCGGACATTCCCTTTTGGCGGGAATGTTCGCGCGCTCTCTTCTCATAGGCCGCGCAGCTGAGCCGCGCCGCCATTGGTTCAACAACTTGTCTATGAGTGAACCAATGACGGTGCAGTTACACTACGTTATTGAAAAGGCTTCAGTAGCGGGGAAAAAGGGAGACTTTCCCCCCATACGCAGTACGAGTGAAATATCGAAAGGGAACAGCGATGTTTTATTACCTTATTCCTACTAAAGTCATACTCGAAGTAAACACAAATCGAATTAAGACAGGTGGAGTATTCCTATTTTAGTCGCATTATTGGAGTGCATTGTAGACAGACATATACACACCTTAATCACACTATTAACGTCATGTTGGAGTTTTCGCCACATTTTGCCACAGGACACATAATACACACGGCAGTGGTCAACCGTTTTGACGGCAAACAAGAGAGCGTCAAGCAAGAAGGCACAAATCAAATTCCTCTCACCTCATCTCTCATCCAGTACCTCTGAGTTTTGTCACGGTGGCATGAACAAAAGTTGCCGAATTAAAGTACAGGAGGCCTGATGCTGGAGAATTTGTATCCAACCGTTGTCTATTTACAGAGCCCCACACATGAGAGAGAAAATAAATAGTAGCCTGGGCTAAATCGTGCTGTATAAATCGAGGGAACGAATTAGTAAATCATGAACACAATTTATTTATTTATTCTTGCATGTCATGTGCGGGCTCCGTATATATATTTGCACGTATTGCATGTCAAATAATTAACTGCACTTGAAGCTTTTGTAAGATTAAAAATGAAAACACCCAAAACTATATATGGCACGAACTGTGTGGTGATGATACGTGAAATTCTGTAGAGAATGTTGGACAGCGTGCCGTGGGGACGTAATGACGTTTGCCATTAATCGATCTATGTTCTATAACATGTAAAATGGGAACATTAATGGAATATTCTAAAAGCAACTCATGTAAACACCTTAATCATAATATTGTCTTATTCAGAATAAGGTCAGTAATTAGATACTGCTGTCCATGTAAACGTAGTCAGTAACAGAAACCACGGTTATTTTCAGCCGCGTAAAAGAAACATTGCAGCAATAGGCTATGAATGAAACAAGTTGGCACGCATATAGCCTAGCCTGCAGTGCATAAAAGAAGAGCAGTGCGTAGAAGAAGACAGCTGCTGTCAAAAACTAATAAATTACAGTTTTTTATTTAAAGTAAAAGCAATTACAAAGGAAATGTTTACTGTTCATGTTTTTTTATTTTATGGAAAAATCCCACTTAAAAAAACGGACCGCCATTACATTTTTCCTCTCGCGTACCCCTGGGGGTGCGCGCACCACACTTTGGGAATCCCTGATGTAATCCAATAACATTGTCTCTGATCGTCTCGCTTCTGGTCTGTGTGCGTTCATGTGTTTTGGAGGAGGCATAGCTTTTGATGGTGATTTGCAGGGAGGTTGGGATGCTTTCAATGCTTTCAATGCTAGCAGGCTAAAGTTAGCATTTCCTAGATCACCTACTGCAACTTTAATATGAAATATGACACACGTAATGTATGGAGATGAAAAACCATTATAAATATTACTTGTGAACAATATTTTAATTGTACTTCAAACCATGTCAAGTTGTAATATAGTCAAGTTATGCAAAAATGTTAACAAATGATATTTAATTGTATGGAGATAGGGTACATAAAATGCTAACTGCAAAAATTAGTCTGAGCAAGAAAAGGAAGTTAGCCATTTGATTCTAAATATATATATATAAAAAAAAAAAAAAAAAAAAAAAAAAGTTTTTGTTTATTGCACCATGTCAAAGTTGCATACTTATAATGTGAGTGATAAATCCCATTGGCCCCTTATTCTGTGACTTCCATGTGGCCTGCTTATGCAGAGTTGCATGATTATGTAGACAATTTTGTTGATTATAACAGAAGCATTTTAGTTTTGTTAAATCACTTGCCTGCAGTGTGTAAGAATGAGCAAGGGAGGATCATGTGTATCTGTGTTGATGTTCTAGGTCTCCCACATCCCCTTCACAACACTGTTCTGATCAATGCAGTACTCCTCAGAGAGAGACAGATACAATGAGAGCAAGCAGGATGTGCTAAAGTGCTGCTGTTTGGATCGAGGGAAGAATAATCCTTATCTGTAGGAATGCAAACGCAGACAGGTAAGCTGCTCGTTAGAAAGGGTGAGGAGGAAGGCAGCTAATTGATCTGATTTAATCTCATCACTGTTTGATTGACCGGCTGTCTGACATGTTTGTGCCTGCTGAATGCACAACAGCACAACAGATTTATCTTAGTCAACCTTCAAGTGTCTGTGTGTGTGCATAGAGCAGGACCGTTTGTCTTAGTCAAGCAGAAAAGCACAAAGGCCGCTATCAGGGGCCAGGATCACCACACCTTCACTGCAAACAAAGAAAGAGAGAGAGGAAATAGGAAAGAATCAAAGTGAGAAAGAGTTTGACGAATGAATGCTTGAGTGAGAAAGGATAGACAGATAATAACCGAGGGGTCTTGTCAGCTTTAACACATCCTGTGTGGCAGGAACATCACTCCTAGTTTAAGCATAAAGGCTTTATACAGAGCACACATTTTCACTGTGACAAGCCTTTAACACCAACATGATATTAAATTCAGAATTAGTCTTTTTCTTTAAATAATAACTTGCTCTGGTCTGAAAATCTTTAACTGACATCATCATGACGCTGATTGTTGGGGATAATAGCCAAATATGTCCGCTGCTAGCTGTGACTACCATATAAAACTAACATAGCAAATATTGTTTTCTAACCCCAAAAACTAACCTGGTTGGCTTATAAGTTTGCACTTTGAAAAAGGAAAAATATCAGAGTTGTTTCACTCCTGAATTTCTAAAACTTTGTTACAATGTAACCCTTTACATGACTGTTCATTATGTCAGCCTGTAGAAACACTGGACAGTTTGTCTGACCAAGCACTGGCCAAGAAAGGGGTCTGTCACCACAAAACACACCTTTTTTGTTGGAAAAGGGGTATCTGTGGAACCCATTGTGCCTCAAGAACCTTTCATTTGTACATTATATTATCAAGTAAAGAATACATCATTAAGTTGTGACATGCTGAGATGTTTTTGGGAGATATCCTTCAACAAAAAATTCACAAGTGTCAAACTGTGGATGTACAGATCCCAGAAGTCCTCTAAACATTTAGACCTTTTTGACTTCCAAAATTTGCTAGACCGTCATGAGTGAGAATCTCAGATATCTTGATGAGATATCTTGTAAAGTCAAATGAGTTTCTCTGGCTCCTAATCTACATGTGAATAGCCGCCTGCTTCTCATTTAAACTCATTTAAAATATCAAAAAAATAAAAAAGGGAAGTCTCCACAACTTTTGGACAGTTTGAGCACACAATTTAAGTAACTAAAAATTGGATTCCTCATCTGTGTGTCCTTGAATTGCTAACCCCTGTCATGCAAGATATTGGATAGAGGATAGAACACCCACTAAAGCAATTTTTACCCCGCCATATGCTTTTGCTTACCTAAAGTAAGAGCAACATTAATACCAGCATTGCCAGCCCTGACAGCACTAATTGCAGTTGGGTGCGGATTTAATTTTTCATGAAAATGGAATCTTTTAGTGTTTTTGTACAGCTTAAACCATCTTTAACAAAAGTTTCATATAATCCTTGGTTTTGTTTAACAGGTTTAACAGCTAGTTTCATATGTTTTCCCCTTCACTCTTGCTGTTGTTGCTTATATCTTTATTATCTATCCTTAAATCTTTGCATAGCACTAACTACTAAAGAAAAGTTCTGTTGAGTAGCTTGAATAAGATCACGATAAGTGTGGCAGGATTTTGCGGGGGATAGGATCTTGCATGACACTGGTACTACACTTCGCACAATCCAACAGTACTCTACATTAATAAATTATGCATTTGGTTTTTATCCAAAGCGACTTACATTGCATTCAAGGTACACGTTTTTTGACATTTTTATCAGTTCTTGCTTTTCCTAGGAATCAAACCCATGACTTTTGCGTTGCTAGTGTTACTGTTTGAGCTACAGTTTAAACTATAAGATCTTGCATGACACGGGCACTACACTACTCACAATCCAACAGTGCTCTACATTATTAGGGAAAATAGTTAATGAGTATATTGAATGAGAATAAAGAAATGAGTCCTAAAACCTGGAAAGGAGTTAATATTTTTCATTCTAGGTTCAAACGTCTTAAAGTCAATGAGTTTTTTGAAAGGGTTTTTGGTTAAATGTAAGGTCTGTGGTTAACAAAAGCTCAAAATATTTTTACGATTTATTCCACAACATGAAATGCATCAGTAAAACCCCACTCATGTTTTTAAGCTTTTGAGCATCTTGAAAAAGGTGGTTGCTAAGTGGCTGAATGGGACTACCGAGGTTTTTGGAGGGCATTAAACCCATTGTTTTTATATTTATACTGTTACAAATTATTGTAACACAGACTTTCCCAATTGTAAATTTTAAGATTATGACATCAAAACACTTTTACGATTGTGCATGATTTGTAAACTGTAATACGTTTTTGGGTTTGCATCACATAACTAGCTACATGTATGGGTTTTGTTATGTAGTAAACTTGCCAGGTAGCTCACCTGGGTTACGAGTCCTGTAATGTGTCATGATAAAAGAGCTCAGCACTTGAAGCTAGCTAAATTGGCATGGTGTCTTCATAAAGTGCATTTTTATCTCACACTTGCTTTTGTTAACATTATCAGGGGTACGGTTTAGCATAGGTGGTAACTTTTTTTCAAACGTGAGAGAACATTAACCTTTTAGCGCACTCATTTGACATTTAATTTCCAAACTGATATGTACAATAACCAACGTAATAAAACATTGCCAGATTCACGTTCCTCTGTTTTAGATAAAACTGAATGCATTTTTAGCACCACGTTTCATTTTGAACCTGACATAGAACCTGTAGCAAGCGACGAAATATCATTTTGCAGAAATGTTTTTTCTAATAAGCCTGCATTGGATATATCTGTATACGCAACCTGAGGCTTTTCTAAACATTATTTCATACCTTAGCCTGAAGGTTCAGCTGAAAGTACATCAGCCTGAATAGATTGAACAGTATGTGGAGTGTAAACCAAAATCTGACATTATCTGCTGTGTGTGTATTTTAGGATCACAGTAACCAACCTTATCAGGAGTGTTTGGAGAGCACTGTAACATCAAAAAACCTTGGCAGAGTTTAGAGTGAATGAGAATAACCCACAAGCTCTCTCTCTGTGTGTGTGTGTGTGTGTGTGTGTGTGTGTGTGTGTGTTTGTGTGTGTGAGAGAGAGAGAGAGAGAGAGAGAGAAGATATTGAAAGTAACATATTGTTTTTCCTCTTATTATACATGAAGTCCATGAAGGGGCAGAAGTGGTTAGGCATGTGCTGTGTATTCCAGAAGTCTCTGGAGCATTCTCCTCATCAACAAACATCTGTGCACTGCTGTAAATAAACAACAAACAGTCCGTAAACAACAGCACTACACTACCCTTCCTCCTGGATGCACTAAATCTGATTTGCCACAGGCTTGTAAGAGAGAGAAATCATAGATTAAATGATTTTCTTTTCATCTTAGAATGAATTTGAGTTTAATAAATAGCTATTTTGGTCTGTTGGATTTTGAGTGAAAGTGTTTGCGCTTCTTTCTAGCCAGCAGCTTTTTCAGAATAAACTGTAGGAAACACACAAACATGTACACAAGTTCTTAGATCTCCTGGATATTCGATCAACAAACACTGCATGATCCTGACATGACAGATTTGGCTGCTTAACTCCCATAAACACTTACACAGACAGTAAACCATTAATTAGCACTGAATATACATCAGTTATTTTCAAACATTTTATATACTGTGTTCCAAATTATTATGCAAGTGACATATCAGTAGGATTTCAGTACAATAAACATTCAGATTTTAGTTTTTCTAAGAGTGTGTTTTTTTGTTTATTCATCAATGTCTTTTTAGATAACTGGTATCAATCTCAGACAAAATAATTTGCCAGGTCTTCTTAGGTAAATGTAACCCCTACTTAGAGGTTGTTCCACATTATTAAGCAAGTCACAGTTCTCATGCAATATGTGGAGGAAGAAAGATCTTTCTGAAGATGAAAAGCATGAAATGGTGTAATGTTGTGCAAAAGGCATGAAAACAACTAATATTGCGTGAAAACTAAATGGAGATTATTGAATTATCATAAGATTTGTGAGTGATTTAGAGCACAGCAGAACTCGGTCAGATAAAGGCTTATTAAGGAAAGTTCCTGTCAAAAAATGAATTGTATTAAAAGGTCAGCAATAAAAAAGCCAGTGTTGAGCAGCAAACAGGTATTTGAACCTTCCCTAGCTTCACACATTTAAAACGCATGTTAATTTTTTTGACGTGCAAGGTACTCAATTGCTTTCAGTTGTCTGCCTTATGCATCAGGGGCCGTATTCACAAAACATCTTAAGTCTAAAAATAGCTCCTAACTTGCAGATTTAGGAGAAACTCTTAAAAATAATGTCATTCCTAAATTTAAGACTCCTACATTTTTGCTCTAAGAGTATTTAACAAAGCATTTTAGAAAAAAAACAGTATAAAAGTATTACAAACAACTTGCATTCCATGTCTTCTGAAGAATATTTTACTGTATTAATTGTGACTGTAGTAGTATCTACCTGTTATAGCACGTGTATATTATGTAATATACAAATGGGTAGGTTTAGGGGTAGGGTTGGGTTACGAGATCAAAAATGTCTAAATAGTCTAATGTAAACAAAATGATTGTGGCTGTTTAAACTGAAATCATACTTCAGCATATACACTGATAGCCAAAACATTATGATGCAGTCACAGGTGAATATCATCTCCTAACAGGGCTACATATAAAGTTCTGGGTAGATTAGATGGTAAGCAAACAATAACTTCTAGTAATCAACATGTTGGATGCAGGAGAAATGGGCAAGAATAAAGATCTGAGTGGATTTGACAAGGGCCAAATTGTTATGGCAATGTGACAGGGTCAGAGTATCTTTAAAATAGCAAAGCTTGTGGGTTACTCCCGATCAGCAGTGGTGAGAATTTACCATCAGTGGTCTGAGGAGGGAAAAACCACAAACCGGTGACAAGGTGTTTGGTGCCCAAGGCTCATCGATGCAGGAGGGCAATGAAGGCTATCCCATCTGGTCCTAGCCAACAGAAGGTCAGAAGGTCTACTGTGGCACAAGTTATACAAAATTTTAATGAAGGTTATGTGTCATAACTCACAGTCCATCACACTATGAGGCAATCAGAGGGCCTATAATGACTCCAGTCCACCATCAAAAGTGCCTACAATCAGCACACGAGCATCGCAACTGGACCTTGGAGCAGTGGAAGTAGGTCGCCTGGTCCGATGAGTCCCGTTTTCTTTTACATCACATGGGCTGCCGTATATGTGTGCACCATTTACCTGGGGAAGTGATGGCACCAAGATGCACTATGGGATGACGACAAGCCAGTGGAAGGAGTGTGATGCTCTTGGCAATGTTTTGTTGGGAAAGCCTGGGTCCGGCCATTCATGTGGGTGTAAATTCGACATGTACCACCAACCTAAACATTGGTGCAGCATTGTTGCAAGGTACACTCCTTCATGACAATAGTGTTCCCTGGGTAGAAGTGGCCTCTTTCAACAGGAAAGTGCACCCAGCCACACTGCACACGTTGTTCATGAATGGTTTGAGGAACATGATGAAGAATTCAAGGTGTTGTCCTGGCCTCCAATTTCCCTAGATCTCAATCCAATTGAACATTTGTAGGATATGCTGGACCAAAAAATTCAATCCACCTCACAACCTACAATACTTGAAGGATCTGCTGCTAATGTCTTGGTGCCAGATACCACAGCACACCTTCAGGGGTCTTGTAGAGTCCATGTCTTGGTGTGGTGGTGCTGATTTAGCAGCATGCGGAGGACCAACAGCATATTAGGCAGGTGGTCATAATGTTTTGGCATAATGGCAAAATTATACCACAAAATACTATTTAATAATGATGATCAAATTTCCATGCCTGTTTTATTTGTGTTGATGGCAAATATTTCTCATTAAAAGCAATGGAGTATTCTGGCCTGCACGTTGAAAAATGACTCTAAAGGGGTACCCTATTTGAGTTGGGAGTGAGAATGTGTTGGTTTTGATGGCTTTGAAAATGTGGCCATTGTACTGTATTTTGAACTGTATTTTGAAGCTGTCAGTGATTTAAACTGTTTTGCTTAACATTGCTTAACTTTACATTAACATTGCTTAACTTACAACATTTTGTTAACTATTCTCTCCAAAGCCCCAACCTGAATGTCCAAAATGATTGACAGGCAAAGAACATTTCTTATTAGCAAAAACACATAGGCTGTGCTCAGATTATTTTATTTTATTTTATTTTATTTTATTTTATTTTATTTTATTTTATTTTATTTTATTCATGGAGCCTAGCATGTAGGGCTGTCACAGAGGCAGGTGTGATTATCTGTCAGATAGTAGGAACATTTTCATGGTATTCAAAAAAAAAAAAAAAAAAAAAACCTGCTTAAAACCTTACAGCTGCTTTAATTATCCTTTTCCACTGAATTACATTTACTGTTGGTCCATGATCTTGGTCTAAATCTTTGGACAGACATCATAATTATCATCATGTGTGTCCAAATAGGAAAAAAGCAGTCTGAGCCCAACCTCATCTGTAAAAAGGCAAGACTCTGGCAAGTGGCATGAAACGAACACAAGAACGCAATTAAAGACACACAGAGGGGAATTATACTGGAAATAGAATTACACCCACCACATTTATTACTAGAGGGGTTTGGGGGGGACAACATCATTGTCCTCCACAGGAAACAAATGTTTTGCACATCCTGAGAGGCTCCGCAGAAAGATCATTATCCTCCACTCTTTCGTCTGCTCTTTCTTTCTCTCTGTCACATAAAGGGTGGTCGTGTGTTCATTAGTAGATGCTGTCAGTGTCCTAAGGAGTGAGGAATGAACTGAAAATGAGATCATGCACAGACAGTCAAGCATTGCGCACTCTCTCTCCCTTTCTCTCTTTCTGAGTGTGACATTCTCTTTTCTTAGTAATCACTGGAACAATACCAATCAGAAGGCAGAGCTGACGGCTCTGACAGTCTCCCACTTAATTGGCTGTAATTAGCTGCTGAAGGAAGTTAGCAGCTGAGCTGAAATTAGCATGCCTTATTGTTTAGCATGATCTGCAGAGGAGCAGCATTGCAAACCATGGAGGAGAAACAGAGAGGCGACAAGGTAAAATATGTGAATGTGTCCGTGATGCCCTCTAAAGCCCAAAGTATATTTCCTTTTTTTACATGTACGTGAGGGTCAGTGTACAGTGCACGTGATGCGAATTTCGTCATCAGAAGAGTATGCACATACTGTACACGTACCGCTGGATTTTTATAACGTGCATACTTTGTACGCACAGGTCGCACATTCGTATTTATATATTTTTTGCAGTAATTAATTTATCCTTAGTCTTATCTCAAATTAATAGAAGAAAATGACTGGTCATCCAGTGTTTTATGTCTTTAACACACTCATAACTCGTATCATCGGCATAGCAGTGGAAACTAATTCCATGTTTTCTTATAATATTACCAAGTGGCAGCATATATATTGAAAATAGCAGAGGGCCTAACACAGTGTTACGGTTACAGTGGTAAGGAACACTCCAAATGAGGCAGAATACAGGAAGGTAGACTTTACAAAATAACAGGAGAAACACAGGCAAACCACTCTACAAACCAACGCGATCCGACAGAGACAGAGGGAGAACACAGGAGATATATATATATATATATACACACACAGAGAAAACAAAAGGGAACTTACCAAAATAATAAGAAACACCTGAACTCAAGCTCAAATCAATCTAACCAAGGGAACTAAATGGCGGGAAAAACTGAAAAAAGAGGACATGTGACAAATAGAACATGGTGCAAAACAGACAGACATGTGACATTACTCCCCCCTCCCAGAAGGCGCGACCTCATGCCAGAAAGAGTCCAACCAGGGAGGGGGGGCGGGCACCCTGGAGGTCATGGACAGGTGCAGACAGGTAGGATGCCTCCAGGGTGGTACCGGCAGTCCAGTTGACCAAAAAAAAATTTCTTAGGAGGAGCTATGGGCTTCTGGGCAGGAGCAGACTCTGGAGCAGGCTCTGGAGCAGATTCAGGGACTGGAGCAGACTCTTGAGTGGGCTTGTGGGCTAGAGCGGACTCTTGAGTGGGCTCGTGGGCTAGAGCGGACTCTTGAGTGGGCTCGTGGGCTAGAGCAGACTCTTGAGTGGGCTTGTGGTCAAGGAAAGGAGTCGCCTCTGAACTCGGGACAAGGAAGGGAGTCACCTCTGGACTCGTGACGGGAGCTGAAGCCATCACTGGACTCTGGTCAAGGGCTGGGTTCGGTTCTGACCAAAAGTCAATCAGCCATACGTCCTCGATAAACTCTGGAGAGGACTTGGGCATGGCGGCCATTTTGGCTGAGGGCTCATTTTCGGCGGCGACCATCTTGACCGAGGGCTCAGGCGTGGCGGCGGCCATCTCAGGACGGGATACTGGACTGACTGGACTGGCCACAAGATAATTAATAAGAAACACCTGAACTCAAATTCAAATCAATCAGTAACCAAGAGAACTAAATAATGGCGGGAAAAACTGAACAACGGAGGACATGTGACAATCAGAACATGGTGCAAAACAGACAGACATGTGACACACAGATCCTTGCAGCACTCCATAATTTTCTGATGTTATCTTAGATTTTTCCCTGTTTAAATATACAAAATGGTAACGGTCTGATAGGTATGATAAATAAATACATACACAAATGCCAGTAATGTTAATTAAATAACAATAATCAACAATATTCAGTACAATAATGTGCGTTAACAAAGTAAATTGGATTTTAATAAATTTTCATTTCATTTTGATTTCATATTGGATTAATTGGCATACTATAGACTACTATATCGTAAAGAAAAGGGGTATCAGTGTTTGGTTTCTGAGGGAGTGTAATTCAAATATAATTTTGTCTGCCACAGATTCCTGACTACCTTCCCTGGAACGCTTTCCTTTAATCTTTCTTTCTCTGTCTCTATAAAGATACTTCCCTAGGCAACTCGTGTGTGTGGCTCTGGGCTACAGCATGAAACCACAGGTATATCTTTAATATCTTTCTTTGATTACTCAGAAGAGTGCTGTAGAAAATCCTCCATCTTCCTCTTGCCATTTTAACCGAATCCATCTCATTTCCTGTCTCCATTTCTGCAGATGAATGTATTTTATGTGAGCTCTGTCCACATCAGAAGACCCGATACATCCTGCAAAACTCTATTACTGAATTCATCAAAAATTAAGCACAACATTAAGGAGGAACAGTGCTGGACACTTGCCGTGTTTGCCTCGATTCAATATTCTTCGTTTTATTGAAGACCATCACACCAAAACATTAACACAGCCCACCCCCTGAACCCAGTGATAGATATAAGCAATAAAGTGTTCTCCTCTCTGCGATTTGTGCTCTGACAGAGATAGATACTGATGCTGAATTCTCATAAAGCATTTGTGTGCTGAGGCAATCTCTCTCCCCACTGCAATGAACACAGCTAATGCAGCTTTAACTGGGGAAAAAACATTTCCATATGCATGACAGTCCACAAGCTGAAATTAATAAAATGAATAATATTTTACATAATGAGGTGGAAGTCAAAAAACAGACCTTAACTTGCATTGGCCCCAAGGAGCTTTCGTTTCTGTTTGTTTGAGCATTAAAGGCAAGACACATACTGTAAGATACATTCAGATTTTACTTTTTTAGCAGCATGCAACTGGCACAGTATGCAAATTTTCAGCAGGAAATTGTGGAGTATACAATAAGCAGTATGCTAATATTTAATTCCAAACATAAAGGTCAAAAAGGTCAACCTAAAAGGTTATGATTAGTCAAGCAAACAAACTTTATCTTCATCACACAACGCTAAGAGCATGTAGGGACATTCTGTAAATGATTTGCAGTTGAGTATTTAGTAACTGTCATATACTGATTACGAAGGCGCTGGCATCTAAAACTCGTTGCCGTGTCTGAACAGACTTGTCCATTTGTTTACCGTGGCAGTGAACACATGCGGTCTGACAGCTAATCCCGATGCTGAATGAACCCTGTCACACACGCCACTAACGTCAGCCAAGCGGGACACAGTCTCCAGAAGGGGGAGGGGGAGAAGAGATGGAGTGGGGGGGGGGAGAATAAACAGACCCAAGACATCAGGAGAGGTGTGGCCACCAGAAGAAATGGAACAAAATGGAGGAAATGAAGATATAGCTATGTTTGAAATGGAATACAAGCATACTGCGTACTCTACATTTGCACAGTGTATAATGTGAACTGCATATTGTAGCTCTGTTCTAAAACCTAGTTGTCTTTATGTTTGCCGCCTACATAGGCATGCCACATGAATAGCATTAAAAGCAAACATGACTCACAAATTAATTAAATAAAGTTTGACATTTGAATGTTTCTAAGGTAATGACATGACAATCTAATGAAGATAAAAATAAATAGCAAACAAAATATTGCTGTTAGTGTTGAACAGTTTATACCAGTACTTTTCAGTTTTGACATTAAGTATATTAATAGTCAACATTTCAACTCTAAAAAAGTAATTCAGTGGCTTTGTAAATATCACAATGATATACAACTATGGTACCTTAATAACATCTCTGCGTATCATTTAAGTGAATGTTTGAGTTGAACATAAATAAATGTCTAAAAATACAATAGATAGATTTTTTTTTTTTTTTAAATATTATATTAGATTAATTTTTTTACATGAAAATAAATTAGTATTTGATTAAAAAAAGATATACTTATTATTTTTGTTACATTTCAATGGAAATATTTGAGAGTGGACCAGTTTCATGAACTATACCATTATTGGTTACACTTTATTTTAAGGTGTCTTTGTAACAGTGTAATTATACATTTAAGTACTGAGGAATATTAAGTAACTATATGTACTTACTATAGGGGTAAGTTTAGGGTTTGGTTTGGTTTAGGGTTAGTTGCATGTAACTATGCATAATTTACTGTTATTACTATAGTAATTACATGTAACATTTGTAACAATGACACTGTAAAATAAAGTGTTTCCCAATTATTACTGATTCCCAAATAAGTTCACATTAATTACTCACATTTATATATATATATATATATATATATATATATATATATATATATATATATATATATATATATATATATATATATATATATATTTAGTCAAATATTTGAGTTACCTTAAAGGATTAGTTCACTTTCAAATGAAGCTTTACTCACCCTCAAGCCATCCTAGGTGTATATGACTTTCTTCTTTCTGATGAACACAGTCGTAGAAATATTAATAAATATACTGAGGCATCCAAGCTTGATAATGCCAGTATGCGTTACCAAACGAGTATGAGCTGAAGAAAGTGTATCCATCCACATCCATCCATCATAAACATTTTCCACACGGCTCCGGAGGGTTAATAAAGGCCTTCAGAATTGTTTTATATTTTTTTTTAAATATCTCATTGGCAGCCCAATCAAATAAAAATCAAACCTGATATTACTTCTAATTTATCACATCTGAAAAAAAAGTCAAGCACATTGCATTGTGGCAAATTGCACTTATCTCAGGGTACTCTACGGTGGCCCAGTAGTGCACAAAAAAAGCAAACATAAGTATGTAAACATTGTATATCGACATGAAATATTAATTCAAAATCACTTGAGTGCACAATAGCTTCATATTTTACCTGTGAATGATTTGACGCGCTACCACGGATAAAGGGAACGTCTGCCAATTCCACCAAGTGGTTAAAACGTATAATTTGTATTCATTACAATGACTTTGTTTAACATTTAAAAACAGACATGTTCAAATTACAAAGCTTGTTAGTTCCTGTTAGTAAGACTGACAAGCTTTGTAATTTGAACATGTCTGTTTTTAAATGTTAAAAGTACTTTTAATGAATACAAATTATACGTTTTAACCACTTGGTGGAATTGGCAGACGTTCCCTTCATCCGTGGTAGCGCGTCAAATCATTCACAGGTATAAATATGAAGCTATTGTGCACTCAAGTGATTTTGAATCAATATTTCATGTTGATATACAGTGGTTATATACTGTTGAAACTAATCGTGGTATTCAGGGCTTGACATTAACTTTTTTGCTCACCAGCCAATGTGGCTAGTGGTTTTCCAAAGTTACTAGCCACTCAGCATTTTCACTGGCCACAATTTTATATGATTAAAGTTGACTTTGGCATGCTTAAATTACTTGATTTTGAGTCATTTTACTTGATTTACAAGATATAAAACCCTTTCAAACTTACAAATGCAGATTGACCACCCAAATCAAGACTACATTGTATATATCAGGCATGTACAGTTATTTGTGTTAGGCTACCTAAAAAGAACAAAGAAGCAAATTACAAATAGTAATTTAAAAAATATATATTTTTTTCAGATACATATGTTTATTTAGCATACATGTAGGCCTATACATGTATTTAACATTTTTTGATGTTTGATTAACATTAATGACAGAGGGGTATTTATTTGGGGGCTGCTGAATGCATGGACGTCATATACTGACACATATCCAGTTTTTACCCACCTGTTTACGTCCACTTAGCCGTAAGCCATAGCCGACTGTATTCACGCGAGATACTTCACACGATGTATTTTGACATCTGTGTGTGCGTGTATTCAGGCGCAAGGAGAACTGAATCGCGAGCGCTTCTGTTGTGTCATTTAGCGCAATTCCGCCTATCCCACCTTCAATAACCGCAAGTTAATCGATAAAGAATTGTATCTGAATTGTAATTTTGTGGTACGACGAGCTTGGCTACTTTTCATTTGGCTGTAGGCTGAAATTATATTCAACCCGCCAAAGTGGCTAGTGGGAGTGGCTGTCTTACCCGCCACAGCTGAAATCTACCCGCATTTGGCGGGTTGGCGGGTGTTAATGTCAAGCCCTGGTGGTATTCATATCACTGCCGACTCTATAAAACATTGGCAAGGAATACTAACAATACCGAGCTCTGAGAGCCCCCTAGTGGTTGGGAGCATTTCCGTTGTGTTGTGGCTTTATTCTGTTGTGTTGTGGCTTTATTTCGTTGTGTTGTGGCTTTATTCCGTTGTGTTGTGGCTCGATTTCGTTGTGTTCTGAACTTATGTTTGCTTTTTTAATTTTGTTGTGTTGTGCACTACTGGGCCACCGTAGTTCTCAGCTGTATACTGAACAATTTTCATCTGGGTACTATATACACAATCTATGACATATGTGCATGCTATATTGCATTCTGCAAAAACAGCATGTGCAGTATGTAGGATGCCATTGCAGACATTCCCAGAGAGAGGAGGAGAAAAAGACAACGGGAAAAAGGGATGAGGAATGTAGTGGAAAAGGTAGAAAAAGAAGAGACCTACAAGAGGAAGGGGAGGAAAGGTAAACAGCATGAGACATGAGGATCAGAGAGGAGTGAATGTCTGGCTCAAGGTCAGAGTGTCGTCCTGTTGTGGATATGTTTGCCAGGACACGATCTCCCAGGAGGCCAAAAGGGCCGACACAGGACCAGCAGGCAATGCTGGCAAGGTGTAGATAACAAACACACGGTCAGGACAGGTCACCTGCAGGATGGCAGACCTCAAGAGAGGCTGAGGATTCTAGGCTTGTTTTTAGGGGTGTCCTGGGTTAGTCGCACAGGCCACTCTGCATGTTTGTGTGTGTTCTGTCAGAGATATCTTCGTCTCAACACTCAGATCCCTGCTCTATATCCGAAGACTGGATTGTGGTTCTATTGCAAGCCCAACATCCAGTAGAGGACAAGGATGGAGCCCATTAAACTGTCTGCAAACTAAAGAAATGGCAGTATGTCTGAAATTCATGAGGTATACCAAGAGAAACTCATCTTTTATTTAAGTATGTTGAGGCAGTTGGAGGTTGATGGCTCGCTTTAGGTGGTCAACGTAACAAGGAGAAGTGTTGTTTACCTGTAGCTCAGTGGGGCCTTCAGAACTGCAAACACTTGAGGAAGATTGAGAGGAAGACAGAGACTTTTCTTCTGGTTATTTTTCAGGCATTTATATTTGTATCCACTGATGGTAGATGCAAACAGCTCAGATTTTTGAGAGAAGTTTTCTTCTCTGATTAGCTCTGTTCCAGACGCTTCCTACAGAGCCATCTGCATTGGAACGCAGTGGTTTCAACCTATTTTAACTTGAAACAGTGTCTTATAATCATGGTGCAACTCATTGAAACAACAGCAAGATGCATCACGGCAGTCAACAGACAGCAATAGTTGTCACATCTTAATGATAATAGTGTAGAAAAGTTTTTTTGGTTACACTTTATTTTGCAGTGCCGTAGTTACATTGTAATTACTCAAATAAGTACTGAGTACTATTAATTAACTACATGTACTTACTATAGAGTTACAGTTAGGGTTTGGGTTTGGGTTAGGGTTAGTTACTTGTAATTATGCATAATTTACTGTTATTACTATAGTAAGTACATGTAGTAAGGTGTAACTACGGCACTGTAAAATAAAGTGTTACCTTTTTTTTTTTTTTTACATTGAAAAGCACATTTAAAACATTATTGAAAATAATGATTAAGTGTGTGTATTCAAGATGTAAGGAAAATGTATTATTTGATTAATATGATGGTTACATAACATTATATTTTTAAAGCCATACATACATGCATTTTTATTTTATTTAATTTTTTTTTTACCCACTATGAATACAAAGAGTACACATCCAAGAACTTTGCATGTGTTGAAATTATTTTTTGGTTACATTTTATTTTAATGTGTCCTTGTTACAGTGTAATTATACATTTAAGTACTTAGTAATATTAATTAAAGGGTTGAAATTTCTGTCACTAATTACTCACCCTCATATCGTTCCACACATGTAAGACCTTCGTTCATCTTCAGAACACAAATTAAGATATTTTTGATGAAATCAGAGGTTATCTGAATCACATAGGCAGCAATGTCATTGAAGTAAAGTGAAGTGACATGTGGCCAAGTATGGTGACCCATACTCGAAATCTGTGCTCTGCATTTAACCCATCCAAGTGCACACACAAACCGTGAACACACACCCGGAGCAGTGGGCAGCCAATGCTGTGGCGCCCGGGGAGCAGTTGGGGGGTACGGTGCCTTGCTCAAGGGTCTCACGTCAGTGGTATTGAGGGTGGAGAAAGCGCTGGATATTCACTCCCCTCACCGACAATCCCTGCCGGACCTGAGACTCAAACCCATGACCTTTGGGTTACAAGTCCAACTCTCTATCCATTAGGCCACGACTGCCCCCACATTTGCACATTTTGAGGTCCAGAAAACTCAGACTCAGTATCGGCCGAAACTGAACATGTGAGCACCACGGTGCATACATGTGATGCTAACGCAAGAGCCGGCCAATAATGAGTCGCCGTTTGGACGTAAACAAGAAGCGCTGCACTGAGTTCACTTTGTATGACAACAGTTCAAATTGTTGAATAAAGTCGTTATTTTTGTTTTGTTTTGCACACAAAAAATATTTTTTGTCACTTCATAACATTACGGTTGAACCACTTTCGTCACGTTGTATATTTTAACCATGTTTTTACTACTTTTCTGGGCCTCAAAAGGTGCAATGATGTTGCTACCTATGTGTGGTTGAGATACCTTCTGATTTCATCAAAAATATCTTAATTTGTGTTCCGAAGATGAACGAAGGTCTTACATGTGTGTAACGACATGAGGGTGAGTAATTAATGACAGAAATTTCATTTTTGGGTGAACTAACCCTTTAACTACATGTACTTAATACAGGGTTAGGGTTAGAAATAGAGTTTGGTTTAGGGTTGATTGCATGTTATCATGCATGTACATGTAACATATGTAACAAGTACACTGTAAAATTACGGAATTTTCCTTTTCTTTATTTGTGTACACTATTAAACTTTTTTTTTTCCGAAGAACATTTTACAAGTAAACTCTATTTATGACTGTCTACTTCAGATTTACATTTTCAATTCAATGTGTTGCTTGCCATTTCTTTGTTTTAAAGTTAAGTGTATTTAATAAACTTTAATGGACATTTTCAATAAACTGAATGTGTTTCTTCATTTAATTGCCCATTTTGTTTTGTACTATGCTGTACAGCTGTTTTGCAGTGTGTGACATTTTAAACCATCATACTGTCATGTTACAATGTGCCCCACCTATGGTGCATGTTGTCAATTTCATTTCCATTCTTTCGGGGTAAATAAAGAAAAAAGTATACACTTTATTAACAAATTAAGACCACATATTTGCACTATTTATACAAACCAAGAAAGTAAAAAAGGGTTAGGTTGTGCCCCGCTCTCCCCTATGTGTTTTTGTCCCACCTTACAATACTATACTGTATAAGTAGGCAGCTCACTGGGTTCGTTTAACAGAGCAACTGAACGAATGTTTTATGGTTAAACTCCATCCATAAATGATACATGGAAATCTCAGTTGAGCTGTGCACGTGTGTGTTATTTATCCCTACAGCGTATCTGTTTTTATATATCGGTTGTTTTTGTAACACTCCGAGCAGGAAGCTGACACCAGCAGTGGTTTGTCCTGAGGGGAGATTTCCTCTCTGCGGTTAATTCCTTCCCAGTGACACATGTTCCATGATTAAGATGTTCCACTAAAAGTGTTCCACCCCAGAGGACACAAAGTGTTTCTGCTGGAGTGGAGCGGGCGGAACTGACAGAGGTCAATATAACATCTTCCACAGGTCTGTCGAAGGAATTGTAGTAAGCTACACAGCCCATCCACTCAGCTCAAATACACAGATACTTCTCGTAATACAGGCTTCCAGGGACAGAAACTCTCATGGTGGAGAGCGGTTTGCTCTCTCATTGATTTTGTAATGATTCGGTGGAGGAGTTGAAATGTGGAACATTGAAGTCAGTACAACAGTGCCGGGGTCCCTCTCTAATATTCCTACTTCTGTTTTCAGATCAGTGCCACCTCTGAGGTTAGGGACTGCTGTTTTTCTCTGAAGGCAAGTCCTAGGGAAAAAAAAAAAATCTGCTTATACAAAAATACCTAAATTGGAAACAGAGACATCAAAAGGAAGAAAAGATGGACGACTTGAAAAACAAAAGGGAAAAACTGTAGATGCACTAGAAAATGAAATACCCATTTAAAGAGCCAATGTCCATATTAAAGGTTTAGTTCACCCAAAAATGAAAATTCTATTAATTACTCACCCTTATGTCATTCCACACCCATAAGACCTTTGTTCATCTTCAGAACACAAATTAAGATATTTTTGATGAAATCCGATGGCTCAGTGAGGCCTACATTAACAGCAAGTTAATTTACACTTTCAAATGTCCAGAAAGGTACTAAAGATATATTTAAAACAGTTCATGTGACTACAGTGGTTCAACCTTAATATTATGAAGCAACGAGAATACTTTTTGTGTGCCAAAAAAACAAAATAACGACTTTATTCAACAATATCAACTGATGGACGATCTCAAAACACTGCTTCATGAAGCTTCGAAGCTTTACAAATATTTTTTTTCGAGTGGTTCGGAGCGTGAATCAAACTGCTAAAGTCACACCCCCCAGTGCTGAACCATTGAAATTTTAAAACACTTATGACGTAATGAAGCCTCATTTACTGAAATCACATGACTTTCACGCTGACATATTCTGTCACTGTGCACGTGAGCCCTCACGGTTACGCTGTGTGAAATACAGACTGAACGGAACATCAAAACATCCCATTGTATTTCCAGATGATATGCAAAAAGTTTCTCAGCTGGATAAAGCAGACCCGCTTCTCGCTAGTTAAGTTTTCATGGGTGTATGCTTAATTTCATGATAAGTATGTGATTAATCACGATTAATCGCCCAAAAATGGTGTGATTAATCACGATTAAAAATGTTAATCTATTGTTAGCCCTAATTTAAATACAACTAAATGTTCCAATTTACAACTATTTCAAGATGTATTGCTATATAGTCAGATTAACAACCATATATTCAAAAATTACATCTATCTTTCAATTTAAAAATACATATTCAGGATTTATTACTATTTATTACTCGCCTGTATTTGACTTGAACAAATTAGTTAATTTAGATATTACTACATAAAGTATATTATTAAGCTGTGGCGACATATATATATATATAAAATGTAACTAAACTTATTTTGTTGGATCTGTAATCCTTGTCTTGTTGCAGCTTTGCACTGCTTAACCATGGTAAAATCATTGTAACACACAGCCTCCCATGGCTTGCTTTAATTTAGAGCTTCATTGCATTATTTCATAATATTAATCACAGAATGAGAGCAAACAAGTAATACAAACTACTGTTCAAAAGTCTTCATGTTTAGAATGTAATCAGGGCCTTTTTGCCACCTGCCAATGGCAATATTTTTTTATTTGGCGCTTGGTGAGTATTCATTTTAGGCCCTGGATAAGTTTGTGTTTTCAACACATAGTTTTCTCAAATAGAAGCAGGCACATAACATACTCTGCAATGCCTCTCGCAATCCTCAGGGTAATGTACTCATGGCTTGCCTCTCTCTGTACATTAATTATTCAGCTAAATCATTAAACACATTTGATGAATGGTAATATTAAGACTGTTCAAGTTTGAAAATATCAGAGCAATTATTCTTGTGAGTAATGTGTTATTTGATTTTAAATGAGGGAATATGTGGCTCATAGAGGTACGCTGTTGCATTTGTGTTTATAATGTGGGTCAGATGCAATCATTATTTCTGAAGGACTATAATAAACTCTAATGCATTCATTATACATCCGATAGAAGGCTGTGTCCTGAAAAATAGCCAAAATAGCATGTTTTGTAAGGTGTCTTATAAGGTGTCCATCTCCAGAGGGATTTTCTCCAGACTGCTTTTTAGTTAAGGTTTGTGGCTCTACCGGATTTTCCCAAGGGATCCCAAGAGGAAACACATCACTTTGATAAAAGAGATTCTAGAATAGAACTTTCAATCATAAAGCACAAGAAAGAAAGAAAGAAAGAAAGAAAGAAAGAAAGAAAGAAAGAAAGAAAGAAAGAAAGACATACTTTGACATTTTACCCTTCAAAGATCCTTCTCTCCACATATACATCTGTACACACTCATCGTATTGACGGACTGTCAGGGAACACATGACCACTTTTACATATTCTGCTTTTAAAGTTGACTAGTGCATTTGGGAATTTGCATATTCAGACTCAATCTTCCAATCAGCATGTCCTTGCTCTCTCACAGAGGACATAGCAGGACTCCATATTCAGATGAGAGGACTCGTGTCATTTGCATAACCTGATCTAAATGTCACATGTCAGGGCTCAGGATTCACAAGGGAATTTTAAAGGATTTAATGGATTATAGTAAATGAATAAATATGGTGATTTGGACTCTCGTGGAGTTTTTAAATGCATTAGATGTATCTGTTAGTGGCCTGGACCTCTGTTTCATAAAAAACATAGGTGATTTGTGATTCCCCCTCAGATCTTAAGCTTTTAATGGTAACAAAAGAGACTGTCCTCCTCCATAAAACGACCCTATAGGTAATTTTTTTCAAGCACCTTATTATGACCTATATTTACATTTTAAAGTCATGCGCCCTCTAGCTGGCGTAAAAATAATGACAGTGTCGTGTTGTGCCTGTCGTCATGAAACGACGTTATCAATCAAAATGCGTGTTCATTTAAATGCAATGTGTTGACTTTTTAAACGGTCCCTTACCCGCCATTTGTCCAATTTCCATTTAGCAAAACTCTTTTTTTTTGTTAACGACTACACCTACCCCAACCCTAAACCTACCCTTAGCGATTTATAGTACATATACACTTTATGAGCACATGAGTTCCCTGGGATCGAACACACAATCGTAAGATATAGTTCTGTCTCTATGAAACCCCTCCTCCCGAAAAGCATAACGTGCTCTGATTGGTTTTCTGGACCAATGTGGTGTGATTGGTCAGCCGCTTCAAGCTTTTTTTCGAAATGTCACGCCCCTAAACCTTACCATAATCATGAGTTTCAACACTCTACTAATGCAACTCAACCAGGCCTTGCCCCCTATTTTGTATATGCCTTTGGCAGGCATTATTTAAAAGAAGAATACTGTGACATGTACGTTTCTGGAAGAAAACTCAACACTACAATGGAGACATTTCAGGGAGTTCAGAAACAGTGCTTACTGATATAGAGAATAACTCTTTGGAATATTTTGAGCTTTGTGACATTGCAAACATTTTTCATGTTCAAACAGCAACATTACACACTAACGTTAAAAATGTAAAAAAAAAAAAAAAAAAAAAAAAAAAAAGGCATTGGAGTTCCTCTTTTGTGATAGCTCTATGTCATCACTGAGGTTGTGTTTGCCTTTACTAATACAAAATAACGAATTTCATCTAACAGGATAATCCAGATTTTATCAACATATGAGTAGGGTCCATTTATTAAGAAACTGTGTAAAATCTCAGTTCATGTCATTCTGTATCAAATCAACATGTAATAAGATCCCTGTTCAGCTTGTTTTGTGTTCATTTTGATATTATTCAGTGTTCCTAAAAGCAGCATTTTTATTTCAGGTTTCTGGGAAAGTGCTTCTACTGCAGAAGGACAAAGAACGTCTTGAGCTCATTTGCTACAGCGTTCATGCCTCGCCAAATCGACAGATGGATTGTGATTAAATTTTTATGTAACTAATAAATAACTAATATAGACATTTATCACATTATAACATTTTCATAAGGTGTTCACATGGTGTTCACACACTTCATGTTGAGTATATTTTACATGTACACAGATGTTCTTGAATATTTAAACCATAAAGTAGCACCCTGGTACCCCTCGCTTGAGCACATGGGCATTATAGACAATACATGGGCAACGCTAGGGGTGAGCTTCTGGGTCTTGAGCCTTGAATGTTTTTTAATCAACTTGTCTTTACCATTATGTAAGATGAAGTCTCAACATGAATCAAAAAGCAATGTCATTATTACATTATCAATATGCTGTAGCTTCTACAACAAAGTGGAGTCTTATTTACAGTAGGTATACTATGCCACAGCAATCTGTTTTGCAGGCAACACCACAGAAACCAAAGTACATCAACCATAGGGGAGGTCCCATATTACAATATTTCTATTCAAGATTATCCTTCATAAAATTCTTCAAATATCCTTCATAAAACTAACAGATTTATTTATTTATTTATTTATTTATGTAATAGCTGTTGGTCAACAAGCAACACAATGAGACTATGGGCCCTATAATACACCCGGCGCAATGCGACGCAAGGCGCTGCGCAAGTGTGTTTGCTAGTTTGCGTCCGGCGCCGTTCGCGTTTTCCCGTTCAGCGCCACGTCCTTAAATTAGTAAATGCATTTGCGCTAGTTAGTGCGCCCATGGGCGTGCTGGTCTAAAAAAGAGGTGTGTTCAGGCGCATTGCCGGCGCATTGCTATTTTAAGGAGCTGAAAATAGACTGCGCCATAGACCAACTCAAACCTGGTCTAAAGTCAATGGCGCAATATTTTTTTGTTAGAGCGCGTTGGTAGAAACTGCGCCTCTGGGCGCGTCCACAGTGCGCGTTGACTTTGTTTATTACACACAGGGATGCGCATCACACAAACATGCCACATATTAAAAACAAAAGGATTACAGTGTAAAAGAATATTATTGTGTAGGCTACATAAATATAAAAATGTAATGATGAATAGTCATTGCGTTTATTAGAATTAGGCTACCTATTTTCAATTCAGCCTATTACTACTTATAATGATGGCTAATTAATTGAACAATCGTGCCAATACACACACATATATGTTAACTGACTCATCGCGTGTACGCCATGTAAATAGCAATCCGCCATGGCGCGAGCGCATCTCGCTCTTAAAGGGAATGGGAGATGACACTCTGATTGGTTTATTGAACGTTACGCCCATTACTCATTAAGAGAATAGGGACAACCCATTTTAAAAATGCACCCCCGCACACGGACCGTTTTTCCGTCGTTAAAATAGCAAAAGTGGATTTGGACATGCCCTGAGTGCACCTGCGCCGTGCGCTTTACACTTTGCGTTTAGATCGCTAAAATAGGGCCCTATGTATGTACAATTTTCAGAAATGTCAGGCCAGAGCAAGTTGTGATCGATTGATTGATTGATTGATTGACTGATTGATCGATTCATTGATTGATTGAGTGATTGATTGATTGATTTGTTTGTTTGTTTGTTTGTTTGTAGCAAGTTGTTGCATGTTTTAATTGTAGTAGTAGTAGTAATGATAATAATTATAATAATAACTATTGTTATTTTATTTTGTATGATACCTTTTACATTGCATCTTCATGATTTGTTTTACTGTTTACATTTTTCTGAAAAATAAGCCTAAAATAAGCTTTTTAATGGCAGGTTCCACTGTGAAACTTTCATTTGTAAACATTAGTTAAATACATTAGTTAACATGAACTAACAATGACAAATATTTCTAAAGCATTTAATCTGAGTTAATAATAATTTAAACACAAACTAATAAATTAAATGTTGTAGGCTATTTGTTAATATTATTTAATGGACCTGATCTAACATGAACTAACAATGAACAGTTGTATTTTTATTTACTTGCATTAACAAATATTAATAAATACTGTAATGTATTGCTCATTGTTAGTTAAGTTCACTCAAAAATGAAAATTCTGTCATTATTTACTCACCCTCAAGTTGTTCCAAACCTGTATGAATTTCTCTCTTTTGCTGAATACAACAGAAGATATTTCGAAGAATGTCGGGAGGCAAACAGTTAATGGGCCTTATTGGATTCCATAGTATTTTTTTTTTTTTTCCATACGGAAGTCAATGGGGCCCTGGTATTTCTATTTTGAGACTTACTGTTAAATTTAATATTGAAATAATTACACAGCGGCAATGTGTCAACATTTCTTACAAAGTATATCATATTCCAACATTTAATCAAATTTTTCTCTCATTTACAGGTCTGGGTTTAAGTCCTGAATATCCTCTGGTGACTTAACATTAAAAATGTTCAAATGGAGATTTGGCTGGGTGTTTCCTGGTAACACCATCAGAATGACCCTTGATCACTTGCTGACCCTGTTAAATTAGTCTTACATGTGTGACTCATTCTGACTTGAAAATGAAACACTTATAAAAGACTATAGTAAGTGGTGTTGATGACATAGAGTTTCTCTGGACATTGGTGTTCCGAGCTCAGACTATGTGAGGCAACTAAACAGGCCAAAAATCATTTAAAGCTCAGCGAATTGCACCTATTTGTGGAAATGCTGTTTCCTGCAATCTATGGTAGCCCCCTGAGCAGGTCTAATTAACGGCCTGAGATATCGACCACCACTCCAGCCCAAGACAAATAACCCTGCATTTATCTCAAACCTATTTTACCTAATTAAAGCAACACCTCCATTGACTTTTACTCCTTGAACACTTTGAGTTTGATTGGGAAACTGGATTTATGAAAACCAGAGAAAGTCTGAAAGAGAGATTTTCATTTAAGAAGAAAAACAAAACACCCAGAGAAAGTATGTGTGACTTTAGAGGACATGTTTGCTTATCCATCTTCTCTCAAAAGAGTGCCATGCTACAGAGAACAGATTCATCATTGTTATCATCTGTAAGAATCATCAGTAACACTTTATAATAACTCATGCTATGAATCATTAGTTAAGCATTAGTTAAGCATTATTAAATAGTCCATTCATCATTTATAAAACATTAATAGACATTAGTAAGACGTTTATAAATACAGCTATAAATTCTTTGTTCTTAATTTATAAGCATATCTATAATGAGTTTAATAATTGTATTTTCATACTTTATTAATGATCAATTTATAATTTCTAAATTATGTATTACATTAATCACAAACCAGTAATTTAGGAGTTGTCAGCGTTTCATAAGATCATTTAGGAAGTGTAAGTAAATGATTAATAAAATATTTGAATGTACATTTATGCATCTTATTATTTAGACATATAGTATTAGTTAGTGTGTTAATAAATGCTTTATTAACACATATTCCTAGTGTCAAAACTACCTTGGTACTAACTTTAAAACATTAGAGAACAGAAGTGCAGAAGATCACTGAACCTTTAAATCTCATTTATAAATGCTTTTACAAGGCATAAATAGTCCTCACTTTAGATGAGCTCACAAAAATAGTTAACTGACTACTTCTAAATGTTTTATAAATACCTGAATTAATCATGAATTGTAGTAGGAATGTGTTAATAAAAAAAATTAAAGCATTTATTAACACACTAAGTAACTATTACTATATGACTAAATAATAAGATGTATAAATGAATGTTTAAAAAGTTTATTACTTATTTACTTACACTTCCTAAATGATCTCATGAACCACTGACAACTCCTAAATAACTGGTTTGTACAAACCCGATTCCAAAAAAGTTGGGACACTGTACAAATTGTGAATAAAAAAGGAATGCAATAATTTACAAATCTCATAAACTTATATTTTATTCACAATAGAATATAGATAACATATCAAATGTTGAAAGTGAGACATTTTGAAATGTCATGCCAAATATTGGCTCATTTTGGATTTCATGAGAGCTACACATTCCAAAAAAGTTGGGACAGGTAGCAATAAGAGGACGGAAAAGTTAAATGTGCATATAAGGAACAGCTGGAGGACCAATTTGCAACTTATTAGGTCAATTGGCAACATGATAAAAAAAAATAGAAAAATAGTGGAGCAATATCAGAAAGGAGTTTCTCAGAGAAAAATTGCAGAAAAAAGAGTTTGAAGTTATCATCATCTACAGTGCATAATATCATCCAAAGATTCAGAGAATCTGGAACAATCTCTGTGCGTAAGGGTCAAGGCCGGAAAACCATACTGGATGCCTGTGATCTTCGGGCCCTTAGACGGCACTGCAGCACATACAGGAATGCTACTGTAATGGAAATCACAACATGATTAAAGAGGACTAAAGAGGACAAGGACAACCCAAGTTGTTATCAGCACTCAGTTCAGAAGCCTGCATCTCTGATAGTATGGGGTTGCATGAGTGCGTGTGGCATGGGCAGCTTACACATCTTGAAAGGCACCATCAATGCTGAAAGGTATATCCAAGTTCTAGAACAACATATGCTCCCATCCAGACGTCGTCTTTTTCAGGGAAGACCTTGCATTTTCCAACATGACAATGCCAGACCACATACTGCATCAATTACAACATCATGGCTGTGTAGAAGAAGGATCCAGGTACTGAAATGGCCAGCCTGCAGTCCAGATCTTTCACCCATAGAAAACATTTGGCGCATCATAAAGACCTAAGACAGTTGAGCAACTAGAAGCCTGTATAAGACAAGAATGGGACAACATTCCTATTCCTAAACTTGAGCAACTTGTCTCCTCAGTCCCCAGGCGTTTGCAGACTGTTATAAAAAGAAGAGGGGATGCCACACAGTGGTAAACATGGCCTTGTCCCAACTTTTTTGAGATGTGTTGATGCCATGAAATTTAAAATCAACTTATTTTTCACTTAAAATGATACATTCTCTCAGTTTAAACATTTGATATGACATCTATGTTGTATTCTGAATAAAATATTGAAATTTGAAACTTCCACATCATTGCATTCTGTTTTTATTCACAATTTGTACAGTGTCCCAACTTTTTTGGAATCGGGTTTGTAAATAATGTAATACTTAATTTAGAAATGATAAATTGATTATTAATAAAGTATGAAAATACAATTATTAAACACATTATAGATTTGCTTATAAATCAAGAATAAAGCATTTATAGCTGTATTTATAAACTGCTTACTAATGTCTATTAATGCTTTATAAATGATGAATTGACTATTTACTAATGCTTAACTACTCAACTAAAGATTTATAGCGTGCAGTTATTATAAAGTGTTACCGAATCATCTGTAATTATCATTTTATTGGTCTGTTATTGGAAAGTGTCTCTGTCTGAAAGGATGTAGTATGTGCATTGTTGTGTGTTAACTGTGCATTTGAAATATTTAAAGTTTAAAATACTCTGAATTCTATACTCTGAATTAAAACAATTTTACTCATGGTCATAAAATCCATAACTAATTAATAAATCTTCAAGAACTACTAGTAATCTGGACCATTATTTTAAAGTAGACAAAAAATGTTTTTCACTTTAAAATAATTGTCCAAATCACAAGTAGTTCCTGCAGAGTGACTAGGTAACACTTGAGTAATTACGATGCATTTTATGTCCATGTTCAGAGCTGAAAAGACAAGTGCTCACATCTCAGACACACGCTAATGTTGTGATTACTAATTAATTGGTAATTATTTATAATTTGTCATAATTAATCATTCTTAATGAGGCTAATCTCATTCAGCTTTGATTACCTAATAAGGAACTATCTCTGTCTTAAATTTTCTATTACTTACTGATTGTTTCCATATTAGTTAATAATAGTAGCTGAAGTGTTAATGTAGTACTGCTCATTTTTCCTGCATTACTTCCTTCATAGGGCAGTGCAACTGGAGCGACTGCACTGCACTTTAGGGGGCCTCGTATAGAATGGACATAATCTTGAATGGACCATGGGGGGCCCGCTTCCACTAATTTGTACTGGGCCCCGCCCCATGCTTGAGACGGCCCTGACTTTCAACATAGATAGCAATTACACACTATTATACTAAAGTGTTACCAATCTGTTCACAAAGGAGACACATTTGAGATGTTGATATTGAAATTATTGAGATAATACCAGGTATGAACCTAGGTGTGAATTTGACATCATAAAGTCTAGCCTTCAAACATTAAGAGAATATACAAACTACTGTAATATCCTTCATGTCTTCTCAAATGTAGCAGAGCAACTTAAAATGTTACTAACTTATCCAATTTTAATTCTGTCACCCTCGCTGTTTTTTATATATTGTCTACTTAAAAGTCTTCAATATAATTTTGTCAGTGTTTTTAAGTCTTTTAATTAACCAGCTAGATATTTTTCCAAAAGACTAGCTCTATTGTAATTTAACATTAAAACTTTGAGTAGTTGGAAAGCTTCCACAACTCTTGTGCTCTCTGTTGTTCCTTTGTTTGTATCTATGTGACAAATAAACAGAAACTCAAGCGTAAGTCCTTTCATTTCCTGTCACTAAGGTGACCTGCTCCAACTGAACCTCAGTGTCACATGATCACGGTCTGAACTTCACGCCTCAGCACTATTCTATCAAGAGGATATTCTGACAGTCCACCAGTGTGCGTGAACAGCCCATGACACAGAGATAGCAGCACATGGCACAGTTATTATGACATTTACATTTAACACTGAAGCATAGCAGGAAAAGGAAATGACTGCCTGTTTCAGCCCTGGGCACAGAAACAAGAAGAGAAACTTACTAAGACTTCCTAGTCTTAACTAGTAGTTTTTTTTCTCTTTCATAATCTGAAGAGACCAACTTACCGACATGTAAAGTGACCAACCACAGTCCATTTTTATGTACTGTAATAAATCATAAAAGGCAGAAATGGAGAAAAAATAAATAAAACTGACAATGGTTGCACAGAAAATACTGATAGTTGGCCAACTCTCCATTCTGATTATATATATATAATCAGAATGGTTCATTAAAAAAAGAAAAATACTGTATTCTTGCTAAGTGCTTTCAAAAAAATTTCATAACATCTGAAGCCACAAAACTCTTAAATTCAAGTGATTAGTTCAACCTGGTGCCTTTCAACATTTCAAGTATGATTTTATACAGAAAAACCTATGCATGGGTAAGCTGAGAGAAAGGATTAGGCTACGTTCAGACTGTCACTCCAAATCAGTTTTTTGTGCATATCCGATTGAAATCCAATCAGATTTAGCAAGTCTGAATGGCCAAAAATCACATGAAATGTGATTTTAACAAATCCGTTTCAAGCTACAGTATGTGGTTTGAAATCCTATTAAAATCACATTTCTGGAAATTGTAGTCTGACTGCTCTCATCGTATTTTGTGTGGTTTATGTGACTTTCTCACACCTCGTAAAATGTAAATTACCTATGTTCCTACGGTTCTGCCGCTTCCTCATCATAATGCAGTAGTCCAGAGCAGCAGATACATATTGTCATGTATTGCAAAACCCTCTATTTTGCGGTTGTTATTGTTGTTATTTTTGGCATATGCCTTGCCAACGCAACATCATTGCCATAGAAACCAATGCAAATAATCCAGAAAAAGAAAGAGAGGCATGAACACACAAATCGGATCTGAACACTTGCGATACACAGTGTGGATGTCAATAATTTTAGATCAGATTACAATCAGATACACAAATAATAGGATTTGGACTGACAGTCTGAACGTTGATTTATACATAAAAATAGAGCTAATAGCAGCAATTAACGGGCCAAGCACAAAAAAGGCACAATGAGTTATGCAAGCTTGGCTGGGAACATCAGACTGCAACAATGAGTAATTAACCCCCTGGAGTCTGAGGCTGATTTGGGGCCTGGAGAAGTTTTGACATGCCCTGACATTTGTGCTTTTTTCAGTTGTTCATAAACATATTAATGACAAAAGTGTCATTACACTGTATTCAGCACAAACTAGGCTACCATAATATGTGAGGAACATGTATGTATATGTTTGTGTTTTTGAAGGAATAACGTTTATGCGTGGTTATTGAAAAAACAAAAAACTTAAGTCACTGAAATAAGGCCAAAAAAATAATATTAAATCTGTGTTCACAAGACTTCTGGGTATTGGAGGTTGTAGACTAGAGTTTTTGCTTCAAAATTATGTAAAAATTATGCTGACTACTCTTTCATATAAAACAATAGAGAGATTTAAATTTTCTAAAACAACTTTGGTCAAGAAACAGTATGCGTGGAGGCGTGAATCATCATGAATAATGGGTCGTTCTCACCTGAGAAGACAAAAGAATCACATAATAATGACCTGAAATGACTTGCATAATAATGAGCTCTTTAAGTCAGGTAGGCTGTGAAAAAAACCCTCTGTGATCATGTGTTGTATATCAAACATACAGAAAAAAAAAACAGCAATACTGTGAAATATTATTACAATTTAAAATAATGGTATTCTATTATATACTTTAAAATATAATGTATTTCTGTGATGCAAAGTGTCTGAACAATTATGTTACCTCTATGGCATTTCATATAGGCTTTTAGCTTAAAAGCATGCACATTTGGAGAAGTATTGATGGATTCTCATATGTTTGTCAATATTTATTCAGGATTTATTGTCATCACTATGAGCGCTGGATACTGTGTTTTCAATTCATACTTGCAGCCGGAGGGCGCTCTGTGCACCTTTAGTCCACAAATGCCTGCTAAAGAAGAATAGGCAATCCAGGAACTAACTGAGCTAACCGAGGCCAGAGATCGCTAACTATGGCTATTCAAAACACTTTTCAAGACAATAAATACACGATTGAGATGATGTATGTATGTATTGAATCAGAATTTGCGTCTGAATAGCACTCCCTCCGTGGGTGTGGCCGCATTAGCGTATAATGAGCTGAATCACGGACTTCTGACATGGCTCTCTTTTCATACAGATTACATAAACAGAGAATATTTCTTTTCGATTTGACTTACACGATTTAAAACCTGACATTTCAATGTTTTTTTAGACATAAGTCTAATTTTTGTGTCATTAGTATTCACTAAGTTACAGTTCATTTTCTGAGAACTATAAGATTGGAGTTCGTTCAAAGGGAGACGAGAGATCACGCATCATGTTAGTTTTCTTTATTTTGCAAAAAGCACAACATTTTGTTTTTACTCTGAGTGTACACAAATAAAAGAAGATATTCCACAGATTAAAATGGTGTATAACTCTTAATTGTATGTGCAACATTGACGGAGTATTTTGAGTCTCTTTCACACTGGTAAGAAACAAACCGTGGTGGTATTAGTTTATTGATATGCCATACTTTATTTTGCTGTAGCCTAAAGACGAAGTTAATACACTTAAAAGTCCAGTTATGGATGACAAGAACAAAAAAAAATTTCAAGTTTTTCAACTTCGAATCTCGTCTTCAGTTTCTGAACATAAGCATTGACTAGAATGGATGCGGATCAGCTCCGGAAGCTGCGTCACAGCCATAACGCGCCGCAGACGCGTGCAATGTAAATAAGGGGTAAGAATCAGCTTGCCATCATGCCATCAGTTTCTTTGATGTGTTATTTGGTCAATCAAAAAGGCATGGTCTCTCAATGATCTGAGCTGATTTTGGTGAAAATTAGATGAACAGTCTAGGAGGAGTTTGAATACTCTTGGTATGCTGCACTGAATCCATAGAGATTTTGGAGCAAACTGTTTAGGAGCTATCAAAAATATTTATTTTCTCATATCTCCTGACCAGTGACGCTGTCCCGAATTGCTGAAAGTATAGTGTCAGGTCACATATAGCCTCGCATCCATTTTGACATGCTCTTTGTCAAATCTGTTCTTACGTTTATCTAGAACGGTTTGGTTTATCAAAACTTAAGCAGTTCTAGGCTGTCATAGACTTGAGCTGAAGAAGTTGAAAAAGAAAAAAGAAAGAATAATAAGAAAAGAAGGACAATAACAATAGGTGGCTATGCATCTTCAGTGCTTGGCCCCTAATGCATTCAATACTGGAAAGTTCAACAAAAATAGATAATTAAAAATAGACCATTTATAGTCCAGAATTTGTATGCGTAATGCATATATAATATTAATGCTTATTGGTGTAGGTCTATTGTGTTGTTAGCTTAGCTGCATGCTTTGCTTTGAAGTTGCATCTGCCAAATGGATAAAT
Organism: Megalobrama amblycephala; assembly: GCF_018812025.1. Taxonomy (NCBI): domain Eukaryota; kingdom Metazoa; phylum Chordata; class Actinopteri; order Cypriniformes; family Xenocyprididae; genus Megalobrama; species Megalobrama amblycephala. The sequence goes on along the minus strand of NC_063062.1, from coordinate 28,469,181 downwards.
AGCATATGCTAGTGTGACAGGGTTTCATTCAGGACTTTTTGTGGCTTTACTCCTTTTTTTCTCCAAAAAGAAGAAAGGAACAGACAAAACCCACAGTAAATGATTTACTTCCGCAGTAAACATTTTTGGAATGCTCCACAGATGGTGAAGCTGTCTAACATTTAAACAGCCTCAGATTCTGACAACGCAGCTTATTCTTGCTTGCAGTGTGTAATTAGCGGCATGTTTCGCAGCTTATCGTGGGCAGTAGTGAGTCACCCTGACAAAGGAGTGCCGAGAAATGGAAATCACTACACGCTAAAAACAAGACAGACCATGAAGAATGTACTCCAAGGGCTGTGGGGAGTGCTGAAGTGCCCATGACACCAAAAACACCAGCTGCAGCTGGCAGTTGACCCCCCCCCCCCCCGTGCTTTGACTGACAGCTGGGTCAAGAACACCTACGGTCAAATCACACGCTTCTCTCCCCCCAGATTTTACACATCATTACAAGACTTCAAGGTGATGTGTGTAATTTTTACTGTTAAAATACTTTCAGCTCTCAATAATTCTAGCTTAATATGCAGAGACAACTATAAGCAAGCTATGTGCACCCCCCTCTGTGGTGCTATAAAATTATTCCTCACTTTATTTGGCTCAATCGATTCCATAAGTTTTGGGTGGGACAGTCTGTTTGTCTAATCTATGATGAATAGGGGAAGTGTTCTGGAAACATGTAAAGGGTCAATAAAGGAACTGTTAACCCTCATGTCATTCCAAAAGAGTATGACTTTCTTCTGTGCATGAAAGAAGATATTTTGAGAAAAGTATTTTAGTCCAAACAAAGGCAATGGTCACCAAAACTGTTTGTAACCAACATTCTTCAAAATATCTTCTTTTGTGTTCTACAAAAGAAAGAAGGACATACAGGTTTGGAACAACATGAGGGTGAGAAAAACTTTTACAGAGTAAAAGGCTGATTTATTCTTGCATTTATACTTGTCGAGTGTACACCGTAGCTACGGCGTAGGCTGTTTGTACCGTGCGTAGCCTACTACATAGTCTGACGTGCACCTCTTCAAAAATTTAACAACGCGTCAATTCTACGCGGACCGCAAGCGCTGTGATTGGTCTGCTAGAACCCCTCCCTCGGGTCAAAAAACTGGCGTGGCACAATAGGAGAAGAGTGAGTGTTTTCAACTTTCATAGGAATGAAAAACACTGCTTCAGGGGACACGTGCAGTTAGACTGCAACAAAAGTCGTTACCTATTTGCTGCTTCTCTGCTGTTTTTATTTGTAAGCTTCTCTGACAACGTACATGATAAGCTGCTTCTTCTTTGGCTTTTGCCTTGATATTCAACATGACCGCGGACACTGCCTACTAGTGGTCTGCATGCACGTTGACGCGACAATGATGCAGAAGTATAAATGAAAACAGAAGCATAGCCTATGGTGCAGAGGCTCCAGCACAGGTCCGGCGCAGAAGTATAAATCAGCCTTAAGGGCAAATAGCGTCCCTTGTTGGCAAATGCTATTTACACTAGCTCCGCCCACCAATGTCTGGTTGGGCCAGTTTTAAAAAAAGATGTGTGGAATTCAGCATCTTCAGTGGAGCAACAGTAACAAATAAGGCTCACAGACCTGGCTTTTAAAGCCATTGACATGGCTTCGAATCCACCTTTTGCCGAGCTTGAATTTATTTTCAATAAAAATATTAAAAGTGTTTATTGGGTAGGGTCGGTGGAAGGTGTAAGAAAGGTTTTTATTCTCCCAACAAGGCAACATCTATTTAATAATTTTAATAAATATAATAATTTACACTTTATGATATTATTGCATCCTGTTAATGTACAAAAATACTGAGGTGCAAATAGTATCTGGCAATATAAAGTAAAGGCAGCATCTAATTACTATTTACTCTAATTGCAAAGAACTGATACTTTTACATGGTGAAATAGAATCTGTCGCTATTTTCACCTAATGTAAATAGCATATCGATAAGAAAATGCTGCTATTATTACTTATTGTAAATAGAATATATTGCCATTTTAGGAGGAGTTTTTAGGTTAACTATCCTTTTAACTTTGTGAATCTGTTTGATTACACTTGAACTCAAAGTGTCATAGATAGCATCAAAGGCTTTGTGTCACAAAAGAAAAAAAAAATGTACAGAGTAAACAGTAAAAATAATGAAAGCAAACTAAAAACTAAATTACATTATTCTACATTATCTCTAAGACAGTAGTTAATAATGTTTGTTATAACATGCTAATACATATGTTATAATCATCTATTGCAAAGTAACACACAAATTGGAATTATAGCTCTTTGTTATAATTTATATATAAGTTCATTGTTCTGGAATTCTAATTCTAATGAAATTCTAATGATCTTTATTTACATAGTGCAGAAAAATTAATGAGAATAATAAAGATATGATATGAGAGAAAACAGGAAACTTCCCCAAAGTGGGTTTCACAAACAGAGATGCACATAGACCATCACATCATTCATTGTCCTAAATACAAAACAACAGCATGAAGAGATTACAATTTTTTCTCTCATGTATTACTTTGAAGGTTATTTTGGCCCCAGTGGTCTGATAATTTCTCTTTAGCTTAATTATTCTGCAGAAAGAGTCTGTATACACTCTTTCATTTCTAAAACCACATATAAAGCAACGAGAAGCATAGAGGCCATGTGTGTATACATGTTTCTGGAGTGTTCTAGTTTTGTGTTTTTAACCCCCACCCCATTAACCTAGAGACACACAAAAGAAATAACAATGTTATCCCTCCTAACAGAATGGAAAACACAGGCGCCTTAATCATAGTATTCCACCAAGAAACCTGCAGGTGACTATTTTAATCTCTAATTTTCAGATCAGAAGAGAAGTAAACAATTCCCCTGTTAATTCTTATTTAATGCTGCTCTTTCTGCATGTTTGTAAATTAACAATCAAAGTGGAATAAATCACAGAAAGAGATCAAAGAAACCAAATTTTTTAAGATTCCAGAAAGTGCTTATGTCCTATGTGATTGCTGGAAAGTGTGAACAGTAGAAGAGAAAACATCCTTGCAAAAAGATTACAGACACTCTCAGCTCTCTTCAAACACACCTTTATCGGCACACAGGCAGAGGTTTCATAGATGCTCATGTTTTGAAAACTTGCATGCCTGTATCTATTGGCTAATATAGCTTTAATTGATATTAGAATTTCCCTACACTAATTGCTCTGAAACTCACTGATGCCTGACAGTGTTAAGGTGCATGGTGGTTGAGTGATGTTGCTATACATACTACACACACACACACACACACACATATATATATATATATATATATATATATATATATATATATGGTTGCATTTGCTAGTACTCTGGCTAGACCGTCACTACAGTATGCTGGTTGCTACTATAGATTATTTCTATGTGGTTACTCAACATACTATGAAAAGCGAACTTTCTTTCTGGCCGGCCAAAAAAAAAAAAAAAAAATGTTGTTGTTTGGATTTAAATAGGCAAATGCTTAAAGGGTTAGTTCACCCATAAATGAAAATAATGTCATTTATTACTCACTCTCATGTCGTTCTTCACCCGTAAAACCTTTGTTCATCTTCAAAACACAAATTAAGATATTTTTATGAAATCCTATTGCTCAGTGAGGCCTCTATTGCCAGCAAGGTAATTTACACTTTCAATGCCCAGAAAGGTACTCAAAACATATTTAAAACAGTTCATGTGACTTCAGTGGTTCTACCTTAATATTATAAAGCAAACCTTTTTGTGCGTTAAAAAACAAAATAACGACTTTTCAACAATATCTAGTGATGGTCGATTTCAAAACACTGCTTCAAATCTTTTGTTTCGAATCAGTGGTTTGGATCGTGTGTCAAACTGCCAAACTGCTGAAATCATGTGACTTTGGCGCTCCGAACCACTGATTCGAAACAAAAGATTCGAAGCCGTGTGTTGAAATTGGCCATGACTAGATATTGTTTAAAAGTCATTATTTTGTCTTTTTGGCACACAAAAAGTATTCTCGTTACTTTATCATTTTAAGGTAGAACCACTGTACTCACATTATTCTGTTTTAAATATGTCTTTAGTACCTTTCTGGGCACTGAAAGTGTAAATGACCTTGCTGGCAATAGAGGCCTCACTGAGCTATCGGATTTCATCAGAAATATCTTAATTTGAGTTCCGAAGATGAACGAAGGTCTTACGGATATAGAACGACATGAGGGTGAGTAATAAATGACATAATTTTCATTGTTGGGTGAACAAACCCTTTAAGAGTCTGTGATTGGATCATTATTGCAGTGATTATTATGTTTCTAGCATGTTATATGTTTGGCAACAGTTCTTCTAATTGATTCTTCTAAACTGAGTCTGTAGCATTTAATTTCTTAAACAACCATGTAATAAGACACATCATGGCTGGTAAAATTGTGAGAAAGTGAATGTGAACAAACTTGAACGACACTCTGGGGTGTGCTTCCCTGTCGTTACTTACATAGTTCAATGATTTGGTGTTTCCCGAAACCATAGTTCAAACGAACATTTGCAAACTGCATCGCAAACTTGTGTGGTTGGAATGATAGCTCTCGACCTGTAGTTAGAAGCATAGTTTCCTGTTTTTATGACATGTGGATTTAATAAATCCTTATCTTGAGCAAAATAAGCAAGCTGACATTAAGTATAATGTATATCTTTTATTTCAAATATATACAAATGTCATTTATATATTTTAGTTTGTCAAGAGATTTAAAGCACCGTTTTTGGAGAGTGCGCATGTGCGTACGTGCTCTAGTATGTCAGAACAAGCATTTGATTTAATCTGGAAATAAAGCAAAATAACTGAGGAAAATGAGAATTAGTCTGTCCGTGATTTATAGCAGAAATTCTAGCATTAATTTGATCTGAAACGGATTAATTTAAATAAGTTATTACTCCACCACCTGCGTGATGTCATTCACTAACATGGTTGAACGACAAGTTTGTGACAATACGGTTTTGGGAAACAGTCGTGACTAGCTACTTGATTTGTTCAACGATGCGTCGTACTATGGTAGTTCAACAGCGAGTTACATCGTTGTTCGGGAAACACACCCCTGGACAGTTGATGGGCCAGTTGAACAGACAAATTCACAGAAAAAATTTATGTCTCGCGCATATAATTCAATGAGTGCTAGACATCACTTCCGCTGTCAGAGCGCGGTCAGACCTCACTAAACAAGTGCTGAACGCAGTTGGACATAGTGGTGTTTTAGAGGTAAAAAATTATATTAATACTGTTCGGTTTCTCACACAAACCGATCATTTCGTGTCTTAGGACATCAATGCGTCATCACGAGCCGCAGGTTTAATTTGGATTTGTCTAAGCAAGTTTTATTTACTCTTATAAAAGAAGTTCCCATTAACCCACATTATAAGACTGACAGACGGCAATGGTTGGAGTTAAAAATCATCATTTGTGTTCTACTGAAGAAACAAAATGACCTACATCTTGGATGCGCTGGGGGTAAGCAGATAAACATCAAATTTTCATTTTTGGGTGAACTATCCCTTTAACCAGAAATCAGGAAAACTACTGGTCCCAGCACAGAGCCTTGGGGAACACCATAAAGGATTAATGAACAGGATGGTATATGATCATGACTCTGCATTTAAGTCTATGTAGTTTTATTTGTTCAAAAATACTGGTGCTTGATGCTGTGAGGTAATGATTATGCTATTTAAAGCACAAACATTGCTGATGGAATTATAAGCCCCGATCCATTCCTGATCAATACACATTTAACACTCAAGCACACGGGCATACACTCATTGATTCATTCACTCACAAATGCTCATATCTCCATATATTCACTCTCTCTCACATCTCTCACACACAGGGCCCAGTGAGGGGCAGATGTATTATTAAGCTGCAATGTTTTGTAATGGAGGGTATAATGGCTGTCAGATGGCTCGGTGGTTATATTGAGTTTGCTGATTGCTTCAGGCTGATATTAGTCTGCTATCATAACACTGACAAACCCATCATCACAGGAGCAACAATATATTCTCAATGTTTCATTACTAACCTGTGTATAAAGGCCATGTGTGTGCTTGCATGTGTTCTCATGTAAGCATCTTTGTCTGTGGTATATGTAATTCTTATTCAACAGTTATCTTTCTTTCACTCTCTCTTTTTCCCCACTCATAAACACATGCTGTTATTAAAGTGGCAGTTTGAATTCTGCTCTGGTGTTTAGCTAGAGTGAGATTACAACACTTTATCTCCTCATCCAGCACAGATGAGCTTTATGAGTTCATTATCATTTATGCAGGGCCTCACAGCTGGAGTTCTCTGCGTTCCCCATATCTCTTTGTCTGTTGTTTGTAGTTTCAGCTGTGTTTCCTCACGTCTGTCATTAGTTATTGCTGGTCTCTCAGAGGGCAGAATAAAACCTTTTTTTTTCCTTCTTCTCTTTTTTTTGAGAGTGAAGCGTTTCCTCAGTTGTAGGCTTTGCATGTGGGAAAGAGTTGGCCCACATGTGGGTCCCCATGTGCAGTGACAGTTTCAGGTTTCAAATAGAAATCAAAATGAAATCTATGTGTTCATGTATACCACACACATTTACAATTTTTAAAGTGTTTTGCAGAGGTTTTATCAGCATTTTCCAAAGCTTTATATTTTCATACTTGATAACTTCTGTTTTTAGTGTTTTTAGATTACTTCTGATTAGTCGCTGTCTTACTGCAAATATTTTAAAATATTATAATTCTAAAACAATTATCATTATCATTTTAATTTTATTGTTTGTACTCATATAAAGTTTCACAATTTCAAATTTTGCATAAAATGTCCAGGCCACATTTCACCTAAAAATCTAAAGAAAAGCAAAGAAGAAAATGGAAAATTTAAACTGTGAAGATTTTCATGCAATATGTTTAACTGACATAAAAGTAATGAAAATAATGTAATTTCTTATTTACTGCATGTCGTTTTACTCCTATAAGAACTTTGTTCATCTTCGGAACACAAGATATTTATGATGAAATCCGATGGCTCAGTGAGGCCTCTATTGCCATCAATGTTACTGAAGCATTCAAGATCCAGAAAGGTACTAAAGACATATTTAAAACAGTTCATGTGAGTACAGTGGTTCAAACTTAATATTATAAAGCGACAAGAATACTTTTTGTGCACCAAAAAAAAAAAAAAAAAAAAAAAAATTAAAAAATAAGGACTTTTCAACAATATCTATTGATGGGCGATTTCAAAACACTGCTTCATAAAGCTTCGAAGCTTTTCGAATCTTTTGTTTCGAATCAGTGGTTCAGACCACTGCCAAAGTCACGTGATTTTAGTAAACAAGGCTTTGTTTATGCAATCCGAACCACTGATTCAAAACAAAAGATTTATAAAGCTTCGAAGCAATGTTTTGAAATCGGCTGTCACTAGATATTGTTGAAAATCGTTATTTTGGGGGGGGGTTTTGGCGCACAAAAAGTATTCTCATCAGTTTATAATATTCAGGTGGAACCACTGTACTCACATGAACTGTTTTAAATATGTCCTTAGTACCTTTCTGGATCTTGAGAGGTTCAGTGACATTGCTGGCAATAGAGGCCTCACTGAGCCATCAGATTTTATCAAAAATATCTTAATTTGTGTTCTGAATATGAACAAAGGTCTTAGGTGTGTAGAATGGCATGAGGGTGAGTAATAAATGACATAATTTTCATTTTTGGGTGAACTAACCCTTTAATTGTCTTACAAATAGGCATTATTTTGCTTAAGCAACTCACAATTTCTTATTTATTTCTTTTTGTTTTGGGTTAAAATATAACATTAATATTTTATTGATAGGGTTCAAAAGATTCACCATAATGCAGAACTTGAAATGGGGACACAGTGAGATTTGTGTGTTCTTGTGAACCAAATGAAACTCTCTCTTACTGTGAATAAAATCATCTTACACACCACACGAATCCCATCTACATCCTCTCTTCCCCTGCCTCAGGGCCTCTGACACCTTACTCCATCTCAGGACCACAGAGAACAAATAGAACCTCTCACACTAGGATTTCTTTAAAACCAGGTCACAAGATCGTGGTAAGAGCTCGACACATTAGCATGCCAGTTACACACTCTCATATCTCTCCACATGTGCCTGACTGCATGGAGAGTTTCTTCATAGGTCAGTGAGTATTTCAATCCTATAGTGCCCTGTGCCAATGGCAACAGACAGTTAATACAACATACACACAAACATCTGGAGTCTTACAAACATGCAAGATTAAAATCAGACTAAAATGAAGAGAAAGAAAGAAAGAAAGAAAGAAAGAAAGAAAGAAAGAAAGAAAGAAAGAAAGAAAGAAACTGAGACTATTACTAAATTATGATTAAAATAGGAAATCTAATAACAATCTAAACTATTTGCAAAGTATGTGGACATGTAGTGACTATTTTGACCTCTAGAATTCTCTGGGCTTTTTTCACCGATCTAAGCCCTTTCTAACCTCCTGTCTCTGGTGCAGTGACTGAATAATTGTGATTTTCTCTGCTGTATGAACGCAGCAGATCCACAATTCCTCAGAAATGGAACAGTGTATTTGATTTGTGTAATGTAAAACAAATGTACAAAGAAAAACTACACATGCGTTCAATATAGCCTTCACTACTGGGCTGTGTTTTAGATTCAATTATAAATGATTTGAATCTGAAATTGTACCAATTTTGAGCTGGATATTACATAAATGAAAAATTGCTGTAGCGACTTTTATCCTACAACACAAAAACGTCCTCTCAGAACGAAGGCAGCAAACAGAATGCAGAATTGTTATTTTAATTTAAAACGAAATTATATATAAAAACACATATAAACAACAAGTCTTTCCAAAATCAGATTATATTAATATAACAGATTATAGAAATGCCTAAAATGCCACTAAAAATAATACAAACCCGATTCCAAAAAACATTGTCAGTGAACACAATCCACCGTGCCATTCGCTGTTGCTGGCTAAAACTCCATAGGTCAAAAAAGAAGCCATATCTAAACATGATCCAGAAGCGCAGGCATTTTTTCTGGGCCAAGTCTCATTTAAAATGGACTGTGGCAAAGTGGAAAACTGTTCTGTGGTCAGACGAATCAAAATTTGAAGTTCTTTTTGGAAAACTGGGACACCATGTCATCCGGACTAAAGAGGACAAGGACAACCCAAGTTGTTATCAGCGCTCAGTTCAGAAGCCTGCATCTCTGATGGTATGGGGTTGCATGAGTGCGTGTGGCATGGGCAGCTTACACATCTGGAAAGGCACCATCAATGCTGAAAGGTATATCCAAGTTCTAGAACAACATATGCTCTCATCCAGACGTCGTCTTTTTCAGGGAAGACCTTGCATTTTCCAACATGACAATGCCAGACCACATACTGCATCAATTACAACATCATGGCTGCGTAGAAGAAGGATCCGGGTACTGAAATGGCCAGCCTGCATTCCAGATCTTTCACCCATAGTAAACATTTGGCACATCATAAAGAGGAAGATGTGACAAAGGAGACCTAAGACAGTTGAGCAACTAGAAGCCTGTATTAGACAAGAATGGGACAACATTCCTATTCCTAAACTTGAGCAACTTGTCTCCTCAGTCCCCAGACGTTTGCAGACTGTTAAAAAAGAAGAGGGGATGCCACACAGTGGTAAACATGGCCTTGTCCCAACTTTTTTGAGATGTGTTGACGCCATGAAATTTAAAATCAACTTATTTAGATATATAATAGATATTTCATTATACTTAAATCTAATAGACCATGTGTCACAGACACGTCAGGCTCCAACATCCACCAATCACAGCGCACCCCATCTCCAGAGTACTAATCACCGCCACCTGCACCTCATCATTGCACTCATCAACAGCACCATAAAGAGCACGCACACACAGCACTCCACGTCCGGTCTCGTTTGCAGATACTCACGTTAATGCTTACCTCAAGGACTCCCTGCTTCATACTTACCTGTCTCCAGCGTGTCTCCTTCCCTCTGTGTTCCTCGTCTCCTGTGTGTGAGTGCTCAACCCTTCTCCAGCGATTTCCAGCTCCAGCGTGTTCAAGGATTTCCATATCTGAAAGGAAAAGGACAGTAACTATCTCCATACATCCTCCATATCCATCTACAATTCCATTACTGCTTACCTGTTCTCTGCCATATGCTCTACTGGTGTCAATAAACATCCATTACCTGTTTACATCTGTGTCTGACTCCTGTGTACCGTAACAGAAGACCGGACCAACACCGTAGACCCAGTATGAGCCAACCAGACCCATTTCAAGCCCTGGTGGATGCGCTTCGGCGAACACTTACCACCAATCCACCGTCACCATCTCCAGCCACTTCTCCCTCACCTGCACCAGCGGCACCTTCAGACAGCACCGTCAGCTCTCCTTCACCTCCGTTGTACGCCAGTCCCATGGCCAAACCAGCGCCCTACTCAGGATCGGCAGAGGACTGCAGCGGATTCCTGCCGCAGTGAGAACTGGTCCTGGAGATGCAGCCGCACCTGTACCCGAGCGATACATCTAAGATAGCGTTCATCATCTCCCAGTTAAGCGGCAAAGCATTGAAATGGGCAGATTCCATCTGGTCACAACGTGGTGCTGTCACTCGATCATATCCTGCCTTTATTTCCCACTTCTGGGAAGTCTTCGGGAAACCGATTACAGATTCATCTGCTGGTGAGAAACTTTATAATCTTAAACAAGGATCTCAGTCAATTTATGATTATGCTTTGCACTTCAGAACGCTTGCTGCTGTTAGCGGATGGAATGAGCAGGCTTTAATAACCACCTACCATCAAGGACTGGAGCCTCGGGTACAGCTGCATCTCGCTGCATATGAGGATTCCATCGGCCTCAAGAAGTTCATCCAGCTTTCCATCCGCTGCGCCACTCGTATGCAGGCGTGCCTCCAAGAGCACCAGGACCAGTCTCTTCCCAACACGCTCCTCTGCCGATCTGAACCCGTCAGCTCCCCAGAACCAGCCAACGAACCTATGGATGTGGAAAATTCTCAGTTAACTCCCTCTGAGCGCCATCGTCGGCTGACCCTGAACCTGTGCTTGTATTGTGGCGCTCCTGGGCATGCAATTGCGCCGTGCCCCACACGACCTCCTCGACCCATGGTGAGTGCCATAATCCCTTCTACTCAGAAAATGAAACCACTCACCACTGTCGTCAATCTTACTGCCGCTGATGGTCAGCCGGCAATTTCGTCTCAAGACCTCTCCGTCTCTGACGATCTACCAGATCAACTCCATAACTGGCAAGCCTCTCAGCCGTAAGCACCTCCGAACTGTGGCAGGACCAATCAAGCTGCAAGTAGGACTTCTGCATCAAGAGGAATTACATCTGCTGGTTCTGGAGGATTCCACTGCTGACGTGGTTCTAGGGCGCCCCTGGTTGGAGCAGCACAATCCCACCATCTCCTGGAAGACGGGCGAAATCCTGAAGTGGGGCGAAACCTGTTTCTCTCGATGCCTCGCTGAACTTCCTGTACCACGAACTCCTCCTTCAGATCTTCCCATCTGCACCACATCCATCGAGAGTCCAGTGCAGAAACGGTCCATCGACATCCCCAAGTGTTACGCCCCCTTCAGCGACGTCTTCTGCCCTCAAAGGGCTTCCAAGCTGCCTCCACACCGGCCATGGGACTGTGCCATCGATCTGCTTCCGGGTGAACCAGTGCCAAGGGGTAAGATCTACCCCTTATCCATCCCGGAGGAGAAGGCCATGGAGGATTACATCAAGGAGGCCCTCGCTCAAGGATACATCCGGCCGTCTACTTCCCCTGCTGCTTCCAGCTTCTTCTTTGTGGCAAAAAAGGACGGAGGCTTGCAGCCGAACATCGCCAACACGTTGCGGAGGTCCTCACCCGCCTTCGTCAATTCCACCTGTTTCTCAAAGCAGAAAAATGTTCCTTCCATCAGTCTACTGTATCATTCCTGGGATATATCATCGACCACAGTGGCATCCGGATGGACGAGAGGAAGGTGGAATCCATCACCATCTGGCCAGAACCCACAACCATCAAAGAACTACAACACTTCCTTGGATTCGCTAACTTCTACCGCCGGTTTATCAAGAACTACAGCTCCATCACTCATCCTCTCACCAGTTTACTCAGAAATAAGCCCAAGTCTCTGTCCTGGACACCAGCTGCCACCAACGCCTTCAACCGCCTTAAGGAAGCCTTAAGGAAGCCTTCACCACCGCTCCTCTACTCGTCCATCCCGACCCAGAGCTGCCCTTCATCGTGGAGGTGGACGCCTCTACCACCGGAGTGGGAGCGGTGTTGTCACAGCAGCAGGGGACGCCAAGTAGACTCCATCCATGCGCCTTCTTCTCCCACAAGCTCAGCCCGGCTGAAGTCAACTACGACATCGGTGACAGGGAACTACTCGCTGTGAAGCTTGCTCTGGAAGAGTGGAGGCATTGGCTGGAGGGAGCCAAGCATGCGTTCCTGGTCCTTACAGATCATAAAAACCTTGAATATCTCCGTGCTGCCAAAAGGTTGAATCCAAGACAAGCTAGATGGGCCATGTTCTTCTCTCGGTTCAACTACACCATTTCCTATCGACCTGGCTCAAAGAACACAAAAGCTCTCTCCCGTCTCCATGCTCCTGAAGAGAAGTCAGAAGAACCTGAGCCTATCATTCCAAGCTCCCTCATAGTAAGCCCTATCACATGGTCAGAAGAGACCATTCCCTCCTCCAATGCCTCCATGAACCCTCCACCGGGCTGCCCACCTGGCTTGCTTTACATCACCCGGACACAACGCACTCCAACCATCCACTCAGCTCACACGTCACTAGGCACTGGTCACCCGGGGGTCAGTGAAACCCTCTCGTTGCTGAAAGAACGCTTCTGGTGGCCAGGGATGGCAGCAGATGTCAGAAGGTACGTGCAGGGCTGTCGGGAGTGCGCCATCTCCAAAAGTCTACGTCATCTGCCAGCTGAGAAACTCCTTCCTCTGCCCGTTCCCAACCGACCTTGGTCACACCTAGGAGTGGATTTCATAACGGACCTTCCTGCTTCCAACGGAAATACCTGCATAGTACCTAGTCATCATAGATCATTTCTCCAAATCCTGTCGTCTCATCCCACTGAGAGGGTTACCTACAGCCATTGAAACTGCAGAACTGCTATTCAATCACATGTTCAGGTATTTCGGAATTCCAGAGGACATTGTATCGGACAGAGGACCCTAGTTCATCTCTAGAGTATGGAGGGCTTTCCACTCGCTCCTAGGTGTGGCCGTCAGTCTAACATCAGGGTACCATCCGCAGTCGAACGGGTAGACGGAAAGGAAGGTCCAGGAGATCGGCCGCTTCCTCCACACCTTCTGTCATGACCACCAGGACTCTTGGAACCAGTATTTGGGTTGGGCCGAGTATGCCCAGAACTCTCTCTGGCAGTCGACTACAGGACTCACTCCATTCCAGTTTGACTCGGCTACCAACCCCCACTGTTCCCCTGGACCGGGGAACCATCTAACATTCCGGCGGTGGATTACTGGTTCCGAGAGAGCGAGAGGGTCTGGGACTCAGCCCACCACCAGTTGCAACGAGCCCTGCACAGACGCAAGATGACAGCGGACCTGCGGCACTCCAACACCCCTTTCTTCCAGCCCGGACAGAAGGTATGGCTGTCGACACGGGACATCAGACTGCGTCTGCCCTGCAAAAAGCTGAGTCCCAGGTTCATTGGCCCATTTCCCATCGTCAAGCAGATCAACCCGGTCACATACCAACTTTAACTTCCACAAGGGTATCGTATTCACCCAACTTTCCATGTCTCACTCCTCAAGCCTTATCACCCTTCTGTTCTCTCCACAGGGCCTGACGTGACTCCCGCCGAACCCCCCCTTCCATTCATCCTGGAAGACGGTGCAGCATACGAGGTCCACGAGATCTTGGACTCCCGGCGCCGTGGTGGTCAGCTGGAGTACCTGGTCGATTGGGAAGGCTATGGCCCTGAGGAACGCTCCTGGGTTCCACAAAACGACATCCTTGATCCCAACATACTTCAAGCTTTCCACGACAGTCACCCTGATAGAGGGGGGGGGGGGGGGTACTGTCACAGACACGTCAGGCTCCAACATCCACCAATCACAGCGCACCCCATCTCCAGAGTACTAATCACCGCCACCTGCACCTGCACCTGGTACTGTCACAGACACGTCAGGCTCCAACATCCACCAATCACAGCGCACCCCATCTCCAGAGTACTAATCACCGCCACCTGCACCTCATCATTGCACTCATCAACAGCACCATAAAGAGCACGCACACACAGCACTCCACGTCCGGTCTTGTTTGCAGATACTCACGTTAATGCTTACCTCAAGGACTCCCTGCTTCATACTTACCTGTCTCCAGCGTGTCTCCTTCCCTCTGTGTTCCTCGTCTCCTGTGTGTGAGTGCTCAACCCTTCTCCAGCGATCTCCAGCTCCAGCGTGTTCAAGGATTTCCATATCTGAAAGGAAAAGGACAGTAACTATCTTCATACATCCTCCATATCCATCTACAATTCCATTACTGCTTACCTGTTCTCTGCCATATGCTCTACTGGTGTCAGTAAACATCCATTACCTGTTTACATCTGTGTCTGACTCCTGTGTACCGTAACATGGTTGAAGAGCACATCATTTATTTATTTGGTCCCACTTTATATTAGGTGGCCTTAACTACTATGTTCTTACACTTAAATTAATCATTTCATACAATGCATTTATTGTGTACATACAAGTGTTTACATTGTACCTATATTTAAAAAAAAATTAATTTATGTAATTACATTCATAATTACAAATCCCTTACCCCTTGACTCACCCTTAAACCTACCCATACCACCAAACCTGTCCCATCCCACCTCAATAGCAGCAAAAGTGTTTTGCAATACAATATGAACACAATAAGTAGTTAAAGCCATCTAATATAACGTGGGGCCATTCATTCATTCATTCATTTATTTAAAATAATGTGGTTTTGAATTCAAAATCAGTTTAGAAAAAAATGTATATATTTATTGACAAACATACAGTTAACCGGCAAATTAACTAGTACATGATGATTAATTATTTCAAGCATTAATAATAATTATTTATATTTAGTTTTGCTTGTGTTAGTCTAATAAAATTCCTGTTTTGTGACTGTTTTGGATTTGGACCAGTGGTGTGTGAAAAATTCTAATTCGCACTCATAAATTGGTAGTAAACCCCTGCTTCAATTCACAGTGGGAGTGTTTAAATGATGACAGAGTTTTTATTTTGACCCTAGAAGTGTAGTCTTGGGTAAAGTGATGGAAGAGATAAAAGTCGCTGGAGTGTTGTTTCCTTATGGCAGTGTGCGGTTCTGAAGGATCAGCAGACTTTCAAACAGTTTCAATCATGCTGTTCATTCATAATCTCTGTCATAATCAGCGAGTTGCCCCAGCGTGACTATCACTGATGATTAGCCATGAGCCGAAGGGAATGATGATGAACTCTGAGACCATTTACACCACAAAATAACACGCTACTTACCACTTATAGACCAGAGATTGTTTCAACACAAGATTAGTTTTTTAAGAGTCAGACTTTTATTATCATTATAAAGTCTGGTCCACACTGAAGCTTTCTGCAGCTTAGAATCACCCACTTAGGAACCAGTTGATGACCAATCAGTTGAGATTTTACAGTATGTGTGTCATGGCAGATGAAGGAAATATGATGAGGTGAGGCAAAGCGCATCTAATAGCAGCTACAAATTTAAAACAAAACAAAAGAGCAATATCCAACACAATAAATCAAGGTAACAGAATGTGACAATGTGACATTTAAGGATGGTTAAAACTGAAATCTAAGTAGAAAAGTGGAATCCGTACACCAAACAAATGCAGAGTTATCAGATCCTTTTCAGACTAAGATTGAACTGTTCAATTTTTTTCAGACTATCAAATTGAAACATTTCTTTTACAGATCACAATGTTTCAGGGTCAAGTGTACCTATGCTGAACAAAAGCTGAACTCAAAGATCTAAGACTTTTTCTATGTACACAAAAGGCCTATTTCTCTCAAATATTTTTCATAAACCTGTCTAAATCTGTGTTAGTGAGCACTTCTCCTTTGCCGAGATAATCCATCCACCTCATAAGTGTAGCATATCAAGATGCTGATTAGACAGCATGATTATTGCACAGGTGTGCCTTAGGCTGGCCACAATAAAAGGCCACTCTAAAATGTGCAGTTTTATCACACAGCACAATGCCACAGATGTCGCAAGTTTTTAGGGAGCGTGCAATTGGCTTGCTGACTGCAGGAATGTCCACCAGAGCTGTTGCCCATGAACTGAATGTTCATTTCTCTACCATAAGCCGTCTCCAAAGGTGTTGCAGAGAATTTGGCAGTAGTCAGCGTTGTGGATTGAGTGGCCCATGGTGACGGTGGGGTTATGGTATGGGCAGGCGTATGTTATGGACAGCGAACACAGGTGCATTTTATTCATGGCATTTTGAATGCACAGAGATACCGTGATGAGATCCTGAGGCCTATTGTTGTGCCATTCGTCCACGACCATCACCTCATGTTGCAGCATGATAATGCACGGCCCCATGTTGCAAGGATCTGTACACAATTACTGGAAGCTGAAAACATCCCAGTTCTTGCATGGCCAGCATACTCACCGGACATGTCACCCCTTGAGCATGTTTGGGATGCTCTGGATCGGCGTATCCGACAGTGTGTTCCAGTTCCTGCCAATATCCAGCAACTTCGCACAGCCATTGAAGAGGAGTGGACCACAATCAACAACCTGATCAACTCTATGCGAAGGAGATGTGTTGCACTGCATGAGGCAAATGGTGGTCACACCAGATACTGACTGTCAAATTGATTTTTCAGTCTCCTGGTGACTAAGGCAGAAAATGAAGCCCTTCATAATTTGAGTAAAAAATCTAATGTGGTCATTATGCCAGCAGACAAGGGAGGAGGGCTGGTTTTGATGAATACATCTGATTATTTGGGTGAAATTAGGAGACAGTTGTCTGATGATTATGAGTTTTATAAAAAGTTACAATTCAATCCTGTTAAACGCTTTAAATTAGAAATTGAAAAGTTTCTTTCAAATGCTTTTGAATCTGGAGATATTAGTGAGACTGAAAAGGCATATTTAACATGTGAGTTTCCAAAAACGGCAGTGATTTATGTTTTACCTAAAGTACACAAATCTCTTACTATGCTCCTGGCCGACCAATATTTTCTGGGATAGGATCATTGACTGAACCTTTGTCCAACTTTATTGATGCCCATATTCGACCTTTGGTTGTTCAATTGCCATCATTTATCAGAGACACTAGTGATTTTCTTAAACAACTGGTACAAATTTGAGATCTCAATGATAATATCTATTTGGCAACTTTTGATGTCACTAGCCTGTACACCAATATTCCTCATTTTATGGGTTTACAAGCTCTAAAAAAAACAATCCTGGATAAGAGTAAACAAAACATCTTCTTCTGATTTATTGGTTGAAATGACACAATGGGTTCTTTCCAAGAATTACTTTAGATTTCTGGACACATTTTTTCTACAACTTCAAGGTACAGCTTTGGGAGCAGATTTTACCCCTGACTATACGCTAATTTATTTAAGGGTTTTGAACATCTATACGTACATAACAATAATCCATTTTCTACCAATATTGTTTTTTGTCGATGTTACATTGATGATATTTTTGTGATTTTCAAGGGAAGTGAAGTAGAACTGATTTCTTTTCGAGACTATCTGAATTCTGTACATGCTAACATTAAATTTAGTCTTGAATTTAGTCGGACATAAATACATTTTTTGGATACTGTAATGTATAGTTTTGTTTCATGTTCATGTCTTTTATTTTGTAGTTTGATTCACGTTGCTTGTTGCTTGCACGTCCCTTGTGCTCCCTTAGCAGAGATTGTATATTATAGGGAGATGAGAGGGTCTGTATCTCTTACCATTGGAGAAAGCATAACGGCTAACTTAATCACATGCGGCACCTCTCAGCCTATTGTGTAATGGCAGTGACATCAGTGCCCGCCGTTCAAAACTCCTTCCCTGCGTACCGCCACGGCCGGAGCCTTAGCATTTGCGCTTTTTTGGCTAAAGGTTGCAGGCTTCCGTGGCTTTTACACAACATCTATCTGTTAAACACTAATGCAGCACATTTGCTGTTGGTAATGCCGTAAATGCCGTAAATGAGTCCTACCTCTTGCAACATTCCCTAGCTAAATTCTACATATAGTTCCCAAGAAAGTATTGTTTAGTTTAAAACATGCTGAAGATTAGCGAACAGGCTGTCGGTTAATTAAATGATTAGCTATTTCCCCACAAAAGCTGTTTAATCAGCATAGTGAAGCCTCTCATCCATTGACATTCATTCAAAAAACGGTCCTGGTCTCCTTCCCTGCGTACTGCCAGAGGTGGAGCATTAGCATTAGCCATTACGCTTTTTTGGCTAAAGGTTGCAGGCTTGCCTTCCAGTAGCTTTGCCCTTAGTCAATGTGCCATGTGCTGATTGGTTGTTTATCGTCATGTGGTTTCTCAGTTCTGTTCTGTCATTGGTTCCCTTGTTCCTTGTGTCACTTGCCCATTGGTTACCTTAGTCATGTGTTCCCTAAGTTCATGTATTTAAGCCTCTTTGTTTTCCATGTTACTTTGTTGTGTATTGATAATGTAACCCTGTTGTTGGTGAGTGTCATGTTCAAGTCAAGTGGTTGCTTTGTTTGTTTGCTACTTTTGGATTAATAATAAACTGCACATGGGTTCATCAACTCGCCTTCAGTTGGACTGATTGTTACAGATATGTTGGTTTCAGTTAACAATTAAATACTTTCTACTTCTCTTTAGTTAAACCTGTCAAAAACAGCATTTTACATGCTAAGAGTTTTCACACCAAATCCCTAAAACGAAGCATAACTTATAGCCAGTTTTTACGATTACATAGAATGTGTAGCATTACAGAAGATTTTGATCGACAAGCTGAGACTTTATACAATCAATTTATTCAAAGACAATATCCAAAAAGATGGTTGGATTTAGCTTTGGAAAGAGCACGTTCTTTTGATCCTTCAGCGAAGAAGACTTCAAGGCACAGTAATACTTCCCATATAATTTGTTGCACCACATTTGGCTCCAAAAGTGATGAAATAAAAAAAAACAAAAAAACAACAGCTTTAAAACGTTGTCAACCGATAACACATGCCTATGTTGGCAGAAAGATATTTAATGACTCTCCTCTTTTTGTTTATTCCAGAGGACGAACTATTAGAGACCGCCTGGTACGTGCAGATTGTGGTGCGGCTGCAGATGGATGGGTCAAGCCTCTGGAAGACCCTAGAGTTATTCTTGATGTAATTCCAAAAAGGTTAATACATGTGTTAGTTTTGCTACAAAAAGTCAACATAAAATAACTTGCTTTATTACTTGCAGTTCTACTTATGTAATTTATCTTTTGACCTGTCCATGTGAGCTTAAAGACATCGGCAACACAAACAGACAACTTCGCACTTGAATTAATGAACATTGCAGTTCTATTTGTAGAGGGGATTTAAAATCTCCAGTAGCCAGACATTTTAAAGATGCTAATCATCCTGTCCACACTTTATCTGTTTGTGGCATTGACAGAATTCATGTAAAATCATGTGAAAAAGTTAGGACACCCTATTGAATTCCATGGTTTTTCCATACCAGGGAAAGAAAAAAAAAAATCATGTGGTCCTTGGCAGGTCTTATAAATTTGGAAAATATTACCTCAGATGAACAAGGACATATTACACGTATTACATATTATACTGTATCATTATTTAATTAACAAAAATAAAGCCAAGATGGAAAAGCCATGGGTGACAAACTAAGGACACCCTATGATTCAGTTCCTTATAGATCTACTTTTAGCAGCAATAATTTGAAGTAATAATTTTCTGTATGACTTTATCAGTCTCTCACATCATTCTGAAGGAATTTTGGCCCATTCTTTTTTTTTTTTTTTTTTTTTTTACAACGTTGCTCCAGTTTATTGAGGTTTGTGGGCATTTGTTTATGCAAAGCTCTTGGCACAGCTTTTCAGTTGGGATGAGGTGACTTGACAGGATCACTGCAACACCTTGATTCTTTTCTTTTTCAACCATTCTGCTGTAGATTTGCTGGTGATCTTCAGATTATTGTCCAGTTGTATGACCCAATTTTGGCCAAGCTTTAACTATTGGATAGATTGCCTCACATTTGACTCTAGAATACTTTGGTATACAGAGGAGTTCATGGTCGACTTAATGACCGTAAGGTGCCCAGGGCCTGTGGATACAAAACAATCCCCAAAATCATCACCCCTCCACCAGCATGCTTGACTTTTGGTATAAGGTGTCTGTTCTGATATGCAGTGTTTAGTTTTCACTAAACTTGGTGCTGTGCATTATGGCCAAACATCTCCACTATGGTCAAAGGACTTTGTTCCAGAAGTCATGAGGTTTGTTCAGATACAACTTTGCAAACCTAAGCTGTGCTGCCATGTTCTTTTTTAGAGAGAAGAGAAACCCTCTCCTGGAAACCCTTCCAAACTTGATACTTGTCTCATCTTTTTCTAATTGTACTGTCATGAACTTTATCATTTAACAAGTTAACTGAGGCCTGTAGAGTCTGAGGTGTAGTTCTTGGGTTGTCTGCAACTTCTGAGCATTACACGGTCTGATCTTGGGGTGAATTTGCTGGGACGTCCACTCCTGGGAAGATTGGCAACTGTCTTGAATGTTTTCCATTTGTGAATAATCTTTCTCACTGCAGAAGGAAGGACTTCAAATTGTTTGGAAATGGCCGTATAACCCTTCTCAGATTGATGGCAGCTAATATCATTGCTGATGTCTTTCCTCCTTGGCATTGTGGTAACACACACTTGAAGGCTCCAGACCAGCAAACTGCCAAAACTTCTGCTTTTATAGAGGTGCTAACACTTGCTGATGATCAATTAATCAAAGGTATTTGAGTAGCAGTGCCTGGGTGCTTCTCAATATCCCTCCTCGTTTCCTCGCTCCTCCGTCCTCCATCCTATGACCCGGAAAACGATCGAGCTCAGCCATCTTGAAGGACATCTCAATTCTCTAATTGCACCATGAGGAGGCGAGGAACGAGGAGTGAGGAGGCTTCCTGAGGAGTCATGAGCGAGGATACTCCAGTGCGTCCTTTGCGGAAGTCTTTCTCGTCGAGAAACCTGATGCACATATACATTCTCCTCCCCCTTCATATCTGTCACTATATTTTGATTTACTTTTACAGTTAAATAAACTTTATATCTCATATATTTCGACAGGGCATCTTGCTTTATTAATATTTATTACTATATTTTTTTAATAACCAAACTTTAACAACATGTGGGTAGATCCCTCGAGTGCAACTGATGACGCTTTGAAGTGACGCTAAAGGGAGTGAGGATATCATTTCACTTGATTCAATTCCTCCGTCCTTGCATCTTTTCCTTGCGTCCTTCCCTCACATCCTGAAGGGGTGGAGCTAAGACGTGAGGAAAGGAAGCGAGGAAAGGAAACGAGGATGCACAAATAAGAATTGAGAAGCACCCACAGACTGCTACTTACCCTCTTAATTCCTATGTTAACAGTAAGGGTGTCCTTAGTTTGTCACACATGGCTTTTACATGTTGGCCTATTTTTTGTTTAACAAATGACACAGTGTAATATGTCATGTGGTTTTCATCTGAGGTTTTATTTTCCAAATTTTAAGACCTGCCAAGGACCAGATTTTTTTTTTTTTTTATTTTTTTATGTCCTGATATGGAAAACCATGGAATTCAATAGGGTGTCCTAACTTTTTCACATGACTGTATCTCACAGGTATTCCAACACTGATCAAAGATTACTACATTGTGAAAGCTTCTAGATTTTTCAAGTTAAAACTGAACATCCTTTTAGACTTAATGAAACTTTAAACCTCTCTTGCTTTCTATAGAGACTTTTTTTTTTTTTTTGTCCATTTTTACTGCCTATTGTATTGTAATGCCTATCTTTTTTTCTTTTTTTTCTTGTTTGTATCTTTGCTCCACCCATGTGGTTGGTGACTGTTAATTAGTCACTGAATTCTCAATCAATTATCCAGCTGATTTAAGTAATCATCTGACGTCTCTGAGCTGTGCCTTGATCATTTAAATGCTGTTAACTATTTGTAAAATCTTAGGCACTGAAGATGGCCTGAAACATTTGCTTTTTGTTCCTTTTTTTATTTTGTGCATGGTCACATTTTTTTATTAATGCACTTTTGATATTTTGTTCCATATTAATCTTTATTAAAACCTTTTTTGCTTGAAGGACCTTGAACTCTGCATTTGTTCGGTGTGCGGATTCCCGTTTTCTACTCACATTGACTGAATCGATGCACCTAAGTATATATTTTTATAAATTGGCACAGAGAAATATCTTTTTACTCATAAAACTGAAATCTGACATAACTCTGAGAACAAAGTAAAATAGACAAATAAATCTGAAAAAAGTGGTGCAATTTACCTGTATGTTACATATATGCACGGTTTCACAAACCAACTTAGTCCCAGACTAAAATGGATGTTTGTGCTGTCTTCACTGAAAGCAACTTGCAGATTCATATCATGTCAGTGCCATTGTTTTCTCTCAAGGTGAACACCAGTAATGTTTTTTTATCCCTTATTTATTTATTTTCCTAAGGCACATTTATAAAACCTACTTAAATGTCCTAATTTAACTAATGCCTACTCCTGGCTTAGTCTAAGCCCTCTCTGTAAAACTAGGTCTACTGTGTATTGTAAACCATTCTGCATACTGCTGCTCCAACTGTAACTGTTTAAACTACATTTTGCACACTGAGAATATACAATACAGTATATAATATACTTATTTTACACAATAGTATAATGATTATATGGTGCATTATGTATTTAATGGGTGGCCAACTGTGGGCCAACATCTGAGTTTAGCCGCTGGTGTGTATACATATATACATATACATATATATAGGACATGGTTAGTTAGCATTGTGTATTCTGTAAATATTGTAGATTGTGTTCCTCTGTCACTACATGACTGCTGTTTTTTTTAAAGATTTTCACTCTCCATTACACTAGTGTATATGGTGTAATGAAAATAAAGTGATATGATTTGAGTCTAAGAAGAATTTTCTTCCTAGGTTTTCCATCAACACACAGTCAACCTCAAACACGCTCCAGCCACCCTGAGGACAGTCTGAGACTAATAACATTTGTGCTAGACACCCACCAAGTCATATATAGAACACAATACATGTCAGACTCAGATATTAATCACTATATTAAACCTCATCTAATTATTCCAGAACACCACATGGACAAACTCTAATACACTCTAATGGACTTACAAACCCACACACTAGAATATAGCCAGAACTCTAATAATTTAATATCGTCCCACAGATTAATCAACTTTATTGACCAAGGACAGATTATGACCTGAGGGTCCCATCATGCTTCTGCTGCTTTCAGGCTTGCCAAAAAAATAGAGACCAAATGTGACTCTGAACCACAAAACCAGTCATAAGTCGCACAGGTATATTTGTAGTAATAGTCAACAATATATTGTATGGGTCAAAATTATTGATTTTTCTTTTTTTTTTTTTGCCAAAAATCATTAGAATATTAAGTAAAGATCATGTGCCATGAAGATATTTAGTAAATTTCCTACCATATATATATATATATATATATATATATATATATATATATATATATATATATATAAGTAATATGCATTGCTAAGGACTTAATTTGGACAACTTTGAAATTCTGCGATTTTCTCAATATTTTGAGGTTTTTGCACCCTCAGATTCCAGATTTTAAAATAGTTGTATCTCGGCCAAATATCCTTTCCTAACAATACATTCATCAACAGAAAGCTTATTTATTCAGCTTTCAGATGATGTATAAATCTCAGTCTCAAAAAATTGACCCTTATGACTTGTGGTCCAGGGTCACAAATGTGTACAGGTTAATCACATGAATGAAATCACAAAATAGAATGCAATCAATTGTGTCCCTTTTTATTTCATTCCACATTTGAACTCAGGTTACCTCACACTTTATGCATTAATATTACACTAACCAGCCACCACAATACATTAAAAAAAAAGAAAGAAAAAAAAAGTCTATATTTATGTATGATATTATAGTTATGCGATATTGTGATATCTACCCACATGGAAAGAACCTATATGTGGATATATGTGCATATATGAAACCTATATGCAGTGTATATGTACATATATGCTGCATATATGCACATATATGATAATATATATGCTGCATATATGCGCATATATACTGCATATATGTGTATATATGCCACATATAGGCAAAATTGAGGTGCATATATGTGCATATACAGGAAATATAGGTCTCCTGTATTGCTTCTTCATATCCATATATATGCCCTATACATACAAGATATGTCTTCTATATAGCTAATGGCAGGATCTGGTCATTTTGTAGCTCATATCTCATTTTTGACTGTCATACATGATGCCTAGCTCATATTTTCTATTATCAAGGCAAAAACTAAAAATTAACGAAAAAAATTATGCAAGAACTTATGTATGTGCGAATGTAGCAGTTATGTATTTAGACAATTATTTTGTGATTCCACTTGCCATGACCATATTTGGGGTTTCCTGCCGCCATGCTGACTTGGGGTGTTGACGCACTTTGCTGCTTCCCAGTCTGCATGAGACATCACAGCGGTAGGTCGCACAAAGTTTTTGCGGTGATTCAATTAAGGCCATGTTTCATGTAACAGCTGAATTCACATGATATATTTGTATGATTGTAATCCAAAACCCCTCTGTGATGTACATTCAGATGTTTCGATGATTATTTTTCTTTACTTAAGTTACTTTTAATATCTCTCTTTCTCAGCATTGTGCGTTGCTGCCGCATGCTGTTTGTATGCTGCACAAGTCCTCATATATTGCCATTTGTGTTATACAGAATAAAGTGAGGACCTGATGGCAAGATTTTTCGCAGTCTGTCTTTGATTACGACACAACGCAGAAAACACACCGCTACACGAACACGTGAAATTGGTCCCACATGGAAAAAACCTATATAAACATATATGTTTCAATATAGGTTTGATATAGGTTTTTAATATATGTGACATATATAAAATTGGCCGTTTTCCTATATTATGTGTACATATATGTACATATATGTGTATATATATATATATATATATATATATATATATATATATATATATATATATATATATATATGTGTACATATATGTGTACATATATGTGTGCATATATGTGTACATATATGTGTGCATATATGTGTACATATATGTGTGCATATATGTGTACATATATGTGTGCATATATGTGTACATATATGTGTGCATATATGTACATATATGTACATATAATATAGGAAAACGGCCAATTTTATATATGTCACATATATGTAAAACCTATATCAAAACCTATATTTAAACATATATGTTTATATAGGTTTTTTCCATGTGGGTAACTAACGCTTAATGCTATAAATTAGTAAATATAGCCTATACAACCTTCAAACTTTTTAAACTTCCAAACAAAAACACTTCTTGAAGCTGACATCAAAGTTTGCCTTAATAACTTTCTTTTCAAATGTTTTAATATATCATTGCCGCACATTCAAGTAAGCACTGTTTGTCTATCTCAATTGTACATTTGCAGTGGCTGTTTACTAGGTGTCAGGCTGACCTCTAAACTCAAGGCCCCTGGCAGTCAGAGGCCCGAGGGCACTGGCCCCATTGGTCTATAATCCATCCTTGTTACTGACACATCTGAGAGAGAGAGAGAGAGAGAGAGAGAGAGAGAGAGAGAGCGCTGGAGAGGCTAATGGACTAATGAGGGCATTTTGAACTAACTAGATGAAGGACTGTACAAATGCCCACTTATGACTGGAAGACAAGCTGGACAAAATGATTACTGAAGCAAAAGAAGGGGAGGAGAGCGAGAGAACAAGAAAGACCTTGGCCTCATCAAGCTGTATGATGTGATGAGTCTTTGGCATAGAGATGCACCCAGCAGCCGTCCAGCAGCAGAGTACCCAAATGAGGTTATTTCAACTGATGAAGTGGAGCGCTGTGACCCCCCCTGACACACATACTCGCACACTCCTCAAAAACACACACTGATAAGCCACATCTGCTAATTTACCAACGAGAATCTCACAGCAACCAAGGTGGGCCAAAGTCATTAAAACATAATAAGACTGATCTGGTCCTAATAAAGCCGAAACACAATCACAGGTTTCCGCTCTCTCACGTACACACAGATGCTATCATCTCATTAGTTTTTCTTCTCTCAATCTTTTCTGCTCAGCAGTTCCATCATTACGGTCATTTGAGTCTATAATTTGTGCTAATCTAACATTGTTCATCCAGGCTGAGAAACTCTGCATTTGTAGATATGTCTGTTTTTGTAGATTTAATCTGCTGAGTGGAACAACTGAATATAAATAAAACCTCTCTATGTGTATGATTGGCTCTCTGGAAACACACCACACAAACTGCAACAAAAAAACAAAAACAAAACAACAACAAAAAACACGTTGTTGGGTTGTTGTGTTTTATGAGGAATTTCCATACATATAATACTTTTTCTACTGTACAAACTGTGCATTCTATCCCCTTCTCATAAACCTACACATCACTAAAAACTTTCTGCATTTTTACATTTTCAAAAAACATCATTATTATGATTTATAAGCTGTTTTCCTCATGAGGACCAAAAAATGTCCCCACTAGGACTTTGGATATTGCTATTTATATTGCCATTTACCCTCACGCCCACCCACACACACGCATACACTTGTGTTACTTGAAAGGTTTATGAATATTAGGAATATTGGTTTAACTACTCACATATTCTGTCACAACTTAGTTGGTTAGTTCACCCAAAAATGAAAATTTTGTCATTAATTTCTCACCCCCATGTCATTCCACACCAGTAAGATCTTTGTTCATCTTTGGAACACAATGGCTAGGAAGGTACTAAAATATATTTAAAACAGTTCATGTGACTACAGTGGTTCAACCTTAATGTTATGAAGTGATGAGAATACTTTTTGTGCACCAAAAAAAAACAAAATAACCACTTTATTCAACAATATCTAGCACTCGCCACTGAACTAAACTCTGCTTCATGAAGCTTAGAAGCTTTACGAATCTTTTGTTTTGAATCAGTGGTTCGGAGCACTGCCAAAGTCATGTGAACCATTGAAATTTCAAAACACTTATGACATTACGAAGCCTTGTTTATTGAAATCACATGACTTTGGCATTTTGAGATCGTTTGATGCATGCTCCGAACCACTGATTCGAAACAAAAGATTTGTAAAGCTTCAAAGCTTCATGAAGCAGTGTTTAGTTCAGTGACGAGTGCTAGATATTGTTGAATAAAGTTGTTATTTTGTTTTTTGGCGCACAAAAAGTATTCTCGTCGCTCCATAACCGTCATGAACCTTGTCTGTGTTCTCTGTATCTCCTCTGTGCACCTCATGTTCCCCTGCTGCTCCCATTGTTTGTTACCATGGATACTCATTGGAAGTGCCCTTTGTTAAAGGTGCTACAGAGGATCTTTTCGTCGATTGAGAAACCAAAGACTGTTACTGAGTTTTTGAAATAAGCGCATGCGTAAGAACAACCCCCCTCCTTCACAGCTCATTTCGAGGGAATGCCTCCCAAAACTCGTGCACAAGTATTGGAACACGAGTGTTTACCACCGGCATTCGCTGTGTCGTGTTAGTGGATTCATTATGTCGGACTCACCGCAGGTAACTCATAATCTGCAGTTGTTACTCCTGTCTCCTGACAAAAACATTGCATGCGGCGCCTGTGGAGTGTGGAAAGTTACTGGAGCGCGCAGCCGCGCACGTCTCTCACAAGGAACGTCATGGCAGTGATTGACAAGCCAGAGGGCCAATCGTTTACGTGATGATCGCGTAAACGATTGGCTGATGTTTTTAAGGCCCTACCTCGTGCACAGATGATGTATATTAATATTATTCCTTTCAGTGCACCTAATAAATAGTCTTTTATCAGTTAGTAAAGACAGTTTCAAGTAATATTGCAAAAATGTATAAAACAAAACATCCTCTGTAGCACCTTTAACTCGTTTTCTTGTTAAGCTTGTTTGTACCCGTTTATAAGTAGTCCCTGTGTTTCACTCATGCCCTGTGAAGTATTGTATGTCAGCTACTGCAATTCTGAGTGTTTCCTGGTTTCTTGTTTCCTGTTCCCTGGTTGTTCTGATTACCTGCCTGTGTCCTGGATTCCCCTGTCTGCCTGTGTCTTCCTGCTTTGTTGTTTGTATGGACTGCCTTCCTGTGGATTTATGACCCCTTGCCTTTTCTTGACCTCGATTGTGGATTACTCTACCAATAAACCTGCATTTAGATCCTCTACCTTTGTGTCCCTGTGCAATATGTTACAGAATACTTCGCCACATGTATCTAGCAGGAGGTTATCAGGACCCGGTGAGCATTCTCTGTTCTATTAATCAAAATGGCCACCCCATTGAGGACTATGTGGAGGACTTTATTGCTTGCTATCACCGTCTCCCTTGGATGATGCCCATCTTATGGACTGTTTTTGGAGTGGGGTGGATGACAACATCGCCCAGCTGATGCCAGAGGATTATACTGGCTGGACTCAACCTCAGTATATCGACCTTGCTCTGTGGTTGTGTGGTTCTCCCTTCAATGTGGGCGAAGTAAAGGAGGACCCGCTGCCTAAAAACTTTTTGGGGAGGGACAGTAAAAACCAAGCTCCAGTGGCCACAGGGTTTGGCCCATCTCTGTCACCAGCATGCCCTGTTTGGCTGATTGCTAGTCCTGTGTTTTCTGCACCTCAGCCAGTTCACAAGATGGCTGCCATTCCAGAGCCTCGTCACGTCTCAGCTGATCTTCCAGAAACTCGTCACGTCTCAGCAGATCTTCCAGGCTTCCCTCAACCAAGATGGCTGCCACGCCTGAGCCCTCAGAGATTGCAGCGCTGGTCATTATGGCCACAGCCATTTGGTGTGGGTGGGCTGCACACACATCAGTTTCAGTCCATGAATCCACTCAAGAGCCTGCTCCAGCCCATGAATCCTCTCCAGAGCCCTCTCCAGCCCATGAGTCTGCTCCAGAGCCCTCTGTAGCCTTTCCACCTGCTCAGCCATGGTGGTCTCCAGTTCCTGCCCCACCTTGGTGGTCCTCAGCAATGCCTTGGAGGACTTCAGGCCCATCTGCACGGCTGTGGTGGTCATCTGTGCCACCGTGGGGTTCTTCAAGTCCATCTGCACTGCCGTGGTGGTCTTCTAGCCTGTCTGCACTGCCGTAGTGGTCCTCAAGCCCATCTTCACTGCTGTGGTGGTCATCTGCTCTGCCGTGAGGGTCTTCAAGCCCATCTTCACTGCTGTGGTGGACATCTGCTCCGCCGTGGAGGTCTTCAAGCCCGTCTGAGCTGCAGTGATGGTCATCTGCTCCGCCGTGGTGGTCTTAAAGCCCGTCTGCACTGCTGCGGTAGTCATCTGCTCCGCCATGGTGGTCTTCAACCCCATTTACATTGCTGTGGTGGTCGTCTGCTCTGCCGTGGGGGTTTTCAAGCCCATCTGCTCTGCCATGGTGGTCATCTGCTCTGCCATGGTGGTCTTCAACCCCGTCTACATTGCTGTGGTGGTCGTCTGCTTTGTCGTGGGGGTCTTCAAGCCTGTCTGCCTGGCCACCTGCTTAGCTTCTGTTTGCAGGTTCTCTTCCACTCCATGGAGCTGGCCCTCCACCCCACCCCCTTGTTTACCTCTGCCCCGCCTCCCTGGACTTTTCTTTGTTAGGAGCTTCTGGAAGCCACTCCTTAGGAGGGGGGCTATGTCATGATCCTTGTCTGTGTTCCCTGTATCTCTTCTGTTGCAACTCATGTTCCCCTGCTGCTCCCCTTGTTTGTTACCTTGGATAATCATTGGACCACACCCCCTTGTTAACTTGTTCTTTTGTTAATCTTGTTTGTACCTGTGTATAAGTAGTCCCTGTGTTTCACTCATGCCCTGTAAAGTATTGTATGTCAGCTACTGCAATTCTGAGTGTTTCCTGGGTGTTCTGATTACCTGCCTGTGTCCTGGATTTCTCTGTCTGCCTGTGTCTTCCCGCTTTGTTTGTATGTACTGCCTTCCTGTGGATTTATGACCCCTTGCCTGTTCTTGACCTTGACTGTGGATTACCCTACTAATAAACCTGCATTTAGATCCTCTACCTTCGTGTCCCTGTGCAATATGAAAAACACCTTTCTGGGTGTTTGAAAGTCTAAGTTAACTTGCTCTCAATGCAGGCCTCACGAACCATCGGATTTTGAAGAACAAAGGTCTTACAGGTGTGGAATGACATAAGGGTGAGTAATTACAGACAGAATTTTCATTTTTGGGTGACCTAACCCTTTAAGGGTTCTTGGATTAAATATATTGAATCTTCTTGGCTACACTGACTTATGTCAAAATTATTTTTTTCGTTATTATTATTATTATTATTTATTTATTTTTTTTGTAATATGCTAAAATGAATTGGTGATAACTATGAAGACACTGTAGAAAATCACAATCAATATATTCACTTACCTGTGCCTCAGCTTGCTCGGTTAAGACTGAGTGCCTGATTCAGTGTGACATAAATCAACATTGCAGCTTTTCGTCATGCTACATGGCTACTTGTTTGGAAAATGCAACTTGCCGTACTTGAAAAGATGCACTATTTTGTAAACTGCTGAGTTACTGTCATGCTACTGAAAAACAATAAACAAAAAAACAAAACAAAAAAAAAACAGTTCAGTTAGTAGAATCACATGCTGTTAGTTACTCTCCAGCAGTCACACGCACACACACACACACACACACAAATTGAAAAAATGAATGCGCACAAACACACAGCTAAATGTTTTGTTCCGGTTTCATCAGCTGGTCTGTTTTTCATGTCTGTTCTGATCTGATATAGTCAGTCTATAGAGGGGTAATAGGGTCACAGGGTGAGTGTGTCAAACTGAATTAAACATACGAGGAACTGTTATTCGAGTTATGTCATCCTTGACCTGCTCACAAGCTGTATTGACGTTCAACTCTGCCCCTGACACATTTGATTTATACCGTCACAGTGGCCTGTGACACGACACCTGTCTTCACGTGTACTGATACAGCCATGACAGAATTGATCTGACCCAGAATATCTCTTCGAGTCGGTCACACAGAAACGGTATGAACATTTCTGTATATTTTGCACATTTGCTGCAACATGAGCTTGACAAAATGAATAACTGTGCTGACTGTATTTGTTATTGACCCCTGACTCTGTCATTTGGACACAGCAACTTACATTTTTAGGACTTTTTTTTTTTCTTTTCACTGCAAGTGTTTCAGTTTAATTCATAAATATTAGAATGCTTTACTGATATCAAGATATATATATATATATATATATATATAAAGAGAGAGAGATTACATGACAATTTGTAATCGGTAATCGTCTCTTAGATTACACATTTTTGGTGTAATCTGACTACTTTTGGATTACATTTAGATTACTTTTGTGCTAACCCTTATTTGATGTCACATATATTGTACTATATTTTGTACTATTTTGACAGATACAAAGAAAAAATATATTCCAAAAAATATATTCTATTCACCAACAAGAGACTCTACAGATTCTTTTTAAAGTGCAATGTATGGACAGTTAATACTTCAAAATACTATAACTAATGTACCTGTTGTTTGCTTATAGTAACACTTAATAAAACAAAATCACATCTTATGGTTTTAAAACATATTTACTTGATGCCTGATTTACATGATGCCTGATGAAGATCATACGATCGAAATGTTGCTAATAAAGAACTTTTTTACTGTTTTGCAAGTTGATAGTGTGCAGGATTTTCTTGTTTTTTCGTATTTTGACTTTACAGGTCTTTTTTCCTACGCACCTATCTATGACCTACAGGTGTGTGACGCTAATTGATCATTGATTAAAACATATTTACTTAAAATTAAATTTAAAAGTAAATTTAGAAAACAGCAACATTACAAAAACAAATATTCTTGTTGTTGCTGATTTCTGTGCCCGGTCCCACATCCCTCCCCCTCACCGCCGGAAAAACTCGGAGAATCACGAACGTATATAAGCAGCAGGTTTATTATGAAAAAAATATAAACGTTAAAAAAAATGAAAAATTAGGAGAATCAATGAATTGTGAACAACTTACTGCCATTGTGTAAATAATATGTAATCCATAAAAAAGTAACTGTAGTCTGATTACGAGTATTTTAAAAAGTAGATTACTCTAATTACAAGTACTTGATTTTTGGAATCTGATTCCGTAATCCAGATTACATGTAATCTGTTACTACCCAGCTCTCTCTCTCTCTCTCTCTCTATCTATCTATCTATCTATCTATCTATCTATCTATCTATCTATCTATCTATCTATCTATCTATATATATATATATGATTATTGCAAGATAAATTTTGCTAAGTGTTCATTGGATCAGTTAATAATAAACCATAGATAGGGAAAATATATTCAAATGAAATACATATACATATACATATACATATATATATATATATATATATATATATATATATATATATATATATATATAGAGAGAGAGAGAGAGAGAGAGAGAGAGAGAGAGAGAGAGAAAGGGCAGAGTTGTTGGCCACACCTAACAGTTAGCAGGTGTTAGTATTAGAGATGTTATAAGACATTAAATTTACAGTCTTAAAACCCAGAAGAGAATTAGCATTTTGAAGCCATGGGTTCCCTGGAGAATTGCAACAGTTCAATAAGAACGGCGACTATCAAAAGCATACAAGTTTACATGGTTTATGAATCACAAAACCATTGTAGTTCTAATTATATATTATATTTTAAAGCACACAATGTTTTTGACGTTCAATTTTAAGTTACAGATGTATTTTATGTTTTTGTGTTTGTCTGTGATTTATGTATGTATTTAGGGAACAACAAGGCGTCGCTCATTCAGTGAGCTGGTGGGAAGGAGAATAAATTTGTTGTTGTGGGTTACCTGCATGTAATTACAGTGGTAATTAATTTCTGTAATTACATTTATAATTACACTCTTGATCCTTCCCTTACCCCTTAACCCACCCTTAAACCTACTTATACCACCAAACCTGTCCCTAACCTTACCCGTATCCCACCTCAATAGCAGAAAATGTGTTCTGTAACACAGAATGAACACAATATTTTTAAGACTCACAGATAGTAGCTCAAAATGTAAATAACACATCCTGAGTTCTTCCTAAATTCATATTCTGAAGTGGAGTTTAAAAGACATTCTTAATTCAGTTTGATGCTAATAAAGGGTGAGGAAGCAGAAGGGTCATAAAAGGACTGAATGCCATATTTGAAAAACTGTGACTGTGTGTGTCCAGTGGGAAATGAAGATGTCCTGTATATATGTGTGCCTTTGTAAGTGTATGTCAGTGTGTGAAAAGACTGAAAAAAACTGAAGTATGACCTCACCCTGACCTCTGTTTTATAGGAGAGGAGGGAAGGACACAGGCGAACTCGGGTCAATCTTGCCTTTAAATGAACTGCTTTATTGTTTATCAATATATCAACCTTCTCTACAACAGATGAACATAAATCAATACAAATACTGTTGCCTTCGTTATGATGGCCTTCAAACACCTGATTATGCTGCATGATCTCCCTGATCTGTATTAATTATTAAAACACTAATCCGACCTGACATAATCAGACATTACTGATTACACCAGGATATTTATCTTTAGCTGGTTCTATACTCAGGCCCTTTCATTCCAGTTCATAGCATGCATCTGCATTATCTGGGCCTTTATAAGCATGAAGCACAAATGTATATACAATCGCCTTGAGCCCAAAACAGCAGGATAAAACCTCAGAATGAATGCAGGGGAATGGGTGAATCCAAATGGCATTCTGTCTTCATGCAACAGAACACTAGAGACATGCCCTTCCCTGCCTCTGACAGATGAGCTTATAAAATGAGACACATACACAAAGGAATATCAATCAATCACAGCTACTGCTGACATGACTTCCTGGATGGAGATATTGTGTATGTTCCTAGTGAGCGTAGTAGGCATCCTACATAGGCAACATTTTATGGCATTGTAGATATGCTCCCAATACAAAGCCTGTTGCCAAAGACAGGCACCCTCTAAGATACTTCTAAGAGTCCAAAGCAGCATTTCATGTTAGCGTTCTTAACAAACTAACATTTAAAGGTGCCCTAGAATCAAAAATTGAATTTACCTCGGCATAGTTGAATAACAAGAGTTCAGTACATGGAAAGACATACGTTGTGTTTCAAACTCCATTGCTTCCTCCTTCTTATATAAATCTCATTTGTTTAAAAGACCTCTGGAAAACAGGCGAATCTCAACATAACACTGACTGTTACGTAACAGTCGGGATCATTAATATGTATGACCCCAATATTTTCATATGCCAGCCCATGTTCAAGGCATTACACAAGGGCAGCCAGTATTAACGTCTGGATCTGTGCACTGCTGAATCATCATACTAGGTAAGCAAGCAAGGACAATAGCGAAAAATGGCAGATGGAGCAATAATAACTGACATGATCCATGATTACATGATATTTTTAGTGATATTTGTAAATTGTCTTTCTAAATGTTCCGTTAGCATGTTGCTAATGTACTGTTAAATGTGGTTAAAGTTACCATCGTTTATTACTGTATTCGCGGAGACAAGAGCCGTCACTATTTTAATTTTTAAACACTTGCAGTCTGTATAATTCATAAACACATCTTCATTCTTTATAAATCTCTCCAACAGTGTAGCATTAGCCCATTAGCCACAGAACATATAGCTTCAAACTCATTCAGAATCAAATGTAAACATCCAAATAAATACTATACTCACAGGAATCGATGCATGCATGCAGCATGAATGACGAACATCTTGTAAAGATCCATTTGAGGGTTATATTAGCTGTGTGAACTTTGTTTATGCACTGTATAACTGCACTTATAGTCGAGAGCTGGGGAGGGCAGGGAGCGAGAGATTTAAAGGGGCTGCAGCCTGAATCGGTGCATAGTTAATGATGCCCCCAAAAAAAATAATAAAAAAAAATCTATGGGGTATTTTGAGCTGAAACTTCAGACACATTCAGGGGACACCTTAGACTTATATTACATCTTTTGAAAAGACGTTCTACAGCACCTTTAATAGAGAAAAATAGCAATACGAATAGACTATTTTACGTATTATACCATGATCTTTCTGATTGGCTGGAAGGTGTGCAATAAAACTGTTTAATGCCTCTTTAAGGCATTTAACCAAATCAGTTTAATCACTGTTCTATATCAATGCGCTGTTTTAATAGAGTGGTGTAGGTATGACGTCAGAACCCAGAAGTCTAATTTGCCGCTGGTTCCTTTGGGATTTTACTATCAGGTTTTATAATGGGGCTTTTCCACTTATTAGCAGGGTTGCCAACTCTCACGCATTTGACACACACTTTCAGGCTAAATCTCACAAGTAAGTAAATCTCACACCGCACAAGTAAATCTCATACCAAATTCAAAAGGCCAAAGTGCTGACCATTTGGCGTATGACATAAAAAATCACGAGAGTTAATCGAAAGCTGTGATTTTGGGTCACTCGCTCTTGCAGTATTTTGATGTCATATGCCATTCGGTCTGCCCAGCACTGCATGAATTCGAACATGTGTATTGATAAGGTATGGGTTTTAATTAAACCAATGAAACCTGCAACCTCTTTATTGGACCAGTATGTACAAATCACATTTTCCCCATACCATGCAAGGTCATTGTATATAAGCTGCTGACCTTACCTGCGTGACAATCATCAAAGGTATTTAAACGGCATTGTGAAACGTATTTGAGAGATTTTTTCTTTGAGAAAAATTAACATTTAGCTATGTATCCAAATGAGTAGATATTGAATCAAGATCAGAAGCGTATCGCAAGCTTAATTAATTTCTGGCCGTTCGCCACATTGGACCAGTTTGTGAACTAAATTTTCCATAGTAAAAGTAAAAACATTAAAAGTACCATAGTAAAAACATGTATTGAGTTAATATGTAAAAACACAAACCAACACATTCTCACCTGTGAAAGGTTTTCCCATTTCTTCAGGAATTTAAATCTCAGTGGTTTCACAACAGAGAATGAGGCATTTATGTATACAAATCTATGGCTCTTCCAATGACAGCTTTAACTTGTCAATGCTGGTAAATGACCATACTATAAGCACAAAATATAATGCACACACTTATATGTAAGGGATAATCCACAGCTAGCTGTGCATTAAAAGATTTTAATGCACTCCACGTCATGCATTAAAATTGTAATGCACAGCTAGCCGTGGATTATCCCTTACGTATGTGTGTGTTATATTTTGTGGTTAGCTTAACAACATGCTAATGTCAAACTCCATTGAACTAAAATGTGAGTCGAGTCGACCATAGGGTTTCACCATTTTCCAGGAACATTCTCGATTTTGGTGTTCTGTCCCTGCCTAGAGCTGTTCCCGGAAATGTCTCTGTTTTACAGCACAAATAGCCTGCTGGTTACCAGAGCAGTCATGTAGTGATTATTTTCACCAACAGAAGGGGCTGCAAACTACACTGATTACTTGGTCACGCAATGCCACTTTATGAAGAACTTAACCTGTTAACTAAAACACTAAATAGCTGAGATATACAGTATTAAAAGCACTTAGCGCGTCCGTCTCTGGCTCAGTGCCAGTGAATTTGAATTTATCAGTGATACACTGAACGTTCTAATCACACCGGTGTGAACGTACGAGTCAAAGGGTTAATCGTGTGTCGAGGGTGCAGGGGGGACAAATTGAAACTGAGTGGGCAGCGGGGCACAAATCAGATTTGAGGGGTCAATGTCCCTTTTTGCCCCCTCATGGCGCCAGCCCTGAGTTAAATTATATTAAATACAATAGGGCCTTAACAAGGTGCAGGATTGTTTCACACACAATTTTAAATGTTCCCAAAAGTACTGTTGTCAACACAGTAACCCCCAACCCACACATCTTAAAGGGTTATTTCACCCCAAAAAAATTAAATTTCTGTCATTAATTACTCACCCTCATGTAGTTCCATACCCATAAGTCCTTCGTTCATCTTCAGAACACAAATTAAAACATTTTTGATGAAATCTGAGAGGTTTCTGATCCCCATAGAAAGCAACATAATTACCACATTCAAGGTACAGAAAGGTAGTAAAGACACAGTCCACATGACTAAAGTGGTTCAACTTTGATGTATTCTCATCGCTTCATAACATTAAGGTTAAACTACTTTAGTCATGTGGACTATTTTAACAACATCTTTACTACTTTTCTGAAACTTGAATGTGGTACTTTCAGTGTTTTATATGGGGGGGATAAGAAACCTTTTGGATTTCATAAAAAATATATATATATATATATCTTAATTTGTGTTCTTGTAATGTAGGGAGCAGGACAACGGAGTTGGAGATCCACGTGCAGGCTTTATTTACAGGAGAGCGTAGTTGTACAGGCAGTAGGTCAAACCCCAGCAAACAGAAACAGGAAGGCAAGGCAAAAGAGTAGTCCAATACACAGGCAAAGGTCAAGGCAGGCAGCAAACGATCATAAACAAGGAATCAGTCCAGGGTCAAAAACACAGGCAAGGCTAGGCAGGACAAGGAATAGACAGAATGCAAACAAAGGGCTAAACAATACTCAGCAATGTGTGTATGTGTGAGTGCAGCTTATAAAGGGTCACTGATGGGAAACAGGTGTGATTGGTTCCTAGATAGGGAATTGTGGGAAATGGAGTCCAAATGATGACAATAGAACCCAGGGCACATGTAACAGTTTTGAAGATGTACGAAGGTCTTATGGGTGTGGAACAACGTAAGGGTGAGTAATTAATGACAGAAATGTCATTTTTGGGTGAACTAACTCTTTAACTATACCATGTACACCTGGATATAAAAAAATAAATAAAATAAACAATTACATTTGTAGAAAGCATACACTCTAAAAAATGCTGGGTTAAAAACAACCCAAGTTGGGTTGAAAATGGACAAACCCAGCAATTGGCTTGTTTTAACCCAGCGGTAGGGTTAAATGTTTTCCCAACCTGCTGGGTAGTTTTATTTAACTCAACTATTGTTTAAAAATTACTGTATTGCTTAATTAAAATTAACCCAAAGTATGTTGGAAATGAAAATGTATTAATGTTCAATGAATAATTATTAAACAATAAACATTTATTAAATTGCTTATTAATAAATTTATATTAATAAACTATTAAACTATTAAATTTATATTAATAAAATATTAAAGCTTATTATAAAACATTCACCTTTTGTCTATTATTGTTGCCTCTAATTGCATCTGGTTTTTAAGTTCCCAACTATTTTGGGTTCATTTTAAGCTAGCCATATAGCAATTTTTAAACAATAGTTGGTTTAAATAAAACTACCCAGCAGGTTGGGCAAACATTTAACCCAACCGCTGGGTTTGTCCATTTTCAACCCAACTTGGGTTGTTTTTAACCCAGCATTTTTTAGAGTGT
Organism: Megalobrama amblycephala; assembly: GCF_018812025.1. Classification (NCBI taxonomy): domain Eukaryota; kingdom Metazoa; phylum Chordata; class Actinopteri; order Cypriniformes; family Xenocyprididae; genus Megalobrama; species Megalobrama amblycephala. The sequence goes on along the minus strand of NC_063062.1, from coordinate 28,430,503 downwards.
ATACTTTGTGCTTAAAATGAGCCTAAAATGCAAAATAACGAGCCTAATAAAGGATGTTTCCAGTTGTAAATATACAGTATATTCACAGTTTGTGAAATTAAATTAATGTCATCTTTGCACTGTAGAAAAGAATGAACTCATTAAATATGGAACCCACAACAATTAAAAACAAAAACATACACAAATTTACGATAATAACAAGAATTATATTTTGACCACTGAAAAAACATTTTAGACCTTAGTCTCCCGTGCTCTTCATATGAGAAAACTATTTGTATGACACATAAAGTTGTTTTCTATGTAGAACACTTGAAAGAAGTCACTGATTTTCCAAGATGGCAGCTGACTTTGCAGGCACTAGACAGCAAGTAAGCTCACCAGGGTTTGGTAAAGTGCCATTGGGTGTTAGCTCTAAGACTATGAAGACTTTAGTGTGTGTGTGCATACTGATAAAGACAATGTGATTATGCATGCATTTGAAATGTCATAGAATCTATTGTTTTCAGATTTATTCAGCTCTCATCTCTTACTGACAGCCAAAAAAACACAAAACCATGGCCAGAGTGCCAAAATGGATTAATCACATATGCTAAATACTGTCTCCGTCATGAGAGAACAATCATTTATTTAACAAGCACACTCACACCTTTGATGGCTGTATTAGTAGGAAGAGCACCTCCCAGTGTGGTGTAGGGTACCTAAAAGGGGGAGGAGATTCATTGATGTCTACTTGACCTGGCTAATTTGCATATTCATGAAGAAATCTGAATAAAGCTGAACATTCTGACAAACAAACACACACACACATACACACGGAAGCTCAGCATGGGGTCTAGCTAGATGATAGACAGCAAAGCCTCTTGTTTCTCTGCTACACTGGGAAATATTTTCCTATTTTATTGTTTTGTTGTTTCACAGGCGGTAGAAGGAAAACAAGCAAATGGTTTACTTTTATGGGCCATCAACAGCAGCAAAGCAGTGAATTTCCTGTTCAGAGGATAAAACTTCATCAGCGAATATAGAGCCTGCAGAAATCGATTATTTATAAGCATCTGTATATTCGCAGCCATATGATAATGCAAATTCATGAGCTTATAAGTGTAATTTCAAACTGCCATTTTAAACTATCACTACCAAATGGTAATTTCAAACTGCCAAATAAATCAGTCTGATGACTGATGCACACTAGGTGTTTATTCTGTTTCATATTTCTTACACTATCCTAATTACATACAGTAGTATGCCAGATTGTGTGTTTTTTGGAATAATATTCAGACAACCCCTTGCACAATGAAAGAGGAGGGGTTTATTGACAGTTCTTTGATGCAAATGCATGTGATTATGAGACAAAGAGGATTGGTGGTATCAAGGCGCAGTTTTGCAATGTGGTAGCATGTTTCAATATTTGTGTAAGCTTACTATATACTCAGGCATGCACATTTTACAATCAGCAGTATGGTACATACTCTTTGTATGTAGTAGACGTGCGCAAATTGGACTTTTCAATACAGATGCAATAATAATAATAATAATAATAATAATTTTCATTTCAGTAATAAGAAATAAGTATGCATAACTGTCATGAAAATAATGTCAGAATGCAAAAAAAATCTTAATGATTTCATTATTCTTTCATTGCATATAACACTTTACAATAAGGTTATTTTTTTACCATTTAGTTAATGTATTACTTAATATGAACTAACCATGAGCAATACATTTGTTAACCTTTGTTAACGATAGTTAATAAAAATGCAGCAGTTCATTGTTTGTTCATGTTACTTCATAGTGCATTAACTGATGTTAACAAATACAACTCTTGATTTTAATAATATATTAGTAAATGTTGAAATTAACATTAACAAAGATTAATAAATGCTGCAGAAGTGCAGTTCATTATTAGTTCATGTTAACTAATGTTAAGTAATATTAATTAATGAACCATATATATATAAACCTTAATGTAGTTAAGTAACGTTAATGGTGGGATAAGTAGATTTTGAAAAATGCTATTGGACATTGTTAATATTTGAAATCAACCCAAACAAACCCACCCCTCTCTTCATTGCTCCGCCTCCAAAACTCACAATCCAATCCTAACCACCCTGCTCCGAGACGGTCTTGAACCCCGGCCTGATCGCTGCTGGCATGTGAGGCGAGTGCATTAACAATGATGCTAAATACCAGATTCTCTAGCGTTCATCAATGTGCAGTGGTTTACCTGCGGAACTCTCACTATCTGGCCACTGTTACACATGCAATGCGAGAGTGGATGTCTGTTTATCAAAGCTGATGCGCAACAAAATGCCTCCTGAAAAATAAAGCGCAGTCGATGAACGAACGACAAGGAAGCACAAAAAATTAAAGTACAGTACACAAGAGTAACTACAAAGTGTTTGTTGTTAGTCGCAAACAGCACTGCAGCTCCAGACAATCACGACACACAAACCCAGTGTTAATTATGTGTGAAGCGGAATCAAAGCAGCCTCCATGTCTGTTTTCAGACCTTCCCACTTAGCTCTCTCCAGCGCTGGAAAGCTTTCCTAATATAAACACAGGTCCTAAAGATATTGCCCAGTCATAAACCTTCATTCCAGTGATATTCTTTTGAGCTCTTTTGTATTGTGTCCCATCTCTCATTCTGCAGGGTTTTTTTTTTTTTTTCCCTTTTTCAAATCTCCCTCTTGCTCGTTCTCTCTCCTCGACCATCATACGGCCCCTAATGCTGATTGGCTACACGTTTGTTGTTGGTGTCGGCCCGACTAACTTCAAACAGTGTTTGAAATTCTTCTACTTACTCCACCTTTAACTAATGAACCTTGTACTAGTGAACCTTGATGCACTTTGATGCATGTGTTGTAACACTCATAAGTTACAGTAGAGTACACTGAGGTACACCTACCTGTTTCCCTCTCTGAAGGTTCTTATAATCGAGGTGACGGTGAAGCAACTTAAGTTTGGCTCAACTCATTGCCCAGCCTCCCTCATAGTCATATATGTGTGTATACATATATATATATATATATATATATATATATATATATATATATATGTGTACATTATTTAATATTCATTATTTCATTTTAGCTTATAGATTACCCATTTCTGCCATTTTTAATGAACTGTTTTAGATCTTTCACCCAGTGCCCTCATTTACACATTTTTAAACATACTGCATGAACAGTGCCTGGGAGCAACCATTAATTAAACCTTTTTCAAGTTAAAGTTTGATGAGCATGTATTAAATAATATAAATGTGTACAGTGTGTGGGTGTTGAAAGTCCCAATGTGTGATATGTATTTAGTACTTATGGATGATTAAATATTCCAGCGGTAGATGCTAGATGCTACCCATCTCCTAAACACTGACGGATGGTGTTTTCGAAAATCCTGTAAACTTTCTGCATCTTCTTTATTTGTACATATTTTGTAAACATCATTTCATCAAAATAATGAGCTGTTAGCTCAGTTTGCATAAAATCTGCATCACTCAAACATGGCCAAAATCTAAAACTTAAGACCTAAATTTTCTTCATTCTGATATATGTAACGGAACCAGACTCGAGAGAGATAAGCAGATGGTAAGTTAAATCGAGCAATATGCAGGGAACAAGCACAACAGGTGAGTTTCAGATGCAGATGCAAATACAGTTGAATGAGATATAACTGGTAACTGAGTCTTTGTGTCTTTCAGGAGATTTTGACAAGAGATTGCCAAGGAAGATGAATTTCATACCCCATTTGCCGGTGAATTGTGATATTCAGCTGAAGGAAATCATGAAAGGACTGAAGAGGTGAGGCGCTGGAGAGCAGGAGTAGAAACTGGGGAGATGATCATGAAGAACGAAGATAGTAGAAGATGCTGGAGGTAAGTAGCTCAGATTAGTCATTAACAGAGAGCTAAGTCTTGTATCTTTGTTGTAGACCAGTCGATGAGTGTGACAGAGGTGTGCTTAAAGCTGCAGTTCGTATCCAAAATCAATTATTATTGAAATACATAACCAGCCAGTGTTCAAAACTATCTCCTTACCTTAGCCCGATTCACAAAAGTGAGGTTGTAATAATGTTTTATAGGAGCCATGCCGATGCACAACCCACGTAAAATGATAATTACGCAACTAACTGCAATTACAGGTTTCAAACAGAGATGGCGACAAAGAGGCAGAACTGCGAGGGCTGTATCCTCCGGAGGTCACATTTGAAGGCTGCATACGTCATCAAGGATGTCTTATTTAAAAAAAAGTAAACGTAATAAAGTGTACTGTTATTCCTCGTGAGGTGTAAAATACTGTAATTTCTTTTTTTCTTACTTTGCAACCTAATGGTTACTTTTCTTAAATGAGACTGCCTCAATGACGTATACAGCCTTCAAATGTACCCTCTGGAGGACGCAGCCTTCGAAATGCGATGCAGCGAACGTCTTGTAAGCAATACCGGTGTTCTGTTGTTGGATGTAAGAGTGAACATAAGAGTCTTCATTTTCTCCGAACATCTGAGACACTGAGGATGCAGTGGATTAGTTTTATTTTTGAAGGTAACATGCCCCAAATTATACCTTAATTTGTTTATGTCTGCGCAAATCATTTCACTCCAGACTGCTTTGAACGAGGAGCAATACAAGGCAGGCTTTGCTAAAAAGTTGTTACTCAATGTTGGACTTGTACCATCTGTTCATGATCCAGCTTCACCTCCAGAAGAATTAAGTGTCACACTGTTTATATCTTATGATTTTTTGAGCAAATCGCCATTTCAATCGATGTGCCTGTTAAGAAGTTCCACAACAAATGTGGCTAAAGCTATTGTTGTCTTAGACACCAGATGTCTGATGTCTATTTTAAGCCTTGTTTATATACTGCATAACCACACATTTGTAAAGAACAGTGTAAACTGTGTATGTTTTCTGTAAAGACAAGACATTAAAAATGCTATGTTTATTTGCAAAGGCCAGCACATTTAACCACTAACCATTCAGAAACGTCCAGTTGCACTCTAAAAGTTGTAACTTCTTCCTGAGTCTCTTCATCAGTGTCCGACTTTGGTTTAAACAATGTAATGCTAAACTACGGTGGCCGAGAGAGCTCAATGCGATGCAACTGAAGAAAACACATGCAAATAGAAAAAAAAAGAAGAAAATAAAAATAAAGAAAACATCTTCATCATTTTGATAACACGTGCCGCAAATACTCACAACACAACCAAATACAGAAACGCGCTGCAAAAGTTCACAACACAAACAAATACAGAAATGCACTGCAAAAGTTCACAACTCAACCAAATACAAAAATGTGCTGCAAAAGTTCACAACACAAGCAAATATAGAAACACGCTGCAAAAGTTCACAACACAACCAAATACAGAAACACGCTGCAAAAGTTCACAACACAACCAAATACAGAAATCCGCTGCAAAAGTTAACAACACAATCAGATACAAAAACGGCAAAAAAAAATAAACAAAATAACGACTTTATAGAGATGGCCGATTTCAAAACACTGCTTCAAAACAACACTTAATACAGCAAATTTTGATTTGATTTACTAAATGGGTGTACAAATCATGGTTCACCACTAACTTTTATACTAAAAATTATTCTAAATTTTCAAAAAAAAAAAAAAGGTAGGAACACGTGGACTTATCGCTGATTCAACACAAAAGATTCATAACACTCCAAAGCTTCATGAAGCAGTGTTTTGAAATTGGCCATAAGTCGTTATTTTTTTATTATTATTATTTTTTAATATAACATTAATATTGAACCACTGTACTCATATGAACTGATTTAAATATGTTTTTAGTACATTAATGGATCTTGAGAGAGGAAATGTCATTGCTGGCTATGGAGGCCTCACTGAGCCATCAGATTTCAACAAAAATATCTTAATTTGCGTTCCGAAGAATAACAAAGGTCTTACGGGTGTGGTATGGCATGAGGGTGAGTAATAAATGACATTATTTTCATTTTTGGGTGAACTAACCCTTTAACCTCATTCGAATGTTAACGAATTTTGAGTTTTCTAAATGAGCGACCGTTTACCCGAGGTGGTACTTACCCAAACCATTTTCATATAAGGGCTTTCCAGGCAACATCAGATATCAATATTCTCAGCAAACATAGCTAAAGATGCATTCTCATCTAAAGGATGCGCACCTAGATCCTCGAGCAAAGGCAATTGTGCCATCCTCAAAATCATTTCAAACACAATAAACACCTTTTATACAGACCCAGATTATACACCTCTTATTAGCCAGTTGAACTTACAATACCTGTATCAATGTTGATATGCAGAGAAACCTCTCAGCTCAAGCTATAACACAACTTTCACTGTATGCTGTATATGATGAAATATAGTTTAAATGAAATATCGATGTATAAAATTTCATCTTAACATTTGATTTTTGCATATGTGTGGTTTCAGATGTTCCTACCTTTTTTTTTTTTTGAAAATTTAAAACAAATTTTAGTACTCCTATTTAGTGAATCAAATCAAAATTTGCTGTATTAAGTGTTGTTTTGGGGAAAACAAGCCTTTCTATAGGTTTGTAAAGTTCAAACTGATGCAGCCCAACATACATGCACAACATACTCATCTGTCAACACACACACGTAACCTGCAGCGTGTGTCCTATCAGTGTTGTCAGGTCATGTGTGACAGGAAGCTAGAGACGGACATTACTGATCTCATACAGGTTATGTGTGTGTGTGTAGAGAAAGAGCATCTGACCTGGATTGCTGAGGTGTTATGCATCCAGTGGGAATATGTTTGTGGTTCAGTACAGTGATGCGGTTAGCTGAGCCATTCAATTCACACACGCAAACTTACAATGCAGCCATGTAAAAGAAAAAGTGCTAGTGTTAGTGTGTGTGTGCCACGTGAGAGAGAAACACTTTGAGAGGAGAGTGTTAGGCCATAAACTCTACACATGTACACAGATGTGAATGCATTGCAAGTGTTCTGTCCCGCTGTTAATGTATGTTGTTACTAGTTTGCTATTGCTTTCCTATTTATTCAGGAAGGTGGTGTAAATCAAATGGTTCATTGGCTTGTTCCTTTTTTAATAGTCTTTTTTAAGTAGTCAATCTAGTCAGTTTAGAGCAGAGCTATGAACCATGACTGGCTGCTTGCTATGGCTAGTCGGTGACAAGTAGCATTAAGGAGCGGTCACACTACACTTTTCGTTCCATTGACTTCCATTCATACACATGCAAATGCATCAGACCACAAACGCAAGCTCATGCATAAAATTTCGCATTTTGCTGTGTTCCAGAGTTTAAGTTTGGTGAACTCTGACCTGCGAATTCGCATCACGTGAAGACGTGTGACCAGTAGAATATCAATATGTTATGCCATGACCCCATGGCTGAATTAAAAGAACAATGTTTTTTTGCAGTAAAGTCGAGTAGATTGTATATTTTTTCCATTTTATATGTATTACTATTATGTTGAATTCATGTTTAGAGCGTGACGTCATATCACGACTGTTACAGTGTCCTAAAAAAATGTCACATGCTCAAAGTCTAGTGCAAAAATGCTAACATTATTGTTTAATACAACGTTTCCCCTCAAAATAGACTTTAGTCGTAATAAATATTTTAACTATTAAAATTCTAATGCTCTTTAATGTGATATGTTGTTTGAATTTTATTTTTGCTGTTCTGTAATGAAATAAAGTGAACAATCTCTGAAGTATTGCACATATACAGTATGGCTTGCAAGCTTCCCTTTAAATCACAAAATATGTATCAGAATATTATGACACCTTTTTTCTTTGTTTCACAATACTCAATGATTGTAAACTGAGAGAAGGAGTAATCGTGCTGAATTTTACATAAATAAATCACAACAATCAGGCACAGCCATTGATGCAGGCTGCAGAGGATTTTTTTTTATGCTATTTCAAGCTTCCTTTTTTTGAATGTGGAAGTATAATAAGGCCTTATTAAAGATTATTGGGTTATTACAGGCAGGTGTATTTAGTTAGGATTGGAACTAGACTCTGCTGGTCATAGCCCTCCAGGAACGGAATGGAATAGTCCTGATGCTAATGTCCACTATTAGATCCCTTGTGGCAGGATTGAAAATGATAAACATACTTGCGTTAAGGCTAATGTATTGAAGGCAACAACATGACCACAACAATGTGAGCAGAAGCCGATTCGTAGACCTGTGGAATGCATTAGATCAGGGATGAGCCTTCCCAAATCAAACCTTCCTGTAAGTTATCGTGAAGACTTAGGTTAGATTTTTATCAGGTGTATTTGATTAGGGATGCAGATAAACTATGCAAGACATTGGCCCTGGTTAGATGTTTATGGAGTATCATTGCATCTAAACAGGAACGGCACGTCCTGATTTTGCCATAGACACGTTCCTGGGTCAACATATTTTATTGATCCTGGAACAACATTCTTGTCCAAAAATTTAATCCTAACCATATCCCTACCCCTAAACCTAAAGGGTATAAACCTATAAGTTACCCCTAAAATCAAAAGGAAATGATAGGTGAATAACACTGATGTAGAAGCACTTTACCTTGGTTGAAAGCCCAAACTTGACCTAAACTGTAAACGTGTCCCTCAAATCTGATTGGTTGATTGGAATGTCCAGGAACATGTCGCACTTGGTGAAATCAGGTTCTGCACAGGAACGTGAGTCCATAGAAAAGGGCCTAACGTAAGGGCCTCCAACCCTATTCTTGGAGGGCCACAATCCAATTGAATCAGCTAATCAAGGTCTTCAGGATTACTAGAAACTTAGAATGCAAGTGTGAGCTAAACTGTGCAAGATGATGGCCCTCCAGGAGCAGGATTGGACACTCCTGGTCTAAAGTCTCCTAATGACCCATGCTGTACTGCACAAATGATTCCGGCCGCATGCTGACCTTTAGTGACCTTTCAGGGCAGCTTATCTTACTGTGCAGGGGAGTACGAGTGCGCTCTCAAAAACTACAAGGGAAAAAAGGGGGGATGGTCACAACGCGTGCGCATTTAGCCGAGACAGCACCCTCAGGGCCGTCTGCGATCTCGGTCTGGTCGCCTGCCTGTGCCGCAAGTATTGACTGAGTGTCTGATTGTCTTCAAACTGTCAGCGTGGGCTTATTGTGTTTCACAGCTTAAGAACAGCCTGAAGACAATGAGAAAAACTCCAGAACTGTGCTTTCATTCTCTCGCATCTCTCCACGTGGCAAAGTCTGAATGCTAATTTCACACCTGGACTCATTATTACGTTCCTCTTCAAATTCTCGGATTATTAAAAGTGCCAAATTCAGAACAGCACAACAGCGCCAATTACACCGCCACAAACTCCTTTCAGAAACGTTTATCACACCTTATTGTGCTTTGCCACGGGACCCGAATAAAAGAACTTGTGATAATGTGGTGCTCAGGGGAAAGGAGAAAAGAAATCAAATTGTCTATGTCGGCTAATCACTTCGATATATATCGCCACACTGTATTGATTCATATCCTGCCACGCGCGCCTGTTATACTGAGGAACAAATAAAGCGCAGAGGGAGCAAGTGATCAATTAGCCTCACATTATTCCTTTTGTCTGCCACAGCTGACTGGTCTTATCAACCACAACCACACAACTTCCCCTCTGGCTGTCGTCCCGAACCTGCTTCCAGAACCTGGCTTTATCAGAACCACCGCTGCCGTCTGGCTTTTTGCAGTGTGTGTGTGTGTGTGTGTGTGTGTGTGCTCTGAGCTCAACTCCCAAGAGTTTAACAGACAAGGGTGTGTGTGTGTGTGTGTGGCATTGACTCTCTCTGCGCTCGCAGCTCGCACACACACACTCCGTCTCGCAGCTGCGTGTATGACAGAGAGAGCAGTGTGCATGTGGACCACTGTCTCTCAGTCTGAGCCTGTGACAGTCCAGCTTGTGGAGGAGCACGCTCTCTTCATCTCTTCTCGCATGTGTGTCCTGCAGAAACCCGACAGAACGTAAGTCCCTGGTGTCTTTCGATGCTTTTGTTTCAGCTGTGCATGTGTGAGAGACACTTCAGACGTCCCTGTTCCCTCGCAGTTCTTCCTTCTGCTGTTTGAAAGTCTGTCTAGATGTGTGTTTGGAGTATAATAGCAGATGTTTAAGGTGATTGGGTCAGGTTTTGATTTTGGGGGGCTGGTATTAATGGGAAACTATGGGGGGTGGCAGTTATCCGCGACTCTCTGCATGTCACATCCAGAGAAACTATGAGATCGGCTAAGGTTTGTATTCATGGGCGCTTTGTTCTGGTGTGATGCAAGCACGTGTTTACAGGACTGGCTGATCGCACACCTGATAATTTAATGAATCTGCAAATACTGTATGACTTACAATCTGTCTGCTTACAGACCACACTGCACAAAATCCTTTCTTAAAACAAGATACATTACAAGATACACAAGATACAGAGAAATTGTTTGAAACAGAAGATTCTTTCCCCCATAGAATATATCTTCAATAAAGTTTATTTTTCTTACTTCATTGGCATCTTTCCTTGTTTAAAGTGTAAACCTCATTAAACAAGGAAAACATAACAGTGGGGTAAGAAAAATAATTCAAGATGGGTTCTTTCTGTGTGGGACAGGAAGTAATTATCTTGTAACTTGTGGGTGCACATAGCTATATTTGTATGAGGTTTAGCCTCTTAACGGTAATGTGTGTGTAATAGTCAATGATGAATAATGCTAAATGCTGAATAATTAATAAGACTCATAAAGCCCCAGCATGTGTTTGAGACTCTAGCTGCAGGGATTCACTTTAGCACTCCAAACTGGACACAGCACGCCAGCCATGCCCTCATCTCAGCAGCAATTACTGAATTAAAGGTGAAATGTAGTGGGAAATATTCCACTGTCAAATCATTTCTGCTCATTAGTAAATCTATGTGGAGAGGCTGATGTATCTTCCATCTCTCTTGATTTAATTCAGTGTGCTTAATTGGTTTGACCAAATTATGTTTTGTGTTGGCAAACAAATAACATAGCAAAGAACAAGAGAATACTATATAATGGGAAAAATTAGAACAAGAAGAACAGGGATAAGCAGAAACAATGGAAAAGTTCATACAAATTCTGTAATTATTTACTCACCCTCTTGTCAATCCAAACCCGTAAGCTGTTAGTGTTTTGTGGAGAACAAATGAACAATCACGTTGAATTGTTTTAAGACTTTAAGTGTTAAGACCATTAAGACTTGCATGCTATATTAATTTGAAATCTACTGAAGCCATCCAATAACTTTGTGATGAACAGTCTTTGCTAGAGTTGATGCTGTTTTTGTGTCAACAAATGTCAAACTTGGTGCATTGATGGACCATTTTTTGAATAAACTTTTGAACACAAATGAGATTTGAGAGCTTCCATTGAATGAACGATTTAATTTCTGTCTGTTCCTCACACAAAACTATTCTATGACATCATCTCTCTTTTATAGATGTTCAATGCAACCATAAAATCCGGTGAGGGTTCAAAAACGTGCTGAAAGCTGTTAGCATTAGCAGGTCTCCCAACTCTTTCACAGGTGCTCTGTCTCCATTGTTGTTCTGTTCCCTGGCTTGTTGAGTTCTTTTCTCTTGTTTCCTCCATTCAGTGCCATATGAGATCCTTTCTGTGTGTATGTGCGTGTTGTGTGAGTGTGTCTTTGTTTTGTTGCCAGGGCTTGGCTGAAGCAGGCAGCATCCATATTGCCCATGAGCGGAGACCCCACCCAACCACATTCACATGTGATGAATAAAACATGACATTGAGATTGTGCCTGGGCTGAGTGCAGCCGGGCAGTTCTGTTGACCCGTTTCAGAGAGCCACCGACAGGTTCGGACTAATTTGGGTCACTGTAAGCCAATATGAAAGAGGCACGTCAGTATCTACAGAGGATGAGTGAATCAGCAAGTCCAGAATGATCCAGCTTGGGTCCCTAGACTCCCCCAGCTGAGGGAAATATAAAGCAGGAACACGTTCAAAGGAAGTCAATGTTTATTCCCTTGGTATCTCTCTCTTTCTCTATCTCGCTCTATTTCTTTACCTCTCCGCCATTGTTGCGAGCATGTGCGGATTTGTGGAACATATACATCTTTTTCCCATTTTTCCCTGTGCCAATTTTAAGCCACAACCTAAGGAACAAAATAGTCATATTTGCACTCTCTCAAAGAAGGGAGTTTTATTTATGCAGAAATTGCAATTCATCTACAATGCAAATGCACAGCAAAGATAAAAAGATGACTGTTTACTTGTGTGTGGAAGGTAAAGATCCTGACCCACTCAAAGTTTGGCTGTTGTCGGTTCTGAGCGATTAGCATACCCAATCGCTCGCGGCCGTATATGGGTTTTTCTGTAGGTTCTAATGCCTACACGCTTTCTCTGAACAAAAGGGAAGCTTCCTGCCTTTTTCACCCTGCCGTATCCTCTTCATCTCTCTCTTTCACAGCTTGTTTTGTTTGTCTGCAGGGACTTGCGTGTATGTCTTCCAGATTCACACTTTCTAATGTTTTGTTTGCCCCCTTATGTATAATTTCTCTTGGTAGAGGTGGGTTGATTCACCTCTCCGCCCTAGGCAAGTGCCCTTTTTCTTTTTGAATGCCAAATATCTCCTCACCCACCCCCAAACTAAGCCTATGCCAACCCCACACTTCCTCCTAAAACCCGCCCTAAGGTACAAGGGTGTTTTAATAAGTAAGGAAAGGAGACCATTGCATCATACCTAGTCTTGCGAAACTAGACTTTAGAAAATCGGCATAAATCTGGCCCACTTCACAGCTTATCGGGCTGCCCCCAACTAAAGATTTTTCTAGTCAACTAGTAGTTGTTCATTGAAGCCATTAGTTGCCTATGATGAGTGGACTGATTAAAGGATCTGTCTTTCCAGAGTGCTTTGGATCTGTGTTTGGGTTCCTGTTTTCACTTGAGCTTGACCTCTCTCCAGCACCAGTTTTTGTGCCGTTGTTATGTTTGTTTGTTAGTTTATTATGTATTCTTACTTTAAATAAATGTGTGTTTTGAGTTAACTTGAGTTGAGCGTGGCCTCCCCATTTTTGTTACGCTGCCCTGAGCTAAGTAGTATGTAACAATATTAATTTAATTACTTAAGTATATACTGGGGGTGGAATATATGGCCTATTCCATGCTCAAGTGCACACATAAATCTGGCCGCAAAGCACTGGCAAAAGTAATGATTATGAATGTGTCGGAAAAAATAGCAAGTAGACATTTTAATTATTAATAAACTACTGTTTTCTGAGTCAGTGTCAGCTGCAAAGATGAATTTGACAATGTTGACTCGCAATCTCCACAGTATAATGGACGCACCTTTTAGAGAGAAATGCAACTTTCATATGGTGTATATAATCAAAGATAATTTTTTTCGATTTAAATTGGTTAGTTTAAAAGTAGACACTTCAAGCTTTCTATAGATATATTTTTCATGTCTGTAAGGCAAGTAGCCTATACACAGAGTTTCAGTTAATTTTCGTGACGCACTCCAGTTCAAGGAGACCGAGTCAGCAGAAAGCACATTCTGTGTGTTTTCTATATTTTACAAAAGCCGTTTTGTTGTTATTGTGAGTTTACACAATAAAAAGACCCTTTACAGTTTCAAATGATGTATTATGTTATCTCTATGACCAAAAATAAATTATTTTAAGTTGTTTCCCTTTTATCAGGAAAAAAGGCAAGTGATCATGCCGGCCCCTCTGTTATGCAGTAAGCGCACTATACTTTAGCTTCCACATTACGCAAATACACTTGGATATGCACATAATAGTACAGCACACTTATCTAGGTTAAAGGGTTAGTTCATCCAAAAATGAAAATTCTGTCATTTATTACTTACTCATGTTGTTCCACACCTGTAAGACCTTCGTTAATTTTCGGAACACAAATTAAGATATTTTAGTTGAAATCCGATGACTCAGTGAGGCCTGCATAGGGAGCAATGACATTTCCTCTCTCAAGATCCATAAAGGTACTAAAACATATCTAAATCAGTTCGTGTGAGTACAGTGGTTCAATATTAATATTATAAAGCGACGATTTTTGGTGTGCCAAAAAAAACTAAATTACGACTTATTTAGTGTTCATTATTATTTAGATTTCAAAATAATGCTTCAGGAAGCATCGGAGCATAATGAATCAGAGTGTCGAATCAGCTGTTCGGAGCGCCAAAGTCACGTGATTTCAGCTGTTGGCAGTCTGACACGTAATCTGAATCATGATTCGACACACTGATTCATAACGCTCCGAAGCTTCCTGAAGCAGTGTTTTGAAATCGGTCATCATTAAATAAGTCATTATTTTGTTTTTTTTGGCACACCAAAAATATTCTTGTCACTTTATAATATTAATATTGAACCACTGTACTCACATAAACCAATTTAAATATGTTTTTAGTACATTAATGGATCCTGAGAGAGGAAGTGTCATTGCTCCCTATGCAGGCCTCACTGAGTCATCGGATTTCAACTAAAATATCTTAATTTGTGTTCTGAAGATTTTTTGGGTGAACTAACCCTTTAACGTTAGAGAGAGCGGCCATGTAAACTTGTTACTTCTTACATGTTTCAAATTATAAGCCATGTTTGTGGTCGATGGATGGTAGGCAAATGTTTGGATTTCCTGTCCGACATAATATAATTACCACAAGGACCCGCCATTAACGATCTGTCCCTCATGGACTGCGTGACTTCGCCACTTCCTGTATTTGTTTTTTTTTTTTCAGCGACTAATCGACTAATAAAATTTTTGGTTGACTAAGGGCCCGTCCACACGGAGACGCGTTTTTGTGAACATGCACAAATTTTGTCCAGACGGATCCGGCAATTTCCGAAGGTGAAACCACTATTTTTTGAAACCGGGACCTACAGTGGATAAATCTGAAAACGGCGTCTTTGTGTTTTCGTGTGGACAGCCTATCTGTATATTTTGTGAAACGATGATGTCATCACCCCACGTGTCGACCCTAGTCAGACGCTGATAACAGCACAAAACAGCTACAACAACAATAGCAGACTCTAGATGCTTGTGTTCGTGCTGCAGAAGCTACTTAGTCAAAATAAACTGTTATTTCTAAACTTTACTATAGTTTATATACAACGTGCAAGGTTTATCCGCATGCTCCAAGTCTTATTCGCTGTTTTAAGTGTATCTCTGTGGCAGAATTACAGCGCCACATACTGGTCTGGCATGTATACTACATCGTTTTGAGTCCTTTCAAGGGTTTAGTGTGGATGCAGATATTTCATGAGACAAGGAAAAAAAAGATCGGATAGGGTAAGCTCTGGCTTTGTGTGGACGTAGCCTAAGCCTCTTCTTTTCAACTATTAGGGGGCAGTCTTCGTAGCTTAGTCTATAATACCTGGAGAAAGTTGTCCATTCACATTCCCAAGTTGGGAATGGTTGTCCTGGAAGTATGTAGGCTAATTTTAAATCTGCCATCTTAGCTAATGGGAATCCTAGAAGTTTTTGAGTCAATCAGCTGATCCATAAAGGCCATGTGATTAATCCAGAAGTCTTCAATTATGCTCCCTGAGCCCACTGCCTTGCAAATTTACTTCCAACCTGCTTCAACACATGTTTGTGAATTTCAGGTGACCATGAAGAACTTGATTAGCCCGTTCAGGAGTGTTTGATTAAGGATGAAGCTAACTCGACAGAAGTGTGTCTCCAGGAGCAGGGTTGAAGATCTCTGGACTAATCACTGCAAGAATCTTTGCTATCCTGCAGGTGTGACAGCAGAAATGTCTGAAGTCTAAAACCGGGCACTGGAAAAGTTGAAGAACGAAGGCTTTTGGAATCAGAAGGTGTAGCTATGGCTTCTACCAGACCAGTGCCAATCAGCCAAACCCTGACCCCTAGATTCTGGCTTAAGATCACCCAGTTAGACAGGATGAAGCTGTCTGAACAACATGTAATGGAACCACCAAAAGATAGCTTTGTTATTTTTGCTGTTTAGGAATGTGTCTGAAATTGATGATATGAGCTTGTCTTCATTTCAAGCACAGAATGATTAATTCTGCTTTTTACTGCAGAACTATTAGCACATGCAGAGGTTTTTATCAGCATAAAGTCTAGTCCACTTTGCATATTTTACGCCAAGAACAATCCAGTCAGACAGGAAGAGATCATATGACTGGCATGTAAAGAGAATGACCAGTTTATTTTAGTTTATTTTGTTCTCTGAATTTGAAATGGATGATACAGGTCATCCTTGTTTTATAGCCAACATGATTTATTCTGCTTTTTACTGCAAAGCTATTAGTACACGTGAATGGTCTCTGATTAACCAACCTCTTAATCACACTGTTTACCTAAGCACCTTTTTTAGGGGCAGCTTTATGTCTCTCTCCCTCTCTCTGTCAGTTTTTTCCTCAATCCATCTCTGCCACTAACCCAATCTCATTAATGATCGATCGATATAGGTCGGCTATGTTCTATGGCTGGAGTCTGAAGTGGTTATAAGCCGTGGTTCTCTGGATGGGGCTGATGTGGAGAACCGTGCTCTCTCTGGTGGAGGCTGCAGTAATTAGCTACTCAATGTTATGGCACTACATCAATCAGAACCTCTTTTCATCCCGCCAGTACCATGATTGGACCGTTTGTTCTAGCTCTCGTGGGCCAGTGTTCAGACACTGTGGCTGTTTTCTCTGTACCTCTAGAGCAGAGCTGATAACAGGTCTTGTATGTGACTGAAGCTCTCAGTGGATGCAACTGATTTACATGTTTTTTAGCAAGAGAGTTTCAATAATAAGGTAAAAAGAACATGGCACCAATCCTGACATGATGTTTGTTAGATCCACACATCTTCACACTCTGACTGTGTGTCAAGGTTAATAAGTCTCTCTGACTTATGAGTGAATCTGACTTCATACCAACAGACAAAATTCTGGATCTGCGAATCTACTTAATCTAAACTGGCAGGATATCAGAGGTCTTGATCTCATAGAAGAATCACAAAAGGTAAGATATTTGAGTCAGTACAAGATCATAATATTCAATTTTACTTTTTCCTCGCTGTTTTCCCCTCAGTTCTTGTTCTCTTGCTCTCATCAGTGGGTGTGATTTAATGAGATTAGCTTTGTTAGTGCAGGTGTAGAACATGCTTTAGGCAGAGATGGGAATAGAACAGACAAATGCATTTTGATACCAAAACATTTTAAATAATTCAGTCATGATGTTGAGTTTCATAATAAAAAAAAATACAGATACAGAGTTTTCCTGTGTTCTTGTCAGTTCTGATTTTTGCTCTGCTGATAGGAGTTCATCATCCTTGATGTTCAACAAAACATGAAAGAGAAACACATATGTCTGCTATTCTGTTGTGTTTCTAAGAGCCCTAAATGCCAGGATGTTCCATCAGATTTGTAGCTTTAGAAATGACTTTGAGACTGCTCAGATGTGCTGGATCAAAATGGACCACACGCAGTTCACAGGCCATGAAAACCTGATGGTGTGGAACAGAGTAGGCAGGACGGTCATTTCAACTGCTAGATGAACGGCCAATCTAAGAGGCAACTTTAGCATTATACTCCTCAGGGCCATAATAAAATTCACCTTATTTACTGCCACAAAGTGGGTCTAAGTGTGTGTGTGTGAGAGTGTGTGTGTGAGAGAGAGTATGTGCATGGGTGAATGTTCAGCCTCAACTGCATTTGTGAGGCAAACAAATCTTGACAGCAAAACAGAATTAGCCTACAATACAACAGTATTAGCCAACAGCTCCTCAGAATTACCTCAAAACACAAGAGAATTACCCCACAACACAATGGAATTAACCTACAATATAACTGCATATTTTCAGCTAAATTCAATTTTAAGTTCAATGAAAAATGGTGTATCACCTCATCATGCTGTAAGGAAACAGTTGCTAATAGTGTCAAATTATTCTGTAGGGCATGAAATATGTAGTTTACTTTACAATGGAAAAAGGTTTTTCAACTCATATTTTAATATTCTGTATCTTGACAAATAAAATCATATCGTAGAAACCGAAAAAAGTAAAATATATGCAGTAAAAGAGGTTGAGCCAAAGTCACTTTCAATCAACTCAGCTCATTCTAAAGCCATCTTGGTAACACCCCGGGCAGCCTTTTTTTCTAGTCATGCAAGTACAGCTTATCTACTTCAATTAGGGCACAGACAAATCTCCAGTGTTTTTCAAGCTTATGTTTTAATATCATTTCACCAACAGCCAGGGAAAAATCAATTTCTTTAGCTTAACAGGCTCAAAAAACATATGTTTTTCTTGGTCAAGATAACAAAGTTACGTCCTAGACCAGAGTAAAAGACCAAATGATACCTTTCCCTTTGATTGGCTCTTGTAATGTTTGACTTTTTTTTTTTTTTATCTGGGACTTGCTTTCTATAGACCTTATGTAGCCCCACCCCTTTTCAGCACTGCACTCGTCTTTTGTCTTCCAGTTTGTATTTCCACAATGATCTTACATACTTATGAATGAACAGCTCGTTTTAAATGTACTGACATTTCTTAAGACATTTGCTTTAAACATTACAATGCTTACAATAACTTTCATGAACTCTGCAACAAGTAAATCCACTTCACCAGCTTATTATTCTTTGACAGCGATACCATGTACAGAGCTACCGCAAAAACAGAAGTTCAAAGACAATATTATAAAGATGGTGGCGCGCTTGTTTCTCTGTCACACAAGGTCTATAGAACACATAATTTTGTTCAATGCATAGTTTGACTCATCTCATCATGTGCTTGTTGTACATAATTATCATTATGAAATGAAGAAAATCATTTAATAAACTGAAAACTGAGGTGTACATCTACATGTCAAGGTGAAGTGTTTAGTTAATGCACTACTAGGGGCACCAAACGTAATTCCTGTCAGCCATTGCTCAACAAACAGGCAGTCTTAAAGGCTGCATCCTTCGAAGGACTTGGATTTCAAAGGCTGCAAAGGAGGTCATACTGAGCAACAGTGTTACCAACTGCTTTTAACTGAAAGTAGCTAAAACTGGTAGCCAAATGTCACTAGATGACATCATAATGGCAAATTCACTGATCTATATAAGTATGAATCTAGTCTATAATCTAGATAAGGTTTGTCCAAGAAGTTGCTAGATTTGTCCCTAAACTTTTGAAAAAAGTCTCAAAAGGGGTGGGGAAGTCACTAAATCTAGTGACAAAATCGCTAAATTGGCAACACTGCTGAGCAGTGTTATATGGGATGGTCTATCCTATCGCCTGTGACAGGAAGTTTGTCCTGGACTTATTTTTAAAACTGGCTAAAAACAAAACGGTTCACAACCTGTCTAAATATGTTCACCTTGGTCCATTAATGTACATAATAAAGAGTAAATAAAATTGCATCTTGGTAAGATATCAGTGAACATGATATACAGTACAGTCCAAAAGTTTGGAACCACTAAGATTTTTAATGTTTTTAAAAGAAGTTTCGTCTGCTCACCAAGGCTACATTTATTTAATTAAAAATACAGTAAAAACAGTAATATTGTGAAATATTATTACAATTTAAAATAACTGTTTTCTATTTGAATATATTTCACAAAGTAATTTATTCCTGTGATGGCAAAGCTAAATTTTCAGCATCATTACTCCAGTCTTCAGTGTCACATGATCCTTCAGAAATCATTCTAATATGTTGATCTGCTGCTCAAGAAACATTTAATGTGTACAATTGTACAAAATATTTGTGTACAATATTTTTTTTCAGGATTATTTGATGAATAGAAAGTTCAAAAGAACAGTGTTTATCTGAAATCTAATCTTTTGTAACATTATAAATGTCTTTACTACCACTTTTGATTGATTTAATGCATCCTTGCTGAATAAAAGTATTAATTTCTTTAATTTCTTTTCAAAAAAATAAAAATAAAAATTCTTACTGACCCCAAACTTTTGAACGGTAGTGTATAATGCTACAGAAGCTTTGTATTTCAGATAAATGATGTTCTTTTGAACTTTCTATTCATCAAGGAATCCTGAAAAAAAAAGTACACAACTGTTTTCAACATTGAAAATAATCATAAATGTTTATTGAGCAGCAAATCAGCATATTAGAATGATTTCTGAAGGATCATGTGACACTGAAGACTGGAGTAACGATGCTGAAAATTCAGCTTTGCATCACAGGAATAAATTACTTTGTCAAATATATTTAAATAGTACACAGTTATTTTAAATTGTAATAATATTTCACAATATTACTGTTTTTTTACTGTATTTTTAATTAAATAAATGTAACCTTGGTGAGTAGACGAAACTTCTTTTAAAACATTAAAAATCTTAGTGGTTCCAAACTTTTGGACTGTACTGTGTATATATATATATATATATATATATATATACACACACTATACTGTACTGTATATATATATATATATATATATATATATATATATATATATATATATACACATTAGATTATTAGAGTGAGTAGAACCTAATACTTACATTTAAAAGTGCAATCCAGCAATTTCCCTCAAAAAATCCTGTTGTCACTGCAATAAATTCTGGGGTATGTGAGTTTACGAAGGGCCCATCTGTTGTATCCTTCGAAACGTAGAGTGGATTTTGAGGGTGCATTTGAATGAGCCTTCGAAATGGGACAGCCTTAATCACACCGTTGTGACGCAATTGGCCTTTGAATGCAACCTTCGAAGGATGTAGCCTTTGCTTTGGTACACAGCAATGCCATATGTTGAGCCAAATTTAGGACTGGAACAGGAACTGATATAGAGCAGGCTTTATCTCTTTGTCAAACAAAATAGCATTATAGCTGTATACTATTCAACGAGCAATAATTTGTAGCTGCAGGATATTGCGTTTATTAAATAATTTTAATGTGAGCTTGTGCAGTTTGTCATTTATGTCACTGAACATTGCTCTTGCATGCTATTTTATTAGCTGTAAACAAAAATATTGGATATGGGCAAATGCTTCCAAGAAAGAAAAAAAAAAAAATCTTCAAAAGAAACTCAGTGGGGGATTTGATTTACTGAGCCACATAGTACCATCTGGAGACGGGCAAGCTTTCCCCAATACAGAGTAGTTACATTACCCCACCCACTGACAAACATGCACATGCAATTTAACATGGCAGGTTTAGACAGTATAACATGTAACAATGTATCTTGATATACAGCATGTATAGCCATTTACAGGCATACACTAGAGTCAAACAGAATTTCACATACAATTAAGGAAAACTGAGAGCAAAAGAGAAATTTCTCTCACCCATAGCAATAGCAGCATGACAAACCATTTTACAGAACATAAAGAACAAAGCAGATTTCAACAACACAAAAAGCAAAGCTTTAATTAAGCATAATGTTAATTAGTGTCGGTGTGGTGGAACACTTGTTCTGTCTGATTATCAGCTAATTAATCTCCAGAGAGAACACACTGAGCTCAGAGAGACAGATTAAAATCCAGAAACCAGCATGACCAGCGGCCTGAGAAAGAGAGAGATTTCTAATAAAAAAAGGTAAAAAAATGTCTGTATGTGTAATGTTAAAAGAGCTGTGTGGCAAGCGACCAAGTATACTAAGCAAATTTCTAACAACCCAGGCAATTAGATTCCACCTCCTATATTCAGCCAATCCCATTCGGTTTCTCTCTGTGATTCCCAAATGGGGTGGAGTCCAAACCTGTCTAAGATGGAGCCTGTTTACCCTGCTAACAAGATCTAAACCCTTAGGGGCATCGACCGCTGTCTGCGAGAGTCAAGTGTGTGTGTCTTCAGTATTAGCTTTCTGCTTTACAAACATCTTCTCTAAGGGGTGAGGGGGTGAAACATCTAAAACCGGAATGCTTTGGCTTCCCATAATACCCTGTACTCTTCTGTTAGCTATACAGTAAGTGCTATTACATAACCCATTTTTGAAGACTAAATATGTCCTTTATGGATGAACATTCCATTGCAGACGTCACAAGTGTAAAACCTTAGGACAGAAACATCATTTATGCAAGTACACAAATGGATAGCCAGTGCACTGCAAGTGTGCAGACGACAACATTGTCAAAATGATTCCTGTTCACACGGATCCACGAAAACGATTAAAAACACTGTATTATGCATTCCAGGCCAGTATTTGGTGAGGGTCACTTTGTAAAGAAAAAAACTATGCACCTATAGACTAAACACAAAATACACATGCACGTGACGTCACCATTACAAATTCACATTTTTGAGAGACAATAACGGTATTGTTTTCAAAAACTTGCACTTTGAAACCCGTTTTCAAAAGTTTGCATTTTCAGGCCCCCAAAATGCCATTGTCGTGTATATGAACGGCCAAAACGCATAAAAAGTTTTCCATTTTCAGTTGAAAACGGTGTTGTTTAACAGCGCATCGATGTGTTCTCGGGTTCTAAAGGGTGTAATAAAGGGTGTCAAATCTTCGGTCCAATCAAATGCTCTCTAGAATCCGCCTCCTCCTACACTCTTACAGAGACTGAAGCCTCAGTCATTTATTTACACATTTACTAGTTTCTACATGGTGAATGGCACATAGTGCACTATATAGAGAATAGGGAACGATTCAGACAGTGTAAATATGCTTTCCATTGATGCTAATGAAGTTCGTTTTCATGTTAGTTTCACATGAACCACCGCAACGCGAGCAGCACAGTCTGCTCTGGCCCAGAGACACGAGAGCACGGAGCGGATCATATGCGCGAGTCGGCACAGACCACAAAAGGTATCAGACCCATTTGAATTCTTCACAGAATGCTGTATATAAGCGATATAAAGGTTAGAGATTAGAAGGAAACAGAGATTTTAAAGAGTCTAACGGCTCTGGCTGACCTGTGACATATACGAAACACTATTGGCTATTTAAAAAAAGGGGCAGGGCTGTTTGATATGACACCCTGTCTTCCTGTTTCAGTTGAAATTACGTCAACACATTGAATAATGCTGCATTTTCCAACACTCTTCAGTGGGCCTTTAAAGGGTTAGTTAGCCTTGTTTACTGAAATCACGTGACTTTGGCAGTTTGATACATGCACTGAACCGCTGATTTGAAACAAAAGATTCATAAGGCTTACGGATAAATCTTATGGGTGTGGAACGACATGAAGGTGAGTAATTAATGACAGAAATAATGACATTTTTGGGTGAACTAACCCTTTAAGTAGCCAGCCAACATGTTTTAAAAGCTATCATTGCTAACAAGATTCTGTCCTACGTACCTGTTGCTCTGTTACAACAGTAGTTGAAAGTAAAAAAACATATCATAAATGCAAACAGTTTTTTGAACTAATGTAGGCTACATACTCCCTTGCACCAACCAAATGGTCAATGCTTGGCTGGTTAGCATTACCCCATTATTACTCTATTAGTTCTTGCTGTCTACATGCTCTGGGGTCTAAAAGTTTAGCAATGTATTGTAATCTACACTAATTAGTATCTCTCTCTCTCTCTCTCTCTCTCTCTCTCTCTCTCTATATATATATATATATATATATATATATATATCATTTGAGTAAAAATGTGTTTTCTTTACCAAGAAAGCAGCCAGATGACAACCACTATTTTCTGTTTCAAACTTTCACATAGCATCTTTTGGTTATAAAAACATTAAAAATTCAAAGGTTTATTATAAAGAAAACGATCCCCCCCCCCTCCCCTCCCCCTCCCCTCCCCCTAAAATGCAATAAATCCATGACATTTTTTTTTTTTTTTTTTTAAAAATGCAATTAATCCATCAATATAACAGTTATTTTTCATATTTAAAAAATACACAACAAAGTATGTTGATTCACATATATGACAGCCTCTTAACTTTGTCAATACAGTAATAATCTTATATGCAGGCATATAACTAAGAATACATTCAGTCATCGCTCCCAAAATGAATTCAAAGAGTCATCTTGTTAATGTTATAAATCAATTATGTCTCTGTTTGTCATGACCGATTAAAGAGTATCTGGCGCCACAGCACGGTTAAAATAAACACATTTGTCGAGTACATTGGTATTAAAAACGGCTTTTAAAAACTGTTCATGGTTCAGTTTTGGGGACAGCCGCCATTTTTCCTCCTCTCGACTCGAGTGCCTCATCTTCTTAATCTCCTCACGTAAATGATTACATTTCCATGACTTACGTTTCTTCCCCACCGCAGAATCCACCACAGGTTCATCAATGCTGTCAAAATGATTCATTTTTCTGTTTTTGTTGATCACAAAGTACAAATCAGACAAGGGAAACTACGATGCCGGGTGTATTCAGAGCGCCGCCATTACGGTTTACAGTGCGTGGAATGGTGCGCTGTGATTGGTTGAGCGGATATATTGCATTCTGCAGAGAAGGGAGACTGGCGTTTGTCGCGTTTTGGAAAGAGGGAGAAAACATGACAGAATAACATGACTGATATCGCATAATGTGCAAAATTAATAAATGACTTTTTAATACTGACAAGATACAATACTGATTTTGGCGTAAACTCTATATATATATATATATATATATATATATATATATATATATATATATATATATATATATATATTCCCTGTTTGCTGTCTATGCAGTCACAGATCAGAATAGTTACCCAGTGAAGGTTTTGGGACTGTGCACGTCCCTATTTGAGCCATCAGCCAATCAGCTTTATCATGACATAATTTTCCTGCAGTTCCAGAGTGATTAGTCACATGGCAGATATAAAATCGTGTACTTCCGGAGGTGCCATTGAGATTAATGAGAATGCTAACAGATATGTATGTCAGACCTCCTGGTGGCAATGCTGAGAATATAACGTGTATTCGTGTTGTGTTATGAATTGCCTTTTGTCATATTTCAAAACACGGCAATGCGTGAAATTGAGCTTGATGCTCCTGTGTTCATGTACTTGTGTGGAGTTTGTTTTTGAGCCTTGATGTGACATATACTGTACATATGTACAACTCATCCTCAACAAGAGAGCAGAGAGAAAAATATGGGAAAAATAGTAAAAAAAAAAAAAAGGATTATGTGGGGTTAGTAATTGTGTTGACCTTCAGTTGGTATTTTGTATCCAACATTGACAGCTCCATCAGAAAGCAACAGTAAACTGCCCACTGGCACAGTGCAGCAACTGTCTGGCCACTTTAATTCAGCACATTTCTAATGCAAATTGAAGTCAGTGTAGACACCATTTGTCCATTGGAGGCTCAACACCTCCATCTCCAATTTATGTAAACAGTTTTCGTCCTTACAACCCCTCCTCTGCCATCCACACTCGGTGCTTGAGAACTTCATAGACCATTCTGAAAACAAAGTGGCCATCATTTTCAACTCCAACGCCTCTGACAGTGTCCATCACCTGGTCCCATCTCCCACTCTTCTGCTAACTAGGTTCTTATTGCCTGCTCTTCTGCCATCCTTGTCTGGGATGAGCAAATACTCTAGTTTCTCGTCAAAAATTGTGCAACCACCTATTATGTCCCTTTTAACAAGATGTTATATAAGTCTTAGGTGTCCCCAAAATGTGTCTTTGAAGTTTCAGCTCAAAATACCCCACAGATCAATTATTATACCATGCCCAAAATTAAAATACCATTTTTGGGTGGAAGCTAAAAACCACTATCCTTGTGTGTGTGTCTTTAAATGCGAATGACCTGCTGCTCCCCACCCCTGCATTTTTAGAACACCATTTCCTGGATGAGATGCTGTAAAGATGCTTTTCTGTGCTCATTGATAAAGCCAACAACAGAACATTTAGTTTTTTTTTTTATCACGTAGCTGAGACATTCTTGTGTTTTCACTAGCTGCTCTAGCAATAAGATAACATTGCAGACTGTGTACAGCTCACTCAGGTGAGGATCTAAGCTAATAGGGCAGATTCCGTCACCAGATGATACCAATCCCGACCATTCAAGCTTTATGTAATATGTCAGCTCTGTGTTTACTGTTAATGTTAACTCCTTACATCCTGAAGACATTTTAATGATTTCACATCTAAGTGGCATACTTAAAAGTAATGGCTTATGGAGAAAAAAAAAAAGAAAAAAAAAGATATCATCAAGGACATGGTCTTATTTGATAGAAAATAGATTTGTATCATGTTTTGAGGTTCTTCTGTTACAAGACTGCTGAGAAAAACCCAGAAAAAGTGATGTAATTTATTGATTTATTAGTTATTATTCATGCTTGACATGATTATTAGAAAGTATATATGACAGATAATAAAATCATAACATTTTGGAACCATGATAGCATTTTTATCAAAAGTCCGAAAACCTCTCCAAACAAATGGTCTGAGTATTTTAATGAACATAAGAACTTCTTATATGTGTAAATGCCACAAAGCATAAACATAATATATAATTACATAGAATAAGTAACAAGTAATAAGATCTTGATTGATGTGTGATGATCTTCAGTTGTGCACTCCTATTCTATGGCTCATGGTATATTAAGAGCAATTAATCTGACAGTCTGAGCAATTAATCCAATCCAGGCGTGTTCCAACTTGACACATCATACCTGAGATCCAGTTTCCATTGCTTGAACTCTCAAATGACGATGGAAAACAGTGACACGAGTGAATCTCGGAAGTCCTACAGCTTTAGCCAAGCAGCATGTCATGTCACTCCATGAGGATTTTCTCAAGATACGTTGTGTGTGGGCTTGTTTGAAACAAGATGACCTGCATTAAATAAATATGTGCGATTATGGTTTACTAATGTTTTTCCAAGTTACAAAGCATAATGTGGCATAAAATTCATGTGTATCGGTGGAGACTTTTTGCAGTTTCACGTCAATAAATTGCGTTTGGTTCGTGAGATCAGCCTGGTGACTAACGATCGAGTCATATAATGTGATTAATGATCTGTGGTCAACCGATCTGAGCATCCCTAGTTCAAACACCATGTAAAAGTACATTTTGCACAATAGGTCCCATTTAAAGGTGCTAAAGAGGATGTTTTGTTTTATACATTTTTGCAATATTACTTGAAACTGTCTTTACTAACTGATAAAAGACTATTTATTAGGTGTACTGAAAGTAATAATATTAATATACATCATCTGTGCACGAGGTAGGGCCTTAAAAACATCAGCCAATCGTTTACGTGATCATCGCGTAAACGATTGGCCCTCTGGCTTGTCAATCACTGCCGTGACGTTCCTTGTGAGAGACGTGCACAGATTGGCACTCTGGCTTGTCAATCACTGCCATGACGATCCATGTGAGAGACGAGCGCGGCTGCGCTCTCCAGTAACTTTCCACATTCCACAGGCGCTGCATGTAATGTTTTTGTCAGGAGACAGGAATAACAACTGCAGATTATGAGTTACCTGCGGTGAGTCCGACATAATGAATCCAAAAAACACGACACAGCGAATGCCGGTGGTAAACACTCGTGTTTCAATACTCGTGCACGAGTTTTGGGAGGCGTTCCTTTGAAACTCAGTAACAGTCTTTGGATTCTCAGTTGACGAAAAAATCCTCTCTATCACCTTTAAGGTCAGTCCAGATCCCCAAAGACCCTCTTGGGATGATTCTAAAGGCCTCAATAGGGGGCCCAGCAAAAACCCAGACTTTTTTTCCATTTTATTTTTTATTTAAATGGCCACTTTGGTCAAGTAAGCTACAATGAAGACTTGATGATTAGAGATTTTTGAATACAGGGGTATCCAAACCTACTCATGGAGGGCTACCTTGTTGCAGACTTCAGTTCACTCATTGCTCCAAATTACCTGCCCTTTATTTACAAGTGATCCTAAAAACCTTGATTAGTTGTTTGGAGCTAAATTCTGAAGGATGGTAGCCCTCCATGAACAAGGTTGGCTACTGTTGATGCAATATATGGGCTCCCCCTTAAAGGGATAGTTCACCCAAAAATGAAAATTTGATGTTTATCTGCTTACCCCCAGCGCATCCAAGATGTAGGTGACTTTGTTTCTTCAGTAGAACACAAATGATGATTTTTAACTCCAACCGTTGCCGTCTGTCAGACAAATAATGCTAGTGGATGGGAACTTCTACTATAAGAGTAAATAAAACTTGCATAGACAAGTCCAAATTAAACCCTGCAGATCGTGACGACACATTGATGTCCTAAGACACGAAACGATCAGTTTGTGCGATAAACCGAACAGTATTTATATATTTTTTTAACTCTAATACACCACTATGTCCAACCGCGTTCAGCATTCGCTTAGTGATGTCTGATCGCGCTCTGACAGTGGCAGTGAAGCCTCGCGCATATACTTCAGTGAGAGCGAGACATCACTGCCGCTGTCAGAGCGCGATCAGACCTTACTAACGAGTGCTGCACACGGTTGGACATAGTGGTGTATTAGAGTTAAAAAATGATATAAATACTGTTCTGTTTCTCGCACAGACCGGTCGTTTCGTGTCTAAGGACATCAATGTGTCGTCACGATCCGCAGGGTTTAATTTGGACTTGTCTATGCAAGTTTTATTTACTCTTATAGTAGAAGTTCCCATCCACTAGCATTATTTGACTTACAGACGGCAACGGTTGGAGTTAAAAATCATCATTTGTGTTCTACTGAAGAAACAAAGTCACCTACATCTTGGATGCGCTGGGGGTAAGCAGATAAACATCAAATTTTCATTTTTGGGTGAACTATCCCTTTAAGACCTCCTGAAGTGGTTTATCCCAAAACCTAGCACTTCACACTCGCCACACTCCATCAAGTTGTTGACAACAAATAGTCAGTGGCGGCTCATCAGGGGAGGCAAGGGAGGCATAGTTATTCATTTTTCATTCAATTTCTAATAATGTGAATGTCTTGTTTGTAATTTCACCATTTTAACACATAAAATATACTGAAGTTGGAACCACCACTGCTCTTCCCTGAACGTTTCGAATCTGCCGTTCGGAAAACCGTGACAAGGCAAGTCTGAGGGGACAGAGAAAGGGAGGGGGAGGGAAATCCATAGCCAGAGCCCTTTGCCTCTGCTGGTAAAAAAAAAAAAAAAAAAAAAAAAAAAATAGCCAATCACCATTGAGTATTTCACTTTCAGCAGTTAGTGTTAAGAAAAAATACATTGCAGAAGAAGCTAGCCTCCCTTGGTATATCAACCAATCATCACAGACATGTAAATTATGTGATATTAGCATTGAACTGCTCCCAGCAACTACCTTAATTATGGAGAGTAGAGATATTAAATCACCAACAAATTTACCAAGATACCATTTGAGCAGCAGCTACAAATTAAAAATGAAGGAAGACCCCACACCGAAGTTGCACATAGGCTACACAGCAATCAGCTTCACTAAACGGCTGAACATGCTCTTTTAACACAGACATTTAAAAGGGCAGAAGGATGGATTTTTTTCTTCAAGTGACAGGCTAGGTGAGTGAAATTATATCTATATTGTCTTGCTGTATATGTGTCATTTTCTTTTACATTTTATGTTTAAAAGTGACCTAAAAAGCCATTTTAAAGCAGAAAACTCGGGAGGGGATCCCCAGACGGATACAATAGTGTGCCTCCTCTATTTTAAACTCCATGAGCCGTCAATGGAAATAGTGCAGCCAGGATCAGGGTGTCAGCATAAGTTGCAGCAGGGATGAAATAGCTGGATTTAGTCACAGCAGTAAGTAAATAAGTAACATACTTGAAACACAATACTCAGGAGTATACTGGAACTTAATGTCAAACACTGGAATAGAACAACCAACAATATAAAGATGAGAACGGACCAAGAACTGAACAAACACAGGGTCTAAATAGACAAGCTGACTAATTGATGAAATTAACAACTGGTACAAATCCAAACCAAATCATTGAGAAAACATAGAAACTAACTCAGGAAAACCCTCGTGCAAAACCCTCCTAAAACAAACACAAGAACAGATCACGGATAAGGATTAGGCCTTAGTTCAATTAGGATATGTAAGTATCTTTTATAAACGTACACTTGAAAAAACATTACAGGTGTGCATCTTAAGACAAAACAATGGTAGTGACATATTTTACAATATGTCAGTACAAGTTGCTTTCAGTTAAAACAGCTCAAACATGCATTTTAGTCTAGGACTAGCATAAGCCTTGTCTGTGAAACCGGGGGTTAGAGTTTCAAATTGATTTAAATTGTTCTCTCAATACCTTCATCCCTGTATCAGCCCTTCCAGACACTCTGATCCATATTTTCTTGTCTGCTAGCTAGCCCAGATCTCATACTTCTCCAGGTCAAGATATCTGAACTGCCAAAACGCCAACTTTAAAATGAAGCCTCACTTTAATATTCACCTACTCTAGATTACTCACCTCACACAGGGATTATTGTCTTTTTATAGCGGTATTTCAATCAGAAAAATTGTTTGACCCATATGCAATGTCCTAATAACCATGTTAGTATATTTGAGATTTAGAGAAAATGAATGCATGTCTTCAGCTCTGGTATATTTATAGACTGGCGGGCGTAAGTGTTTTTGGGCATGTCCGGAAGGAGGGTGCAGGGTCGGGATGTGGTTGCGTGGCACAGCTAGTTTTGGCGTCTCGAAGCCAAAGACAAAAATATACACACAAATCCACACCCAAGAGGACTAACCTGAACAAACATCTATAGTTATTCACTCTAGCACTCTCATCAGACAAGCAGATTTGAAAAAGCAAATAAATAAATTCAGAGAGTATTTACCCACATTTCTTCAGGGGACACAAGCAGCTCGCTTAAGCAAAGGTTACACCATTCTTCTGCAGGAACATTCTGCCGCTGAGGATATATTTGGGAAGTGAAATATTGAACTAATATGAAGTTTTGTTTGTTTCTATGTCTTATGAGTTGGAGTCATGCTTCACAAGTGTCATTTTGGTTTCTGAGAGGAGCCGGTCAGAATACTGAGAGGCCAGGTCAGGTTAAGTCAGATCAGCATGATGAAGCATATCCTCAGGGTCAAACTTCACACATAATCACATACTAATCTACTAAATCTACAACTGGTATATAACAGTGTGTGTGTGTGTGTGTGTGTGTGTGTGTGTGTGTGTGTGCGGAAGCTAGATATTTTACTTCATAACTTGTTTAAATATGGATATTTTTTACACAAATGCATCATCCTTTATTAATCCCCTGGAGCACACGTTTATGATGGATAGATGTGGATAGAAGCACTTTCTTTAGCTCATACTCATTGGCCCAGTTCACTGCCATTATAAAGATTGGATACCTCAGGATATTTATTAATATTTCTCTGATTATGTTCATCAGAAAGAAGAAAGTCATATACACGTAGGATGGCATGAGGGTGAGTAAAGCTTGGGCTAATTTTCATTTGAAAGTGAATTAATCCTTTAATTGTTATATTGTTTAAAATTGTATACCTCCTTTCATATAAGTAGCAGACCTGTAAATTTGGAATAGTACAGTATCCTTTCAATCACAGCTGATTTTCATTGACAGATACAACCTGAAATAGCTTGAAATGATGACACAGTGATACAGAGATAGCCTCTGTGTCAGTTCTTCAAGGGATGTGGGACAGATGTCAGCACACACATATTAGGTCTATCAGGTGTGATACAAATATGTGTGACTCTAGACTTTAATTCTAGGTAATTACTGTATTTGCTGCAAATCCTCCTGACCTGGACTAACACTGATGCTCAGCTGACCCACACACGGGCTACAGTGTGCCCTGTTATCCAGAGGAGATGACAGCGGCTATAATTACATTAGTGCAGTAAGTACAACTAATCACCTCCATAGTACTCAAGCTGCCTGGAGGATGCAGCAGCCAGACTGTGTATGTGTGAGCCTCACTCTCACAGTTATGTTCTCCCTAACTGCCTGTCACAAACCATTAAGGCTGACTGACCACATACTTGACTGCAGGACCATATGTACAGGTAAACTTACATAAATGCAGACACCCACACAGATGGTTAAAACCACCCAGCAAAGTCATTTCAGACCAACACTGAGTGCATATCCCAATATTCAGTATTCAAAGGTTTAAACCTGTATGACCTTTTTTTCCATACAATGAAAGCAAATTGGGAACAGTGGTTGTCAAGCTCATAAAAGGACAAATAATGCATCATCGTGATCATTTAATACAATCAAACACCATACAATAGCTTTATGTGAGAAAGCAATAGAAATTTAAATGTAACGGCTGAAGAAACACAGAGTCAGAGCCAAATTGAAGTTCAAACATACTGGCAGTTTCATCTCCCGATCTTCCACTGGTCTGTCAAACAGATATTTCCGCCCCAAACTCATTCCACTTTTCGAGTTGATGTGTTAAGCCATTTATACATAGCCACAGTGTTTATAATATTCAGGATATCATCCTACAAATGGGTTAGTTATAGGGGGTCTTCACACTGGGCATGTTTGCTGTGGTCTGAGCGCAATTGTTCCCGATGCCCCTTTGCAGTGTTGGTCTGGTTTCACACTCAATTTACTACTGTATATTACTGCAATACCGAAGGCTGCAGTTTCAGGAACGCAGTTCTAGGACCCTAGTTTTTTGTGACAGCACCACCTAGGCAATTCTACTCCAACAGAGGAGACCTGAATTAAACCTAAAACAAACAGATGCAAAGACTAGACCCATGGAAATTATTCCAATTATACCATCGCTTTGCTTCAGAAGGCTTTTAAGCTATAAAGCTTGGATGCGTCAGGATATTTATTAATATTTCTACGATTGTGTTCGTGAGAAAGAAGAAAGTCATATACACCTAGGATGGCTTGAGGGTGAGTAAAGCTTGGGGTAACTTTCATTTGAAAGTGAACTAATCCTTTAAGTCTGTCATACACCAGACGAGAAGTCTTGTGCCATGCATACACAGAAAATATCTTGGTTTTGTGTTAAAAATAAGGTCTTTTTTTCCATCAAAACTGAATTTAAAATCATAAATATAGGGTGTCATATTAAAAAAAAAAAAAAAAAAAAAAGGTTAAATATTTCAAGAGGGTTACTAACGGTTGTGTTTAGGTTTAGGGGTTGGTTAGGACAACATATCAATTAAATTTAAACAATTAAACAACTAAACCACTCCTGAAAAATTAATAATACAATTGCATTAATAATCCAGAATAATAATCTAGAATTAAATAGTAGTGCTCTAAAATAGTATAAACTTCTAATACATAGAAAAAACAAAACAAAAAAAACAAGGGTCCTAGAAATACGGTCATGAAACTGCGGCTGGTATTGCAGGAATACCCTCCTCAACCCGGCATTTGTGTTCATTTTATGTCATCAAAACATGCACAACGCATGAAAGAAAACAGGACGTGGGTCAATGTGTAGTGTTTTTTTAATTAATTTGGTGCTATTATGTGCAGCAGAGAGAACAACACTCTCGCTTGTATCCAATATAAATCATCACTGCTGTCATCCCTTACATGTGTGTTAGTGAAGTTGTCATTTGCTAAAATGCTTGCACAGGTTACTTTACTTTCTGAACAAGTGCACACCCAAGTCCGAGTTGCTTTCACATTCATGCAAATTGAGCCAAAGTTCATACCTCCGCCTCCTACGGGTAGACTCAGGTTCGGTACCCCAGTGTGCTCCTGGGTCTGCCTGACAGCTTTCCCATTACTAATTTTTCATGCAAACCATGCCCTGTTTTAAACTAAACTGCCAGTGTTAAAGCATAGCAAGCACCCATAGTTGTCTATGCACATTAAACCACAATAGAAAAAAGTATTTAACTTAGCAAAAAATTACACTTCAGCTTTTAAGCAAACTATTCTGACTCACTGGAGTAAGTCATGGCTCAAAACTGCCCTGATGGTTTTCACAGATCAAAATTACATTTACCCTGGTCGGGGCTAATCTAACCTACTGCAGAAAAAAAGGAGTGGAAATGGCACTGAGAATCAAGAGACTCATTCAAATATAACTCATAAAGAAGATGGCAGTATTTTTGAAGACTTAAAGAGTATTAATTAAACATTTGTGTTCTTCTAAAGACTGTTTTCATCTACTTATGAAGTTGTAGAGAACTTTTGTGCTGATACTGCACTGCCAAAATGAACAGATGAATAAAGTAATCTGTTAGAAGACCTTTTAGAAATACAAGGAACTATTTAGTCCCTTCTCATCATGATTCACCAGGGCCATATTGACTACACAGCTACAGCCTCAACATTTAATATCACTGCAGCCTAAATATTAGGCTACTGGAAACTTGAATTTTTGAATATGTGACTTATTTCTACGGCCCTAACCCTAACCCTAACCCTTTATATTGCTGAAATTACAGATCAAGTCTTATGCATCAAGGCAGCAAAATGTTACTATAGGTCTTTACAAATCATGTTACCTAAGCTTACATTTTTTTTAATTTGTCTATGTTGTTTGGATTGCTCGGACAATTGGTTTTATGCTTTGCATCTAATGCAATAAAATTAAAGATACATTTTTATGTGTGACTTAAGGCAAGCTCAGACAACATGACTTTTGGCTGGATTTTGCTGTCACAGACAGATTTCCAAAGTCTGCAACAGAACCCCCTGATTACAGCCAAATTGGTGCTCCTTGCGGTCGTGATGCTCGTTAAAGGGTTAGTTCACCCAAAAATGAGAATTAATTACGCACCCTCATGTTGTTCCAAACCCAGTCTTTGGAACACAAATTAAGATATTTTTGATGAAACCCGAGGGGTTCTGAACAACACATAGGCAGCAACGTCATTGTACATTTTGAGGTCCATAAAGGTAGTAAAGACATCATTAAAGTAGTTAACGACAGTGGTTCAACATTAAAGGGATAGTTCACCCAAAAATTAAAATTTGATGTTTATCTGCTTACCCCCAGGGCATCCAAGATGTAGGTGACTTTGTCTCTTCAACAGAACACAAATGAAGATTTTTAACTCCAACCATTGCCGTCTGTCAGCCGTATAATGTGGGTCAATGGGAACTTCTTTTATAAGAGTAAATAAAACTTGCTTAGACAAATCCAAATTAAACCCTGCGGCTCATGACGACACATTGATGTCCTAAGACACGAAACGATCAGTTTGTGTGAGAAACCGAACCAACTGCGTTCAGCATTCGCTTAGTGAGGTCTGATCGCGCTCTGACAACGGAAGTGATGTCTAGCACTCATTGAAGTATAAGCGCAAGACATCACTTCTGTTGTCAGAGCGCGATCAGACCTCATAAGCGAATGCTGAACGCAGTTGGACATGGTGTTTTAGAGGTAAAAAATGATATAAATACTGTTCTGTTTCTCACACAAACCGATCGTTTCGTGTCTTAGGACATCAATGTGTCGTCACAAGCCGCAGGGTTTAATTTGGATTTGTCTAAGCAAGTTTATACGGCTGAAATCATCATTTGTGTTCTACTGAAGAAACAAAGTCACCTACATCTTGG
Source organism: Megalobrama amblycephala (assembly GCF_018812025.1). NCBI lineage: Eukaryota > Metazoa > Chordata > Actinopteri > Cypriniformes > Xenocyprididae > Megalobrama > Megalobrama amblycephala. The sequence continues at coordinate 28,395,239 of NC_063062.1, read as the reverse complement.
ATGCCCTGGGGGTAAGCAGATAAACATCAAATTTTCATTTTTGGGTGAACTATCCCTTTAATGTTATGAAGCGACAAGAATACTTTAGTGCTCAAAAACAAAACAAAAATTATGATTTTATTCAACAATTTCTTCTCTCCCATGTCAGTCTTCTACGCAGTTGACGTAGTGAACGCAGTGCAATGTACAGTGTCTGCCAATAATGACATAAACACGGAAGCACTGCACTGCGTTCACTAAGTCAACTGCGTAGGAGACTGACATGGGAGAGAAGAAATTGTTGAATAAAGTCGTTATTTTTGTTCTGTTTTGTTTCGCACAAAAAGTATTCTCATCGATTCATAAAATTAAGTTCAAACCACTGTAGTTACGTGGACTATTTTAACAATGTCTTTAGTATCTTTCTGGGCCTTGACAATGGTAGTTAAATTGCTGTTTCGAAGATGAACAAAGGTCTTACGGGCTTGGAACGACATGAGGGTGAGTAAATAATGACAGAATTTAAATTTTTTGGGTAAACTAACCCTTTAACGAGCATCGGCGAGCACAACGAGCACCGATTTGGCTGTGATCAGGGGTTTTGTTGTTTTTGGGTGAACTAACCCTTTAAGTATGAGAAGGTCAGTGACATGATCTGAGCCTGTCTCGATCAGTCACAGATGCTGGAATATTTTCAAGCCTGTTTGATATTATCGCCACATGATCTTGTAGTGTGTGCAATGCGACAACAAGGTGGAACTAATCCAGCCAATCATAGTGCAGATGGTATAAACAGAAAAATCTTGTAATCACTTGTGTGAATTTCTCATGTGAGCCTTTTTTTTTTTGTACTTTTGGCCTCTTGAACAAATGTCTAGTCTGTGCACCTCGTCAGCGTTGTGTTGTGTATGCATGCTGCTATGACAAGATGACGAAAGATGAGCACCACAGCAATTCAGGTAGTCTTACAGTCCTGTTGTGTGAGCTTACCCTTAATTGTCCAAGTGTATTCAAGTACATTGAAGCCATATAGCCCCATTATGAATAATTTGATGACTTGTGTGGTGGATGCACACATCTGGCATTGCATTTGTGATAATAGCGGATGTGTAAAGTTGATATTCATCATATAGTTTCAATATAAAACTCAGATTCATTGACCTTCAGCAGCGCAATGGTGCTTTTCATCAGATTCTCAAAGAAATCTAAACTGATCAATAGAGCACACTGAGCAGCCTTTTAATCTTGTGTGAAATCCATGTTTAATGAATCTCTGATTTTGATGGATCGGTATGATAGAGACGGAGATTAAATTACCTGATTTTGGATTACCGTCTAACGGAACAGAACCAATGAAATATTCAATAAACAAACAGAGGAAATCACACTAATTTTCTCCAACAAGATTTGCATTGATCAAGAGGGCATGTGGCGACTCTCTGTCTCTCTGCGACAGTGGATCTTATGATAAACACAACACTTCATATGCTGCTGGCTTTCTTATTTTTGACATGATACAAAGCACAAATATGGAGGTTAATATAAACATCAATTATTAATATCTCTATAAAATCTTCCTGGAGGAGCAAAAGGAGATGGGATTGATCAAGACTCTAATATCAACAGGGACTGCAGCACAGTGAGGAATCTTTTTTTTTTTTTTCTTCTTATTCTTCTTTCCATTTCTGAGCCTGTAATATGCTTTTATTAAACAGAAAGGCCCTTCTCCTCTGGGCTGTCTCTATTCCTGCAGGCCAGCTCATCCAATTCAGTCTTTCTCAAGCACCTTCAACAGCTCAATATGAAAGTCTTTTTCAGAGTTACACTCTAACACTGAATAAAACCATTTAGATATAACAAAACCTGATAAAAGATATAAAGAAAGAAAAGCTTCCCTTTCATAGGTTCACTCGACGCTGTGACAGTAGCTGGTGCAATGGGAACACCATCCAGGTGACCACCATCTTTGAGTCACCAGTGCCTCAAAAAGGATGTGCCTGCAACACTGAAAGTGCTTGGGCTTTCTGCATGCACAAGCGTTGTTTAAAGGGTTAACGATCTGCTCACACTGTGATAATTTCCAGATTAGAGCTCTTTACTCAAGCCTCGCCTTCTTTTTACAAAAAGGATGACAATCGGCTGTCCAACACTGCTCTAGTTCTGCAGTTGCTGAGGCGCCACATGAGCAAGGGTTCTGGGCATCCGATGTTAAGTTTGAGTCTATGTAAATTTGCACATGAGGAGCTGTGCCTGATCCAGGAAGCTCTTTCAGACATCATGGTGATGTTCTCTCCACTGCCGCTTCAGATGTGAGGAGTTCATGCAGTCAAGCAGTCAGGAAGCACATCCCTCTCTGGCTTATAAAGAAATTTTGGATATGGTTTCACATGCCATGGATAAGTTAAAGCTGGACTGGCAGGAGCCAATGGTGGTACTGCAGGCATACCAGGCTGATCTCCCCAAAAAATATGGACAAGGGTGCTGGCTTAACTCCTGAGGCAGTCAAGGAGCTTTGACAAGCAAGTGATTTAGTGCTTCATGAAACCAAACATACGATTGGCAAGGTTGGTGGCAACGGAGAGACAACTGTGGTTAAACCTCACAGATATCAGGGAAATAGATACAATTAAGGTGTATGTAGCGGTGATAGTCTTAAGCTTGTTTTTTACTCGGCGCGTCCACACGAGCACAAAGTTGACAAATGACATCATTGCTATGTGGTCGGTCATGATTTCACGTGGCGGTGTGCATCATTTTTTGTAACTTTGCACTGCTCCTCTTCCCAAGATGCTTGACTTCGAGGTGATTCTGGCCAAGCAGGTATGTCTCACCACACTGGCACTCAGTTTGCACGTCTAAATTAGATGCTTACAGTACAAAAGTACAAAATGAGCCTACGATAGCAGAAACAAAAGTTTTTTAATGAAAATATAATAGGGCCATGTTTAATAAAAATGTTCATGAAATTAAATAAAAAATATTTTCTAACTTCATTAAACATTAAGAGATAGATTGTTGTTTAATTTAGCCCTCTACTGCACACATGCTGATGGCACATGAAATATATATTACACATAATTTTTTGGTTAATTTGGGAACATATTATTGATTAAAAAAAATTAAAAAAATTGCACCCTACCATCCCCCAACCCCATAATATTTTTTCGTTGCCTCAGGGCAATGTTGTGCGACAGTGGTACAGAATCATAGAGAAAATTATCATAAAAACTTTTTAAAAAAAATTTCAAGAAATCATTAAGTAAAAAGGGAAAAACACTTGAAAGACATTGATATATTGAATTTGATACATGCATAGGTCTGTGTCATGTAGTGTGCTATGCCATATAATGTACTTCATGTAATAAGATTTCACTCCTTACGAAACTTAAAAAAGCAGTTCTTCTCTGCTTTGAAATAGTGGTGTGTTACAATTTTTTTCACATCACTTTGGGTGTTCCTGCATCTTCCCTTCTTATAATACATTATGGCCAATGTGAGTGTTACAGTAGAGACACCGGAGACAGATGTAAATGCAGTTTGGATGTTTATTTAGAAAAATCAGCAGAGCAACAGGTAAGTGCAATGATGGTAATGAAGATCTTGAGGATGAAAGAGAGGTAATACTGTCCTTGTTTGTATTGCAGATGCAGTTTGATGAAGACGTTGGAGTTGGCAGACGGGAACACTCACACACACAGGTAGGTAGAGACACGAGGAGACCAGGAGACGATGGAGACGATGGAGAGTATGGAGACAGGTAAGTGTCGTTTTGGGAGTCCTTGAGGTAAGCATACAACTAGTGTATCATGAACGAGACCGGACAATGTGTGTGTGTGAGTGTGGGGCTTAAGTAGTGAGGTGATCATGGTGATAATGAGTTGCAGGTGGCGGTGATCAGTACTCTGGTGATTGGGTGCGTGGGTAAGGGAGTGAGGTGGAACCTGACGTGTCTGTGACAGTACCCCCCCTCCCACGGCCCGCTCCTGAGGGCCGAGGACCCCGACGTCGTGGTGGTCGTCCTCGAGGTCGTGGGGCAGGTCTGTCTGGGTGGTTGGTGTGGAAAGTCTGTAACAGAGTAGGATCAAGGATATCATTCTTGGGGACCCATGAGCGTTCCTCGGGGCCATAGCCTTCCCAATCCACCAGGTATTCTAAGAGACCACCACGGCGCCGGGAGTCCAGGATCTCTCGCACCACGTAAGCAGTTCCATCGTCCAGGATGAGTGGAAGGGGGGGCTCGGCGGCTGCCACGTCAGGTTCTGTGGAAGGAAGAACAGAAGGGTGGTGAGGTTTTAATAGTGACACGTGGAAAGTGGGATGAATTCTTTTGTACTGTGCAGGGAGTTGTAGTCTGTAGGTGACGGGGTTGATCTGTCGAAGGATGGTGAACGGGCCAATGAAGCGGGGACTCAGCTTCTTGCAGGGCAGGCGCATCCTGATGTCTCTGGTGGACAGCCAGACCTTCTGCCCCGGTTGGTAGGTTGGAGCTTGGGAGCGCCGAAGGTCGGCTGTCATCTTGCGCCTGCGCAGGGCTCTCTGCAGCTGGTGGTGAGCTGAGTCCCATACCCTCTCGCTCTCCCGGAACCAGTAGTCAACTGCAGGAACGTTGGAGGGTTCCCCGTCCCAGGGGAACAGTGGGGGTTGGAAACCGAGTACGCATTGGAAAGGTGTTAATCCAGTAGTGGCTTGACGGAGGGAGTTCTGGGCGTACTCGGCCCAACCCAGGTACTGGTTCCAGGAGTTCTGGTGGCCGTGACAGAAGGTACGCAGGAAGCGGCCGATCTCCTGGATCTTCCGTTCCGTCTGCCCGTTCGACTGAGGATGGTATCCAGACGATAGGCTGACGGTCACACCCAGGAGGGAGAAGAACGCCTTCCAGACTCGAGAGACGAATTGAGGTCCTCTGTCAGAGACTATATCTTCGGGGATTCCATAGTGACGAAAGACATGGTTGAACATTAATTCCGCTGTGGCCATGGCAGTCGGTAGACCTTCCAGGGGTATTAGACGGCAGGCTTTGGAGAAACGGTCCACGACGACCAGAATGCAGGTGTGACCATCAGACTCTGGGAGATCCGTGACGAAATCCACTCCCAGGTGTGACCAGGGTCTCTCAGGAACGGGCAGAGGATTGAGCTTGCCGGTTGGTAGATGGCGTGGGCTCTTGGAGATGGCGCACTCCCTGCAGCCCTGCACGTACCTTCTGACGTCGCTGGCCATGTTGGGCCACCAGAAGCGCTGTTTAAGCAGCGAGAGGGTCTCATTGACCCCCGGGTGACCAGTGCCAAGTGAAGAGTGAACGGAGTGCAGGAGTGGAGTGCGTCGTGTCCGGGTGATGTAGCGTAAGCCTTGGGGGCAACCCGGCGGAGTGCGTGAGGAGGCATTGGAGGAGGGTAAGGTCTCTTCTGACCATTCGATGGGGCTCACGAAGAGGGTATCAGGCAGGATAGGTTCAGGTTCGTCGTTCTTTTCCTCGGGGCGTGGAGACGTGAGAGAGCATCGGCTTTAATGTTCTTGACACCAGGGCGGTATGAAATTGTGAAGTTGAATCGTGAGAAGAACATCGCCCACCGGGCTTGACGAGGGTTGAGTCGCTTGGCAGCTTTCAGATACTCGAGGTTCTTATGGTCGGTTAGAACTTGGAATGGGTGGTTTGCCCCCTCCAACCAATGCCTCCACTCTTCAAGGGCGAGCTTTACAGCCAGGAGTTCGCGATCCCCGATATCATAGTTCACCTCCGCCGGGTTGAGCTTACGGGAGAAGAAGGCGCATGGATGGAGCCTACTTGGGTTCCCCTGCTGCTGTGATAGTACCGCTCCCACTCCGGTGGTGGAGGCGTCCACCTCCACGACGAATGGGAGGTCTGGATTGGGGTGGACGAGGAGGGGAGCGGTGGTGAAGGCCTTCTTGAGTGACTCGAAAGCTTCTGTGGCAGGCTGGGACCAGGACAGAGACTTGGGCTGCTTCCGGAGGAGGTTGGTGAGTGGACTGACTATGGTGCTGTAATTCTTGATGAATCGGCGGTAGAAATTGGAAAATCCGAGGAAACGTTGGAGTTCTTTTATGGTACTTGGAGTGGGCCAGTTCTGGATGGCAGAGACCTTCCCCTCGTCCATCCGGATGCCACTGTGGTCAATCACATATCCTAGGAAGTGGACTGAGGGCTGATGGAACGAGCACTTCTCTGCTTTTAGGAAGAGATGGAACTGCCGTAAGCGCTTGAGGACCTCCGCAACGTGGTGGCGATGTTCGGCCAAGCTCCGGGAGTAGATGAGGATGTCATCAATATACACGAGAACGAACTTGTGGAGGAACTCCCGGAGCACCTCATGGATAAAGTCCTGGAATACGGAGGGGGCGTTGACCAGGCCATACGGCATAACTAGGTATTCATAGTGGCCGGTGGGCGTGACGAAGGCGGTCTTCCACTCGTCCCCCTCGCGTATCCGGATGAGGTTGTACGCGCTGCGGAGGTCCAGCTTGGTGAACACAGTGGCACCGCGGAGATGTTCCAGAGCCGCTGGGACGAGGGGAAGTGGATACCGGAATTTGACTGTGATCTTGTTTAATGAGCGGTAATCAATGCAAGGCCTCAAGCCTCCGTCCTTCTTGGCCACGAAGAAGAAGCTTGAAGCAGCAGGGGAAGTAGACGGGCGGATGTATCCTTGATTAAGGGCCTCTTTGATGTATTCCTCCATGGCCTTCTCCTCCGGTACTGACAGGGGGTATATGCGTCCCCTGGGCACTGGTTCACCCGGTAACAGATCGATGGCACAGTCCCATGGCCGGTGTGGAGGAAGCTTGGAGGCGCGTTGCGGGCAGAAGACGTCACTGAAGGGGGCGTAGTCGGGTGGAACTTCGACGGAGCGTTTTTCCATGGGGCTTTCGATGGAGGTAGCGTTGATAGAGAGACTTGTTGAGAGAGGAGATCTTGGAATGGGAAGTTCTGGAAAACAGCCAGGGAAACAGTGGTCGCCCCACTTCAGGACTTCGCCCGTGCGCCATGAGATGTTGGGATTGTGGAGTTCCAGCCACGGGCGCCCTAGAACCACGTCAGCGGTGGATTCCTCCAGAACCAGCAGATGGATGGATTCGGTGTGGAAGATACCCACGTGCAGTTGAAGGGGTCCAGTGACGCGTCGAATCGTCTTGCGGCTCAGGGGTTTGCCCGTGATAGAGTGGACCTGGTAGTTAATCGGAGAAGGCGAGGTCTTAATCCCGAGGTGTCGACAGAGGGCGCCGGAGATGAAATTTCCTGCTGACCCTGAATCGAGGAGCGCCACCACTGGAATGGAAGCATTAGCAGCAGTAAGGTTTACTACAGTAGTGAGTGGTTTCATCTTTTGGATAGAGGGAATGATAGCACTCACCACAGGTCGAGGAGGACGGGTTGGGCATGTGGAGATGACATGCCCAGGAGATCCACAGTATAAGCATAGATTCAGGGTCAGCCTTCTCTGTCTTTCTGTGGGTGACAAACGGGAGTTATCCACTTGCATGGGCTCGGGGGCTGGTTCTGGGGAGCTGACGGGTTCGGACCGACGGAGGAGAGGTGTAGCCTGTGACTGGCCCTGGTGCTCGAGGAGACACGACTGCATACGAGAACCCACGCGGATGGCGAGTTGGATGAATCTTTCAAGTCCTATGGAGTCCTCGTATGCAGCGAGATGCAGCCGCACGTTTGGCTCCAGACCTTGTCGAAAGGTAGTGATGAGGGCTTGTTCGTTCCATCCGCTGGTTGCGGCGAGCGTTCTGAACTGCAAGGCATAATCGTTAACAGTCTTATTTCCTTGTTTTAAATTATACAATTTCTCACCAGTTGAAGAATCTGCCAAAGGTTTTCCGAAGACTTCTCTGAAGTGGGTAACGAATGCCGTGTAGGATTTGACAACTGATCCATTTTGAGTCCAGAGCGAATCTGCCCATTGTAGGGCCTTACCTTGCAGTTGGGAGATAATGAACGCTATTTTCGCCGTATCGGTGGGGTAGAGGTGCGGCTGCATCTCCAGGACCAGCTCACACTGAAGGAGGAATCCGCTGCAATCCTCCGCCGATCCTGAGTAGGGCGCCGGTTTGGCCATGGGACTGGCGGTGAATACCGGCGAAGTAGAGGTGACTGTGGCGGCGGTGGCAGCAGCGGTGGCTGGTGCTGGTGATGGTGACGGTGGTTGAGGAGTGAGTGCTCGCCGAACTGCATCCACGAGCTCCTGGAAAGGGTCTTGACGGCTCATGCTGATTGTAAGCTGTTAAGGTCCGGTCTTCTGTTACAGTAGAGACACCGGAGACAGATGTAAATGCAGTTTGGATGTTTATTTAGAAAAATCAGCAGAGCAACAGGTAAGTGCAATGATGGTAATGAAGATCTTGAGGATGAAAGAGAGGTAATACTGTCCTTGTTTGTATTGCAGATGCAGTTTGATGAAGACGTTGGAGTTGGCAGACGGGAACACTCACACACACAGGTAGGTAGAGACACGAGGAGACCAGGAGACGATGGAGACGATGGAGAGTATGGAGACAGGTAAGTGTCGTTTTGGGAGTCCTTGAGGTAAGCATACAACTAGTGTATCATGAACGAGACCGGACAATGTGTGTGTGTGAGTGTGGGGCTTAAGTAGTGAGGTGATCATGGTGATAATGAGTTGCAGGTGGCGGTGATCAGTACTCTGGTGATTGGGTGCGTGGGTAAGGGAGTGAGGTGGAACCTGACGTGTCTGTGACAGTGAGGTATTGTCCAAAACATCCTCGAAAAGTACCCCTTATCACACAACGTTGCCTTGAGGCAACGAAAAGAAAAACTTAATTTCTGAACATGCAAAATAAAAAAAAATCTTCATAAAACCTGACAAAAGGCTGACCTTCATACACACACACACACACATTTTTTATGCACAGTTCATGTCATTTTAAATAAGATTACTAAAGCAAATAATCTTACCTTCTTCTCACACCATGTGCTCCTTTGACCATGTGTCAGAACAGGACGTCCCACCTTTAAATGGTGCTTGATAGTGAGCACTTCATTACACCAAAGTGTAATATCTAAAAGGATAGTTCACCCTAAAGTCATTATTCTGATGTTGGATATCTCTGTTTTGTTCCACTTGTCAGTTGACAGTTCTCACATGAATGAATTAGGGCATTCACATGAGGACTGTCATTTTGATTGACAACTGGAACACAAATGAGATATTAACTACAGAGAAGAGAGTACAGGCATACTTTTTTGGCGATTATAGGCATTGTGTTCCATGTGTTTTTAATGATCTTGATTTATGACAATGGCATGCATGTGTGTTTTTACTAGGCAAAATGCAAACTGCATTTGGCGGAAACTTTCTGTCAGATCCTAATAAAATGTAGCCTTAAGGCTTGTTCACAGCAACACAAATATTCGTCATGAAAATTCAGTTCAGTGTTTGCATTCAATTTGTCTATTCAGACCAATGTGAAAACAAATGACAGACGGGTTGAGTGAAAATGCAAATTCACTCTGTGACTGTAGTTGGTGCTTATAGAAAAGCAGAAATACCCCCAATTACCCTCATACCCTAAGCAGTGCTGCACAGCTTTCACAGAGAACAAATGAAGGTCAAACAGTATGTACATGCTTTCAAGCAGCCATTCACATTTTGGTATTCACTGCTGTGTTTATCAAACAACACCAAATATAAGATCACATTTATTGCACCAAACATTGTTTTGTGTGAATAGGTCTTTACATGCACAAGTATGCAAACATGGACAGTTTACATTACCTTTAATCATCTTAATCACTATTGTTATTCAGTAGGCATGCCCAAATAAACAAAAACAGTTGGTCATGTTCTCCTTGTGATGAACTGATTTTACATGATTAGCCTGTTAGCTGCTAATCTTCCTTACACAATAGTGATCAGATTCAGCTAATGAAAGCAACGCTATCTGCTATCAGCATGCACACAAGCACAAGACCATCAGCAACACACACCTAAAAGGATGACAAATTCAACCTCATCAGAACTTAAGACTTGAGGTCTTCAACCCTGGACCCACTGTCCTGTGAGTTTAGCTCCAACCCTAATTCAAACACAACTGAACCAGCTAATTAAGCTCTTTGTGATAGCTTGAAAATCACAAGCAGGCATGCTGAAGCAGGTTGGAAATAAACTTTGAAGACCTCTTTCAATAATTATGGCCTACAGTTCATAAATAAGTATCTCATATTGATCAAATTTCTTTTTGAGTTTAAAAACAATGACCAAAAAAACCCAAAAAAACAGTAGTAATAGTGCGTATCTCTCTGTCTAGTTCAGTACACACAACCACAATCATGGGAAAGACTGCTGACTTGACAGTTATCCAGAAGACAATGTTCGTCACCCTCCACAAGGAGGGTAATGTCATTGCTGAAAGGGCTGGCTGTCCGCAGAGAACTGTATCAAAGTTTATTCATGGAAAGTTGACTGGAAGGAAAAAGTGTGGTAGGAAAAGGTACACAAGCAACACGGATGACCGCAGCCTTGAGAAGATTGTCAAGCACAGCCGATTCAAGAACTTGGGAGAGATTCACAAGGAGTGAACTGAATCTGGAGTCAGTGCATCAAGAGCCACGATGCCTTCAGGAAATTGGCTGCACATTCCACATTCCTCATTCATAGTACCAAGCCACTTTGGAACCAGAGACAATATCAAAAGCATCTTACCTGGACTAAGGAGAAAAAACTTGGACTGTTGCTCAATGGTCCAAAGTCTTCTTTTCAGATGAAAGTATATTTTGCATTTTTAATTTAAAAATCAAGGTCCCAGAGTCTAGAATCTAAAGTCCAGTGTGATGTTTCTGCAGTTGGTGATGTTTTGGTGTGCCATGTAATATGCTGGTGTTGGTTTTATCAAGTCCAAAGTCAACCCAGCCATCTACCAGGATATTTTAGAGTACTTAATTCTTCCGTCTGCTATATGGAAATGCCGATTTCCTTTTCCAGCAGCACTTGTGCCCACACCTGCCCACAGTGCCAAACTACTACTAACTGGTTTGCCATCCATGATATTACTGTGCTTGATTGGCCGGTCAACTCGCCTGACCTGAACCACATAGATAATCTATGGGGTATGGTCAAGAGGAAGATGAGAAACACACTATCAAAGCAACCTGGGCTTCAATAACACCTCAGCAGTGCCACGGTCTAATCCAGGGGTGTCTAAATTTGGTCCTGGAGGGCCACTGTCCTGCAGAGTTTAGCTCCAATCCCAGTTTAACACACCTGAACTAGCTAACTAAGGTCTAATTAGGCATACTAGAAACTTTCAGGCAGGTGTGTTGAGGCAAGTTGGAGCTAAACTGGACAGTGGCCCTCCAGGGTTGAGTTTGGAAACCATGGTCTAATCGCTTCTATGCCATGGAGCATTGATGTAGTAATTTGTGCTAAAGGTGCCCTAAAATCCATTTTTGATTGATCTTTGGAAATATTCTATGTTGAGATACTGGATTTTTGATTTTCATGAGTTGTAAGCTGTAATCATCAAATAAAAAAATAAAAAAATAATAATAAAACATAAAGGCTTGAAATATTTAACTTCATGAGTAATTAATCTAGAATATATGAACGTTTCATTTTGTGAATAAAAACAAAAATGTTTTCTATGATAATCTAATTTTTTGAGACGCACCTGTATATACACATCTAAGGACGTTAAGATGCCTAAAAGCAAATGTATGAATGAGTCATTATTGTCTATTTCTGGAAATCCAGAGTAGAGCTCAAAGTTGGCTAGCAGGGTGGGTCCGGGCTGCATTAATCCACATGTATAATGCATGTCACAGTGTCTGGATGTGCTGGTAGCATATGGCCATAATGAGATGGTGGATCCCCAGAACAGCGGGAGACATTAACGACAAGATCCTCTCAGGAACAATGAAAGCATAGCTCACAGCACTACCAACTACAGATGTGCTCGCCCACAAGCGTCCTAATCGTGATCTGAGCTTGCAAATGCAAAGCATCTATCACTGAAAGAATCATACAAGAGCAAACCAAACTTTCAAAGACACCAGGAAATAGAGCGCAAAGTGACTGCACACCTTTGCTGGGACCTTAGTTCTGCCCAGTTTTCTCCATTGCTTTGTTGCTGTTGTTTATATAATTCTTCAATATAGAGCAGGGGTGGCGAATTCTGGTTCTTGAGAGCCACAGTCCAGCAGAGTTTAGCTCCAACCCTGATAAAAACTCACCAGCCTGTAGCTTCCTAGTAACCCTTCAGACTTTGATTAGCTTGTTCAGGTGGGTTTGATTAGGGTTGAAGCAAAACTCAGCAGGACCGTGGCTCTCCAGGACCAACATTCGCCACCCCTGATACAGAGCAATGAGATACAAAATTTGATACAAAGTAAAAGTATTTCAAAATCTAAAAAGACAAATGTACAAGATTGTTAGTTAAAAGGACTGTTCACACACACACACACACACACACACACACACACACACACACACACACAAAAAAAAGGAAGTTCCATCATCATTTTCTCACCCTCATGTATGCTTCCAGACCTGTATGGTTTTCTTTTCTTCTTCTCTTGTAAAACAAAACTATTAACTATAAAACAATCATATGTTTTATTGCAAAATATTCACGTAATGTGAAAGAACAAGCCTTGCCCATCAGGGCCCTGGTTGTGATCTGAGCGTACAAATGCAAAAACCCATCACTAAATGAACCGTATAAGAAACGACCACAACTGACCTACCAGTTAACACAATTGCTGGAATCCCTTATGCTCTGCGGCATGACAAATCCAAATCTGGCTAGTCATTTGAGGAAGAAGAATGGTCAAAAATGGTTTGAAAAAAACAAACAAACAAAACAGATGGAACATGGAATACATGCAAGATGTATGCCTCTCCTGAGGCATAATTTCTAGGTCCTGCGTCAATCTTCACGTCAGGTTTTGACGTATTTCTGTGTCAGCTTCTGCTAAGTAACCCTAGACATCATCTTTGCCTAATGTTATCTGACTGCAGTGCTTTGCATCTGGCTTCTAAAACACTCTGAAGCATTTAGTATGTTTGCATATTTCATCACTCAAATCAAAGCCAATCCAATGCAGGCTGTCGCCAACTAGCATGATATACTTCTTAGCCTATACTAAGAATCAAGAGTGATATTTTCTTTCAATTGCAGGTTTGCAGGGAAGAAATATCAAAATAATGACTTTTTAATTGCTAAATAAATTATTTGAGGCACATTAATTTGATATATTTAATCTCTGAGACAAAACATCAGTAGGGTTCAGAAAGTTTTACTGTTATGTGTGTGAGGAAATCAGTGTAGTGCAGCTTTTATTTCAAACAACATTTCAGAAATGATTTGCACAAAGTGGAAAAAAACAGCCCGAGGCCATCTCCACATCCAGTTAATGCCAACAGAATGTTGACATTATTTTTTAAATGGCACCAAATGATGTGGAAATTTGAGACCATTACTTTAAAGGCACTAAAAGTCCTTCTTTCTCTTTTTTTTTTTTTTTTTTTTTAAATTTTTAGAACAAACCTTTAAATCGATAGTAATAACATAATGTGCTTTAAATCTTCAAAAATAATAAGAAAAAAAAAAAAAGAAAACAAAACATACTTCAGGTATGAGTTTATACTGCAGATATGTCTCATGCAGCTTGGAGGTGTATGGATTTGTCTGCTGGCTTTAGCTGGTTAATGTTGGTTAGCACTGGTTTGTTGCTGATATACCTGGTGGGTCAACAAAACCATGCCACAGTAAAACTACATCAACTTCGATGATGTAACTTTAAATGATAAAACTGCCTTTTTTTTTTTCTTTCTTTCTTTAATTGATGGCCATTTAAATGTGATAAAATGCTGCCACATGTTAATTGGAAATATTTTAAATATATAAAATTAGGAGATCTTGATTTTTTTGGCGAGCTCTTATAAGTTAAAATAGACTTGTATTATTCCCTGTCTGTGGTCTCTCAGTCATTAGTGAAGATTTGGAACAGTGAACATTATTGGTGCCATCAGCCAGTCAGTTTTGTCATGATGTCATTTCCCTCCAGTAATTAGTCACATGCATTTATGGTTCAAATGACTAGCTCCGAAAAAAGAAAGAAAAAATCTAAAACTAAGCAAGAACAAAAAACAATAGATAGCTCTGTCCAAGTACTGTAGTAGTCTTCCTTAAGAAAATGTTATAAATCAGCTTATTTCATGCATATTAATGAAGAGACATAATTTTTGCACAGCAGTCTTATTTGACTTGTTTAAAGGCAATTAAATCAGTCCTAGTCATAGAATTGCTGCTTTGCATTTGTTCAGTGTACTGCCAATGCGACTGGCTGACAGCTGTTTGTGAATGAAAACAAAACAAAACAAACAAAAAAAAAAACTTGCAGGCAAAATGACACTTTTAAAACATAATGATTAATTTACAAAAAGTGTAGCGGTGTGGGAACTTCCTAATTACAACCATATAGACGTTTGAAAAAATGCGAGGAAACAAAATGTCAACTCTACCATTAGCTTTGCAGGTTCATTTATCAACAATTTTTCAATCAACCAAATACCAAAGGATAAAGATGCTGTGCTGTATTAATGTTTGTTCTTTCAGTGTATGATTGGAAAGAAATAAAATTATTTATCGTTTTACACACTTTTGTATGAACTTTTACACATTGATGCATTGATTTGCTCAAAAGTCAATGTTTATCGGTAACTGTGTATCTACCTAGGTGCCACCATGTTATTGCAATGTCAATAGCATCTTGTTCAAATCAGAGTTGTTTCCAAGTTTCCACATAGAAAGTTCAACTTCGAGTAGTGTTCCATTGCAGTTTTCCAGGTTGAAATTTGAATATTCCAACATTCTGAGTAATACATTTCACTTATAATAACTGCTATGGACCTGCTTGTGTGAGTTTGTTATGGGACTAAGTTCTGCTCTTTCAGTGAGCAGTGTGAGAACAACAAAGGACAGGCCTGAATAATCACTTTCTTGGCACATAGTACCTCAGTGCAGCTAAATTACCAATTACAGTCAACAACTTCTATCCATTCCCCAAGAGCTCACAGCACCTTACACACTAACAGCCTGGCTTTAAATAATGCATACATTTAGCTGATGTTTGGGAATTTTGTGTGGTGCTATAAAAAGATTAAGACTTACACAGAATAAATATGTTCATATATCCTCTTTTCACCGAAGACTTGTTGGCATATGTGTCTGAATCTATTTGTGGAAATTCAAATTTAAAGGTGATGTGTATAATTTTAAAATTCCATTTTTCCAGTTTCTCATTCTTGAGTGTCAATTTCTGGCTGAACAAACTGCATTATTTTGGGGCAGGGCTATTTGTTTTTCTGGACAATGTGGGCTGGACAAAAGAAGTGCAGCTTTAATAGTAACTAGTGTTTCTATAATAACAGTCTAACAGTCTTAAGTCAAAAAAGGTAAACTTATATATTCATGCTGCACAAAAGCATTAAAGTCTAAATAAATTGACTGCTTCTCATTGGGGTGCTGATCAACCTGGAGGGGTTTATTTTGCGATAATGACCGGCTGACTGGGACAAAAGTCAATTATACAGTTAAGCGCTCTTTATACAAAATATTTGAGTGCACTCTGTCATGATTGACAAATCAGAATCAAGTTTTCCAGAGAGTGGTGCACTAAGCAGAGTCACAATAGTGAATTGTATGTGTTTGAGGGTTGAGTCTGTGTTAGTTGTTGTTTGTTACGTGTGTTGAGTGTGTGGGGAGCGCTGGTTAATGAGGCCGTACGGTGGATAATGGAGTCGGCCTGCTGTTGTTCTGCAGTTGTAAGAGCTCAGTCCGACCCTGTCCCGCCTTACATCTCCTCTCCTTTCATCAACAGGAATGCCTGCGTTTGCTAAACGAGAGTCTGATTAGTTCCTACAGACTGAGAGCATTTCTTCATCGCTGTTCTCCTCCCTCTCTGAGCCGCTCCATTCTGTCTGTCACCGCTTTTGTTCGCTTGTGGGAAACAGAGTTCTCTAAGCCTTTATTCAGAACAGTGCTGGAACCCAATCAAACGAGAGAGAGAGAGAGAGAAGAGAGAGAAAGAGAGAGAATCGCTGGTCTGATGACTGGCATGTGAAACAGTAAAGTGCAGAGTCTCCAGGCACATTAGAACTAAGAGAAAAAAACAATCACTTCTTTAATATCTTCTCTTTTTTTTCCTCCTACATCTAATCTAAAAACAAATTGAGAGTTTTGCCTAAGTTTCCTACTACCTGTTTTCCTGAGAATAAGATCCAAGCAATCGTACTGGAGATTCAGGAGAGATCGTAACAACCCAGACAGCAACATAGTCTTGCCCAGATCTGACCCACATCTGGTACATGTGGATTATACGTGGACCAGATGTGGGCCGGATCTGTGCCGACACTATGTTGCTGTCAGGGAATGTTAATTTTCATCTACCTGGCCTCCAAGATCAAAACTCTGCTATCCACATTCATTTTATAACTTTATATTCTTACAGTGTCTAGATAATTATTTGCTTCTATTTATTTTCTAATTCATACAAAGTAATTTTAGTAGGAATATCTGAGAAAAAGTTTATACTGGATTGAAACAAGACTTCAATCGAGGTGTGACTTCAAACAAGACTTCAAACAAGAGGTGTGGCCATGGATAGCACATTTGCACCCTCCTTTGCGAATATTTATATGGCTCTCTTTGAAGAGAAATTTGTCTATTCGAATCATGTTTTTTTTCTACTAATATATTGATTTGGAAGAGATATCTTGATGATTGTCTCTTTAAAGGTGATGCTACACAGCTTTATTCCTTTTTTCAATACTTAAATGCTTGCTCAGATTTTTTGATATTTACAATGGATTTTGACCCAAATAAAATTATTTGTGGATAATCAAAGAAGGTAACTACCTCTATACAGATCTTTTTAGAAAACCTACAGCTCGTAACACCTTTCTGAGAGCTGACTCTTATCATTCTTTACCTTTGAAGAACAGCTTAACATATAGTCAAATGTGTCTGATAAAGAGAATTTGCAGCAAACCAGATGATCTTAATAGGAATTTTAATGTTTTAAAAGATTTGTTTCACTGCAGAGGTTATACTGCGGAGCAAATTCAAGCAGCAGAGAAAAAAAAGTGAAGGTCAATCATGTTTGAGTCTGTTAAGTTAGAAAGATAAAAATCAAAAAAAGATTTTCTGTGATTTTTACCACAAAATACACTAAAACTTCAGAACAAATTAAGAAGATAATCAACAAATATTGGCACATTCTGAAAACTGACAAAAGTCTTAAATCTTTTCAGGATCCTCCTCTCACGGTGTTCAGGCACGGATGTAACTTGAAAGATCATCTGGTGAGATCGTATTTACCTCCCCCACCTGTCACAACACAAACGATATTAACACCAATTCCTGAAGGTAATTATCGATGTGGTACATGCAGCCAATGTAGTTATACTTACCGATGTACCTCGTTTAAACATCCGCACACTGGGAAACCTATCCCTATTAAAGGAATAATAAGCTGTAAAACTAAAGCAGTCATTTATCTTATAACATGCCCATGTGGGAAATCATATGTTGGTAAAACAGTTTGCGAGTTGAAAACGCATATTGCTGTGCATCACAGCACAATTCGATGTAGAAACATAAACTATCCATTGGCTGCACATTTTGTTGAGTCTAACCATTCCATTGCCTCTCTACGTTATGTAGGTATCGAGAGAGTTCCCCTACCGAGGAGAGGTGGTGATCTTGATCGTATTTTACTCAAACGTGAAGCCTGTTGGATATACAGTGGGTACGGAAATATTCAGACCCCCTTAAATTATTCACTCTTTGTTATATTGCAGCCATATTGACAAAAAAACACTGAAATATCACATGGTCCTAAGTATTCAGACCCTTTGCTGTGACACTCATATATTTAACTCAGGTGCTGTCCATTTCTTCTGATAATCCTTGAGATGGTTCTACACCTTCATTTGAGACAAGCTGTGTTTGATTATACTGATTGGACTTGATTAGGAAAGCCACACACCTGTCTATATAAGACCTTACAGCTCACAGTGCATGTCAGAGCAAATGAGAATCATGAGGTCAAAGAAACTGCCTGAAGAGCTCAGAGACAGAATTGTGGCAAGGAACAGATCTGGCCAAGGTTACAAAAAAAATTCTGCTGCACTTAAGGTTCCTAAGCGCACAGTGGCCTCCATAATCCTTAAATGGAAGACTTTTGGGATGACCAGAACCCTTCCTAGAGCTGGCCGTCTGGCCAAACTGAGTTATCGGGGGCGAAGAGCCTTGGTGAGAGAGGTAAAGAAGAACCCAAAGATCACTGTGGCTGAGAGATGCAGTCGGGAGATGGGAGAAAGTTGTAGAAAGTCAACCATCACTGCAGCCCTCCACCAGTCGGGGCTTTATGGCAGAGTGGCCCGACGGAAGCCTCTCCTCAGTGCAAGACACATGAAAGCCCGTATGGAGTTTGCTAAAAAACACCTGAAGGACTCCAAGATGGTGAGAAATAAGATTCTCTGGTCTGATGAGACCAAGATAGAACTTTTTGGCCTTAATTCTAAGCGGCATGTGTGGAGAAAACCAGGCACTGCTTATCACCTGTCCAATACGGTCCCAACAGTGAAGCATGGTGGTGGCAGCATCATGCTGTGGGGGTGTTTTTCAGCTGCAAGGACAGGATGACTGGTTGCAATCGAGGGATATCCTGGACAAAAAACTTCTCCAGAGTGCTCAGGACCTAAGACTGGGCCGAAGATTTACCTTCCAACAAGACAATGACACTAAGCACACAGCTAAAATAACGAAGGAGTGGCTTCACAACAACTCTGTGACTGTTCTTGAATGGCCCAGCCAGAGCCCTGACTTAAACCCAATTGAGCATCTCTGGAGAGACCTAAAAATGGCTGTCCACCAAAGTTTACCATCCAACCTGACAGAACTGGAGAAGATCTGCAAGGAGGAATGGCAGAGGATCCCCAAATCCAGGTGTGAAAAACTTGTTGCATCTTTCCCAAAAAGACTCATGGCTGTATTAGATCAAAAGGGTGCTTCTACTAAATACTGAGCAAAGGGTCTGAATACTTAGGACCATGTGATATTTCAGTTTTTCTTTTTTAATAAATCTGCAAAAATGTCAACAATTCTGTGTTTTTCTGTCAATATGGGGTGCTGTGTGTACATTAATGAGGAAAAAAAAATGAACTTAAATGATTTTAGCAAATGGCTGCAATATAACAAAGAGTGAAACATTGAAGGGGGTCTGAATACTTTCCGTACCCACTGTATATCATTATATTAGGCTAATGTAACATTTTACAATCTTTAAATCCAATTAGTCAATTAGAATATTGCCCATTTTTAGACCTTTCATTGCAATGAATTGCTTGCCTTGATGCATCTTTTAACTGTTAAATTGTTCAGGCATGACAAACAAAAAGTACCATGGTATTACTATGGTGTTTGGACATGTACCATGGTATACCCAGTTATTCTTTGAAGTACACAGCTGAAATATTCACAGCTGAAATGTTCATCAATATAAGATAAAACTAAACAGAAATAAGGAATATACTAGGGAAAATGCCTTCCCCCTTGTAAGTGTAAAAAAGTAGAAAAAAAAAAAAAAAGTTGTGTGATGGATAAAATTACTAATGTGTAATAATGCCTATGACATGAATGCATGATCTCTCAACAATCATACTCTCATTATTTTGTCCTTTACATTCAAAATATAATTCCCACAGCTCTGAAATAATGCCAGGGTCCAGTAGAGGGTCACAGCTGTGTCCTTTCATCAGATTACCCTCCAAACAAGAGAAAAGACCCCTCTGATGGGAGCCAAACTACCCAGCGATCAACAGCTCAGAGGAGGGTGTGTGCTGTGTTTGGTTAAACTCGGCCTCATCTTTCATAAACCATGCTTTTATAAAGTTCATCTTGAGCCTGTATGTGAATGTGAAGAGCGTGGAGTCCAGCGTCCAGCACACAACAGAGCTCTTAGGGCTGTTTGCGGCTGGTACTCGCTTTAGCTGGCACAGGGGGTGAAACAGCCTGGCACGGCTGCCCTCTTCTTTCTCTTGCAGGCCATACCCGGCAGGACGCCAGCCTGTGCTAGTGAGGCCACTTGTCTTTTAACAGAAAAGAAGGTTCTCTATCTTCTCCATCATCTGGCAGGGTCAGGCCTCATAGATAGAACAATGGCCGCATACATCCAACCGCAGAAAGCAAACATAGACCGTGCCGGGCAGCGGACACACTTACAAACCATCCCTCATCCAGCTCTTTGTGTGTGCGAGTCCAGCCCGGTGCGGTTGTTGGGATGCCAAAAGGTTTGGATTTTCCCAGGATTGCTGTGCGGTTCGGTGTGAGAGTTTGTGGGCAGGAAGGAATCTGCCCTTTTTCAGTGGCACTCAAAGGAAAACTGTGAAATCGGCTCTGAACTGCAGCGGAGGACAAACAGAAGAGCAGAGGAGACAAACCCAACCCGACTTGACCCAACTTACTGGAGGCTTTTCAGAGCTCTTTGCAGTAGAGAATGACATCACTGTCCCAAACAGCCAACACAAAGACTCAGAAAAAAATGCTCACAACATCACGACCTGAATGTACACGCTGAATTTAGACCAGGCCTCCATAATCCCCTGGTTTCCTCTAGTCCTTATCCTGCTCCAAGTAAGTTTCAAAGTTATTTTGCACATCCTCATGATTAGCCCGAAGAACTCCTCTGAAGAACGTGTTCCCTCTTTTGGTTGCCATGCAACAGCATTTACAGTAGGTGCCATTAGCAAAGATAAATGTGGGTTTTCCACCGGTGGCATATTCATGCACAATGGTTTTTACATGGTAATCCAAGGTACTTCAAAGTATAACATGCTACTACCATGGTACATGCCCAAACTCCAGTAATAGCATGGCACTTTTTGTTTGTCATTCTGTCTAACACTCCGTGAACAATTTAACCGTTAAAAGATGCATCAAACAGGGATGCCATCAGATAGTAATACCAGCATGGTACTGAATGAGTGATATATGTGTGTGTGTGTGTGTATATATATATATATATATATATATATATATATATATATATATATATATATATATATATATATATATATATATATGTATGAAGAGCTCTTTTCCAAATCCATTTTAATAGTTTTCATGAAAATGACATTTTTTTTTACCTAGACCTATACATTTTGTTAATATTCAATTTATCCTGTTAAAATGGTCTATTGGCTCAGTCTGAGCATGTTAAATAATGATTGTTAAATTAAACTTTTTTTGTTTGTTTGTTTCAAAATGCTACAAATCCATCCTTTTTTTCCTTTTTATATAAAAACATCTAGAATCTCAGTATTGATCGGGTAACTATATGTTTTAAACAGTTTACTGAACAGGTTGATCGCCTGATACGATGTCACACACTTGCGCGCACACACACACACATACGAGGCGAGGCGAGCCGAGACACCCTTATATTCAAACAAACCTATATCGGGAACCGAGCCGAGTTGGCACTCCGGACTCCAGCCCCCAGGTGTAGGTCTCACTGGCTCATCCAGGCCATCAAAAGTGTTAATAGAGTTTAAAGCACTCATTTTGAAGACTGAGCAAAAACAAACTCCCTCGCTTCAAAGAACCGCCATGTTAGATTGCATCGAACGCTCACCGAATTCTGATTGGTCGAGAGGACATATCACATTTAAGCTAAAAACAGGTTCTGCGCTTATCCATGGGTTTCATGTGACGTCACTGTATTCTATCGCCGCCATATTTGTGACCGGTCACAGCTGCGCGCTCTGTTTAAGTCTATGGTGACAGCAGCTACAACTAGCAGAGGAAGGCCAACAAAACACTCTCAGAAGGTTCACAACAAATTTACAATATGTCTGGGATATGTGGTGCTGTTAGCCGTTTTAACAGTCGTCAGAACTACACATTTATTTGATCCCAAAGGAGTTAGATCGGCAGAATTATAGGCTTCATTCAGAAGGGACCACACCACTGGCAGCCAAACAGCAACGCACAACATTAATAACTGCTGGGACTGTCATTTACATAAGATTATAATTGTATACAATATTGTATTAAAATATTGTGAATTCTAGTTGCTGTGTTTCGGCGTGTTATTACAGGATGAACAAATTCACGACACGAGCTGACTACATTACTTAGTTCAAGTACATGCGTGCATGATTTTGTGCAAATATAAGTTGTAATTTTATGTCTATCTTGTATAAATATATATGAATTACCCTATATAGGATGTGTTCCTTTGAGTTAATTATCTTAAAGCGCTTCATTTTACGGATGTTCATTCAGCGCGCAGCTCAAATAATCAAAATGAGATGATTTGAGAAAAAAATCTGTTATTGTTCGTGATCCTTATTAATCAAACCATGTGTTGCTGAATATAATACAAGAACAATATAAGAGCTAGTTATTAAAAATAATGTATTATTATTTTTTTTTTTTTAAATATGAAAGTTTTAATATTACTGTAAACATTTTAATGACTTAATCATTGCTGTTTGAGCTGCGCACACTGAAGCTGAAGAGAATAAAAACCCGTAAACAAAGTTAATTAACTCAACGGAACACATCCTATATAGGGTAATTCATATATATTTATACAAGATAGACATAAAATTACAACTTATATTTGCACAAAATCATGCACGCATGTACTTGAACTAAGTAATGTAGTCAGCTCGTGTCGTGAATTTGTTCATCCTGTAATAACACGCCGAAACACAGCAACTAGAATTCACAATATTTTAATACAATATTGTATACAATTATAATCTTATGTAAATGACAGTCCCAGCAGTTATTAATGTTGTGCGTTGCTGTTTGGCTGCCAGTGGTGTGGTCCCTTCTGAATGAAGCCAATAATTCTGCCGATCTAACTCCTTTGGGATCAAATAAATGTGTAGTTCTGACGACTGTTAAAACGGCTAACAGCACCACATATCCCAGACATATTGTAAATTTGTTGTGAACCTTCTGAGAGTGTTTCGTTGGCCTTCCTCTGCTAGTTGTAGCTGCTGTCACCATAGACTTAAACAGAGCGCGCAGCTGTGACCGGTCACAAATATGGCGGCGGACATAGCGGAAGTGACGTCTTTGAAACCCATGGATAGCGGTTTGGAAAGAAACTGCATCTTGCAGTACATTTTAAACAAGGAAATATAGCGATTTGGCATGAAACATTGATGGAGCAGAGAATAGGTTCAGTACACAGCAAAATGGCATGACAAACTCATTTTTTTTTTTTTTTAATTTGGCGTTTATCACGTTTTGGACCATATACCATAGTGCAGTACATCAAGCTACTTCAGAGAATACCATAAAAAAATGTTTGTCCTTGCAAAATTTACCACAACACTCTCAAAAAATAAATAAAAATAAATAAATAATTAAATAAAATAAAAAAGGGGTAGGCCTACTTCAGGGATACAACAACTTGTCACTGAGGCAGTACCCTTAATGAGACAATTTGTACCATTTACCCTGAATTGGTTCATAGTAGTACTACCTAAAGATTGTCTTATTAGTGAGACACCAACCTCCTTGGCTCTACCATTGGTGAAAGCGTAACAGTCATCTTGGATCACATGTGCCTTGATAACCAATCACATTACAGCTTTGATGTCATTGAATTTCCATCAGAGTTGTGCAACAGTCAGTCATTGTTTGCGAAAACCATAGAAATTAATGAGAAGTGGTGTAACCACAATCCTGCCGCAAAATTGTCAGTGACTTCTCTTAAAAAAAAACATCTATTTTTCACTGTAAACTCTAAAAATAAATACATTCAAAACAAATGGAAAACATGATGATTTTCCGATAGCCTGTCAGTTCATTAAGATAAGCCTGTTCCCTCACACAAGCAGTTTATTCAGCATAGTTAAAGGGTTAGTTCACCTAAAAATGAAATGTCTGTCATTAATTAATCACCCTCATGTTGTTTTAAACCCGCAAGACCTTCATTCATCTTCGGAACACAAATTAAGATATTTTTGATGAAATCCGAGAGGCTTTTTATCCTCCATAGTAAGCAACAATACCACATTCGAGGTCCAGAAAAGTAGTAAAGATATTGTTAAAGGTGCCCTAGATTCAAAAATTGAATTTACCTTGGCATAGTTAAATAACAAGAGTTCAGTACATGGAAAAGACATACAGTGAGTCTCAAACTCCATTGTTTCCTCCTTCTTATATAAATCTCATTTGTTTAAACGACCTCCGAAGAACAGGCGAATCTCAACATAACACCGACTGTTACGTAACAGTCGGGGTGTGCGCCCCAATATTTGCATAATGCCAGCCCATGTTCCCAACATTATGAAAGGGATTACACAAAGGCAGCCAGTTAACGTCTGGAGCTGCACACAGCCGAATCATCAGACTAGGTAAGCAAGAACAACAGCGAAAAATGGCAGATGGAGCAATAATAACTGACATAATCCATGATAGCATGATATTTTTACTGATATTTGTAAATTGTCTTTCTAAATGTTTCGTTAGCATGTTGCTAATGTACTGTTAAATGAGGTTAAAGTTACCATTGTTTCTTACTGTATTCATGGAGACAAGAGTCATCGCTATTTTCATTTTTTAAACACTTGCAGTCTGTATAATGCATAAACACAACTTCATTCTTTATAAATCTCTCCAACAGTGTAGCATTCGCCGTTAGCCACGGAGGACAGCCTCAGATTCACTCAGAATAAAACTTTAACATCCAAATAAATACTTTACTCACATAATTCGAAGCATGCATACAGCATGCATGACAAACATCTTGTAAAGATCCATTTGAGGGTTATATTAGCTGTGTGAACTTTGTAAATGCGCTGTAATATAGTCGACAGCTCATGTGGCAGGGAGCACGCGATTTAAGGGGGCGGCGCCGAGTGTAAATCAGTGCATTGTTAATGATGCCCCAAAACAGGCAGTTAAAAAAATTAATTAAAAAAAATCTATAGGGTATTTTGAGCTGAAACTTCACAGACACATTCAGGAGACACCTTAGACTTATATTACATCTTGTGAAAAAGCATTCTTGGGCACCTTTAAAATGGTCAACGTGACTACAGTGGTTCAACCTTAATGTTACGAAGTGATGAGTATACATTTTGTGCACAAAAACAAAACAAAAATAGCAACTTTATTCAACAATTTTGTCTCTCCCCTACAGTCTCCTATGCTGTTTCGGTTACACTGACTGTGCAGTGCTTCCGTGTTCTACGTCAGTATCGACCGACGCTGTTCACATGAGCAGCACATGCGTGTGATGCTGACGCAGGAGCAGGCCAATAATGAGCTGGCTTTCTGACCTTAGGCCTAATCCTGATTTAGGCTAAGCCCTGTCTGTGAAACCGAGCCTTAATGTGATAATTACATTGCTTTTTATGAGGGATCCTCTCGGATTTCATCAAAAAATATCTTAATTTGTGTTCCGAGGATGAACAAAGGTCTTATGGATGTGGAACGAGGTTGAATAATTAATGACAGGAATTTCATTTTTGGGTGAATTAACCCTTTAAGCCTCTCATCTATTGAAATGTGTGACATGCATGCTCTCTTTCATGTCCGTTTCCACAAACTAGAACTGCTGATTACCGATTATGAACAATTATCAACCCAGCTTTCTTACTCAACAATCTCAACTCAGTGTTTGGGTTGAAAAAATAACCCAGTGTTTTTTTTTTTTTTTTTTTTTTTTTTAGTGTACTAATACGCACCTTTTAAAGTACAATTTTTTTTTTTTTTTTTTTTTTTTTTTTTTTTTTTCTCACAGTGAAGGGTGTTGTGGGTGTTGCTATATGGTTGTTATTGTGTTCTGTGTTTTTTTAGCACATTGCTATGTGGTTACTAGGGTATTCTGGGTGGTTGCTAGGTTGTCCTGTGTGGTAATTAGATGCTTACTGGCCAAAGTCAAAGGTTTCCACCCCCTAGTCAATACGATATTCTGGTGTGACTTGTGTTCTTCCTTCAATGAAAGTCTATGGGATTTTAAATCTGTTGTATGGTCAGTCACGCAAAAATTGCAAGTAATAACAATTCTCCTCAACGAACAGCAAGATTTCAGGTATCATTCATTTCTGTAGCACAAATGGTGCAAAACCAGTTAAGTATCAAAAGTTTCTTACAATTAAAGTTTGTTCAAATCCATAATCCTCACAACATTAAAAGTGAGACTTGCTAGCAAGCACCACTACAAAATGTGGAAAGGATAGAATATTAAGTTACAGGCTGTCAGACTGAACAAAAAGTTTGATATGATGTAGCCGACGGTCAAAGATGACACATACAGAAATATAAAAGCAGCAAACAGCAGCGGTTCAGTAATGGATACCAAAAGGCTTCAGGCAAACAGATTATCTAGCCAACAGTTTCCTTAAAAGAGCCCCTACTCAACACTCTACTGAAGTAAACTAAACTGATGCTTTCTCCATGTGCTGCACCACACATACACACACATTCTAATGTCATGCACACAGAGTAGTAATCAATCCTGCTGCCAGTGTGAGAGCAGACGTCTTTCTCAGATCAGCTCTTCTGCTACGCTGCTAACTCTAAATTATGGCTTTGACTTCACAGCCCAGCACGAAGCCTTCCCTCTAAAACTCACTCTCATGCTGTCTGATGAGATAAACACCACAATAACAACCGCAATCAATGCAAACCAGCCTTTGTGCTTTATTTCAAGGCATGAAATCAAAATGGACCCTTTTTACTTTCTTAATACACATTTATTGTGTATTTGTTCATGGTTCATCTGTGGAAATTATGCCAAAAAAAAAAAAAAAAAACGCTGCTTCTGAAAAGACATTTCTTTTCGGCTGACATCACAAATTTCTCTTATTTTTTATAACCCCTACCCTACAATCACATTTGCGAAATATAAAGTTATAATTTTGAGATTGTGGCACCACCATTACCATTTTTAAACTATGAGAATATATTTGAGATTATGGAAGCAAAATGTTTTTTGTGTGCCTTTTTTTGTCTTTTAAAGGCTTTTATTTTGAAAGTTTTATTTTGTGATGTGTGCAAACCCATGTCTGATCATTATGTTCTTTTTATGTTCTTTTGACAGAGAGAGAGAGAGTTATGAGACTAAGCTGTTCATATTTAGCAACACATACACTCTGTGGTCAAAACGTATTTTTAGTGTGAATGTGGGTAGCGTTCAAGGTTCAGAGAATGTTAGCTACATTTCTGAATGCCAGTGTGTATGTTTATGTGATAAAGTTTAAACTCATCAATCCACTCTTTTCCTTCCTCTGAAATGTCTTTGAACTGATCAGAGGAACGGAACACTTAAAGTTAGTTCATCTCGTGTTTTTTCTCTCTGCGGGTCTTATCTGCGGGGCTGTACTTGAGCTGAAGGCATTAAGAAGCTTTACGCTCCACACAGTCTGACCGCAAAAGGTCAGTTTTGCAAATTGGGTTCATTAATCTTTAATAGTACAGCAACTCTACAGAACCTCTTCATCCATGCCTGCAGATTAAAATGAATCACATGCTCAGAAAGATTAGTCTGTTGGGAATTTTCTTGGATAGGATGAAAACTGTCCAGAGTCTGGAACCTTTGGGCTTACTTGAGAAAAAAAAGGGGGAAAAAATAAAACCTGACTGACACACTTTTCTGTTATCTGTTAGAGCTACAGGCTGGGATAGAGGATGCTGACATTTCACTGCTGTGAAATTACAATTATTACCTCAGTATCTACTGTAGTTATAGCCCCATTTTTCTTCAGATGGATTGTTTGACAGCTCTTGTCTCTTTTCCGGACAGGACTGTGAAAAACTGACACTCAACAGCCATGTTCTCCTTCATGCCCCACTGAATGAGATGAAATCGCATCTGTTGCTGTTTCTTAAGGTAAGACAGCAGTAAATTCTCTCAAACGTGGATAGAAGCCACAATAATGAAACATTCTCCAGAATAAATACACCCAGAGGAAAATGTTATCACTCAGAGGCTGGTCTGTCATAGCCCGTGAGACAAAACTGAGTTCTCATTTATGTCGCTGAGGTATTAAATGAGACTTTGTCTCAGATATTGACCCTACAATTCCTTAGGAGAAATAAAAACGGATGCAAATGAGACAAATTGTTGGCATAAAGTTACACTGTGACCATGACAAGCGGCAAAACATTTTGATAGTATCTTGCTTTCGCTCTCCTGTAATGTCTTTTCACTTTCATGTGTAGAGCTGCAAAGTTTGATTCAGTTTTTCAGTTTCGGATCAAAAGAAAACTTTCATTGATTTGTTTCCCTGTGAAGATGTCTGCATGTTTTTTGTAGCAAAATATATAGGAACATACTACTTCTGCTTATTGCCATATCTAACTTAATTTTTTTTTGATTTAGTGATTTTTCTCTAATTTTATTAGTTAAATTTAGTGTATATATATATATATATATATATATATATATATATATTTGTCACCACTTCTGCCTTGTTTTTTTTTTTCTCAATACTGCTCTGATTGCAAAAATAATATTATCTAATTGCAATTTATATATATATATATATATATATATATATATATATATATATATATATATATATATATATAGTGTTCCCTTAAATTGTTTAGTTACTTTAGTTTGTACCTTCAAGCTTAGAACTACTTCATGTACCTTCAAGCTGCTGATTCAAAGGTGTGTGACCAGTACCGGTGATGAGCTAAATCATACTGATGCTCAGACCATGATCTCTGGGTCAGAGCCTCATGACATGGATTCATCCTGCAATTATTTTCGGTATTTTTAATGAGGAGCAGTTCTACACCAGATGGGTCACCTGTTCTTTCAACCATAATGATAGACTTATTAAAGATTTATGATTCATCAAAAACTCATCAACCCCCCTGTGTCTCTGTCTGTCCATCTCCCTTTCAGAAAACCAATAAGTTGTCCAGGGAATGGTCAATCGAGCACCTAGTCAAGAATTACACTGCAAAAAATGCTTTTTCTTACTTAGAGTTTTTGTCTTGTTTCTAGTCCAAATATCTAAAAATTCTTAAATTAAATGTTGCTTACCCCATTGGCAGATTATTTTGCTTGCTTTAAGCAAAAAAAAATATTTTTTTTCTGCAAACAAGACAATCATTTTAAAATGCTTCTTGATTTAAGACTTTTTAGATATTTGGACTGGAAACAAGACAAAAACTCTAAGTAAGAATAGCACTTTTTGCTGTGTACTACAGTATACATAAAAAATAAAACTACAGGTGAACCTATTAAGTCCCATACTGAAACACTAAAATGTGCTTCTGCAGAGAAAGAAGCTAAAGTCTTTGCTTACATCTATATTGTACAGTCTGACATAAAAAATATATACAGTATATCTATTGGTCTTTACTCAAGATCTCACTGAGGTCACGCTGTAGAATCTGACAAAAACAAAACTGCATACTGTGCACCTGGGTTCATGTTTTTCACATTTTGGTTCTGTTGTTTGGTTCCTCACCCTGCACCCCAAAGTCTTTTTTTTTTTTTACATTTCTCTGGAGACAAGCAATGCTACATTGAATATTGGGAACAGTTCCAGAATCCATATGAACCATATACCAGCAGACTGTTGTGGTTATTTGTTGCGTAACTGAGTTTAGACCCAACAAACAAACCTAGCGAATGTCAAAAAAACCTTTGACATGTTGAAACGAGTTGTTTTAGAAATCCAAAATCAGATTCAGGGGCTGTCTACATGATACCATTTTCAACCTAAAACGGAAATCGTTTATACGTTTTGGTCGTTCATTTTCACGACAACCGCGTTTTGGGGGCCTGAAAATGCAAACTTTTGAAAACAGGTTTCAAAGTGCAAGTTTTTGGGGATGGTACCATTATCGTCTCTGTGTAAACTACAAAAACGTGAATTTGTGAAAACAGTGACGTCATGCTCATGTGTATTAAGTGTTTATATAGGCGCGTAGTTAATCATTACAAAGTGAAAACTGCCAACTACTGGCCTGTGATTCATAATAGCCTGCGATTCATGATACAGTGTTTTTTGACATTTTAGCGGATCCATGTTTATGGGGATCGTTTTGACAACGTTGTCGATTGTATGCGGTCTGTAAATTTTTGTTGAGTAAACTTACCCTCAAATAGTAGTACAGCAGTGAGAGCTCCCTCGTGTAGTCCTAGACACAAAGTCCACTGTGTGCAAACCCTGATCAGAACTGTCAAATGCAGAACAGCAGCAAGCAGTCAGACAGCTGCAGCTTCATATTTAATGACACATCTGCTCCAGAACGCCAGTTGCAATCACAGACACATTTGAGACACTTGACAGGGTGTTGATACTCATCAAGAATGAGCAATTACGGAAAACATTTATTGGCTATCGGCAAACCTCTTGAACAGCCTCTGTAATCTGCTGAGTTTGAAAGTGAGAGTGCTGGATTGACGCTTGGATGGGTTTTATATGCAGTCAGCCCTGCTGAATACAGCTGTCCACTTCCCACCCACCAGCTCAAATTTGAGATTTTATATTCCATTCCTAGCAGCATTAATGATGCCATCATTACAGCCAGTAACAGTGAAGCATTAATGGCGAATTATCGGTTCTCTGAGCAGACCCAAATAGAGTTAGCACAAACCTGCCATAAACCTACTCGGCAGTGAAACCGGACAGCACTTGAAGGTCCTGAAGTTCACTGAAGCAGTGCAGATATTGACCAGAGCAGCTAATTTTAACCTTTACTGCCTCTGTAGTCACAGGACCATCTTTTGGCTCAAAGTCTCAGATGATGAAATTTTGTGAGCTGTAAATTTGTCTGATATGCTGCCTTCAAGTCCCCAGACATTTGTCTTAAAGGTGCCATAGAACGTCTTTTTAAAAGATGTAATATAAGTCTAAGGTGTCCCCTGAATGTGTCTGTGAAGTTTCAGCTCAAAATAGCCTATAGATTTTTTTTTTTTATAAATTTTTTTAACTGCCCATTTTGGGGCATCATTAAATATGAGCCGATTTAGGCTGCGGCCCCTTTAAATGCTCACGCTCCCTGCCCACGGAGCTCGTGCTTGCCTTTAACAGCATAAACAAAGTTCACACAGCTAATATAACCCTCAAAATGGATCTTTACAAAGTGTTTGTCATGCAACATGTCTAATTGCGTAAGTATGGTATTTATTTGGATGTTTACATTGGATTCTGAATGAGTTTGATGGTGCTCCGTGGCTAAAGCTAACATTACACACTGTTGGAGAGATTTATAAAGAATGAAGTTGTGTTTATGAATTATACAGACTGCAAGTGTTTAAAAATGAAAATAGCGACGGCTCTTGTCTCCGTGAATGCAGTAATAAACGATGGTAACTTTAACCACATTTAACAGTACATTAGCAACATGCTAACGAAACATTTAGAAAGACAATTTACAAATATCACTAAAAATATCATGATATCATGGATCATGTCAGTTATTATTGCTCCATCTGCCATTTTTCGCTGTTGTCCTTGCTTGCTTACCTAGTCTGATGATTCAGCTGTGCACATCCAGATGTCCTGTCTAATGCTTGAACATGAGCTGGCATATGCAAATATTGGGGGCGTACACCCCGACTGTTACGTAACAGTCGGTGTTATGTTGAGATTCGCCTGTTCTTTTAAACAAATTAGATTTATATAAGAAGGAGGAAACAACAGTGTTTGAGACTCACTGTATGTAATTTCCATGTACTGAACTGTTGTTATTTAACTATGCCAAGATAAATTAAATTTTTCATTCTAGGGCACCTTTAAAGTGATTTTGGTTCGATATAATAGTAATAATAATAATGATAATAATAATAATAATAATAATAATAATAATAATGGATGTGGATATTCATTTATTAAACTTATTTATTCAGACCTTTTAATCTATTAAAATATACATTAAAATGCAATTCATACATACAGTGGCTTGTATGACAAGCATGTTTTACTTTCTGAATTAAAATTCATTTTGATATTTGTGTGGGGCATAATCAATTTTGGGCAAAAAAAATGTGGGGTGATTAACTAAATATTCACTGTCAGAAAAAAAGGTATGGTGCTTGTCACTGGGGCATTACCCTAAGGTACAAAGGTAAAAAGGTACTAATATGTACTTTTAAAGTACTAATATGTACCTTTAAGGAACTAATACGCACCATTTAGGGGTAAATAAGGTACAAAGATGTACTTTTTTCACTTTTGTACCTAAGGGTACTGCCCCAGTGACAAGCATCGTACCTTTTTTTTCTGACAGTGTTGAAGTTCTTGGAGATAAACCTTGAGTAATTTGGCATAATCTTGGTATTCCATGGTGGCTGTGGCCTCTTTCATTAGGATAATGCACCCAGCCACAAAGCAAAAATGGTTCGGGAATGGTTTGAGGAGCACAACAACAAGTTTTAGGTGTTGACTTGGCCTCAAATTCCCCAGATTTCAATCCAATCGAGCACCTGTGGATTGTGCTGTACAAACAATCCATGGAGGCCCCATCTCGCAACTTACAGGACTTAAAGGATCTGCAAAAAGGGGGATCAATGCAATATTAGGTCATAATGTTATGCCCGATCTGTGTATTTTAAAAACACAAGCTCTTTCTTTCTTAACCAGTTAAATAAATATATATTTCTGGCAATCTTTATCACTGTTCTTCATCAACAGTTCACAAACCATGTCAAAAGTTGTAAATATCCCCAATTAAACTTAATTATATGCTTCCACCACCATTCTTTAGTTGACATGCAACCAACTTAAAAAGCTGGGGCTCAGTGTTTTTTCAAACTGGAAATTATGACTCTGTAGTGTCCATGTGCACTCATCTCACAGATATGATTATTCCAATATGACTTGAAGGCAGCAATACTTCCATCAGTTCTGCGAGGTCTAATCAAAAATGATAGTCCAGAGCAGATTACAGGGTTTAAAACTGAACAGTGGTTATGAACTGCTACGATACTTGGTTTCTAAGCGGTTTGCTTTAGCTTGACGTTTGGATGGGTCTTAACGGGTGGGTGGCTTTCCCTCTTGGCGCATTCTCCATTTGGTTGAGTACCATGCAAAGTTCTTAGTGCATGAGTAGGAAGCCATGTGCCGTGAGGGTCACCAGGGTCAAAACTGCTATTTGGTGTGGTGAACCTCAAAGAAGAACTCTCAGTTGGGCTCATATGGCTGATCAATTCAAGGAACTGTGGGTTAAAAGTAGGTTTATGTTTATGTTTTTTGTCGTTTTTGGAGCTTGACAGTCCTTTTGTATTGTGAGTAGCATGAATAAACTATGACAGAATCCATAAACAACTTCCTAACTGCCTACATTTTATGGTTTTAATAAACAATAGTGTGGCAAATATCTGATTGGCGGAAACGGTGGAGGAGATAAAGCTTTGTTTTACAGAGATTCCGTATCCAGAGACACTCAGAGATTAGAATCAACTCCACCTCAGACACAGATTTACAGTTCTGCTCTTTGGGAAGCGTCCAAACCAGACAGCCATATTAAACTTGAAGACAAAAGGACAATAACCTTACAAATCCAATTTATGTTTAAACAAAAACAGTAAACCAGGAAGAGATATTATCATTTACCTTTATTTCGTACTCTGTACTCAATTAAACTCGATATACTGAGTCCAAGGTTCTCTAGGAGACATTTGTAAACTTTTATGACCCTGTATTCCGCCCCACTGTCTAAGGCCTTTAGTGAACTCACATAATGCCACTTACCCATTAAAATTAATTTAGTTTAGCGTGACCGCAACCCCACAGAGAGCCCTGTGGGTGTGTGAACAGTGAGTGTGTTGGGGTGATCAGGGTCAGGGGAAATTTCCTGGCTGTGACTGCAGACGGTTCCTCACTGCTGTTCCTAGCACTAAACGACCCTCAGAATGATGTTTAGGGTTAGTCACTGGCGTCGTTTCAGCAGCAGGAGATCTATTAGGACCCTCTGAGGAGGGTAGTTATATAGTATATATAACTAAAACGGTTAGTTCCTGTCCTTGATTCTGATTGGTCAATAGCTGTGTTTTATTCACGATAAAACACGGCTATGACTGCTTCATCCAACAGTTCTGTGTATCACTACACAACACCCTTAGCAACCACTCTTAGCAATGTAAACTGTTTGTTCTCAGTTGATATTGTTTATTGAAGCTTACTGTATTATGTAGAAGAGTATTGTGAGAAAGAGTTTGAGTGAGCGAGTTTATTACCTGCATTCAGATTTAGCATTTTCCTTCAGGTCAGTCCTATGTTCATAATAAAAAATCTGTTTAAATGTTCGATGTATTATCTTGTCCTTTTAACAGTTAAGGGGTTTTCCCGTGACTGACAGCACTTGTCAAAGCATTTGTCAGTTGCGTCTTGTTGTGTGTTCACAACTTTTCAATGTAAAAGTCTTCGCTACTGACTGACTCACTAATAAAGACAATCTTTGCCGCCATCTAATGCCGTTATAATGTAACTTCTGTTGCTGTTTACGGTCAGGGACTTTTTTTCT
Organism: Megalobrama amblycephala; assembly: GCF_018812025.1. Lineage (NCBI taxonomy): Eukaryota > Metazoa > Chordata > Actinopteri > Cypriniformes > Xenocyprididae > Megalobrama > Megalobrama amblycephala. The sequence continues at coordinate 28,360,751 of NC_063062.1, read as the reverse complement.
GGCGGAAGGAGGTCTTTTAGTTAAAGTTTACTTTATGAAAGATGGATTAATAAATATTTTTGGCTTTAATATTTGTATTGTGTGGTACCCGTTCTATAAAAGCAATAAGGTACTCGAGGCTAGTGCTGTATCGTGAATAAGTGCAAACAATGCCCTTCAGCCCTGACTTATTCACGATACAGCACTAGCCTTGAGCACCTTATTGCTATATATATATATATATATATATATATATATATATATATATATATATATATATATATATATATATATATAATATGTAGTCATTGAGATCTTTACACTTTGGATAAATCGTGTTTTTGTGGGAATAACATCCCACCTTCCAACAGCATTATGCTATATGCCGTGTGAAGTTAATTCAGTGATTGTGCTGAAAATGTGAATGGCAATAGAGTGTAAAATAGAATACAAAGTGACTCTTTGAATTGATGGGGGGAGCTTGGCTCATGAATATTAATTATATGAGGTGACATTCACCCAGTAATCCTAACTGATTTGCTCAAAGACAGACATGGGGAACAAGGTGTTAGCCATGGTAGGATTACCGCATGTCTGTTTGTTCAGTCCTTCATTTATGCAACTGCTTGGTTTAAAAGTCATTATTTTACACGTGGAGAGACAAACTTGGAAATTTCTAAAAGTGTGACATAAAGATGACCTCTAAGCTAACAGGCCGGAGCTAAGGGCTCTAAATTAAATTTCTAGGGTTCTTTAAAATAAAAACAAATTTGAAAGTGCAAAACCTTACAGTTTTCAACAATAATGATATTTTCTTCTGACCCGATTGGGACCAACAGTGCAAATTTATACTTGCCCTGCCAACATTTTTATTAGCTCCAACAAAACAATGGGTTATGGTCATAGACAGTAAAAAGGATGGACAATGTGTTTCCACTTCCTTCCGCTGTAAAAAAAAAAAAAAAAAATGAAGCCAAAATGTCCCCGAAAAGGCCATTGACATCTTGCGCCGATGATGTCATTTGGAGCCCGGATCTGTGCAGTAGTGCTTGAGAAGTGTAGCTGTGGTATCAAGTTCCCCACCCAAAAAAAAATTAGAATTATAATTGGGTTTTTTTCTTTACTTTGGCTCACATTCCATTCAATTACATGGAGAGGGTGGGGTGACCTTATGACCTATACTGCAGCCAGCCACCAGGGGGCAATTGAAATTGAAATGTTTTAACTTCACTTTTCAGGATGTGAGGCACACTTGCTTATGATGCAAAACATTGATTTGTTTATCATTTTCAACTCAGTGTTGCTTAGAGACATATTTAAATCAACAGATTTTGTTACCACAATGTTCAACATTACAGACGTTAAATTCTTAAGTTGGCAAGACTTAAATATTTGTGCATGATCAACAGCTTTAAGATCTACAATTCCATCAACAGGCCTGAAACTCTCTCACACTGGCCTAATGACTCTAATGTGTTTTAAGTTTTGAAGTATTATTTTAACATTGCCTCCTGATGTAATGATGTCTTGAACTGCTATAAAAGTGTAATAGATGGCTCAGTGTGGTCAGGTTTGTTTCATAGGACAGAGAGCAGAGTCCACATCTGCTTTAATAAACCTCTCGATTGTGCCACCACAGTACTTTCTGCATACGTGCGTGTGGTATGTGCGTGCAATGAATGAGTCATCTGCCGACGTAAATAATCTAAAGTGGTACCTTACTCTGCTGACGCCATGTGTGTTTGGTCGAGTGATGTCATGCCTTCATTTGAATTATGAAATGAAGGGCATGACAAAGGACACAAGTGGACTGACGCACCTTCTGTTGTTCGACATATGTTGAGATGTTTTTAAAGCGATTTAACATCCACGTGGAGGGGTGTGTCTATACTGATCAAACATGGATAAATGGATAGTGACACAAACACTGATCCTGTGCTTCTTTGATCAGATCACACTGACAGCACAGATAAATGAGATGAACTTCAGCCTTTGAACTGAACCTCACACATACTCCACCACTAATCACTACGCCACACAAACACACACCACACACATACACAGCACTTAGCTTTAGTTTCTTTTAACGCTTCATATACTACATTGTTTTATATCATTTTAGGGTGTTTTTGCACTACATCTTTTGTGCAAAAACAAGTCATCCATCCATCCATCCATCCATCCATCCATCGTTCATTTTATCTATCGATCATTCTATCATTTGATCTATCGTTCATTTGTTTTTTCTATCTATCGTTCGTTCTATCGTTCATTTGTTGGTTCTATCGATATTCTAGTGATTGCTCATTTTATCTATCTATCTATCTATCTATTGATTTATCTATTGTTTGTTCTATCGATTTTTCTATCATTTATATCATTCGTTCTTTCTATCTATCGTTAGTTCATTCGGTCATTCGTTTGTTCATTTTTTCATTCATTCTATCTATCCATTGTTCTGTCGTTCGTTTGTTTGCTCTATCTATTGTTCATTCTATCATTCATTCAATCAATGAATCTATCAATCATTCGTTTGTTTTTTCTATCATTCGTTCTATCGTTCATTTGTTTGTTCTATCGATCATTCTATTGATCGTTCATTTTCATCTATCTATCTATTATTCGTTCTATCTATCCATCTATATATTGTTTGTTCTATCTATCTTTCTATCAATCTATCTATCATTTATATATTGTTTGTTCATTCTATCTATCATTCTATCTATCGTTAGTTAATTCAGTCATTCGTTCTTTCGTTCAATCTATCTACCCATTGTTTTTTCATTCATTCGTTCTATCTATCTATCTATCTATCTATCTATCTAGCGTTTGTTCGTTCAATCGTTTGTACGTTCGTTCGATCTAATGATCGTCTGTTCGTTCAATCTATCGATCCTTTGTTCTTTCGATCTTTCGATCTATCGGTCGGTCTATCTATCACTCTATATATGTATTGTTCGTTCGTTCATTTTATCAAGCGATCATTCTATCGTTTGATCTACCTATCTATCATCCGTTTGGTTTTTCTATCGTTCGTTTTATCGATCATTCTGTCGATCGTTCATTTTATCTATCTATCTATCTATCTTTCTATCGATCTATCTATCATTCTATCTATCATTCATTCTATCTATCATTCTATATATCGTTACTTCGTTCGGTCATTCATTCGTTTGTTCATTTTATCTTTCATTCATTCTGATTATCCATTGATCTATTGTTTGTTCATTTGTTCTATCTGTCTATCGTTTGTTCGTTCATTAGTTTGTTCATTCGTTCGAACTAACGATCATCCATTCGTTCAATCTATCGATCCTTCATTCTTTCGATCTATCGATCATTCTATTTATCACTCTATCAATCTATCATTCATTCTATCCATCCTTTGTTTGTTTGCTCTATCTATCGCTCTATCTATCGATCAATATATATCTATTGTTTGTTCTGTCTGTTGATCTGTTGTTCATTCTATCTATCATATCATTCGTTCTATCAGTCTATCATTCTATCGTTCGTTCTATCTATCAATCTATCTATCATTCGTTTTTTCGCTCGTTCTTTCTAGTGTTCATTCTTTCTATTGTTCTATCTAATGATCTATCGATCATTCTATCTATCATTCGTTCTATCCATCAATCGTTCTATCATTTGTTCTATGACATTCAAAGTTTGACTTCACAAACTGCTTTTCTAGTGATTTTTTTTTTTTTTTTTTTCCTGCTGAATTTCTCTAAATTTGAATTCCTAAATTTGAATCTGCAAAGTTATAGGTGCTACATACAAGCAGGAACAGCACAATATTTGACACCGTTTACCAAACTTTACTCTTATCATTAGTTCTTCTAGTATTTAAGAATAATAGTATCCATTCTACTTCTTCTTTAATAGCTCACTGAAACTGGGTGGGCCACATTTCTAAACACTGAAAAGGGTTTGTTGATGCGTAATTTTGGCTAGTCATGTGTGCATGCGTTCAAATGTAATGATCTTTTTGCATTATGATGCATTTCGAAAAGAGGCAGTTTTTCATCTTAGTTTCAGTGTATGGTGTTTTTCAACAGAGTTTCACAAGTTATATCTACATAGTACAACATACTCTTTTATTTCAAAAGTTCATGGAAAATCTCTCTCTCACTCACTTCCCAACCCCCCCCCCAAACACCAACCTCTGCAACACCTGCCCCACACCCACCATCTGTAATTACAAACATCCTGTATCATGTGTCATTGAGGGGCATTATGGGAAGGCTAATTGTATCAGTGTTTCTGTTAGAGCAGGACACAGTGCAGAGCGTGTTTTGGCTACAATGACGGATGCTGAGGCCCTTTGCATGAGCCGCAGTGAGACACAAGCAGAAACAAACCCTCATCCCTCCCTCCTTCCCTCCAACACACTCTCTCTCTTTTTGCTCTCATCTATCAGTACTGTGACCTCCCGCTATAAACAACAAAACGCTTTTATCCAATGCTGAATCATCTCAGGCTGTTTAATCACAGAGCAGCTCATTGCTTTTATGAGTGCTGTGGTCGGACAAAGGGAGAGAGTTTCCCTTACATGAATGTTTCTGGTTTCTATTTGAGTTTGAGTGTCAGTGTTTGTAACTGTGGTGGACGGCAGAGGATTGTAGAGTTGATCAGACACAGATAAACATGGACAGAGCACACATGAATCAGTCTGTCAGAAAACATTACACAGCCCACTGGAGGACAGCGCTATCAGCAGCCCTTCACTAACATTAACACATCAATCAGGATTAAATGGCACAATGGCTTTTTCCAAAAAACTTTTTACAAGACCACAAACAATTCATAAGTGTGGGTAGTCATTAAACATCATCAATGAGATTCAAATGACTAATTTGTTCATTAATGAAGGCTGTTTGATTTTGTCATCAATAACAATGACGACGAGGAAAAACGTGCAGTTAAACAATTTTTATTTAAAACATCTGTTGATGAAAATTATGAAAAGAAGAAAACGATAATAACAAAATCCTGTTTCTGTTAAATGTTGATACATGATTAAATTAATATATAAATTATTGCATATTCAGTTTTATATTTGGTGATGCATTTACTCTAATTCTTTGAATATATTCAAAATGTATTCTACACTTTTTCAAGAGTGGATTAGTTTGCTTTAAAACCCAAAGCAAAGGACAGAAAAAGGCTAGGGTATTAAATATCTCCTCTGAGATGTTTTGGACGGTGCAGATTGGTGAGAGAGCTCAGCTAAACTCTTGGCTCCTGCTGAGCTTAGGAGACTGCAGTCACAGAGTTTTACAGATCCGTTTCAGACTCTGACCTACAACTTACAGAGGTGAAAAGTGTCCTGAAAGACTCTAAAAACAAGCTCTAGAAGGATTTGGAGCTGGATGCCAGAAGAAACACTAGTGGACCAAAGCACAATATGAACCTCAAACAATAAAAGTGTCCCATGACAGTGAGCTCAGGAACAGAGAGAAAGTTTTGTTGTTTCTTTCACACTTGCTCTGATTGTTTGGCCTGAACCAAGAAGGTCCATAATACCTATCTATTATGAGCTAAAAGTATTCCCAATCCCATTTCAGTGACAGCTGCCATGTGTCTACACTCAGGAGCTGCAGGATAGTGATGTGTAATAATGACTATTCTAACTGTAACGTTAAAGCCAGCAGAGAAAGAAAAAAGTCAAGCTTTTTAGGCTTCTTCAATTCTTAGGGTATGTTCACCCATAACCCTTAAATGCATGACTGTTTCGCCAATCATTCTTACATGTTCGGGTCTTTATTGACTCGGATCAATATCTAACACGGAAGGATCTCTACCTGTCGCGATAATATAAAACTCCTCTGATATTAGAGTAACAATTACAGAAGAATAAAATAAATCGTATTTTGTTACCTTTTAGAGCTTGAAAGGGCTCTGTTTGAGCAGATGTTTTATGCCATCATCACTGTCCTCGTCAGAGCTCATTTCCCAGTAAATTCAGCAAATAATGGGCAAGTTTTATGTTTGAGGTCACGAATATAAGCCCATTCGCGATCTCAAACGTATTCTCAAAACTATATAATTTTCAAAATTTTCAAAATCAATATTTCGATCGCTAACAGCTTCACCAGATTCATCCTGTAACAGTTACAGTCATATTTGATTGCGTTCAGTACTTTCTCTGCAGTAAATCGCTGAGCCATTTCATGTTTTTCTTATTATTTCGTCTAAATGAGTCGTCACTTCATCCTTGTGTATCAGACATTGCCATCTTGTGGAATAAAGGTGAATTGCACTTATTCCGTCATTGAAGATTCAATTATTGTTGTGCAGAAAAAATATACATACGCTCATACACACCTCGGGTCATTTGCGACCCTATACAATTTTTACAAAATATGAATACAAAAATAGGCATTCTTTTATAATTTTATGATTTTTTTCTTGTTATATTCTTTATAATGATTTGATTGAGGAATACCAAGAAGGTTGATGTCTAACTTTAAAAAATGAACGAGGAGGAGGGTAGTGAATGACGTCCTGGGTCACTAAAGACCCGAGGTATGCATTTAAGGGTTAAAGCAGTGTTTTGAAATTGGCCCATTTAGATATTGTTAAGTCGTTATTTTGTTTTTTGGCGCACAAAAAGTATTCTTGTCACTTTATAATATTAAGATAAAACCACTAAACTCAGGTTTCAAATATGTTTTTAGTACCTTTATGGACTTTGAGAGTTTGAATGGCTTTGCTCTCAATAGAAGCCTCACTGAGCCATCGGATTTCATCAACAATATCTTAATTTGTGTTCTGAAGATGAACGAAGGTCTTAAGGGTGTGGAACGACATGAGGGTGAGTAATAAATTACATTATTTTAATTTTTGGGTGAACTAACTCTTTAATCTGAGTTTTTGTCCTAACCAGCCGTGACGATTCTATTTTAGAAACTGTTTCTATTTCTCCGCAACGTTGTGGCTGGAACAGCATAATAAAGTATGGAAATTATCATATCAGGTACTGTTTTTGTGCTTTATTTAATGTTAAAAGTGTCTAATGCTGCAATGAAATGAAAACATCACTGGCTAATTCACCTCAGATCTTGAAAATAAATAAATGGGCACAAGAATGTTCAAAGTGTCAAATCACTGCTAACAAAAAAGTGTATTCTATGACACATATTGTTTCAGTCACTCCATATGCACTTTAAATAATGTTTAAATGGGTTATTATTTACGAATTTTACTATATACTAACCCATTGTGTCTGCTGCGCTCTTGCCAAGAGAGCCCGCCCACACTCTTTGATTGGCTGTGGTTTTTGATTTATTTTATCACTTCTCAATGTCGCGTCACGTCTAGTGTCGACAGTCAAATTACTTGTCTCTCTTATCGCATCGCGTGTAGTTAGCGAACCAGGACTAAATGTATAATTTTTATTTTTTTTGGTCTGGACCAAAAGAACCAGGAAAACCAAACAACAAGTGTGAACACACCCTTAATCTATGTAACGTACTCCTAAACTACATTTTCAAGTCACGTCAGCTCAAGTCAGTTCATTGTTGATTCAGTTCAGTTCAATGATTGTGTAAAATTCAGGAACTCTACAAAAGATTCAATTCAGATCAAGACAGTTCAATGTTCATCCAATTCTGTACAGTAACAGTGTTGATGTTGCAAAATTTGTCAATTATGAAACAAATTTGATTCAGCTGTAAAGCAGCTCTACAGAAGACATTATTCAGCTCAATTCAGTTCAATTTATAATCTGATAGTGTCAGTGTTATTAAATTGATAATATTACTCAGTATTAAGTGTCTTTTAAACTCCAACTCAAGCCAAAGGCGACAGTGGTAAGGAACCTAAACTCCATCCATTGGGTGACAAAAATACAGAAAAAAAACCTTGGGAGAAACCAGGCTCAAGTAGACTTGTTTGGAAAACCGCTCTTTCACAAACTGAACTCTAATGTCAAACATACTCAAGTCCACACTAAGAGCTCAAGTGTGAAAGCACCCTGAGTTACCTGTCAGCCCACACTGCATCTTCTATTTAGATTGAGTCACGCTCGCCTGAAGCGACAAACACTATTTCCAGCCATCATCATTATCTGCTCTGTGATAAATCTGGACTTTATAGACATAGGCTACTTCCTGTGAGACAGTACGAGTCTTACCCCTACAACCTTACACCATGACCAACAATTGCCCTCTACACCAGCTAATGCTTATCTATTTATCTAGAAGCTAATAAAGGTCTGTGTGTGTGCATTTCATAATTTCATCCAAACAATCAGCTTAATGGAAGCCATAAGCAGATGGCTTTATTGCCGTTCGTCTCTCACATATTACCATAAACACTAACTGCTGGCACAGTAATCAGAATTAAAGAGCACTCTCATTTCATATACACACACGCGCACACACAAATGTAGATGCGGGCAACGGTAATAGCAGCTTTATATGTTATAGAGAAGTTAACTTACTCCAGCTTGAACTGGTGTCATTTTCATAGTGGATTCATTTAGAGATGCAGTGCTGAATAAATCTGCTGAATTAAAAGCAGGCCGCTTCATGTTTTTGTCTATTGCTGGATTGAAATCTGCGCAATTATCTAAACCCATCAGATCTGTGTTTATTAACAACTTCTCAGTCTATTCATACACTCCCACAGTTTAATGATTCATATCCGCCCAAGAACATTGCGTTTAAAAGCCTTGTTAGAATTCTGATTCTAAAAAAAGGTGTTTATTAATTTCGGATGAGTGACCCTGATTGCTAAAATGTGTGACAAGTACAAATTTTCAATTACGCCGATGTCTGGTTCCAGATCTGGAGAGTATGAAACAGACAACGACGCTGATTTAATTAATGTTTCACAAGCCTGATCACAGATAGAGACAGGTACGGAAAGATTTCCAAGACTGTCATGGAAAACACACCTGCTCTGAAGGATGAAATTAATTTTGTCTTGTGCTCCAGTCACCTCTGGACAGAAACATCAATAGTTAGCAATTAAATCAAGTCTATCGGAATCTGTTCCAACAGGCATCAATTTTGTAATTATTTTGTAAAGATACATCTTTGGAGCTTGTTTTTCATCCAGAAGTGAGACACACAGTTGTGCATTGTTCGTGCCAAACATACACTCTTTTGTCTGTGGACACACACACATGATCACAGAGACCATTATCCTGTCGTTGTGCTTGTCAAAAGAAAATGTACATACACACACACATATACAACTACAAGGAGAGTTACATAGACTTAAAGCAGGTGGATTTTAATTAAGAGTTCTAAGGCCCTGTTTCCAACTGGTATCAAGATGCGTTTTGGTCGATCGAATCACAAGTGGACGAGGGAGACACATATCCGTTTCTTTTGTCTACTTTCATCCACTTCTGTCCTGATTTTTTCGCGGGGAGGGTCTATGGGAGGGTAAATGTATGGGTCAGATGTTTCGATCTAATGGACAGAATAAGCTTGTGCGATTTACATATGAACACTCACAAAGCAGACGGAAAAACATGCGGAGAGCAGCAGCTTTTGTTTCTGCTCTGCAATACAATACAGCAATACAATGCCGAATGCTGTGGAATGGTGAGAGAACATTGTGCTTAGTACATTTTTCATCTTCAAACTAAACTTGGTTCTTCAGCTGACAAAGTTTAAGTCCCATCTGGCTAGCATGCTTCCCATAATGTTTAAGTGTTAGGTCAGTAGGCGGAGAGTAGTTGGTCTTTAGTGGCTGTTCGAACTCATGCGTTTTCGACTACCTCTGGAAGTGGTCGAAAGTGCGCAAACTCAAAACATTTTACACCCCGTTTACACCTGTATTTAGCTTCATCGACTTGTGATCCGATCGACCAAAACGCATCTTAATTCCATGTTGAAATAGGGCCTAAGTTCTGTTCCAAAACCTAGTGTGCCTAGAAAGAACTGTAAGGCATCATTCTGTGCACTCCTTATACAGCGGTTGTTTCAAATGATAGTCAGCAATTTTGGCCAAATTTTGGCCAATGTCCTTCACACAATCCCAGAATATTTTACAATGAGTTCAGTGGACAAATCTACTCAATTGTCTTATATTTACAGATCCAGTTCAATAGTTGACAATCAAAACGAGAATGATAGTGTTTTGTACTAGTCAATGTTCAAAGCTAAGAGACAAGCAACAAAACTTTGATTTTGATATGTGGTCTGTAAATTCTGAAAAAATATTGATAAATTTGGCTATTTTACCCTGTATTTATTTGTGTGTGTGTGTGGTTAGAGAACTGTATTGTTAGCTTAGCAACATGCGAACATCAAACTCAACTGGAATCAACTGTAATTCAAATCTCATGTGCACTTCAGGTGAGAAGTGCTATTTGTGTGGTGTTCAGAGATATAGATCTATATAAATCTGTCAAAAGGGTTATTTCACCCAAAAATGAAAATTATCCCATTAAAATTACTCACCCTCAAGCCATGCTAGGTGTATATGACTTTCTTCTTTCGGATGAATACAATCGGAGTTATATTCAATAATGCCCTGGCTCTTACAAGCTTTATAATGGCAGTGAATAGAGGATAAGATTTTGAAGCACAAAAAAAGTGCAACCATCCATTATATAATATATTCACATGGCTCCGGGGGGTTAATAAAGGCCTTCTGAAGTGAAGTGATGCGTCTGTGTAAGAAAAATATCCATATTTAAAACTTTAAAAACTAAAATAACTAGCTTCTGACAACGATTTACAGAGAAAGAGTGAACTCTGACCTAACGCATGATGTAATGACAAATGCGAAAGCTCAGAGGAGAGAGCAAAACAAAACACCAGTCACAAAATTTTTAAAGAGAGAATTTTTTAAAAGAAATGTCAGAGGTTTTTGATATAAGAGAAGAGGAGCTTGAGTTTGTTGCCTAGCCCTATTTGTTTGAACAGAGTATACACAATAAATACAACACACAATACAATATACAGTGGGTACGGAAAGTATTCAGACCCCCTTAAATGTTTCACTCTTTGTTATATTGCAGCCATTTGCTAAAATCATTTAAGTTCATTTTTTTTCCTCATGTACACACAGCACCCCATATTGACAGAAAAACACAGAATTGTTGACATTTTTGCAGATTTATTAAAAAAGAAAAACTGAAATATCACATGGTCCTAAGTATTCAGACCCTTTGCTCAGTATTTAGTAGAAGCACCCTTTTGATCTAATACAGCCATGAGTCTTTTTGGGAAAGATGCAACAAGTTTTTCACACCTGGATTTGGGGATCCTCTCCCATTCCTCCTTGCAGATCCTCTCCAGTTCTGTCAGGTTGGATGGTAAACTTTGGTGGACAGCCATTTTTAGGTCTCTCCAGAGATGCTCAATTGGGCCATTCAAGAACAGTCACAGAGTTGTTGTGAAGCCACTCCTTCGTTATTTTAGCTGTATGCTTGGGGTCATTGTCTTGTTGGAAGGTAAAGCTTCGGCCCAGTCTGAGGTCCTGAGCACTCTGGAGAAGGTTTTCGTCCAGGATATCCCTGTACTTGGCTGCATTCATCTTTCCCTCGATTGCAACCAGTCGTCCTGTCCCTGCAGCTGAAAAACACCCCCACAGCATGATGCTGCCACCACCATGCTTCACTGTTGGGACAGTATTAGACAGGTGATGAGCAGTGCCTGGTTTTCTCCAAACACATCCCGTTTAGAATTAAGGCCAAAAAGTTCTATCTTGGTCTCATCAGACCAGAGAATCTTATTTCTCACCATCTTGGAGTCCTTCAGGTGTTTTTTAGCAAACTCCATGCAGGCTTTCATGTGTCTTGCACTGAGGAGAGGCTTCCGTCGGGCCACTCTGCCATAAAGCCCCGACTGGTGGAGGGCTGCAGTGATGGTTGACTTTCTACAACTTTCTCCCATCTCCCGACTGCATCTCTGGGGCTCAGCCACCGTGATCTTTGGGTTCTTCTTAACCTCTCTCACCACGGCTCTTCTCCCCCGATAGCTCAGTTTGGCCGGACGGCCAGCTCTAGGAAGGGTTCTGGTCATCCCAAATGTCTTCCATTTAAGGATTATGGAGGCCACTGTGCTCTTAGGAACCTTAAGTGCAACTTTTTTTTGTAACCTTGGCCAGATCTGTTCCTTGCCACAATTATGTCTCTGAGCTCTTCAGGCAGTTCCTTTGACCTCATGATTCTCATTTGCTCTGACATGCACTGTGAGCTGTAAGGTCTTATAGACAGGTGTGTGGCTTTCCTAATCAAGTCCAATCAGTATAATCAAACACAGCTGGACTCAAATGAAGATGTAGAACCATCTCAAGGATGATCAGAAGAAATGGACAGTACCTGAGTTAAATATAGTTAAATGTGTGTCACAGCAAAGGGTCTGAATACTTAGGACCATGTTATATTTCAGTTTTTCTTTTTTAATAAGTCTGCAAAAATGTCAACAATTCTGTGTTTTTCTGTCAATATGGGGTGCTGTGTGTACATTAATGAGAAAAAAAATTGAACTTAAATGATTTTAGCAAATGGCTGCAATATAACAAAGAGTGTAAAATTTAAGGGGGTCTGAATACTTTCCGTACCCACTGTAAATACAAATACAATACAAAAAATACAAATACAACATAATACAATGTGTCGACCTCCTGTGTTTGCGCATGCTATAAAATGGAGTGTGCTTTGAAAGGCTAACATTTTGGCTTAACACATACGCTAACATACACAAAAAAAAAAAAAAAAAAAAAAAGTATATTTTGGGTTTTAGTCCACAGCAACTGTTCACAGAGCTACAACTTCACCAGGACAAGCCATTGTGTTAACAGTCTAATGATTCAAACCTCACTCACACAATAACATCATTGTGATTGGAGCCCCATTTCCTAGGGTCACTGAGTCAGGTCAAGGTCAGAGGTCAGTGAATCAAGTGAAATCTGTAGCACCTGCAACTCAGCACAACTCATAATAGAGAGCTGAGATCAACAAAACACACTGAAATACATACCAGCAAATGATAAGGAGCACATGTGATGTCTGTTTTAGTCAAATGTTCATGTGTTACTCAAAAAGAACTGTAAGAAATGGTCAAACACCAGTCAATTCAGCCTTATCTAGGAAAACATGGCTCTCCCAGTTACCAAACAGAAACATACACACACACATATGAGCCCCAAAACATGACACACTTGTTGTGTACCTGTGTGCTGAGTGTGTTGGCGGTGAAGAGGATTGTGGGTTAACAGCCATATGGCCTACCTGCTGGAGTGCAACCTGTCTAAAAGTGTCTTTATACAGACATACTGCTTCACACCTGAGTCTGTCACTGACCTCTGATGGATTAAAAGCTGTTCAGTCTGTTCTGAACTGATTGGAGATAATCAAAACATGTTTGAGAGGAATGCAGGTTTATGATTAATCTACTGCAGAACTTCAGAAATGACCGCTGCTGCCTACAAGTAGATCACAGTAAAATAAAAAGGATATATATATATATATATATATATATATATATATATATATATATATATATATATATATATATATATTCATTAAAATTTTAGGGGGGGAAAAAAAGCTAAATATTATGGTGCCTGTAGTTTATTCACTATTATAGTGAGCCATGCCTGGAAAATTAACCAAAGTTGAGCCCAGAGAAAAATTTAAAAAGACAAGTCCCCCCATTAATCAGATATTGTCAACTTGCTAATTCGTAATTGAATGTGATGAGACAAGAAACATTAATAGAGCCCAATTTCAGCATTTTAGGCATAAGATTAAGAATGAATGTGTGCATGTTCTGAATTAATTTAATGAACGTGGTCACTTGATTTGCCTTGAAGCCTTTCAGAAAAATACAAATATTACTTGCAAATAGTTCAGATGCATTACTTTGCAATAAAATGTAGTTATTTTACTTTTTTTTTTTTTTTTTGTATTTCCTTTAAATAAGGAGGACAATTAAATTTGACAACCCTCTGAAAAAAAACAAACTAATGTGCGCAATGTTCACAACATGGTTACGACTTTGCCTGTCTATGTTTGAAAATCAATTTTGGACAATAATTTTTTCATGACAGTCACCTGCAAGACCTTTTGCCTATAGTCAAAAATGAAAGTTATTAAAACATACCTGCGTTCAGGAGTGCCGCTATGGTTTCTGGGCCTCCTGTCGCGATCGCGCCCCGAGCCTTTCGAGAGAATGTAGGGATTGTTTAGGTGTAACATAAGTTTATTTACATAATAAAAAACTAGAAATATGTCTGCAGCAGTCCTCAAATTATTAAATTGCCAAACTATAGTTTTTTTTTTGTTTGTTTGTTTGTTTGTTTGTTTTGCAATATGTTACAGTTACGGAGGGATTTAGATAAGTGGATTGATTACAGCTTTGGCGCCTATGCTCTATTGCTATTGATCATCAACATTGTTCCGTGTTTTCATTGGTTGGTTGTCATATGGGAAATTTATTACACTAGAAAAGCATAAAATTGCACTGTTGCCAAATATGGATTACTGAAAATCACCTAGATGCAGATGATGCCAAACTATCTCAACTAACTCAAATGAACATACTGTAAACCATAACTATATACTTTCATGTTTTTCTCAAACAAAATATTTTGTCAAAAATCCACAGAAGACATATTTACTCACATTTTTGACATACACATAGTACACATTATCTGGCAACATGCATTAAAAACATAGTGACTCTTTAAGTTCATAAACAAGAAGATTTTTAAAAAATAAGGTAGGAAATTGACACTTTTAAATCTTTTTGTATCTTTGAGTTTGTCTGAAGCTTTGTACTGTTTACAGGCTGCATTTGGTTGAATATCAAAGATTTAAAGGGTTAGTTCACCCAAAAATTCTGTCATTAATTACTCACCCTCATGTCGTTCCACAGCCTTAAGACCTTCGTTCATCTTCAGAACACAAATTAAGACATTTGGATGAAATCCAAGAGCTCTCTGACTCATCAATAGACAGCAATTTAATTACCGCTGTCAAGGCCTAGAAAGGTACTAAAGACATCGTTAAAATAGTCAAAATAATCTTTTGTTATAAAAGTTTGATATACATTGAAAATGTAAATTTCAGTACTCAAAACTCCCTTTCCTGTCCTAAAAGAATCTATAATGAAACTAAACTGCTTAAACAAAACACATACACAAAAAAATATTTTGAACTACTAATTTAACACCATAGATCATTGGACACTTTGGACTTTAATTTTACATGTTTAACTCCTGTGAAGACCTCTTGATCTGGTGATTCATAACAAAATGCATATTAGGTCTCCTTTTCTTTGAATTCATCTCAGTTTCCATTTTGTATTCATAGTTTAAAGTTAATTGAGAACATGAAATCCATAACAAGTTCCACTTATGCTTGCAGCAACAACAGTGTCTCTTAATTGTTCATAAATGATGTGAATTTGAGGGCATCACACGAAGAGTATTTTGTGGTATTTTGTGTGTGTGTGTGTGTGTATCTGTGTATGTGTCACAGAATGGTGTATTTCCTGTGCAAACATATGGCATGTAAGTGCCTGTTCAAAACTCCTACTGAGTCATATAACAGACCTCTCTCTCTCTCTCTCTCTCTCTCTCTTTCACCTCACACTACAAGTCTCTAGTGGACCAGCACATAGTAAAGGCTCCACCTACACTCACAACTCAAATTAGATTCACTCAGGGATGAGATTCACCCTTGCAAAAGTGTTGAGCCAGCAAAAGGCCATGTGCGGGAAATACCACAATGCTCTGCTGCAGATTAGCAGGGGTCCCAAACAGTGTTGGGGAAGGTTATTTTTAAAAGTAATGTGTTACAATATTGCGTTACTCCCTTAGAAAACAGTAACTAATTGTGTAACTTAGTTACTTTTTATGGAAAGTAATGTGTTGCCTTAGTTTTGGGTTGCGTTGGCGCCATTTTTTCTTATTAGTATGGTGGAATTGGATCATTGAACGTCAACAGCTAAGACATTGGTTAATAAAGTGAGATTAAATACATAAATTATGCATTTTATATACAAAACTATCATGTGACTTTAGAATGTTATTTGGAGTAGTTTTATGATACTTTTATGACAGCTCTAGTTCACAGCTCGATCATATTACTAAAATCACCTTTTGTGAAGAATACAGGTATGACATGAGGGTAAATAATGACAGATTATTATTATTATTATTATTATTATTATTGTTTGGTGTGGACTATCCATTTAACAATATAATCATCACGTGAATACACAAGAAGTAGCACGGTGCCTCTCTTCATCACTTCTCATAGTGAGTCAGAGTAGAGTGGCGATTGTAGAGCTTCCTGTGGATTAGGCTGCATATACAGCGTCTGTGTAATCTGATGGCTGTCTCTGAGAGCAGCCACAGTAGCATTACATTAAGAGTGCAGCAGTAGAGCAGTGGGATTTGTCTGAATGAAAAGCTCCAGTGGAGCTCTGGGGGAAAACAATAGTGTGCTTCTGTGTTGAACTGCATTAAGCATGACATGATGAGTCACATACACACTCTCACCTCACACACATTTACAAACATGCACATGCGCTCACATACATGCAACCTCTTAAACACATTCAGAAACATGAATGTGTTTCATTCCAAATGGCTTTAAAGACTAGGGGAAATCTGGAAACACACATACCTAGCTAAGAAAAAAAATTAAGAACATTTTGCTAACGTTCCATTAGGTTATAAAAAATCATATGTCTAAATGTACTCTGGACCTTTTAAAACAACCAGTTTTTCAAATGTTTTAAAACCTTTTTTTTTCTTGGTTATCCAAAAGTTAAGGGAACTTTCCAATTTAACATTTTGCAAACTTAATGGGAATGTTACTTTTTAATTCTCTATAGGAACAGTCAGAAACAAGTAGTAAACAAGTATTTTAAAAATGTTAGGTGAACAGCCAATCCGATTTTTGAGAACATTATTAAGACCAGATGACTTTGAATTAATGTTTTATTATTGTTACTGGAAGAATGTTACACTGAGTTTATATATAGGCTATAATTAATGTGATAGCTAGTGTTGTCACAATACCAACATTTCAGTAGCTGGTACATAAATTGAGACATTAAATTACAAACATTAAACTAAAATGTATTAAACACATAATACAAACTGATAAATATATGTCATTAATAGCCATAAAATAAGTAAATTAGCCAATTTGGTTTAAATTAAGGATTGCAGAAATGAGTACACCCTAGATTTAATTCAACAAATGGATAATATTCTAGTACTTAGTATGCCCTCCATAATTTTAAATATACTGCTCTGACCCTTCTTGGCACGGAGTGTACAAGTTCATGAGAAATTGTCACATCTGTCCTGTTTAATTCCCGGATGATGAGCTCCTTAAATGCCCTGAACTTTAATGGGGAGTGTTGCTCAACTCATCTCTACAGAATCCCCCAGAGGCACTCAAGAGTATTGAGTGCAATACATGTCCACAGAAGGGTTTTCACCTTGGGAGAATGCATATCCTCATTGTCATGTTGAAAAAATGCCCAACAATGCAGGGAATGAGGAAAGGGTAACATCTTCTGTTTCAAGTTTGTGTATTAAATTACACAGTGGTGTGGGAATTCATGACAGCATTGATAAAGCACAACTCCCTCACACCTTCAGCACTCATACATCACTATATAAAAGCTTTACTACCACTGAACTTTACTGTGGGAACCAGGCACTTCCCACTGTACTCCTCCTCTAGCAACACCATAACATTTTGGATGCTGTTAGATCCAAAATGATTGATTTGGTTTCATGAGACCAGAGTATTGTTTCCCAGAATATATATTTTGTAAATACGGGCTTTGGAAATGGTTAACTGACTTCATTGTGCTTTGGCTACAGTAGGTTCCAGTGAGAACAACAACCATGCATGTCATTTCTACAGGGTGCATCTTACTCTGTGAAATAAACAGTCACTCTTTTCATAGCTTTTGCTGGCTCTGAGACACTCGCTTGGTATTTCTCCTGCTCTTTGTCTAGCAAAAAAATCCCTCATCACTAAATGAAAGCTTAAAATGAAGGCCTGATTATTTCAGGGGCCTTGTCACAAGTCCATTGTTTTTGAATTTCTGTGATACTTTTGCTATATTTTCACACTTAAAACAATGATTTGGTAATACCACTGTCCTCTTTTGTGCTAAGAAATAAGTCTCCTGACAGTTCTCCCCCAGGTGGTTCCATTGTTGTCAGCATTAAGTCTGAGAATGATTCAGTGGGCTATATAACACTTTTAATTGTCCAGAAATTACTTCTCTTTAAATGTTTACCAACTTACCTGTTGATCAAACATTGCCTTAAACTTACACCAAGTTTTTTATTTAGTTTTATTTAGTAACTTTTAGGAGGTGTACGCATTTTTGCTACACAACATTTTATCACCTTGATAAAAAAAAATCTTATTTTCCTGCATAATTTTGACATGTTCCTTTGGTAATTGATTAAGCAGGCTTGCTGGAACATTATATCTCTAAAGAATCCTAACATGTCTTCTAAGCAATTGAGTAATTGCTGACTTTCAGAAGTTTCAGAGGGGGTGTACTCATTTATGCTGTGCACTGTGTGTGTATATATATATATATATATATATATATATATATTGTATGTCATTTTGTAGCCAAAGTATGCAAACAGTAAAATATAACTAGGATATTACAGATTTTTAGATCCCTTAGGAAAAAGAGAATTAAATGTTACTTCAAACAAACATCAACAACCAACATTTATTTATTTATAACATTTTCATAACTAGAGAAGCCCAAAGCTAATCTTGCCAATTAATCTTACCTAATTAAACTGCAAAAAAGTCACATTTCTGATTAATCTGATCTCTTCTGTTAAAAAAGTAGAAGTTCATAATTAAACAACTTTTTTTTTTTTTTTTTTTTTTTTTTATCTTTTTCTGTGTGCTCTGAGAAGACAGCATATGATTGAAGACCAGAGCAGAACACGTCACCCTGCCTCCAAACGCTCATCACAGTAAAATGAAGTGCTTGTGCTGGTGCCGTTTATCTCTTTCATCCAGAGCGCTGGCAGCTGCAAAACACAAACATTTGGATCAACATTAGTGCCAGGATACTGAAATACTCCCTCCCAATTTCTGAAAACAGCATGGAAAGACATTCATAGCCTGTTTAACTTCTGTAATGTCATGTATTTTTGAGTAAAACAGAATATTCAGTGATTCTAGTAATGTAGGATGGCACAAAAACATTATTTTGATTGGATCAAGGATGTGAGGTTGTGATATTAGATTAATATTACTTTGTTCCTCCCTTATCTTCTAGTGCTACATTCAAGTCCACCAGAGAAGTTCCTACTTATGAATTTGGAAATCATAACAATGTTGTAATGTGCAGACATAGTTTTAGTAGGAAAAACTGACCTAGTGTGCAATTTCACATGTTTTTGTCTCTTTTTTTCACTTAATGACAAACACAGGATGCTTTTTTTGCACTAGTGCGAGAAAAAAAAGTGCAAACAATGTGTCTCAGATGTTTAAATGAAGCTTTACGTTTAGTCACACAAACCTGTCGCCTCATAAACCTTACTTTATCGTAGGCTTTGTTGCTATTCTTTATCAACGCTACACAAAATGCATATAAAAACAGTCAACATTCACAATTAAAACTTATTATGTCCAGTGCCAATTTGCTTCTATCCTTGAACTCGGAAAGACAGCGCTAAAAGAAAATCCCACTAGTAATTATGTCATTGTGGTGGCGTTCATGTCTCGTAAATGCGATTATTCCGACATGACTTGAAGACAGCACTGCTGACATCAACACAAAAGAAAAGTCATTTCAGAGGCGGAGAAAGTTACAGTGTTTCAGTGGATTATGAAAAACTTTTTCTTGAGAATAATACACAGTGATGAATCGTGCACAACAAGCAGGGACATTTATTAGGAAAGTAAAAAGGTCAGTTTTGAGTCCATGTTGACTTTAATGTGTGGGTATACAGACCTCTGATCTATTAAACAGCTGATAAAATCTATGGCGGGCGTTAATAAGCACAGTGAGAAAACTCTCTGTGTTTGTACGCACACACATGCCATCAATGAGATAACAGCATTCAGCAGACGATGAGAGTAAATGTTTACAGCCACTGTATGCAGCCTGAAGTCATTAGCGTGGAATGCACCAATACGACCCTAATTAGCACACAGGTGTCAGGGGAACTGAGCGGCAACACAGAGTCAGAAATCATCCCCATCCACACACACACACACACACACACACACACACAGTTCCTCTTCTTGTCCTCTTAGATTTTCAAAAAAGTCTCTTAAGTCTGGTTCATATTGGTGACATTTATACTGCAGCTAAATTATTTCAGAAAAAATGTCTATGGCCACTAATGTTACTTTAGTCAAAAATAGCTAACACCAAACAGGCTAAACTCTTAGCATCCATGTTTCCTGTTCACAAACAGCAAAACATTGATGGTGATCACTATAACCAGAAAAATGGGTCCTTACCAGAAAAATGTGGTGTCATGTGACAGAATCAATCACAAAACAGGCAATAAATTCAGCCATAAAACATTCCAATGGGAATAACATTGTTTATATTCCAAAGTGACCCTAGTGAAATATTAATATACCAAAATGTATTGAAATACATTCTAAATATACTACAAATATATTTGCATATTTGTGACCCTGGACCACAAAAGCAGGTCAATTTATCTGAGATATCTGAATAAATAAGCTTTCCATTGATGTATGGTTTGTTAGGATAGGACAATATTTGGCCAAGATACAACTTTTTGAAAATCAAAATAAAAAAATAAAAAAATAAATAATCAAAATGTTGAGGAAATTGCCTTTTAAATTTGTCCAAATTAAGTCCTTAGCCATGCATATCCACTCACAAAAATAAAATGTTGATATATTTATGGTAGGAAATTTACAAAATATCTGGTAGCACTTTATTTTACAGTCCTGTTCCCTATGTGTACTTATTGTAATTGCAATAACTGGGTAATAACTATGTACTAATCCTGAACCTACCCCTAAACCTAACCCTAACCCATGTAGTTACCTTATATTACACAGTACTTTCTTAGGTAAGTACACTGTACATGATGTAAGTGTACGTACTGTAAAATAAATATCTTCATGGAACATGATCTTTACTTAATATCCTTATGTTTTTGGCATAAAAGAAAAATCGATAATTTTGAAACATAAAATGTATTGTTGCGTATTGCTACAAATATACACGTGCAACTTATGACTGGTTTTGTGGTCCAGGGTCACATTTATGTACTTGATATAAATACCCTGCAATTGTACTTTTGGTTTACTAAATTTATATACTTAAAGTCTACTAAATTGGGACAACTAAGTTTGTACTTAATGCACTTTAGTTATCTGGAAGTAGTGCAGAGGTCCATCTAAAGATATACTTAAGTATATTTGAATGTGCTAAAATGGAACTATTGCAAGTATACTTTAGGTACACTTTAAATATCTTGCATTTAAAGACTGATGTTATTCAGTGATCATATTATCCTTTCTAATAGTGGTATTAAAACACATTTTAGGCTTAATATTAAGAAATGTGCATTATGCAGTAAAGAAGTACTCTAAATAAAGTTTAATTAAAATATTTACATCAGTAAGTCTCAAGCGATATGTCAGTAAATATGTTCATGGATTTGTACTATACTGTATTTTAAATACATTTTGATATAGGTTTTTTTTTTTTTTCATTAGGGGAATTATATAACATAATTAATGTCAAACATGCACAACATGCGCAAAGCACACATTTAGATTTGTGCCGAATGAGAGAGAAGTTGATTTCTATAAGACATTTCCCACACATAATTTCAGTTATAGTGTGTATAATGTTTGTAAACATGTCATTTTATTTACTAGAATTTTATATTATTTATAAATGTAATAATGTAACAATAAAACCTGAATAATTTGGCAACACTCAAAAAATTTGAGGCAATCAGTTGTAAGTAGAACTGGAAGATTTTAATTGTCCTTAACTTGAAATGTTTGAGTACACTACTTGAGTACACTACACTACTAACATTTAACTTAAAAAATGTTCATGAAAACTCAATGTGAAAACTTGTATTAGTGTAAACTTAGCTAGCTAAACAAGCTAATTCAGAAAATGCTAACTTCCTAATATGTAAACAATGACATGGTATAGCACTTAATAATAAAGCATTTAACATGCTTACACTCTAAAAAATAAAACATTGGTTCAACAAAAAAAAGTATGTTAACATTTTCCACTAGAATTTTTAACTTAAGCCAATTGGGAGAATTACATTAATTCAAAGCAATATTTTGAGTTGATCCATAATGTTTTAAGTAAGGTGAAGACGTTTTTTGCCACAATAAAAACACTTTTCTAAGTAACATGAACTTAATAATTGTCAACACGAATGCAACTATTTAAGTTGATCCAACATAATGTTTTAAGTAAGGTGAAGACGTTTTTTTGCCACAATAAAACGCATTTCTAAGTAACATGAACTTAATAATTGTCAACACGAATGCAACTATTTAAGTTGATCCAACATAATGTTTTAAGTAAGGTGAAGACAGTTTTTTGCCACAATAAAACGCATTTCTAAGTAACATGAACTTAAAAATTGTCAACATGAATGGAACTATTTAAGTTGATCCAACATAATGTTTTAAGTAGGGTTGTTCCAATTCCGATACTAGTATCGGAAATACCACCGATACCACAAAAATTTCTGGCATCGGTATCGGCGAGTATTTAAACTCACGTACCGATCCGATACCATTTTCTTAAACAATACCTAGTTGTGCCCGCTATCTTTGCTTAACGCAGCAAATCGGAAATCAATTCTTCTTCGCGGCTCAGAATGCAAACACAGGAAGTTGTGCTGTGTTGCCACAAGCAACCACTGTTTAGAGCAGCGGAGAAGTGAAAACGCGCTAGCAGTATGTCTGCTGTTTGGCAGTATTTCAGACCAGTAAAACGGCGACATGTCTCATATGCAATGCTGCAATTTCGAGTGGCACAAGTATTGGCAACTTTAACACAAATAACTTAATAAAGCATTTGAAGACGCGTCACCCCACGCAACACGATGGTTACATAAAGGCTAATGCTGCGTTCACACCAGACGCGAATGAAGCGATAAGCGCGAGTGATTTATGTTAAGTCAATGCAAAGACGCGAATTGACTCCCTACGGCGCGATTCGCGTGAATGACGCGGTGCGAATTGAGCGATTCGGGCGTTTGACGCGCTTAAGATGGAGAAGGATGAGGCGTGCCAGCTTCATTCAAACAAAGAGAAATGTTTTCAAAAGACAAATAAAGATAACCGACAAAATTGTCGGGTTTATTGTTCTGGATGACCAGCTGCTGTCAGTCGTCGAAAACGTGAGATTTTTATTTAACAAAATTGTTTCTGGACTCCAAGTTTTAAAGAGATTATTTTCTTATATAGCCTAATTATATTCCTAGATTTATTTGTTGCACTGTTTTTATAGTTATATTGTAAAACTAATATACCTTTTTCAGTTTACAGTGTTAGATTTGTGGCTGCATTTGAAGTTCTTTTTCACTTAAAATAAATAAATAATATAACTGACAAATGTATGTCAGATAATAAAAATACTCTAGTTCACTGTATGTTTTTCTTCTTGTTTTATTAAGGGATAAGTCTGAAGCACACCATAAATAATTCTATCAAATCATACAGGGCTAGTAGTGTATATATATATATATACAGATACACACCCAGGTATCGGATCGGTACTCGGTATCGGCCGATACCCTGAGCTCAGGTATCGGAATCGGTATCGGGAATGGAAAAGGGGTATCGGAACATCTCTAGTTTTAAGTAAGGTGAAGATGCTTTTTGGACACAATAAAACGCATTTCTAAGTAACATGAACTTACCAAGCACCGCTTGTCACCATGATGATAAATCTCCAAAAACCCACATTAACAGAAACTCATCTAAATTATCATAACAAAACACTAATTATTGCTAAATCTCCCTTACCATTAATCTTGTGCAAAAAACATTATATAACACTTAGTTTTAGCATTTACTCTCCCTTTCAAGTGCCATGGGCAAAGACATGATGGGAAATATAAATCCCAGCCCAGTTTCACTTAACTTACGTTTGTCTAAATTAAAACAAGTGTTCATACAACTCAAAACAATGAAACACGTTTACACGTCATCAGATTGTATTTTACATTAACAGAACTTAAAATTAAATACATTTTTGATTAACTGAAAATGTTAAACTATGACAAGTCATGATAGTATATCAAATCAATAAGCATAATTTGTGTGTTATCCAAGCTCAATAAAATAACAATTACAAGTAAAAAGTCTAACAGCATTTCAGAACTTGATTTTTTATTTCACAACAATATATATATATATATATATATATTTAAGTAATGACTAAAAGGTCCCCTGAATTAGTTTTTAGAGTGTACTCTCGAACCAAGCTGCAGGCACCACTTGTCACCATGATGGTAAACTCTTCTAAATAAGCATTAAAAAAATCATTACTTACTAAATCTCCCACTTAACATTAATCTTGCACAAAAAAACAAAAAACAAAGACAGTATATAACACTTAATTTGAACATTTATTCTCCCTTTCAAGTGTCATGTGCAAAGCATGCTGGGAAATAGAAATCCCAGCACAGTTTCAGTTGTCTAAAATTAAAGAATTAAGTTCAAAAAACTTAAAACAATGAAACAGTTCAGTTGATTTAAAATATATCAGTTCTGTGAACTTGAAAGAAAAATAAAGTGCTAAATACTCATAAAAGTTCATTTGACTGAGCTAATTTGTTTAATATAAGTTTGTCTTAAATTGATTAATTACATTGAGTGTTAGGGTTTACAGTGGGTACAGTCAACAATGCAGTTTTGACCTGGTGTGACTTATTTTCCCGAAATATGTTAATGTAGTGTTCTTTAAAACATTCAATCTCACAACCGCAAACCTCTGGCAAATCCAGTGACTAGTTCTTGGAAGCATTCATTGCAGCAGCCTGGGAACTGGTGCAAACATGCACCCCGACTCCCGGAAATTGATTGGAGCTGGCGAATTTAGCCATTTTTGTATGCAATACGCATTGGACATTCTGTGAAGGGTCCGAGATTATTGTTCAACAACTGCAGTGCCGTAAGACCCATTACTGAGCGGTTAATACAGATCACACACACAGAGCCCCTCGTGATGAGATGCTGAAATTAAAGCTGATTAGTGTTTACATTGGCCCTACAGCACCGGCCCCCATTGGCCCTTAGGAACCTCGGCCACATCTCTCTCACGCTTCTGCCTGTGGTTCGATAAGACAGAAAGAAAATGAGCTTATCAAAAAAAATGGATTGTCTCAAACAAAGTCAACATGGAGAGTGATAGGACAGGGATGTTCAGAGAGAGAGAAAGAGGGCATAGGGTACCATACAGCTAGCAAATATCGGTTTTCCTCGCCCTAGCAAGGAGAAACTGATGAGATGCAAGAGGACAGACACACACACACACAATCAATGCAGCGAGCACGCTACGACCTGTGTGAGAGGAATATTAGCCAAGGTTCAGCCTGCAGGCGCCCGTATGCACGCACTACAGCCATTAGAGTCCAAGCAGAAGGAAATATGGGAGTGACACGCCAGGACACACACTAAACAGAGTGTTAAAAAAATCAAACATCCCCTCGCACGCTGCTGCGCCGAACCTCGGCAGATGGTTGCAAACATTCAGTGGGATAGAACAAGCGTTCTCTGTGCTATGGCAGCCATCCACGTCTGGACCGAAACACAGCACGATGGCGTTCTCAGGGCAGGGCTGTGTAATGAATAATTAAAAAGCAGAGTTTGGCACCTTGCAGGAGAGATAGGGAAGGTTGGGACGTCCTTTATATGGCCGTGTGTGTACCAGAGGCAGCGGACGCCAGCAGGTCAACCCTCATATTATACAATACACCAGCCACACACAGATGGACAAGAGAGAGAGAGAGAGGTAAATGAGTGTTGGTTACTGTAGTGACAGATGGTTTGTGCACACTTTAAAAAAAAAAAAAAATTAAAATTAACTCTGAATAATTTGCCAAACCCTTAACGGTACTGAGGAATTATAGACCTTTAATGTAATTAAGCGCAATAACAATTTTTTAGTCAGCTGAATTGGAGCCAGGAGCAAAGACTTAGATTAAGACTAACGTTGCGTCCAAAATCAAATTCTTCCTGATAGTCAGAATATATATTATTCGAAAAACAGTAAGTGAAAAGTACCCAGATTAAAGGGGTCATATAATGCCAGTTTTACAAGATGTAAAATAAGCCTTTGATGTCCCCAGAGTGTGTATGTGAAGTTTTAGCTCAAAATACCCCACAGATCATTTTTTATAGCATGTTAAATTTGTTACTTTTTGAGGGTGAGCAAAAACACTCCATTTTTGTGTCTGTCCCTTTAAATGCAAATGAGCTAATGCTCCCAAGATTAGCATATTCTATCATGATAGTCTATAAATCCCTCATGTGGGAACTGTTGTAAAATGCCTACAGAGAATATATGCCGCATGAAGATAGAACAGGTATAGTTTAGTTTAATTATGGTTATAACTTGCTATGTTGTCATCTTGCTTTTATGACATGCTATTGCATTTGTGTTATGTACTGTATTGCAATAACATGGCCTCACCCCTTTGTTACGTGTTCTGGGGGGCAGGGTTTATGTAAATTTTTGGGTTAGTGATGTCACTAACCTAGGAAAAAGCTTGTTGTAGTCCCTACCAGCCGTTTGTTGTAGTCCTTATAAAGCAACTTCTTTAAAAGAAAATATCTCCCTTTGGATTGAACTTTGAGCATCATAACTTTGCAGATGTTGTTTATGCTCTAACCGCAACATTACATGCTAACTAAAGTTAAAAAAGTGAAATCATAATGAACCACCCCTTTAACTACTTCTGCTGAGATTACGCGCCTATAGACTGAACATGTAATATGCATGACATTACAGTTTTCACAAATTCACATTTTTGTAGTTTACACAGAGATGATAACTGTATAATTTTCAAAAACGTACACTTTGAAACCCATTTTCAAAATGGTTTTCCACTTTTAGTTGAAAAAGTGTAAGCAGCACAAAAAAAAAAAAAAAAAAAAAAAATGAATAAGAATAATTACAATTTAACATGGAAAACATTTTAAGTGACATACACCAAATAGGACATCCTATAAAAAAATAAAAAAAATCACAGATGAGATCTTGTTCAAGTCAAAATGCAATGCTTGATATTCAGCATGAAAAATATGTAGGAATTCGTAATGTCAGCCAAAAAGGAATGTAGTGTCAAAGTTATTAGTAGTTTTTTGTTGTTGTTTGTTTTTTTGCATGCAAGATTGAATCATAGAATCATCAACATGCATTAAAATAATAAACAGTAAACATGGTCCATTTTGAGTAAGCAGAAGGTAAGCAGAGGTTTGTTTTTCTTTTGTTTTTTCTCCATAATTATTTTTTAGTCTCCATAATAATTTTAGAAGCATCATCTGAAACATGATACTTAAAGGGGTAGTTCACCCAAAAAGTTCACTCACTCATGTTGTCCCAAACCTGTATGAAACCTTCTTTCTTCTGTGGAACATAAAAGAAGATATTTTGAAGAATGTTGGTAACCAAACAGTTTTGGTGACCACTGACTTGTTTGGCAAAAAGAATATAGGTTACACTTTAGTTTAGGGTCCAATTCTCACTGTTAACTAACTATTAACTATGACTTTTGTCTCAAAAATCTCCTAACTACTGCTTATTAATAGTTAGTGAGGTATTTGTTAAGTTTAGGTATTATGTAGGATTGAGGGATATAGAATATGGTCATGCAGAATAAGGCATTAATATGTGCTTTGTAAGTACTAGTAAACAGCCAATACCCTAGTAATATGCATTCTAATAAGCAACTAGTTAACAGTGAGAATTGGAACCTAAAATAAAGTGTTACCAGAATATAATACAGGTTTGGAACAACATGTGGGTAAGTAAATCATTTTTGGGTGGACAATCCTTTTAAGTAGCATGTACCTTTAAAAGCGTAACTGAGAACTCAATTAATTTTTTTTTAGCTATGAAAGGATCGCAAAGCAATAAAATTTTCCTATGGGAATGACAATTTACTGCAGTAAGAATTTATAAGCCTTTGCTGCAAATAGAAGTTATAGCCCTGATGAATTACAAGCTTTTATTTTAGCAAAGACTTCTGATAAAGGCATACTATCTTTGTATTTCCTTTCACTTACTGCTCTCAAAGAGGTCCAAGCATGTCTTTGATGATATGGTGTATAGTTGGTGTAGTTATTACTAGATTTGTATTACATTTTGTCATATTTGAAAATGAAAAACAAACAAGACAAAAAGGTCAAAGATAATGCTTGTGGATTTATTTGGCTTGAGATTATATTGGCACATTACCGAGAGTCAAGTCTTCCTGGTTAAGTCAAATGAAAGTATCAAAGCTGACGCTCCGAACCAGAGAATTATTTTCAGGTCAAAAACAAGCAAATGCTGGGTCGGTTTCCCGCCCACTCTCTTGTTGTTTCCGAACCAGGGCCTCCTCATTGTGTTTGAGCAGCATTTGATGCGTATTAACATACAAAACTCAAAATCATGGGAAGGGGTTATCGGGGCGGTCAGAGAAACTTTCGGAAGTTGTAAAGCTCCTTCAGAACCTTCACAAAACAACGTTTTTCCCCTCTAAATTCGGCACCCAGGGCTCGTCTTTCTGCCTGTGACCCCAAGCCTGATCCCAGAGCAGGGCTGAAAGAAAGCATTGAGTGGGCGAGGGGCCCTGAGCGGCCATCTCAGGATCCATCTGACAGGGTCAGGAGCAAAATTGCCCCCTCTCCTCGCCATGCTAGACGTAGCGCTAAACAAGTTACACAAAAGCTGGGACAGACAATACCAAACCACTCCTACTGACTTCCTACATCTTGGTTGTGATTAGGATAGAAAAGAACATTACGAAAGCTGTTGCCTTGAAAAAGCCAACATTGAATTTAAACTTGAAATTATTAGTAGTCTGACTTTCCTCCTAGATCTTTAAAGCTACCTGGTTCAGACCTTCAGGCTGCTATATTTTCAAAATGATCAGACTTAAGGTAGGAACACACCAAGCCGACGGTCGGCCGTCGGGCAGTTTTTCTTCGTCGGCCGACTAAGTTTTCTCAGTGTGTTTCGCACCGTCGGCTGAAGTTGGTCCTCGTCGGCTTTTTTTCAGCCGATTCGAAATGTTGAATCGCCGTCGGAGCTCGTCGGCCCATCGGGCAATCTGATCATTCTGATTGGCTGTTCAGATACTGCCACCTGCTGGTTCGGAAAGGCATTTTATCTCACGCAGGCGCAGAACTGACGTGCTACTTGGCCGTCGGCTGTATAGCGTTGGTTTGGTGTGTCAGGCCAACTGTGGACACAGACGTTGCCGACGTGAACCAACCCCACAGTCTGCTTTCGTCGCCACTAGTTCGTCAGCGTCGGCTTGGTGTGTTTCGGCCTTTAAAGGCATAGCTCACCCAAAAATGAAAAATGTGTCATCATTTACTCACCCTCAAGTTGTTCCAAACCTGTATGAGTTTCTTTGTTCTGTTGAACACAAAAGAAGATATTTTGAAGAACGTCAGTTTTCCCAAAATGAGCCAAAACTGTTCAAACATTAAAATTCAAATCTAAACACAAAAAACCTCCCTCTCTCTCACCCTAGCAACCTCCTAGCAACCACTCAGAATACCCTAGCAACTGCTTAGCAAACTGTTTTTCTTATAACTTCAGGCTATTTTAAATCTACTTCAAACATTTATGGCAGGCTTTCTCACGCCAACACCAAAGTTTGTCTTGACAAACTGTTTTCTCTTTTTTCGATGTAAGACTTTTAAAGACCAAATGAAATAAAAATGGATGTTTTGTGGCTTTCCATCTAAAAGCTAGTCTATATGATGGTTGCATTTAAAACTTGAAGTCATTTTCTCCATGGAAAATCGAACAAAAATATTGCTGATTCATCTTGTCTACTGGAGAGTAGGATTTTTTTTACCCCAAATAATAGTCTTTAGAGTGGAAACATCCATTTCCCATAAATTATAAATACCACCTGCCTCTTACTTCATGGCTATGAAGTAAACCAAAGTCTGATTCATGGGGTCTTTAAAAGTGTCTTGTCATTTACTGTATATAGGGTGAATTCAGGTTGATTGGGACTCTTTTTCTAAGTCATCTCAATGGCAAAGTGTGCCAATCACCCTGAATTCACCCTACATGAAGTTTCTAGGTACTTTCAAATGGAATATTCTTAGGCAGAAACTTGCAGTCTAAACTGTACAAATGCTAATAGCAAAACTTGCGTAACACTGAGATTGACATTTGTTCATTCATTTGCAGGTACTCTGAGAGCGTTTGCCTGCAGTGACGGTGAGTACTGATTCATAGATCTTTTTCTGTGCCGTTTCATAAGTGCCACAATATGCCGCTAACGTCTCATCAAAGGCGCTAAGCGTTCCAATCGCTTCAAAACTCGACAGGAGCCCACACAGTTTCTCCCTGTAGTGCTGGCCTGCTTTCAGAGCCAAACCATCCTCATTCAAGTCCGCTCCCACTTCCTCTCTCTCTCCCCGAACAGCAGAAATCCTTTTTTGTCTTTCGCTCAAAGTGGACTCTAATCCGTTTATTAGCCTGAAAGCTACTGGGACGTGAAGACAAACCACATGATTCCTCTGCCCTGCTCCTCTCTCCGTCCCCCCCCCCCCCTCGGGAGGAGAGCCTCGCCTCATACTAACAGCTAGCATGATTTATACTTCTGTCGGCTTCTGCTATCTCCCCTAACACCTCGTAATGTGTCCCTCTTGCTGTGCCGCCCTGGCCAGGCTAAATGGCTAAACGACTGACAGGGAAACAGCACTGCTGGGTCAGACAAGGCAAAACCCGTCATGTCCTCTACTCTTCTAATTAACAACCATTGCTCTCAGTTACCAACACACACATACACACTCCTTCTACCGCCAGAGGTTCAAACACACATTCTTTCGCATTATCTGCAGCAGGGGCATAGCAACGATAACTTTAAACACCCCATGAAATAGTTTTATGTGTGGATTTCCTATTAAAACAGGAAGTTTGGGCATATTGCACGTCACAGCCACAAACATGATTTGCTACTTGCTATTTGGACATGCTCATGACGGAATGCCGAGATTTGCCCAGATTAACAGTCTGGACAAGTCAATGCTAGTTGTTGAAAGTCAGAACAATCTGCAGATATGAGTTAATAGATTTCACAGAAAATCGTGTAGTGTATGATGGGCACAGACTGTTTAGCTTCAGACTATAACTCTATCCAGTCTGAGGATATATTTTGAGAAGATTTTAAAACACATTTTGTTTTCATTCTTCTAGAAGCAAGGCAAATGTTTCTGCATGAGTTTGTTGTGTTTGGAATGATCTGAAAGATGTTTGTGATCATCAGTTGTTTAGAGATTGATTCACAGATTTTTTTCTCTGTAACCATTTACAGTCGGCATATGTATGATGCCTGGTGTTTTATAATCGTTTTGAAATTTAAAAAAGTTTTCATTCTTGTAGTGTATTCCAGCTTTGAGAATTAATTGTTCTGTCTTGTTTGTGAATGCTATCAGCATTGTTAGGGTTTACATGTAACTTGAGTTACGTAATCAGATTACTTTTTCAAGTAACTTGTAAAGTAACGCATTACGTTTTCAATTTACAACAAAATAACTAAGTTACTTTTTCAAATAAGTAATGCAAGTTACTTTTTCACATTTATTGACTGACAGCTCTCCTGTCCCCATGTTGAGAGAAATAAAGTGCAGAGGTGTTGTGTGTGCTGTGTAAACATGATGCTTATTGTAGTTCTAGACACACAAAATTGCACGAAAACATTCAGTATTCCTCAAAATGAATACAAACAGTGAAATGCAATCTCAGAATCTCAGTAAACCTGTAATAATTAAGTATATTAAATTACACAAATATACTTTATGTATCATGTTTGGTGTGAAAGGTCCTTAACATTGCCTAAAATAGAACTTTTTTTGTTATCGCTTTCAACAGATTGCATTTTTAAGCATGATTTTAACTGAAGAAGAACATTTAAGAGACAATTTTTTGTCATATTTTTGTTAAAATATGTTAATTTAAAAATATGTTATTGGAATAAATATTTGATATAGAGATCTGCAGAGTATTTTTGTAGGCCAACCCAAACATTATAATCACCCTGATTCCCTTGACAAAAACATAATAGGATTTTTTTCCCATTGGTTTTTGAAATATTGCAGAAAATAAGCAATGTGACCAACAAAAATTTATGATTCTTTGATGTTTTGTTCATCATGAACATTTTCACAAGTCAACACTTCTTTTATGAAATTTGAAGCCT
This sequence comes from Megalobrama amblycephala, assembly GCF_018812025.1. NCBI lineage: Eukaryota > Metazoa > Chordata > Actinopteri > Cypriniformes > Xenocyprididae > Megalobrama > Megalobrama amblycephala. The sequence goes on along the minus strand of NC_063062.1, from coordinate 28,328,363 downwards.
AAATACAATCAATTAGAATTTGAATCATTTGCAAGAGCATGATTATAAACATATCAAATCTGTGAAAAAGGACTATTGAATATATGAGTTTACCTGGGATGCATTTCCCAAAAGCATTGTTAGCCAACTAAGATCGCAAGTTCCATCGTTATTAACATAGTTGAACGATTTGGTGTTTCCCGAAACCATAGTTCAAACAAGCATTCGCAAGCTGCATCACAAACTTGTGTGGTTGGAACGACAGCTCTCGAGCTGTGGTTAGAAGCATAGTTTCTTGTTTTTATGACATGTGGACTTAATAAATCGTTATCTTGAGCAAAATAAGCAAGCTGACATTAAGTACAATGCATATCTTTTATTTCGAGAATATACAAATGTCATTTACATATTTTAGTTTGTCAAGAGATTTTAAGCACCGTTTCTGAAAAGTGTGCATGTGCGTACATGCTCTGATACGTAAGAATTAGCCTATGATTGAATCTAGAAATAAAGCAAAATAACTGAGAAAAATGAGAATTAATCCTCAGATGCCATGTCCATAATTTATAGCAGAAAATCTAGCATTAATTTGATCTCCAACGGAGTAATTTATTACTCTTCCACTTGCGTGACATCATTCACCAACGTGGTTGAACGACAGGATTGCAACAATATGGTTTCGGGAAACAGTCGTGACTATCTAGATGATTTGTTCAACGATGCAGCGAGTTACGTCGTTGTATGGGAAACACATCCCTGTTCAGCTGTAGACACTTAATGTTCCCAACAACCTCTGTAGTCCCATTTAGCCACTTGTTAGCAACCACATTTTTCAAAACAAGTAAAAGCTTTAAAAAAACATTGAGAATCATAAAGGAGGTTTGGCCAATGTGTTTTATGTTGTAGAATAAAATGTGGAAATATCTTGAGCTTGTGTTAACTAGGCCTTAACTCATTTCTGGGTTTTGGCCTACAAAAAGACATCATCCCTGCAGCATTCTACAGCCTATACTTACAAAATAGCTGCCCAGGGACATTTCCAAGATGGCAACCAAATTGACTAATTGGTTTTAATGCAACTTTGACTGCAGCCACAGCCTTTCAGCAAACCAGTTAGCGAAGAATATTAGCGCTGGAAAATGTTTCGTCACCTAATTAATATTCATGAGCCAAGCATTTTTCAGATCGTTCCTGCAGCCAAGATCTGCAGCCTCTCTCTCTCTCTGAATGCTCCAGGGTGAACATTCTGAGATATGTGAGCCAAAATAGTACAGCACTCACTGTAAATATTTACTATTATATATTAGACAGTCTGGCCAGTGTCCCCCAGCCCAACATTAATCATCATTCATCTATCAAATTGAGTTACGACTGAATGATCAGTACTGACACAGGTGCCAGATCTTATTTACCACATAGAGAGAGAGAGAGGGAGGGAGAAATAAAGGACCTTCTTTGTTCAGACAGGAGCACAATATGTCTGCTTGCTAAAGTCCCTGACTGCTGTAATGTTTATTCTGATAGGAGTAACCAGACAGGGATTCTTCATCAAAGAACCCAGTTGTTCAAGCGGGAACAGATGAAAAGATCTATTCACTTCCCTTTGATATCCAATTTCAACTGCTGAAAAGAAAAATTCATCTAGCAAAGTTTTTTTTTTCTATCTACCTATAAAGCTTTCATAAAAATTGTACAAGCATCTTCACTGAAGGCATATTTTCTCATGGCCAGCGCTGTATAATAAATGTTTGTTGAAAATCGAATAAATCCATTCAAGAATATAACTCCACCTGAAGCACAGCTACTGATCTTCACACATATATTAATGTGAAAAATACATGAGGACAAAAAGATAATTTATAATTAGCTATATCCCACCTCAATAGCATCAAAAGTGTTTTGCAATACAACATGAACACAAGTACATTGTTCCTTCATTCATTCATTCATTCATTCATTTAGATATAAGTACATAGCAGTTAAATAATCCTAATTTAAAGTGTGATCACATTAATTCATTTTACTTGATGAAAATGCATTTTAAATTTTGGGACCATTAAGATATTTTGCATTTTCATGACAAAATTCCATTACTGCAATGCTAATAAATAATAATAATAAGAGAAAATGTACTTTATTGTCATTAAATGATGCTGCATTTACAAAAAAAAAAAAAAAAAAAAAAAAAAAACATAGAAAAATATTAGATATTTTTTAAATATTAAAAATATTTTTGGTAATATTTTTTCTTCGATTTTGGGGTAAAATACAGCATTTCTTTCTGAGATTTACCTGCATACACAGGTACATTTCTCCATACAATACACCCTATACAAGACCTAGCATTTATCTGAGGCGATATAATAAGTACTATCAAAGTACATCTGCTAAACACATACTCTCTCTCTCTAACATATCAATTCACAGAATCACTCACATTAATAACAGCTTTGAATAACTGCAGTCAGGGAAGTGAATGAATGAGTGACAGATATTTCTCATAGCTAATTTTCAGTGAAGCTTCACCATAATAAAAGGCTTAAGACAAGTAACCAAGTAACACGCCTGTCTCCAGGAAAACAATTAGTGTTTACTTAGGACTTAACAAGCTAGGATTAAGTCTAAAACAGATCAGGCTTGCGTCCAGCAGACCTTTATAATGGGTTTGAGACCTGAATTCATGAGGGACTTGTAGAGAAGGCAGAATTTTTTGCTGTTGTCAAACACTAATATGACATTGTGTCTGGTGCAAATCTTATATCTTTTAAAATAAACGTTTCATCTGATGTGACCTACAATATCCCTTTTCATTGACAGTCCCACTGGAGCAATGCATAAACATATTTACAGAAAGTCTAATTTTATTTTCCATAATGGGGACTTGCAAACAAACAAACAATCAAAAAAGCTCCAGATGACTTAGTCTTTTAAAGCAATCCTATAGGTTTGTATGAAAGCTTGTTTCCACCACTGAATAAAAAATAAAAAAGGTATATTTATTTATTCATTTATTTATTTTAATTGTGTGATATAAATTTGCCATTGCATGTTATGAAGTCAGAATTGCGTGATATAAAGTCCCAATTGTGTGTTATACCCCCGGTTTCACAGACAAGGCTTAAGCTAGTCCTAGACTAAAATGCATGTTTGAGCTGTTTGAACTGAAAGTAACTTGTACTGACATATCTTTAAATATGTCAGTGCCATTGTTTTGTCTCAAAATGCACACCAGTGATGTTTTTTTCTAGTGAATGTTTATAAAAGCTACTTAAATGCCCTAATTGAACTAAATCCTGGCTAAGGCTAAGCCCTGTCTGTGAAACCGGGCCATAAAGTCACAATTGTGAGTTTATATAAACTCGCAATTCTGACTTTTTTTTCTCAGAATTGCAAATTTATATCTCGCAATTCTGATTTTATGACACACAATTGCAAGTTATAAAGTCAGAATTGTGCAATATAATGAGAGAAATTCTGAGGAAAAAAAAGGCCAGTTTTTTTTCCCCTAAAAATTGGACTTTATAACTATAGTTGATATATCACAATCCTGAGAAAAGTCAGAATTGCGAGGAAAAAAGTCAGAATTGCAAGATATAAACTCGCAATTGTGAGAAAAAAATCAGAATTGCGAGATGTGAACTAGTAAAAAATGTCAGAATTGTGAGATAAAAAAGTCACAATTAGCTTTTCTTTTCTTTTTTTTCTTTTTTTTTTTTTTGTTCTGTGGTGAACAGACTGAAATTTAAGTTATTCAATGAAATGGTAGCACTTTATTTTACAGTCCTGTTCCGCATGTACATCCTATGTACTTCTTATTATCGTAATTGCAATAACTGAGTAATACCTAGGTAATAACCCTGAACCTACCCCTAAACCTAACCTTAACCCATGTAGTTACCTTATAATACCAGTACTTTCTTAGGTAAGTACACAGTAAGTACATGTAAGTGCACATACTGTAAAATAAAGTGCAACCAATGAAACATTTGCCCCTCATCCCTGTTCTGTAGCTTTGAAATATCAATCATTTCAAATACGGAGCATCATGTTTGACTAATTACAGTGAATAAGGAGTGTGCTTAATGTGCATAATAGTCATGAAGAATAAGGGAATGAATATATAATAATTTTAATAAGTATATCATAATTAACTATTAATTATCATTATTGTTATTATTATCGATGGATGATGCATCATAACTGTGATCTCCATAACTCTTTTGTCCCTAGGTCACCTTTACTTATTATTGATTCTTGACCATTAAGCTACATCACAACATAGTTACCAAACACTATGATCACAAATGGAAAGCTCAGAAATCCAATACAAGCAACACACACATCTGCATATATATATATATATATATATATATATATATATATATATATATGTATATATATATATACACAATGGCTATTAAACCTGGCTATTAAACCTTAACATTATATAAGTGATGTTATATAAGTACAACAGACAACTAAAAATAAAAGCTCTTTCAGCCTGACCTCATATGTACAGTAGGGCGGTGAAAAATTCAAAAGATAATAGGTGGCTCAAAAATTGAAACATTTATGCAAATACTTGGTGTGCGTAAATCCATAAACTCTTCAACTGTTGCCCTAAAATAGGGCGTTAGTTCCCTTTTGCTGACTCAGTGAGAATCGAAACAACATCACTGCGTATTTTTAACCAACAATGCCTCCTCTCTGGGTCAGGGCTCAGGGCTTCACGAGTAAAGCCAAGCAGGAAAATAATGGTGTATGAAAACCTACTGCTGTGTGTGTGTGTGTGTGTGTGTGTGTGTGTGTGTGTGTGTGTGTGTGTGTGTGTGTGTGTGTGTGTGTGTGATTATTACCTTTCTCTGTTTGCAGGATAATTCCCCTTTTTGGCCCTGCACTCTGCCAGGCCCCGTTACTCCAAACAAACAGAGCAGATGCTATAGAAGGCTTGAAGCTAATGTAGAAACACTATCCTCCAGCTTTCAAACCACATGTTAATGCTTGCATCTGTGGTGCTCACGTGTTGGCCACTCGACGGGCTCAGCCATTGCAATCAAACTGCCCCCGTAGAGCCACAGCTCTCTCCTTATTAGAAGGCCTGACAACACACCGTGGACAGAGCGGGTGGGATTAGATTGGACTCCAGAGAGGAAAGACAGAAGCGCTCAGTACGGCCTGCCCGTGCAAGTGTACAGGACAACTCTCTGTGGGTTTTAAAGAATGATTTGAGCAGTGCCAGACTGGCTGTGACTCAAACTCAGCCTGAACAATACAGATAAACAATACATAAATGTTTCAAGTTTGACAATATTTGTGGCATTGTGACACTAGCAGTTTTCAAGTCAACAACTCATTGATTCAGCAATCTGGTCTTCATGTAACAATTCATTGAACTGTTCATGTCTGACTTAATGTGCCAAGAACCGCAAGATCCCCGGAGCTTAAGTGTGCACATGGCGTGAAACTCAATTAATAATATTACTTTTTAGTATTGATTATTGTAATTGATAATCATTTTTAAGTAATGACTGTCACTTGTTTGTAAACTAAATCTGCTGTAAAAGGCAAGTTGTTTAAGCCCATTGATTGAAATGCTTGATTGCGTGATGTCCACTTGCATGTCTGCTCTGAATGGGGTTGGCTACCCAGGAAAAAAATAACATTAAAATAACACATAAGTTTTCAGTCAGTGAATGAAACTCAAAATGTGTTTATTGGTTAAAATGAATCAAAATGATGGAGCAATTTGCATATTGTTGTTAGTGCAGCAAAGTGATACACTGAACAAAAAAGGAGTTGTAAAAAAAGAAAAAAAAAAAGATTATTGGCATACATTTTACAAGAAAATACTATTTCAGTTTTTCTACTTCAAAATGTAATGTTTAATTGAATGTATTTCTTTGTTATTGTTTGTGACATTTACTAGCAATTTTGGAGATAAAACTGTTTCTACACCATTTTTCTTCAGTGTACGATTACTGTAAGTGGAAGCTGTTACTATATCGGGTCCCACTTTATATTAAAGGTGCCATCGAATTGAAAATTGAATTTACCTCAGCATAGTTGAATAACAAGAGTTCAGTACATGGAAATTACATACAGTGAGTCTTTGTTACATAACAGTCGGGATCATTAATATGTACGCCCCTAATATTTGCATATGCCAGCCCATGATCGAGGCATTACACAAGGGCAGCCAGTATTAACGTCTGGATGTGCACAGCTGAATCATCAGACTAGGTAAGCAAGCAAGGACAACAGCGAAAAATGGCAGATGGAGCGATAATAACTGACATGATCCATGATAACATGATATTTTTAGTGATATTTGTAAATTGTCTTTCTAAATGTTTCGTTAGCATGTTGCTAATGTACTGTTAAATGTGGTTTCAAGTTACCATCGTTTCTTACTGTATTCACGGAGACAAGAGCCGTCGCTATTTTCATTTTTAAACACTTGCAGTCTGTATAATGCATAAACACAACTTCATTCTTTATAAATCTCTCCAACAGTGTAGCATTAGCCGTTAGCCACGGAGCACTATCAAACTCATTCAGAATCAAATGTAAACATCCAAATAAGCACTGTACTTACGTGATTAGACATGCTGCATGACAAACACTTTGTAAAGATCCATTTTGAGGGTTATATTAGCTGTGTGAACTTTTTTTATGCAGTGATAGAGTCGAGAGCTCGGGAGGGGGCGGAGCATGAATCAGCTTATTTCTAAATATGCCTCAAAATAGGCAGTTAAAAAATTTATTAATAAAAATCTATGGGGTATTTTGAGCTGCAACTTCACAGACACATTCAGGGGACACCTTAGGCTTATATTACATCTTGTAAAAAAACTTTCGATGGCACCTTTAAGATTCTTTCCCCCGGTTTCACAGACAAGGCTTAAGTGAATCCTAGACTAAAATGCATGTTTGAGCCGTTTTAACTGAAAGTAACTGACAGATCTTAAAATATGTCAGTGCCATTGCTTTGTCTCAAGATGTACACCAGTAGGCTAATGATTTTTTCTTTCTTTTTTTTTTTTTTCTAGTGAATGTTTATAAAAGCTACTTAAATGCCCTAATTGAACTAGGGCCTAATCCTGGTTTAGGCTAAGCCCTGTCTGTAAATGTACTAATATTTAAATCATTTGTTGATATTATTTTAAGTTATTTTATACAATGCATTTATTATGTACATACTTTTCTTATCTTTTTTTTTTATTATGTACATGATTTGTAAAACCTGCATGTTATTACAGCTGTAATTAATTTCTATTACATATAATTACACTGTTGAGCCTTCCCTTAAACCTTAACACCCTTAAATCAAACTATATCACCAAACCTGTCCCTAACCTTACAAACTCAATTGCAGCAAAAGTGTTTTGAATACATGCACACAATAAGAACATTGTACCTAACTATTATTATTATTATTATTGATGTAAGTCCATCAGTAGTTAAAGACACCTTATATAAAATGATCCTTTATTATGTATTTCAACACGTCTGAAAAGCAGCATTGACAAATCAACATCCAGGACTATAAGTTTATAATAAACTTTAAATTGCATACTGTTTTCAAAGTATAGCAATACAAGAATTAAACATAGTGTATGTTACACAATAGAATCACTTACTGATCTGTGCAAAAATATAACCAATATTTCAATTCATGTCATGACCATACAAAGCCATTAAACCCAGTAATTGTCAGATGTTGTGCACAAAGATACAAGACAATGAGATCCTGCATTGTAAAGTTTGTACAACTTTACAGCTCAAATAGCACAACTTTTTAAACAAAACAATTTAAGGAAAATTAAAAAGGCTGCACATTTATGCTTTTAAACCCCTAAAATAAAAACTGAGCCCATTGACTTTCATTGTAAGTGACTTACTGCAACTGCAACTTTTGTTTAGCTTTTTTATTTTAAAGGAAACAAATAAAAACATTATTTTCTGTGGTAATCGACTGTCACGGGTGCACAAGAACAAGATGTAAAAGATCCAAGTGCAGCATAAGTATTTATTGGGGAGTCCAGAAACGTAAATCCAAGGCAGGCAAGAGGTCAAAATCCAGGTAATCAGTCCACAAAACAACAAGCCAGAGATATAAAACAGTGCACATAACAAATACAACAAACCACAACCAAGGACAGACACAACTGAGTATAAATAGACAGACACTAATGATGAAACACAAAACAGCTGAGTGCAATGAGTGTAATAATGAGTCCAGGGGTGAATATGGGAATTGTAGTCCAAGGGGTGAAAACAAGAGTCCAAGATGGAGTGCCCTCTAGTGGCTGATGGGCACTCTCACAGGTGATCGTGACATTACCCCCCCTCAAAGGAGCGGCTACCAGACGCTCCACCAAAAAACAAACAAAAACACAAAAAACTCAGGAGGGAGGTGGACAGGAGGAGGATCAGGGGGAGGGATGGTGGGCCAGATCCAGGGTGCCCAACAGATAGCCAGGGCGGTGCTGGAGGAACTGACCAGGCTGGTTCCAGTGGTTCTGGAGTCCTGGCTGATTGCCAGGGTGGCGCTGGAGGAACTGACCAGGCTGGTTCCAGCGGGTCTGGAATCCTGGCTGATTGCCAGGGTGGTGCCGGAGGAACTGACCAGGCTGGTTCCAACGGTTCAGACGGCCTGGGCAGTGGCGGCAGGGCAGAAAGCCTGGGCGGCGGCGGCGGCAGGGCAGAAGGCTTGGATGATGGCGGCAGGACAGAAGATCCGGGCGGTGGCGACAGGGCTGGCCAAGGGTGCTTCGTGGCCGTATCAGGGAGAACGAGCAGCTCGGTGACGGCCTCCGTGGCCGTATCAGGGAGAGCGGACAGCTCGGTGACGGCCTCCGTGGTCGTATCAGGGAGAGCGGAGGACTCAGGGACGGCAGCGGGCTCCGACTGGAACTGCTCTGGGATGGCAACGTGTTCGGACTGGAGCTGCTCAGGGACGGCAACGTGTTCAGGCTGGAGCTGCTCTGGGACGGCCGCGTGCTCAGGCTGGGCTGCTCTGGGACGGCAGCGTGCTCCGGCTGGGGCTGCTCTGGGACGGCAGCGTGCTCAGGCTGGGCTGCTCTGGGACGGCAGCGTGCTCCGGCTGCTCTGGCGACGCCGGCAGGGCAAGGCGCTTCGTTGGCGCCGGCAGGGCAAGGCGCTTCGTTGGCGCCGGCAGGGCAAGGCGCTTCGTTGGCGCCGGCAGGGCAAGGCGCTTCGTTGGCGCCGGCAGGGCAAGGCGCTTCGTTGGCGCCGGCAGGGCAAGGCGCTTCGTTGGCGCCGGCAGGGCAAGGCGCTTCGTTGGCGCCGGCAGGGCAAGGCGCTTCGTTGGCGCCGGCAGGGCAAGGCGCTTCGTTGGCGCCGGCAGGGCAAGGCGCTTCGTTGGCGCCGGCAGGGCAAGGCGCTTCGTTGGCGCCGGCAGGGCAAGGCGCTTCGTTGGCGCCGGCAGGGCAAGGCGCTTCGTTGGCGCCGGCAGGGCAAGGCGCTTCGTTGGCGCCGGCAGGGCAAGGCGCTTCGTTGGCGCCGGCAGGGCAAGGCGCTTCGTTGGCGCCGCAGGGCAAGGCGCTTGGAGAACCCACAGACAACCTCTAGAGTGGTCTCCAGGCCTTGTCGGACGGAGGAAGCCCTTTTCCTCCTTCTCCTCCGCTTATGAGGGTGAGGCGGTGGCTCACCCAACAAGGATTCACTGGCTGGAGCGGACTCACTGGCTGGAGCGGACTCACTGGCTGGAGCGGACTCACTGGCTGGAGCGGACTCACTGGCTGGAGCGGACTCACTGGCTGGAGCGGGCTCTGTAGTGGACTCACTGGCTGGAGCGGGCTCACTGGCTGGAGCGGGCTCACTGGCTGGAGCGGACTCACTGGCTGGAGCGGGCTCTGTAGTGGACTCACTGGCTGGAGCGGGCTCACTGGCTGGAGCGGACTCACTGGCTGGAGCGGGCTCTGTAGTGGACTCACTGGCTGGAGCGGGCTCTGTAGTGGACTCACTGGCTGGAGCGGGCTCTGTAGTGGACTCACTGGCTGGAGCGGGCTCACTGGCTGGAGCGGACTCACTGGCTGGAGCGGGCTCTGTAGTGGACTCACTGGCTGGAGCGGGCTCCCTGGCTGGAGCGGACTCACTGGCTGGAGCGGACTCTGTAGTGGACTCACTGGCTGGAGCGGGCTCTGTAGTGGACTCACTGGCTGGAGCGGGCTCTGTAGTGGACTCACTGGCTGGAGCGGGCTCTGTAGTGGACTCACTGGCTGGAGCGGGCTCTGTAGCGGACTCACTGGCTGGAGCGGGCTCTGTAGCGGACTCACTGGCTGGAGCGGGCTCTGTAGCGGACTCACTGGCTGGAGCGGGCTCTGTAGCGGACTCACTGGCTGGAGCGGGCTCTGTAGCGGACTCACTGGCTGGAGCGGGCTCTGTAGCGGACTCACTGGCTGGAGCGGGCTCTGTAGCGGACTCACTGGCTGGAGCGGACTCACTGGCTGGAGCGGACTCACTGGCTGGAGCGGGCTCTGTAGTGGACTCACTGGCTGGAGCGGGCTCACTGGCTGGAGCGGGCTCACTGGCTGGAGCGGGCTCACTGGCTGGAGCTGACTCCAGGCCTTGAAGGATGGAAGAAGCCTTCTTCCTTCTCCTCCTCCTCCCTTTACCGGAGTGAAGCTGAGGCTCAGTGCCCACCTCCTCTGAAGACTCTGGAGTGGACTCACAGGCGGGAACGGACTCACTGACTGGTAGATTAGGTGAGGTTCTCCTACCCCGATCCTCGAGGTAGAAAACGAAACCCCAAAAATCCAGGGTCTGGAGCCCCTCCAACTCCCACTGAGACAGAGGGTTGTCGAGGCATCCATTAAAAATCCCTTTTAACGCCTCATCATTATACCGCAGTCCTCTTGAAAATGTCCAGAAAAATTGGGCAAAACACCCTACCTCACTCCCCTCCTGTCGCAGCGCCAATACTGCCCGAACCAGAGCCATCCGCTCTCCAATGGAGGCTGGGGAACTAATCCGAATACTCATGCTGCTGGATCCTTTGTGTGGTGGTTTGTTCTGTCACGGGTGCACAAGAACAAGATGTAAAAGATCCAAGTGCAGCATAAGTATTTATTGGGGAGTCCAGAAACGTAAATCCAAGGCAGGCAAGAGGTCAAAATCCAGGTAATCAGTCCACAAAACAACAAGCCAGAGATATAAAACAGTGCACATAACAAATACAACAAACCACAACCAAGGACAGACACAACTGAGTATAAATAGACAGACACTAATGATGAAACACAAAACAGCTGAGTGCAATGAGTGTAATAATGAGTCCAGGGGTGAATATGGGAATTGTAGTCCAAGGGGTGAAAACAAGAGTCCAAGATGGAGTGCCCTCTAGTGGCTGATGGGCACTCTCACAGGTGATCGTGACATCGACATTATACCATAAATGTTGTCGATAGAGCTTAACCTGTATTGAACCTGGAACATTACTTTAAAGGCTGGATTATATCCAGTGTGTCGATCCTGGACATAGCGCTGAAGGTCATTGCTGAAAACTGCACACACACACACACACACACACACACACACACAGTTTTGATATCGCTGTGGGAGCACTCTGACTTTGAGATAACAGATAACCCATGATTTACCTCAAGGAGCTAACAGCTTTACCCTGAGAGACAATGCACACATGTACAGACCCGTCTGCAGGAGGCGTGTGGTAGGACGAGAGGGTGGAGTGTCTGTCTTTGCTGACTCCATCTGTTCAGTGTTAAGGCTGACACAGGAAGAACCATAACTAGACTACACATGGCAAAAACAGCTTCATCACGCAGTGTGTCATGAGTCACTCTTCCTCTAGATGAGGAATTGAGGTAAAACACAGGGAACTTCCCAAAAAAACACACCCATGCTCCCAATCTTTTAATAACATGAGAGAACCCGTTCTGCCTAGAAGACATTTTTTCCTAAAACCTTTCTCTTTTATGTTAAAGTGTTCTTTTTGAGTCTCTGTGCGATACTGCTTCATCTCTGGAGCCATAAGATTGGATCTACTCCATCTGAACAGGTGATCAATATTAGAGACTGTAGTGAGCGAGAGAGAGAGAGAGAGCTCTCAAAATATCACAGGAGCTCAGGAGAATATGTGGTGTGAACTTTACCAAAGACAAACAAAGCCAAGAAAAAAGGTTCATTTTGGGTATTATTGACATTAGACTCTTGACAATCAGGAGCGGGTAAAAATTGCATGATGTCAGCATGATGTTCAACATGAAGTTCACCCAGACGGGTGATTCATGAACAGCCAAAATACTGTACTCCTGTATCATCATTGGGTCATTCACCACATGATTACCCCAGGAAGAACTGTACAAGTCTGTGAACTTTAAGCCACTTTGGGAAAGATAGTCTCTAAATGACTAATATCCGTATCATCCATTCTTCAGTAAGATGATGATACAGCATGTCAAATATCCTATAGCTTCATAAACTCTGTTCCAAAACAAGTGAGCTGAATTTTAAAGCAGCATCATAAAATGTAACCACTTAAGTAATTGTTTTGGGCAACAGTTCAGAAAGCCACACAAATACTGCTTCTCATGCAAACTCAGAGTCACGACTCAGTTAATTCCAGTAGAGTTGCTAAGCTAACACTCTGGTAAGCATAGAAGCACAGCACACACAAATATTTGTTAAAATTGTTAAAACCTTTTTTTTCGATATACTTTTCAGCAACAACATTTTGAACATTTCAACTTAATAGTTCATAATTAAAGTGAATGATTCATAAATACTTCAAACAAATCTCTTGAATGAATGATTCAATGACAAATACATTTTTAAGTCATTTGTCACCAACCATTTGTAATTAACAATGTAATTAACACAATCATTATTTGAAGCACCAAGTTACTTTCAAAAGGTGATTTGCTCTATTTTAGTGATCATTTGAATATTTGTAACACCGAAATAACGATACTGTGTGGTATATATATATATAAAATATAAATATATATAAAATTTCGAGATTGCTTATGATTAAAAGTCACACTCTAAGTTTCTTTTTTTTTTCTTCTTCTTCTTCCTCTTCTGGGCATTATTGTTATTTTGGTTACAGAATAAATTGTATTTATTTTTATATCCATTTAATTCATAGTAAACTATTGCAGTCTCTTGCTGGGATGCTCCCCCACTGGAAGAAAAGCCTAAGAACATTATTTGACACATATTATTCAATATTATTAGTATTTAATTTAATGTAATAGTAGCCTATGTAATTAAAATGAATTTCAGTAAATTAAAATATTGTTAAAAATCATAAATTATTTGTTCATCACATGTAGTAGACCATTTTTGTGCCATGGGTAATAGGAGGATTTTTCACCTGGCTGCCACCGCAAGTATAATTCAAACCTATGGGAAGCACTGTGTATATATATATATATATATATATATATATATATATATATATATATATATATATATATATATATATATATATAGGTGAAGCTGTTTCATACCTAAACATGAAAACTGCTCTCTCTGGCTCAGCGGCAGCGCAAACACAGATTTGAATGTCCCGGTATGATTTTGTCGAAGGTGTAAAAGACAAAGGTGAATTGTTGTCATTTAGGAATAAGATTGCATGGGAGTTTGAATTGAAATCGCAATCTTGCAGCTCTAATTCAGACCTGAAAAAGAGTTTGCTAAAACAATGCCTATAGATATCAGCCTGTTGGGTAGGATCATCCAAGTGGCATCATAAAAAAAGTAAAGTCATTTCAGAAAAAGACATGCTATTTCATTTTATTTAAAGATTACAAAGAGAAAAAACTATTCTAACTGTTTGGAACATGCTGCCTAGGGAAGCAGCTCACCACGTTTTGGAATAGATCCATAATATAGCCGTATGGTAATGGGTTTGAATTCCCATTTCTCCTCTTTTAAGCACTAGGGTGTGTGATAGAGACTGTGTTTTTTTGCAAAGGGAACATAAATTTCTAGTCTTTTGATGCATGAATGTTTGAACTTGCATATAATTCTAGAGTCATTACAGGTTAAACCAGCAGACTGTTTCTAGCTGCAGGTCTATTCACCTAGCAACTAGATGTCCCTGGCAAAGTGAAGACCTTTATGTGTTACACTCTGACCTCTTACAAAACAAAACATATTTAACCCTCACCTCCTACACACACAGAGAGAAAGAAGGACAGTTCTGCTGCTCAGGGGAGGAAACGCAATAGTGAACAAATGCGGTTGTGTGAATGCTACAGGGGCACATTCCCATACAAAGCCATGTGAGTGCCAGCAGGCTAGTGTTCGGAGAAGGGAGAGGAGAGGAGGGGGGATCTTTGCAAACAGTCCATAAAGAGACCCTGCCACCCTCCCGTTCACATGCTAATGAGAACCACTTTGTGTGGGGGTTAAAAAACTCTCAGGGGTCCGAACAACGTCGATTTAAACCCACAATAGAGCCTCAATTCTCTCGAGAAAAACCCACAATGCTCTCTCTCTCTGTCTCTCTCGCGCTGATAAAGAGATCAGTATGGATGTGTGGGTGTCAGGGTGCATTAGGCACTGACAGAGTGTGATGTACAGAGATCATAATTCACTCACACACACACACATTTCCTGAAACCGGTATTGATCAGCTGTCCTGAAAAGCAGGCACTCCCTTTTTTGACATTTTCTGTGCGTTGTTTGGCAAAATGGTTGAGAATGGTTTTAAATGTGGTAAAATGGAGCTGTGTACTGCGCTCTTATTGATGCCTGAATAAATGCTTAAATGAACCAAAATACTTAATCATTTAGAAACCGCAAAATATTATGATTGCCTTGTGAGGGGCAGTTATATATTTTTTTGTATACAGACCCATTTATTTTGTGTGAGAAAAATAAATAAATAAATAAAAGCTTAAAGACTTAAACTTTAAAGTTAAATAATGAACTTGTTTCTTGTCACAATTTACTAAAAACAAAACAAATGATTAAAAGTATACCTGCATTGTAAAAAAAGATTTGTTGGTTTAACTTAAAAAAAGTAAGTTACCTGGTTGCCTTAAAATTTTGAGTTCATTGAAATTGAAATTTTGAGTTAATGGTTTGGTTTAATCAACAGAAACTCAAAATAGTATGTTATCTGAACCACATTAATTATTGAAGTTGATTTGACAAAAGAAAAAAATTGTGATAACAAATCATGAAAATAATTTTTTACAGTGTGGACAAATTTACTTTTTAATACGATGAAAGCATTTTTTTATGCTCTATTAATTTTAGCTCAATTCAAATTAATTTGCATAGCCCTAGAAACCTCAGTCAGAAAGCTAAAGGCAACAATGTGTCAAAATATTTGTTTGATTTATTGCTATTATTTTGATGAATTAATTAGCATTTTATGCAATTCAATCAAAATATTTAATTAATTGACATTACTTCAAACAGATATGTAAACTATTATATTTACGTAAACAAAATACTGTTTGTGTTGCCAAAGCAGCTCACAATGCAGCAAACAATGGGAAAAAGTGTGCAATACAGAATATGCTAAATACAGAATAAAGAATAACAACAAAGAAAACAAAAACGAATAAGAAATATGACTTATGAAAAATCTAAAAGAAGGAACATTAATAATAGCGAGCATAATGACAGATTGTCTTGGTACACAGCAGTCCCTCTTCTATTTGTAGGTTAAGGGTTTTTTATTGTTGTTCGATTTGAGGCTTGTCTGTTAAGTTTTGTTGAAGGACTTTTCAGAGACTTTTTCAAGGACTTTTAAACTTTTGGCATTCCGTCAAGAATTTCTCTCAGACTAACAAATACACCTGCTGCTCTTACAGATTATGCTACACTTGTGTAAGAGGGAGAAAGTAGAAGTCAAAATACTGAGGTTACATTTTACACATATTCATTTTATCCAGAGCAACAAGTGAGGAATACAACACAGTAAGGAGGCAATAGCACA
This sequence comes from Megalobrama amblycephala, assembly GCF_018812025.1. Lineage (NCBI taxonomy): Eukaryota > Metazoa > Chordata > Actinopteri > Cypriniformes > Xenocyprididae > Megalobrama > Megalobrama amblycephala. Next base: position 28,312,441 of record NC_063062.1, on the reverse strand, counting down.
AGATTTGCTAACAATACAAATTTTCAAAGGTTGGTCAGAATGCAAATTCAAGTTCACCACCATATGTAATCTTTTTCTCCTAAACAGCAATGAAATTATAGAAAGAACAAATAAACCCAATCTTATAACATAACTATTTTATGAGGTGACAAGTTTGTACTATTTGATTTATACGAAAACATACAATTTTTAGAAACAAATTAAGCATGAAGTTTCACCCCTAAATCTCACTTCAAGCAGATTGCACGAAGATGTACAAATAAATGGCCTCCGATTTTCCAATACATAAAAGTTACAAATTGCCACAAGAGTGTTGCGAAGTCTTGAGCTTCTCAGATTGTTCACATGAGAAAAAAATAATAGTAGCTAATCTCATATGTGGGTTTTGGGTTTGATTTCCAGGAATTGAACTGATAAAATGAATGTCTTGAATACAATTTACAACCTAAAGTATACTTATTTATGTGTACACTAGAGTATGTGTACAGTTCCCCCCATTTGTTTGTAAATCAGAAAATTGCCACTTCTTAGCTAGAGGTCCTCTGTGAAATCCTGTCCAGATAGGATATGTCTGGGATTTCATATTGTTTGGTGAGTGGATTCTCTGACTCCCTACTCCACTTTCATCTTGGATAGACATTTTTGCCATCAGACAAAAATGTATTCATACAGTCCATTTACATGGACAACAATATTCCGATATTAACCTGATTAAGACAATACTTTGATTAAGAAACTACCATGTAAACAGTAATTTCTGATAACCTTAATCTGACTAAAGTCATACTCGAAGTAAAATCGAATTAAGAGAATTCCTATTTTAATCGCATTATTGAAGTGCATTATAGACATGTACTCACCTTAATCACACTATTAACATCAAGTGGGAGTTTTTTTTGTTTTTTTTGACACATTTTACGACAACACATACACATATGGCAGTGGTCAACAATTTGACGGCAAACAAGAGAGCATAGCTTCAAGCAAGAAGGCACAAATCAAATTCCTCTAATCTCATCTCATCTCTCATCCAGTAGCTCAGAGTTTGTCGCAGTGGCATGAATGAAATATTGCAGATTGAAAGTATATAGGAGGCCTGTTGCTGGAGAATTTGTATCTGCCGTTGTCTATTTGCACGTATAGCATGACAAATTATTAACTGCACTTGAAGCTTTTGTAAAATTAAAAATGAAACACCCAAAATTGTATATGGTACCATAATGAAGACAAACTGTACATTGACACGTGAAATTCTGGAGGGAACGTTAGACGGCGTGGCAAGGGGGCGTAATGACGTGTCATTAATCAATCTATGTTCTATAACATGTAAAACGGGAACATGGAGTATTCTAAAAGCAACACCTTAATCAAAGTATTGTTTTATTCGGAATAAGGTCAATAAAAATGCTGTCAATGTAAACGTAGTCACTAAGAAGATCCCTATCACGGAAACTGATAGCAGAGTTAGGTAAGAGTCTAATATTATTTAACTATATTGAAAATTTTGAAAGACACATTTATGCTGGCTTGTCTTAAAGCCAACTTAAAGTCTTATTTAAAAATTTAAAATATTTTGAAGTTTGGTCAAAATAGATAGATGTCCTGGATGTTTGCTAAAATGTTGCTAGGTGGTTGCTAGGTTGTTACTATGCAGTTGCTACAGTGTACGTTTGCTAGTCTGTTCTAGGTGACCTTCAATAACATCTACATAGAAGCATTTCCACCTCTGTTAATAACAGAAACTCCAACAAAACTGATCCACTCTCAGTGCTTTGATATTTTGGTATTTCTTTCTAATGAGATTGCTGCTCTAAACTTCATACTGTTGCTCTAAACTTGCACTAAAACTTGTGATTTATATCATCCAAGTAGCCTACATAATATAAATAAAGCAATTTTTCTTCTCTGTGTAGTAACAATACAAGTTCGGAGACATTTAGAATCTGTTGATGTTTTTTAATATACAGTGTCTTGAATTGGTGCCCTGGATATTGACATTAATTTTTAATTATTCTTAAACAATATAGATGGTGCCCTGGATATTGACATTTATTTTTAATTATTCTAGATGATTACATTGTGGTAATGCAACTGTTTCACATATTCATGAACACAAATGTGTATGAATCAGGTCCACATGACCCCACATATTCGTTTTCAAGCACACTCAATGAACAGTTCCTTTGTGCACACTAGAGTTCAGAAATAAGCTTTCACATCAACCAAAATCACTGAAGTTTGATGTGAAATAGACTTAGATCCATATAAAAGCTCTAGCGTGAAAACACCCATAATATTTCTCCACCCATCTCAGGTGTAAACTTGTTTCTCTCACACCCACACAGATGTACACACACAATGCTATCATTACAGAATCTGAGCTTATCGCTAGGCATTTTTTGGCAAAAAATTGTCAACTGCAACACAATAACTAACGCTAACATTGCTAACTGTCATTCTCGATGTAATCATAGCCATTTTCACAATCCTATAACATGATAACATCTCTTTCTCTGGAATTCCATCCCAAACCCAGATAAATGAGGGAGTTGGCAAACATTCAGTATGCAACCCAAAAATAGCTTGGAATAATAAGCCTGATTTACAAACGGCTTACAAAATGTGGATCACACGTCAGATGTGAAGCGAGTGTGTGTTTGCTGCGCAGAAATGTTAAAGTTAATCACGCAGAGGCTAATGAGGTCAGAGCAGTGAACGTGTCCCCATCAGCTTAAAGCAGTACAACATACACACACACACACTGACAGAGAGAAGACAGGCTTAATATTTTCTCTCTCAGAGTCTGACACTCTCTGGCCCGCTTGCTCCAGTCAGGCCGCTGAGACACAAGAAGAGAAAATATATGTATTTATCTAAACTGTCCCCATCTCCACAGCAGCAGAAACCACAGGCTTATGGATTCACAAAATATTCAGTGCATGCGAGTGACTTAGAGACACTGGCATAAACACTAAAGCCATTTGTGACATGAGACAACCCATCCAAGCTGTATTTGCTGTAGTAAAATGCTCTAGAATGAGTCAGAAGAAGGGGCTGTACATTTCCAGAAAAGTCTAGATTTTACACAATCTAAATACAATCTTTTGTAGCTGGCCCTCTCATTGGTTGCCTCTGTGATGTTTTGGTGTTCCTAGTGCTTGCTTGACCTTATTCGGAAAGGCACAGATAATAACTTTAAAATGAATAACAAGCTCTAACCAGTGTGGTGGAAAGTTACTTTTAAATGTAATGCATTACAATATTGCGTTACTCCCTAAAAAAGTAACTAATTGTGTTAGTTACTTTTTATGAAAAGTAATGCGTTACATTACTTTTTGCGTTACTTGGCTGGGCTTGCTTGTTTGTTTTTTAATAACAACAAAAAAGCTCTATTTTTGGCAAATGTTAAGGCCCTTTCAAACCAGAAGTGAAATAAATAAGCCTCAGGCTGGAGGAAATGCATATTTACGCCTGTACAGTAGAGGGCGCAGCTAAAAAAAAAAACTCACCTTAACCTGCATTAAAAAGAATAGGAGACCGGAGAAGGAAGTTAAACACTGGGTGCTTCTCAATACTCAAATTCATGCTTCCTCGTTTCTTCGTTTTCTCGATCCTCTGTCCTCCAGCCTGTGACTTGGAAACCCATCAAAGTTAGCCATCTTGAAGGACATCTCAATTCTCCAATTGCACTGCGAGGAGGTGAGGAACGAGGAGTGAGGAAGCTTCCTGAGGAGCTATGAGCGAGGATACACAGGTGTATCCTATGCAGAATTCTTTCTTGCCGAGAAACCTGATGCACGTATACATTCTCCTCTCCCTTCACATCTGACAATAATTTTAATGTATGCTTTACCTTTGAAGTTCAAATAAACCATATATCTCAATTATTTCAAAAGGGCATCTTGCTTTATTATTGTTATTTATGAATTTCTTAAACAACCAAATTTCAACAACATAAGGGCAGATCCCTCGAGCGCAGCTGATGATGCTTTGAAGTGACGCTCGAGTGATCAAGAACATACCAATATACAAATAACATTTCTTCCATCCTCGTTTTCTTTCCTTGCATCCTTCACTCACATCCTACAGGGCGTGGAGCTGAGATGCGAGGAAAAGAAACGAGGATGCACAAATAAGAATTGAGATGCACCCACTCTTATTTCTAAATCTAATATAAAGTAATTTTTGCTTATTAGTAGTATGGTTGAATTGGATCATTGAAAACCAGCAGCAAAGACATTGGTTAATAAAGTGAGATTAAATACATAAAGTATATTTGTGACAGGACAGGAGAGCTGTTATTCAATAAATGTGAAAAAGTAGCTTAGATATTTTGTTGTAAATTGAAGAAAGTAATGTTACTTCACTAGTTACTTGGAAAAGTGATCTGATTACATAACTCAAGTTACTTGTAATGCATTACCCCCAACACTTCAAATGACACATTCTAACAATACAAAAAATATTTGAGCTTGAGCTTGCTGGATAACAGAGCCAGGATATTATGGATAAACATCATGTTACTAGTCGGTTGCTAGAATGATTTTGGTGGGTCTAGGGTGGTCTGGGTGGTTGCTAGGACATTGCTAGGATGTTTTGGGTGATGGCTAGGACATTGCCAGTGTAGCTGTTTGGGTGTTCTGGGTGGCTGCTAGGGTGTTAGGTGGTTGATAAAATGTTGGTAGTAGGGTGGTCTAGGTGGTTGCTGTGTGGCTTATGAAGTGTTTTAACTGGTTGCTGGCATGTTGCTAGTTGACAGCTTGACAGCTTCTGGGCGGTTGCTAGCTGACCACCTCCAAATGTCTGTGATATTCAAGTCTCAATGGCAGTGGCCTGTCCTTTAAAATAAATCTGCGGGATGTTTTTCTTTTTATCATCAACCAGATGCAAAGTTTGATCAATCTGATCACAGTAAAAAGTAATAGCACTCTCATTAACAAGGTTCTTAGCACACAAATCAGTAACAGATCTGAACAAACCCTTACCTTTAAGTAATCTTTGTCCCACATTATGAGCAATAACCAGTAATGCAATGATGTGAAATCAAGTTGGTGACTTTCTCCTCGTTTTCTCCTGTGCAAAAGGAAATGTGAGTAAAAGAGGCAGATGACACACTGACAATGCTACGAGAGGTAAAATGACCCCTGGAACATCTTCTTGTCTCTTTCTTTCATTCATTCAGCAGTTTAATATTCATCACTTCCCTTCAGCTCTGCCCTCACAGGCGTCCCACCGCCCAGACCGCCCCAAATCCCCTCACAAATCCCCACTTCAACATTACCTCATTTACAAAAGCAAAGTCAAGACAAAAGAGCACGTCTCCGAGCAGCGCCGCCTTTAACATGCAGGACGCAGCCGTTGAGGCGACAGAGAGGCACTATTATGAGCTCTATCACCTCTGAGAACGTTTCTTTAATGATTCCGTTCTGTTTCCATGTTATTTCTTTGCTTCCTTCATTATGTTAATAATTTCTTCACCTCAAGACAACAGATTTGCCCACACTATCACGCCAGAGCAAACAGAGAGGTGTTAACCTAAAAATTAACCTTGAAAAACCTGCCTCTCTCTTTATCACATATTGCACCCATACGCAAAGTGATTTATGACCTTGCAGGAAACTTGTTTTTAAAATCCTATTACATAGTACGTGAAGTCCGAGCTGTCCACAAACCTCTGTTTAACGCAGATTTATTCAGTCATTTAAAGGCAATTCTCTCCAATCAGGGTTTATAGCTCATCGTAACCAAACTGGCTACTAAAACAAAGGTCTAATCTCACACATACACACAGCAAATGTGTGACATATGTTACTGTTCCAGCCCTCCAGGGGATGTACAAACCTTCTGATGAGTCTATCAGGAAGACCCCTGCTGCCGTCTCCAACTCTTAAAGGTGCAGTTGAATGAAATTCTGTTGTAATTTACTGATCTTCATGCCATTCCAAATGTGTTTCTTCTGTGGAATACAAATGCTTTTTTCCTCATACAACAAACGTAGTAAATGACCAAGGGCTGTCAAGCTACAAAAAGCACCATAAAGGTATTTACATAGTCCATTTGACTCACACACTATATTCTACATCTTCTGAAGTCACACAGTAGCTTTATGTGAAGAACAGACCAAAAATTGAGTAACTAAAATTGTTAAAATACATAAAAAATATGTAAACACATATTCAAGCCTATCAGTCAACCATTCCCCCACACAATTTTTTTCTGGCCAGAATATATTTAAAATAATTGCTAAATATGTTGTAAAGAGCACAGCTTAAGGAAATATATTTTTAGAAATTTATTTAGTTTAAACCTTCACATGCAAAAATATATTACAAAATGTGAGTTAACATTTATATTAGCAATGTATATATATATATATATATATATATATATATATATATATATATATATATATATATATATACAGTACAGTCCAAAAGTTTGGAACCACTAAGATTTTTAATGTTTTTAAAAGAAGTTTCGTCTGCTCACCAAGGCTACATTTATTTAATTAAAAATACAGTAAAAAACAGTAATATTGTGAAATATTATTACAATTTAAAATAACTGTGTACTATTTATATATATTTGACAAAGTAATTTATTCCTGTGATGCAAAGCTGAATTTTCAGCATCGTTACTCCAGTCTTCAGTGTCACATGATCCTTCAGAAATCATTCTAATATGCTGATTTGCTGCTCAATAAACATTTATGATTATTTTCAATGTTGAAAACAGTTGTGTACTTTTTTTTCAGGATTCCTTGATGAATAGAAAGTTCAAAAGAACATAATTTATCTGAAATACAAAGCTTCTGTAGCATTATACACTACCGTTCAAAAGTTTGGGGTCAGTAAGAATTTTTATTTTTATTTTTTTTAAAAGAAATTAAAGAAATTAATACTTTTATTCAGCAAGGATGCATTAAATCAATCAAAAGTGGCAGTAAAGACATTTATAATGTTACAAAAGATTAGATTTCAGATAAACACTGTTCTTTTGAACTTTCTATTCATCAAATAATCCTGAAAAAAAATATCGTACACAAATATTTTGTACAATTGTACACATTAAATGTTTCTTGAGCAGCAGATCAGCATATTAGAATGATTTCTGAAGGATCATGTGACACTGAAGACTGGAGTAATGATGCTGAAAATTCAGCTTTGCCATCACAGGAATAAATTACTTTGTGAAATATATTCAAATAGAAAACAGTTATTTTAAATTGTAATAATATTTCACAATATTACTATTTTTACTGTATTTTTAATTAAATAAATGTAGCCTTGGTGAGCAGACGAAACTTCTTTTAAAAACATTAAAAATCTTAGTGGTTCCAAACTTTTGGACTGTACTATATATATATGTGTGTGTGTGTGTGTGTGTGTGTGTGTGTGTGTGTGTGTGTGTGTGTGTGTGTGTGTGTGTGTGTGTGTGGACCGGTCACTTGGTCAATGTCTACTTCTGTTGTATGAAAAAGAGCAATGTGGCTATTATGCCAAACATCTATTGGTGAGTAAATTATGACAGAATTCCTTTAAAAATTCCTAACAAATGAATTTTTGTTTTAATCTCCTTTTGTGGTTCTCACATTACACACTGTATGAGTGAGGGTCTATTTCAACCGTGATGCGCTCACACACACATTCACAGACAACACATGCACAAGATGCATAAACACTGTTACACACCCTAACAGCAGACTTCAGCTGCATCAACTGGTGTTGAGAAAGCTTGTTGGGGCTTGTTGCAGATTGGAGTGGATCTGGTGTACAGAACAGCACGTGTGTGTGTGTGTGTGTGTGTGTGTGTGTGTGTGTGTGTGTGTGTGTGTGTGTGTGTGTGTGTGTGTGTGTGTGTGTGTGTGTGTGGTTCAAGTACACTCTATGTTATGGAGACAAATGGTAGGTGGTAGGATGGTGGTAGGGTAGGTGGGTAGGTTTAGGGATAGGTTTCGTGTTAGGGGAGAATATACAGTTTGTACAGTATAAAAAATCATTATGTCTATGGAATGTCCCCATAAAACATGGAAACGTGTGTGTGTGTGTTCTTGTATAAATGGTTTATGATGACACAAATGTTTATAATCACATGGGTATTTCAACGTAAACATGGTTTATGTTGTACAGTATAAAAACCATTACGTCTATGAAGAGTCTCTGTAAACCACATATACAAGTGTGTGAGTGTGTGCGTGTGTGTGTGTGTGTTGATGAGATTTAAGGTAAAAAGGCTGGTTACAGCTTGCTTACAGGAAGGGCAAATAAAATTTGCCCACTCATACAGTAAATGAACACAGTGAGGCACACATTCTTGACGTCATAATACATGAAACATTCCCCCATCACCTGCCCCACATACTTCCGCTCACACACAGCACAGACGTACAGGAGCATCTCTATGGTGACACAGCATGTGGATGAGATAAACAGCGACCAAAAAGTATTTATACTTCAGTCTTAAAAAAGTCTTAATATCATTGTAATTTCCTGAGCTGTTTTTTAAAAAAAAAAAAACTTTCATCATTTACTCACATTTATGTAATTCCAAAACCGTATGAGTTTCTTTCTTCTCTGCAACATGAAAGAAAATATTTTGAAAAACAATGTCTCATTGTTTTTGTCTATACAATGGTCACCAAAATGTGTTGGTTATATTTTTTTGTTCAACAGAAGAAATAGGTGCGTACAGGTTTGAAATTAAACAAAGGTGAGTAAATAATGAAAGAGTTTTCATTTTTTGTGTGAACTACATAAACCGATCAGGCATAACATTATGAGCACTGAGAGGAGGATAACACCGATTATCTCTTCATCACGGCACCTGTTAGTGGGTGAGATATATTAGACAGCAAATGAACATTTTGTCCTCGAAGTTGATGTGTTAGGAGCAGGAAAAATGGTCAAACGTAAGGAGTTTGATTAGGGCCAAATTATAATGGCTAGATGACTGGGTCAGAGCATCTCCAAAACTGCAGCTCTTGTGGGATGTTCCCGGTCTGCAGTGGTCAGTATCTATTACAAGTGGTCCAAGGAAGGAACAGTGGTTAACTGGCAAGAGGGTCATGGGCGGCCAAGGCTCATTGATGCACGTGGGGAGCGAAGGCTGGCCCATGTGGTCTGATCCAACAGACGAGCTACTGTAGCTCAGATTGCTCAAGAAGGTAATGCTGGTTCTGATAGAAAGGTGTCAGAATACACAGTGCATCACAGTTTGTTGCATATGAGTCTGTACAGACACAGACCTGTCAGGGTGCCCATGCTGACCCCTGTCCACCACCGAAAGTGCACGTGAGCTTCAGAACTGGACCATGGAGCAATGGAAGAAGGTGGCCTGGTCTGATGAATCATGTTTTCTTTTACATCACGTGGATGGCCGGGTGCGTGTGCGTCGCTTACCTGGGGAACACATGGCACCAGGATGCACTGTGGGAAGAAGGCAAGCCAGCGGAGGCAGTGTGATGCTTTGGCCAATGTTCTGCTAGGAAATCTTAGGTCCTGCCAGGATGTTACTTTGACACATACCACCTACCTAAGAATTGTTGCAGACCATGTACACCCTTTCAAGGAAACAGTATTCCCTGGTGGCCTCTTTCAGCAGAATAATGCACCCTGCCACAAAGCAAAAATGGTTCAGGAATGGTTTGAGGAGCACAACAACGAGTTTGAGGTGTTGACTTGGCCTCCAATTCCCCAGATCTCAATCCAATCAAGCATCTGTGGAATGTGCTGAATAAACAAGTCCGATCCATGGAGGCCCCACCTTGCATCTTAAAGGACTTAAAGGATCTGCTGCTAACATCTTGGTGCCAGATACCACAGCACACCTTCAGGGTCTAGTGGAGTCCATGCCTCGATGGGTCAGTGCTGTTTTAGCAGCAAAAGAGGGACCAATACAATATTAGGAATGTGGCCATAATGTTATGCCTGATCGGTGTATATAAACCTTTCATAAAATTAAAAAGAAAGTCAAAGAGGTCCAATGTTGATCCAATACCTTCTTTTGTGTAAGTCTTACAGATTTGGAACTAAACAAGGGTGAGTACTGTAAATGATGACAGAATTTAAAACATCCCAACCTGCAAAAACTCATTTCTGGGAGATGGCATGAAACATTTTAACACAACAGACCAGCTGTTTAGGAATCACAGGTTTAGCCAAAGAATGTCAAACATTATAAAGTCAGGCACATGTGCTATTCATACCTTCTTATCATACTGAGCATAAACATAACCTCTTGAATCTGCAGCATCAGATGAAAAAGTAAAAGCACCTTTATGACTTGACAAGAGAAGTTAAGATCCGATACTGATGTGAATAAGAGCGACATTATGAATGTCAGTCAGGAACAGAATAATGATGTGAATTAATAGCTTAATGTCTAATTAGTTTCAGTCTCCGATCTGAAGAAACAACAGACACGCATCCCTCAGCAAACAACAGGTTATGAGCGCTGAGCAGAATATCCTCAGCACAGACGGCTGTTACCAGGACCAGAAAAGAGCAGCTAAGGTGAGTGGGAAGATGTCACCTGAGTCTAAAAGACAGACAGAATGAGAGAGAATATATGACATTTTCCAGGAGAATGAGATCCTAGAATCTCTAAAAAATGAAAATTATTTCGCATGTAAATTTCATGGCAATGAGTCAATAAATAATGAGCTCGAATGTCATTTCCTGTCTTCAATCTGTTGGTTCGCACGGACGCTGACATATCCCTCTGGAAATTACCTACGGCAGAGACTATGAATATGATTATGTCTATCTGAGCCACGGTGATAGCTCAGTACATTCATAATTAATGTAAGTGTCAACAAAAATCTCCAGTTCTTGTGGCATAGTCTTAAATCGTATACACATCCTGTCTGCAGTTTCCTGTTGGGATGTAAACATAAGGTCTGAGGAGAACTGTGTTTCAGTAGTAGTAAGAGTAGAAACTGAAGAAACAGACTGGGATGTTTTTTAATGTTTGAGACGGTCATGACTGTTTGGAGGAAGTGCACAGGGCTGTGCCTTTAAGGACAGGTCACATTCAGAGGGTTGTTGACCGCAGTTACAGCTCATTGTCCCAGAACAATGACAGTTTATATCAATGTGAAATCAGAGAGTCAACGCTCTTCAGAACATCCTTATTTTTATTGGCCAATATTCATGTTGTAAAATAAATGCTGTTGCCAACACTGGACCTCCCACTGAGATCTATCTATCTATCTATCTATCTATCTATCTATCTATCTATCTATCTATCTATCTATCTATCTATCTATCTATCTATCTATCTATCTATCTATCTATCTATCTATCTATCTATCTATCTATCTATCTATTCATTTCCTTATACTATCTATCTATCTATATATCTATCTATTCATTTTCTTATACTATCTATCTATATATCTATTCATTTTCTTATTCTATCTATCTATCTATCTATCTATCTATCTATCTATTCATTTTCTTATACTATCTATCTATCTATCTATCTATCTATCTATCTATCTATCTATCTATTCATTTTCTTATACTATCTATCTATCTATATATCTATCTATTCATTTTCTTATACTATCTATCTATATATCTATTCATTTTCTTATTCTATCTATCTATCTATCTATCTATCTATCTATCTATCTATCTATCTATCTATTCATTTTCTTATACTATCTATCTATCTATCTATCTATCTATCTATCTATCTATCTATCTATCTATCTATCTATCTATCTATCTATCTATCTATCTATCTATCTATTTTCTGATAGTATCTATCTATCCATTAATTGTCTTATATTATCTATCTATCTATCTATTCATTTTCTTATACTATCTATCTATCTATCTATCTATCTATCTATCTATCTATCTATCTATCTATTCATTTTCTTATACTATCTATCTATCTATTCATTTTCTTATATTATCTGTCTATCTCGTTATCTATTTTCTAATAGTATCTATCTATCTATCTATCTATCTATCTATCTATCTATCTATCTATCTATCTATCTATCTATCTATCTATCTATCTATCTATCTATCTATCTATCTATCATTTTATTAATAACAGTAATGTTCATTCAGTCTCTAAACATGGCCCAGACAAAAACTATGTATTGAAATAAATTATGAAGTTATCACATCTGCTCTCTAAATGCTCTCTAGGAAGTGACTATCCAAAGAAAGAAAAAAAGCAGGACAAGTCGTCTGCGAGGAGTGTAATTATGGACCGTTTATTGTGTTCAGCTGTGTGAAGTGTTTTGAAGGTTTACATGCCAGAGCAGTTGGTCTCAGTAGCAGGAGGGGTCGGGCTTGTCCGAGCTTGGTTTAGTCTCTCACAGAACGATGAACATTAAATTGCTGAATCATAATCTTGAACGCAAATAGCACGCCCTCTATGCACGCGATTTCGCCAACAGGTCCTGACAAAAAAGAATTTCCCATGAAGAAATCGAGCGTGGAGTATGCCATGGGTCACTGTTGCTTTTACGATTAATAATAATAATAATAATAAAAAAATAATAACTATACCCTTTCTGCCAAAGAACTACCAACGTTCATTCAAAATTGAATTTATCTGGAGTATTTAATTTGTGTACTGATGGACATTTCCCTTGAAAATATGAAACTGTCCAAATGAATTATCTAAACAGTATCACACAGAAATTCAGCATGACATTATGACAGAGCGAGTTATGCAGTCTGGGTGTCAAGCAGTCGGACTCAAAGGCTCCAGACCCTCTCTCACACACACACACTGCCCGATTAAGAGCGTGTCTGTTGGATGATGCTGGTCTGGGCTCCATTTGTCACACAAGTGTTGCACTTCCACGGCCTTGTCTCTCTGTGTGTGTCTCTCTGTGCCATCTGTGGGGGCTGGACGGTACTAAATCAGGCTGAGCAGTGAGAGTGGATGGGCTGCAGAGGTCTACAGGCTGACCCTTCACCCTACACCCCCCGCAGAGCACTCGAGGCTAGGAGTGCCCACCTCTGCCCCTCTGCCGTCAATCTCAAACATACAGTAGACAACGGCAGACCAGTAGCAAGTACTTTAGAAGTCGTTCTGCCTTCTTGCTAAACATTCAAATGTTAATGAACAGTACAGGGGGCGATAATGGAGGGGTGTGTGTCACGAGTGTGTGAGTATGTTTATGCATGTATGTAATTGTGAGGGTGTATGGGGGAAGGGCCAGGTGTTATCACTGCCACAACCTCTGGACCCCCGAAGAAGACTTTATAGAATCTCTGCATTTTATTCTCTGCAAAAAGCTGAGATAAAGTTGAAACTTTACAGTTTTTTTCAATTGCTAACAAGCGTTTAGCAATACTTAAAGTACTTTTTCTAAACTCTTAACACAGCAACACACAAACATCACACAGTTAGCCAAACAGTTAATTTTCTGCCCAAAACCACATTTTGTTATATAAACACAAACTCCACATTTCAAAACGCTAAAAACCTTTTTCAACACATACTAACTCTATCAAAACACAGCAAACCTGATTCAAAATCGAGTCGTTCTGTCAAAACATAGCACTAGTTTTCTATTCAACATGAACATATAGTCAATCAAAGCGCAATGACTGTCAAAATACTAACAGGTGATGGCATTACGAAAACTGCATTACTTGTCATGTTTCAGTTCTAACTGGAGAAAATATGAAATCCATTGTTTTTATAATTCAGTTTCCTTTTACTACAGTAATAGAGTAATGTAAGCCATTCTATATTTTTGGTTGAGTGTTGAATGTGTTCATTCTTGGCAACAGAAGTGAGTCATTATTTTATAGAATGTGCAGTAGAAAAAAAGAAGAAGAAAGTAACAGAATTGCTCAGGGCAGCTACTGGTCAGATGAGTCCCCTATGCAGAACTTCAGTTGGCCCCTTGGTTGAAATCTCTTTTTGGGGTTGGGTGTGTGGTGTTGATGTTGCCCTCATAGAGGGTGGGATGGTGTCCTATTGGTAGTTAGTGCCCTACGCAGACCACATATTCTGCATATATGGAACAGTGGTAGTGGAATCGTTGTAATAAAAGCTTTACATGAAGCATTTACTGAAATTAAAACATGAAATTGCTGCCATTGATCAACAACAAATCCAACATACATGGCCTTTGGTTACTGTTGAAGCTTTTTTTTTCCACCACAGAATAAAAAAGCATAAAAAAGGTAATAGTGACTTTTTATCTCACAATTCTATTTTTTTTTTTTTTTTTTTTTTTTTTAATTTGCAATTGTGAATATACATCTCACAATTCTGACTTTTTCCCCTCAGAATTGTGATATGTAAACTATAGGAATTGAGTTTAAAAAGTCAGAATTGTGAGATAAAAAGACATAATTACCTTTTTTATTTTCTAAGCATGGCAGAAATAAGCTTTCATAGGTTCCACGTGTAAGTGAAAAAAACAGAGATGCACAGTCCAGCATTCTTCCTCCTCTCCCATACCTCTTCTTCTCCCTTGTCCTGATTCAACTTCTCCTTTCCTCCTTCAGCTATTCTTCTCCCTTACCCAGATATTATTTTCTCTCTGCTCCTCTGTGTTGTTCTTCATCCACACTGAACAAATCCGATTCAAAGAGTCCTATTTTACTGTGTGTCCATGTAATGAAAATAACTTAAACACCTGCGCTTCCAACTGAGATTGGAATCTGCTATTTCTCAATATTTCAGTGATCTGCTAATTAAAAATGCTTATCAATTGTTTAGTATTTGTTTTATATATTTTTTTTCAATACTTTTGAGCTGCTGTTGTTGCAGAATTAGAGGTTTTATACTATATTTAAAGATTGGAACATTGGGTCTTCATTTCTGACTTGCTGTGTTTAAGCATTTGCAAATAAGATGAGAAAGATCCATGATTTTGGTATGAGGTAAGCTTATATGAAAAGAAAATTTAAGCATTTAAGAAATGTGTTAATTGATTGCATTTTGTGTGAAAACGACATGAATTGTGTTAATGGTATGGTCACAACAGACGAATGTTCTGCTAAATGTGTTTAGAGTTTTGAAAATGTGACTACAGAATGGACAAAAGTATGTTAGCAATTGAAAAAAACTGTAATGAAGCGCAACTAGATTTCTCAGTTATGTCTCATGAGCTCTGAATTAGCAAACTTAAATCCTCAGGGAGGTCTTAGGATGTAAAACTTTCACTTTTCAATTTACTCTACCTGCTCTATTTCCCTGCAACGGCTTCACCTGTGCTGACAAGTTTATTAACAGCAAACTCAACTAGGTCAGTGGAACAAATTCTAAAACTATTACGTTTATGTACACTGTGTGTCTGTCCAGTTACCGGCAGGATGTGCTGGCATTCTGACTCGCTTCTCCACAGTTATATGTGCATTTAATTTTCTAATCATTATATCTACTCCGTTAGCGACTGCTGGGAGCAGAGGTAATATTTACTTTCCAATACTTGTGTGCATTTCACAGCAACAATTATACACTTATAGGAACCACAATACTAAATGCTGTTGACTGCGGTGTCTCTGCACAGTTGCCAAATCCTCTAACACTCTGCCACGTTCTTTGTTTCTCTATCAGCTCGTACGTGTTAATGTTCACACCCGTACACAATACAGCATTAAAGTGAATCTGTAACTAATTCACACAGCAGCTCATGTTAATATTTAATTGATCAGTAACCATTTTGAAATATATATCGCAAGATTGAATACTATTTGTGCAGACATGCATAATTATGCAAACAATAAACTTTGGAAACTTTGATCACAGCTACGTTTAATGTAAAGATTGAGAGAATGTTTTCTATGCATGCCTTATGTTATTGAAAATGGTTCTAAAAGGTTGGCAGTGAAAATGCATGGGAGCATTGTGTCAAAATAAATTCTATTTGCTCCTTTCTTTTTTGCCTCAAGCTGAAAGTCAAGATTTCCTTCCAAAGAGCTGTTCCAAGGAGTGTGGTTCGCTGTCCTCCCTTCCCAAAACAGTTCTGTGGAAAAGATTTAACAAGCAGCTTACTGCTGGGGGAAGGGACTGGGAAGAGAGGGGGGCCCCTCAGGGTCACCAAGATGTTAGGGCCTCTCGCATATATACACACAAGAGATCCAAGGCGCTTTATTGGTGTGTTAAAAGTGTTTACATTGCAAAAGCATTAATAAATATTATATACATATCTTTATATACATAAATACATACACATATACAGACAATAAAGGTCTCACACTCTGGCAAGCGAAAGAAAAAACAGCCTAGCAAGGGAAAGCAGCCAAAAACCACATCTACTAGTGCTGGAGTGGATAGAGGGAGTAGAGAGAAAGAGAGAGGGAGAGGGATAGAGAGAGGGAATGGGGAGGGATCAGTTTCTAGGCAAGGCTGTGGTTGGCTCTGCTGATGGATGGACTCGGGATGGATCGAGTTACACCATTTGCCGTGCATTAGTTTGTTTTTCCCCGCTCCGAACGGAGAGAGACACTTCAAGCTTGACTCAGAGTTGTTGCGATCCAAATCGCGTAAAGAGAATCACGGATTCAGATGAGGTGAGTTGATTTTATTGGGGAAATGCAACGTTACGAGCGTGTGAGACTGTAAAAATGGGGAAAAGGAAAAGAAGCGGCCAGAAAAAGATTTCCAAAACATCAGAAGTACTCTAGGTGCAGAGCAAAAATAGAACTGGAGCTATTTTTATTCACCCTGTTACCCGTTCACACCGATTCGGATTGTTTATAAGCGGAGTGGCGCACGCGCTTAAAGTTCTTCATTCTGAAGGGCAGATCTCTTGAGGTAATTACTTAGTTGGTTTTATTTGGTTTGGGTTGTATTGATTTGGTTTGGTGAATGACGGGGGGATGGTGCTAGAGGAGAGGGAGGGTCTTGGTGCTATTTGATCGGTGAGCTTTTGAAGATCACAAAGCTTTATCCAGAAGACGAGCTGGACGAGCCCCACGGGCTCTGGGAATTGTTTTGAGTGGTTCGGATAAAACAAACACATGTGGATCTTCTGGCTTTATGGACCGAACTACACACATGCTGTCTGATTCTCAATTGGATTTAACAGAGTAAAACACTTTGGAATATAACGCGGAGAGAGCGTCATAGTCTACATGCTCGTTTGGAGAACATTCAGGTAGGATTTCTGTTCTCATTTTTACACTCTGTTGTCACAAATGTTGGAGTAAACGGTGCTCTAATACTGCTTAACGAAACTTTTTTTTTCTGTATTTAGACTGATAATTCGAGACTGCTGGAAGCGCTTAGATAAAAGTAACTTTGCCTGTTATAGGCTATTTAGCATTATTAATAAGAGAAAAGCAGTGCAATACTGTCACATGCTGTTGATACAGTGCGTTTATTCGATTAAAGAGAAATAGTATTTTTTTTCCTATAGTGCTTGTATCTTTTTTTGCGTATTATCATAATATAAATGAAAATATGAATTACAAAAAAAAAAAAAAAAAAACGGGATTTAAATACCTTATGATTGGAAAACGCATAGAAGCTTATTCAAGCATTTGATTCCTCAATTGTATCGTTTCTATCCAGGCTAATAAACGGGACAGATGGGACAAGGGTCAGAAATTAACCCAGACGTGGGGCAAAAATGCCCAGCTAGCTATTTAAAATATTGGGGAAACATGTTCCTCTTGTGAATTCGCATGATTTTAAAATTTAAAATGTATATAATATTATGAAATGCATGTCTATTTAGAGATAGCCATAGCTACTTTAGTGTCAATTTCAATTAAGTCAATTGAAATGTTTGGAATAAATGTGTGCACACACACACACACACAAAAAGGTCAAAACGCCCCTGTAAATCAATGCCAGTTAATTTCTGACATTGGATGGGACAGATGTATCTCCATAATGCACTTTAGATCCCTCCTGTCCCGTAATGATGAGGGATCGAAGTTCATATAGAAGTAGACAACAAGGACGATTAAATTCATCTAGCTAACCTTTGCCTGGGAGTTGCATTATGTCATTCAAACTGATACGATATTTTAAACAACAAAACAATAATCTCTACTGCCTCTAGAATATGGTCCGATGTAGAGGGAGGGAGATAGTGTTGCTGTTGTTGTGTAAAGTGGGTTTTGGAGCCCACGGTCATGCATTAACACAATCAATTTCCCAGCAGAAGCCATTACCGACCCAACACTCCACTGTTGTCTTTATGCATTTACTGCAACTCAAGAGATTCGTCATGGCTCGGCTCCAGCCTAAACGCTTTGATTCATATGCTCTCTTCAGAGGCGGAGTTCAGGTCCGGTTCCGAGCGGAGAGGGTTTTGAAGATGCTCTCTGCTGTTCGTATGCTTTGAATCGGTCATAGACAAACTGTTGAGTGACATCGAGATGCGGTGTTATAAACACACATGTAGCATGAAGCGAAATGAGTTTGTTACGTGAGTGGCAGCCGTCAGCAGGATGAATGAATGAGTTGTAAGAACAAAGAAATTATTTTTCTTTAGGTCAGTCATCTCGTTTTATTCTGTGTTCGTGCAGAATGTTGCTTGTTGTTGCAAAATACTGAGGCAAATGTTGAGAGCAAAACACGAAGTAGTGGAGACTGAAGACTGCTAACACATTAAATGTACCCAAATTTTATATAAAGTACCTTATTTGAGTGGGTTGTAAGATTAAAACATAGGTTTAAATGTTGTACAGCTGTTGTAGTCCACATAAAAGTTAATTTTTCGAAACAACTGTTATGCCATCACCCCAATCCACCCACTTCATTTTATAAATGGTAATTCAAAACAGTAAACATCTATAAAACATTTTAATTCAGTCCAGCAAAGTAACAAATGTCGAACAAATACATTAAACATAAGCTATCGACTAAAACATAAGCTAAAAACATAAGGTCTATGTTTGTGCTGAGCTTTTGTCTAGATTGTGAGCACCACATGTCCCAACAAGGACAATAAAACCTGAAATTACCTACATTGTGTGAAGCAGCCAACAGTCCCCATGAGGAAAACAAACTAAATAATATCTTAATTAAAAAGGTTTAGGGGTCAAGAATAGAAAGTATAATTTGCTTAGTATAAAAAACATGTCAATGGAAAGTCTCCACAATGATACAAAAAAAGGATGTACTATAGCTTTATCAAATAAATCTTACAACTACTGTCACCTCAGAAGGATGTTGGTCATGTATGATAGTAATTTCACCCTGTAGCTCATTTTTAATTGGTTAAACTGCGTTACAACTCACTCTTTATTACAACACTCTCCGCTCTTCTCCATTTCTTACTGTGTGACCATATGGAAGTTAATGGCATATGCTGTTCTCCTAATGCATGCTTTTGTTAATTTGTGCTCCATGAATGTGTGACATTGAGTTTAAGAGATTCATCTCTGTGAAACACACACCACAAGAGTGTGCGGCCCCCTGCGTTTCCTCTTATCTCTGCTGAACCTGTCAACCCCCTTTTTAGAGAGCGCCAGATAACATCTACCTCTTCTGAAACTTCACAGCGAAGCAGTTTCAGCACATTTCATGTGGGTGTGTGAATAAAGTCAGTCACAACAGCTGGCCACATTGTGTCCACTAAGCCCACGCCAGTCCTGCTGTCTTGTGTTCAGCCTCGGTCAGGCTTGAGTAACTGATTTAACCTTTAAAGCATGGAGGTCTCCTCACTGGCCCGGACTGAACGGACCCTGAGCTCGCTATTGTTCAACACACACACACACTTGCACACACCTGCAGGAAAGGGCTTTGGGAGAGTGGGGGTGGGGAGTGGAGCTGCTCAGGTGGGGCGGTGACCTCTCATACAGCTGTGGAGTAACAAGTTGTGACTCCTCAGCTGTAATCCCACTGTAAACAACTTTATGATTTCAGTGCTCTTCTGTGGGAGAGCTCTAATCTCAGCGTGAGTGTCTCTGAAACCATACACATCACAACTGTTGAGTTTTGAAAGCAGATCTGAGGAGGCGTTATGACAAATATATTATCACTATATATATATATATATATATATATTTTAACAAATGGATTGCTCATTATTAATGTTAATTAAATGTAAGATTCTTCACCTGACTTGATTATTATTCATTTATTAATGTGAAACATTTTTCATCTTTGATCAATATACACACGTGACCACAAATCCGTTTTATATTATATTAACAAAGAAATATGGCAATGTTACTTGGCAATCAGAAATGATTAATTTTGTTTTGTGCCTAACAAATACCCTTAAATGTGTCATTGACGAATAAGGCTTTTAAAAGTGTAAAAAAAAAAAAAAAAATAAGGGGGATATAATTCATTTTGAAGTTTTATTAAGTGTTAACAATGAGATTATGTGGTTTTTATAATCAATTAACACTGCTTTTCACATTTTTTACAAGATGGACAAAATTTGTCACCATAAAAGTCATTTGGTTTAACCAAAATTTTGGTTTTACCGAATGACACATTTGGTTATACCGATTGACGATATTCTCAAACAATGCTAACAGACAGATATCTAGCTAGCTAGCAAAAGGACAATCAAACATTTTATATTTAGTACAAGTTTTTAAAATATTACAACATTTTCCATGTTTTATAGCGGTTGTACCGAATTACCTGATTGGTTACTCCGAATGACATCAATGAAATGCATTTTTCCGAACATTCTTTCTCATAACAAATCAATGACTTCTACACATAATTTTAATACCATTTTACACTGTTATATGATGATATATGATGTTATAAAATCATGCCAGAATAAAAAAATATGTACATTTATTACATTTTAAGATATTTTAATCACAAATGAAATGGCTGTATTGCCTTTGGACAGTTAAACCGAATGATCTTTTGGCACTTCAAAATCTTTAAAATACCTTTATATATGTAGCAAAATATAATTAAAACCTTTTTTGATTCAATAAAAGAGATCTAGTTGTGCTACCTTACATACTTTAGATGTCATATCTTTGTTTTTTATTATTATTATTATTAATGCCTTTGGACAAAAAAATGACCTGTCACGTCATTGACCAAATACAAGTTCTACCCTTATCAGTTCAAAACCAAGTTTGAGACATGTTTGGCATACATCCCACTCTGTATTGTCACGTTTTTCCATGTTTTTTTCATTGCTTTTGTATGTAAATAACATAAAGCACTCCTGAGCACTGATAGCCACTTGTATATTTCGACCACGGTATAACAAAGTCTCTTGTCAGTTGGCACATTTCTGGCATTGTGTGGTATATACACCATCATACAGCTTCTGTTGATTTATTCTTTCACATTCATTCTCAGGCCTCAGGCAGATCTGCAGGGTTTGTGTTAAAGTAAAGCAAAGTTGATTGAAATGCTCCTCGGTTAAGCAACATAATTCTCTCTTGCATCAAGATGCATAAAAACTAACCATAGCACATCAGCTGCACTAATGCAGCCACTGGGGAGCATCTATTTCACAAGGTTAACTAAAGCCACAGAATGTCACCGACCGGCTTTGTTCTTTTGGCCTTCACTGTCGCATTTCCTGCAGCTGGACTCTCACGGGCGGGCTCTGGGTGGATCTGCTGCAGGCAATCTTACTGGAACGACCTGCCAACACAAGGGGCGTGCCAGCATCCCGGGATACGCAGCCAAAAACATCAGCGAGTGCGCTATTGCGTCGCACTGAGAGAGGCTGTAATGAGAGTAGCCGGGGAGCAGCTAAACACTAACAGGTTGCGTGACTAGTCGTCTCTCTCTCCACGCAGGGCCTGTCCGGGCTCATACACTGGAGGGCAAGAATGGAAAACCAAACCAAGACGTTCAATAGAAAACACGTTGCGCTCGCTGTATATTGAAAAGAAATTTAAGACGGCTGACCTTTGTATGTCCTTTGTTTCTGTTTTGCATTAGGTTTCTCATGCTCTCTTTGCCCGAGCCTGGTGTTTTTCGTACATTTGAATTGTTGTGGTATTGTAGCATGTCTCTGTAACTCCCTGTGGTGTTGCTATGAATAATGATTAGAGCTTGTAAGGAATTTCTGTCATTGACAATGAATATGTTCCAGGGTGCTGGAAATATCCCTCTTTATTTCTTGAAGTAATATCCAGGCGGAGGATATGATACGGCGCTGTGAAGCTGTGATTAGACTCTCAGTGCTGTATTAAACCGGGGCTCCTCTTGTACACATCGCTTAATCCATACGGTGTTTCCCGGCCCCTCCGACAGCACTGTTCTGCTGATGTGTGCACTTCTGTACGGATCAAGGATGCGCCTGGGAAAAGAAATTCATTTGGAGCTCCGTTATGATAGACACATTTTTTGACCCCTTGACCTTTTGACTTCCACAAAGTGTCCAAACATTAAAGCTTTTAATCGCTCAAGTACCACATGGGCGAAGAAAAGTTAATCTTTATTCTTGTCCCGTCTTCTGGTCTCTCCTTTTTTTCACCTTGTCTCGTCTTGATCCTTTTCTTGAGATCTCTTCTTGAGAGGTTGCTTGTCTGTATGTGTCCTTCTCATCTTGTCTGTTTTATTTCTGTGAGTCCGTCTCCATATTGTCTCCCTTTTCCTCTTTCTCTCACCCCTGTCTCATCTCTTCGCCTAGCCTCTCCTGCTTCAATTCACACCTCATCTTGTCTCTTTTCTTCTCACCTTATCTTCTGGTCTCATCTTGTCTATTCTTTTTATCTCTTCTTGACTCATGTTGTCTCTCTCATGTGTCCTCATCTTATTTGTGCTTTTTTTTTTGTCTTGTCTCAGCTTCTTGTTTTCCTTTTCTCATCTAGTCTCATTTTCTCCTCTTTTATCTTTTTTTCATCTAGTGTCTCATTCTCTTTGCCTCTCTTTTCTTCAATTTTCATCTCATCTCTTTTCTTTTTGTCTTGTCTCTCCTTCTCTTCTGGTCTCGCTTATGTTCTATTCTCATCTAGCCTCTCATCCTTGTCTCGTCTCCTTTCTTCTTGCCTCTCCTTTCTTCAAACCTTGTTTTGTCTATTCCTATCTTGTCTCTCCTCATCTGTTCTTTTCTCGTCTCACCTCATGTCTCATGTTTGTCTCATCTCATTTGATGTGTCCTCCTTGTTCTATTTTTGTCTTGTCACCTATTGTCATATTGCTTCTCTTCATTTCTTGTCTCAAATGTTTTATTTTCATATAGTCTGTCGTCCCTGTCTCATGTCCTCTTGCTTCATCTTGTCTCTTTTCTTCTCATCTTGTCTCCTTTTCTTCTTTTCTCATCTCATCTCATATGCATGTCTCAGCTCCTCGTCTCCTTTTTCTCTTGACCCTTTCTTTTCTCACCTTGTCTCATATAAACTTTTCTCATCTATCATCTTGTCCTTGTCTCATCTCATCTCGTCTCTCCTTTTCTCTTCATCTTCTCGTCTTCTTTTCGCATCTCGTCTGTTGTCTCTCCGTCCCTTCTCATCCCGTCGTCTTCTCGTATCAACCTTTTCTCACCTCTCATCTCATCTAAAATAATTGCCAGAGAAGAGTCATTTCTATTGATCTGATCAAAGCACAGATAGCCCAGAATCCCTTGCAGTCAGCCTGAAGAAATGAAGATCCATAATGGCAACAGATGAGCAGAGAAACTCCCTTCCTCGCAGGACTGTGGATTGTATTTCAGTTGGAGAATTTCCCCAGGCCACGACCCATTCCGCTGATCAAATGAGAACTGATCAATCAACAGCTAATCAATAATAGCAGGGTGGTACAGGCAGCATATACATATTACAGTGTGGGAGCAGGTGCACATGGCTGCTAATTGCAAAAAATGTCAATACTATATGCAAGCATGTGTGGTGAGACACTCTCAGGAAATGGTTGGGGCCTGATTCACTCACTCTCTCTCGTTCTGCCAAGATGCTTGTTGTCTCCATGTAAATTGTTTATATCCGTTCGGGCTTTGCTGGCATGAATAATTTGTAGCTTTATAAATATTTGACTTTACACTGCTCATTAATATGCACAGATGATTGTCTCTCCAGGACACGACCCCAACCGCAGCATGCAGACCTTTGAAAATCTTCCTGTTAGAATGTCCGTTTGAAGACTTCTGTGCCAGGCGCAGCAAACACACTCCCACACATAGTACTCAATCCAAACACACACTTAATAGTATACACAATATATTGCCAATATTATATATCCTAAAATATTGTGTATATGTGTGAAAGTTTCGATGCTAGCTGATAGCACAATGTTCATTTATGCTTTTCTGGTGTCTCAAGCACTCACTTTCCACCCCCTCTCTGTCTGTTTTTTGACCTTCCTCTCATGGACAGATTTTCAATCATGGGTATTGGCTGCCAAAAACACATACACTGAATGATCTGTTGGGAGTGAACCTGTATGCGTATAAAAAAAAAAAAAAAGGCATTCTAATCTACGCAGCAAATCCTGACAGAGGTCATACACAAAAACACAAGAGGAAATCGCGTCTGGGATGTATGTTGACGTCTGTATGTCTGTGTCTCTGTGTGTTTCAGGTAACATCTACATAAGTGCAGTACAGGAGGTGTTTGCCCTCTGTGCCAGCGATGGGGTGGCGAGAACTGACGACTGACCTGCTGCTGCTACTGCTGCTGATGGCGTCCCAGCTGGAGGCCGTGAGCTTTCCTGAGGACAACATCCCTTTGGACGTTGTGGACAGACACTGTAAGAACCAGCAGGCATCACACTGTTTGTGAACTGCCCCCATTTACATAAGATCTTTATCAAGTTCTTTGAAAAAACATTTCTTTTCTTCAGCTAAGTGCACTTTTGTCCCTGCGGGCTTTTAGAAAATAAACTGCCATAAAATACAAGGTTTACACTCTCACTAGTTCATCACATTTCCCATTAACAATGGCTAGCAGATTTACATAGAACACAGAATATATATATATATAGTCATTTTTCTGAACATCAAAAACAAATTACATTTCCACCAACTAAATCAACTTTTTTTTTCTTTAAATAAAGTGGAATAAAATGGCAGACTCCTTTGTCTTCCAAAGTAATAAGTATTTATGTATCATAAATATGCACAATTAAATTTCAGTTACTTTTTTTTCTACATAATTTAAAAAAAAATGTGCTTATCTGACACAGTTTAACTCTGAGATCTTGTAATATTTTATTACCATTTTAAACTATAGTGAATAAATTATATTAATGAATGAAATGTTCAAGGTGTCTGAATAAATTTTGGTTTAACTGTATATGTTTATAATGGATTTTTTCTTGTTTAATATTGAAAGTCTGGGTTTGATACTAGGCCTATTTAAACCAATAAAATCAAACATAATTTTTTTTTTTTTTTTTTTTTTTTTGCTACCTTTCAAATTACCTTATGGTGGGGCATTCTAACATTTTAAAAGTAATAATTAGTTTTAATAACTTCTGGGACATAAAAGTACCTGTACTTGAAAATACAGCCATCCACGCTCTTTAGAAGACGAAACACACGTCTATAGTCGCTGCATTAGCGCTTCTGTGCTCTGCAGTGAGAAAACACCCTAGCATGCTGACAGTGCAGTCGCTGGACGTCAATGCGGGAGCTGCTGGTGTAATATTCATTACTTTAGCAAAGTCTTTCTTTAGGGCAGTTTAACATGCAGTTGCCACAGCCGATCAATACCAACATCGATCTCTGTTGATGCTAATACTGAATAACAGCGCATCTGTTTGTTCTGCAGATGCACGACAGTACCCGGTTTTCCGTGGACGCCCCTCTGGCAATGAATCTCAGCATAGACTGGACTTTCAGCTGATGACCCAGATACATGATACACTCTTCATCGCGGGCAGGTCGGTCAGCACTTAAAGAGGATGTGAAACCATGATCTTTGACCATTTGACCTGCTCAGACGAGCTGGTTGGTGAACAGTAGAACTGTGACTAGTAATGTATGTGTAATATAAACTGTTTCTATCTCTCTCGCAGGGACCAGGTGTATTTAGTGAGTCTAAGAGAGTACTACAGGAATGAGATCATTCCATACAGGGTGGGTTCCCAGTAAATCACTTTATGACCAAATGCTCTTGTTCTAACCAGGTGTGACACAATAAAGCAGCAAGCGATAAAAACTATCTAAGTTCCAGTAAGGGCACCACTTTTTGTAAATTGCTAGATTTCTTTTCTGTCTTTCTGTTTCTGGACTTTACAGAGCTATAAAAATGTTGTAACATTTATATATATATATATATATATATATATATATATATATATTCAAATAAATAGGCAGGTTACTTATTAATGGCTGCTGGAAACTTTTTGCATCATGCCTGATTAGAAAGCAGTGTAGTACAGTGTTAATGTTTACAAGTGTCTAATGGTGCTGGTGCTTGATGTCACAGAAGCTGACGTGGCGGTCGGGGCAGGCGGACAGGGAAACATGTGCCATGAAGGGAAAGCACAGAGTGAGTCCTCCACCTCTTCAGCATAAATCAGCTGTCATTGGTCTTGTAGTATTTACAGCACTGAAGCAACCATTAATCTCACTGTCTTGTCTTCCTCTCAGGACGAGTGCCATAATTTCATTAAAGTCCTGGTTCCGAGAAATGATGATCTTGTGTTCATCTGTGGAACAAATGGTTTCAACCCCATGTGCCGTTACTACAGGGTAGGTCATGCTGTTTATAAGGTCTACGTGACTGTCTGGCTGTTGTTTTGCCCTTAATAAGTGACTGGTTAATGTGAATGGGAGCAGTTTTACAGTACAATGAAGATAAGAACTCAGCATCTCTATATTTTTCTATCTATTTCCGTCTCTTTTTAGTTGGATAACCTGGAGTTTGATGGGGAAGAGATCAGCGGTTTGGCCCGATGCCCATTTGACGCCAAGCAGACAAACGTTGCCCTGTTTGCTGGTATGAGAGCTGTCAGGATAATGAGGAGGATGATGAATAACTTTGCCATGAATTTTAAAGGTTTTGGATAAAATTAACGCTCCAATGAGAGCAGAGACTGATGTTACGCATAAATCAGATGCGAAAGCGTCCTGTCTTCGCAGCAGCTCTGTTAGTATACAGACAGGAACGGCACAACCTGGCAAAAATTAGTACAGTCAGTGTGATGTCACGTGTGTATCTGAATGAGTCTGTACAGGCCACACTGCAAAAACCTTTCAATCAGCATTTTTGGCTTGTTTTCCAGTTAAAGTATCTAAATATTTTTCTTGTTTTAAGCACTAAACTTACTAAATTGAACTAGATTTGTATTAAACCAGAATTTGTATTCATTATTATTATTGGTATTATTTAGAAAGATTGTTTAGAAAGGAGGATTATTTATTTTTGTAGTTCCTGTAACATAAAATAGCAGAAACAATTAGGTAAAAAGCAAAAAATGCAATGAAATACCTTGTACATTGTGTCTTGCATTTAAGAATATAAATTATCAGAGTGCTTTTGAGTTTTTTTTTTCTTTTCGTTTGGTCTAAATAGACCTTTCCTTTGCGATTCGTTTCGCTTTTCTGTTTCGTTCTCAGTGTAAATGGGCCTTTAGTGTTCGGTGAATGTGTGCTGAATTCCAAGTACATTGCGTGAGTTGTATGCAAATTGTATAATGAAGCTGAAGTGTATTGTAAACACACATATTTTTGTGTCATAGACGGTAAGTTGTACTCGGCTACGGTGGCGGACTTCCTGGCCAGCGATGCTGTGATTTATCGCAGCATGGGAGACGGTTCTGCCCTTCGCACCATCAAGTATGACTCAAAGTGGTTAAAAGGTACAGAAACTCTTGCTTGTCTGCTAGTCTGTATTTTTATGCTAACATTGCTAAAATTGTTGAACACAGTACACATCTGACCTATAACCTCTAGCCGTACCTTAAAGAAGTGGGTCAATAAAAACAGAAAATGGCAGGCGTTAATATAAAATCCAGCTTTCTGTGGCACAATCTAGGTCAACACTCAGGCATTGCACTCAGCCAACAAAAACGCATGAAAATTTAACTTGGGGTCAGCGATGGAGATGCTAATGCTTCTCTCTCATTCGTTTTCAGAACCACATTTCCTCCACGCCGTGGATTATGGGGATTTCGTCTACTTCTTTTTCCGAGAAATCGCAGCCGAGCACAACAACTTGGGAAAGGTATGACTTGCAACTTAATGTGCAATGCTAATGTTGCTACAGATGCTAAAGTTCACAAAACATGCGCAAAAAGTAATGTGATGGTATCGTGGTACAGTGATGGTAATACTGTGGTATCTAAAATCTGTGATAATACAGTTCTGATCTGTAAGTTACTGTAGTATTCAAAGGCTTTTATTTAGAGATGAGCATTTGTCCCTGAGGGTTAATATATCATCCGTTGCCTCAGGATTTGCTTGAAATTGGCCCATATAACGACTTCTTTGTACCACAGACTAATGAATATTTAAGTTTAGTTAATTTTGCAGTCAACACCTGCATCGAGAGCAGGTTTTACAGTAGTGAATTATTAAGATGGTTACATGGTGCTAATTCAAGCCCTCTAGCACACTGCAGTTTTGTTTTATAAGAGAAAAAAATGTTTCTTGCGTATATTTAGATTCAACTGAGCCGCCTGGGAGATAGATCTATTATTTAGAGAGCGATGCTGAGTTTCTCCCGCTATTTTTCTCTCACCGCAGGCGGTTTACTCCAGAGTGGCTAGGATCTGTAAAAATGACATGGGAGGGTCTCAGCGGGTGCTGGAGAAACACTGGACATCTTTTGTTAAGGCTCGCCTGAACTGTTCCGTTCCTGGAGAATCGTTTTTCTACTTTGACGTCCTTCAGGCCATTACGGACATCATCGACATTAATGGGGTGCCTTCTGTGGTTGGAGTTTTCACCACCCAGTTGAACAGGTAAAGCTCGTCGCAATCCTTTCCACAAAATCTCCAAATGAAAACAGGCTGAATAGCGCTAACAACACTGTTTCTGATTTATTCAGTATCCCTGGATCCGCGGTGTGTGCGTTCTCCATGGCGGACATTGAGAAAGCGTTCCGTGGCCGTTTCAAAGAGCAGAAGACGGCAGATTCAGTGTGGACACCATTTCCAGAGGAAAAGCTCCCCAAGCCCAGGTTGGTGCACGGCACTAGTGCGTGACGGGCTAATCATTGCGAGATTAATAATTAACATGCGATAATTGGACATGCTGCATATTTAACCTGTGTGAGCAGTGGCCATATGGAGGCGGGTATAGATTTACAGGCATGTGGCACATGGCTCTTTGCCCTCTTTCTCTCAACCGGAACTGCATGTGTGCGTGTTTTGTCTTTTCAGACCCGGCTGCTGTGCAGGACATGGTTCAGCGGAGTCCTACAAAACCTCCATCGAGTTTCCAGACGAGACCCTTCAGTTCATCAAGTCACACCCACTCATGGACACATCAGTCCCCTCCATTGGAGACGAACCGTGGTTCACCAAAACAAGAGTCAGGTACGGGCAAAGTGCCACCATTCAGCCTAGTCTCAAAACCTTGTTCTGGCACTATAGCAAGATTTGCTGCAACCAAGACTTTTGACTAACAGGAAAGTCTAAGTACTGCGCCCAGTTTGACAGGAAGAGACCATATGATCAACATGTAAACCCAACTCCTTTTTATTTGACTTTTTTAAAAGCGGATTTATCTGAAATAGTTAAATTTCATAATTAGAAAAAAACTGTTGATACCCATCTGAAAGAAATCAAATACTGGCACAGATTTTAAATATAATTACATAAGAACATCTAGACCCAGTGTCAGCTGTTAAATAAGCATCAGGTAAACGTTTTATAACCCTCCCAGCAAAGAGTGTTGGTTTCACGTTCTAAACAACTGGCACACCTGGCACACCTAAATGAACTAGTCCAGGTCTTGATAGTTGTGTCGTGTTTCAACATGTTTTGTCCTGTGCCTGATCAAGTTCAGCTTTTGTAATTCAGGCGTCTCCTTGTAACTGAAAAGCAGCCCTGTGCTCAAGTGTTTTTCCTTCTTCTTTGTAGGTATAGGCTAACGGCACTCGCCGTTGATAACACTGCAGGACCCCATAAGAATTACACAGTGGTTTTCATTGGCTCTGAGGCAGGCATCGTGCTGAAAGTTCTGGCCAAGACATCCCCGCTGTCTTTAAATGACAGCGTACTACTGGAGGAGATTGATGTTTTCAACCAAGCCAAGTATGTTCTCATCCTATAATTATCTCATGATCAGTCTTTAGACGGATTCTCTTTGTCTTTAGATTGTAAGAAATGTATTTGTAGACCGAAGCGTTATTTTATGAAACTGTCTTGGCTATTTACCCAGAAATGAAATGGTCTTTTTTTTTGACCTGAATGAGAGTTTTGGATCGTTTGAGATGAGATTAGATATGTTTGATGTGAAAGTAAAAGGTTTTCACTTTCTCTCTGCAGTGTGTGTTTTTTTTCCTGCTAAACTGTGTGGCTAAAGAAAGTAGTGACTGACAGATAGATCAGATAACATGTGATTTAACTGTTCTTCACCGTCTCCCTCCCTCTGTTCTGTTTTTCCCAGGTGTTTATCCAGCAATGAGGATGATCGGCGAATTCTGTCTTTCCACCTAGATAAAGACACCCACACGCTATATGTGGCCTTTTCCAGCTGTGTGGTCAGAATACCACTCAGCCGCTGCGAACGACACAGTTCCTGTCAAAAGTGAGTGCTGAATGCAGCTCTATTTAGGCTTTATGCAGGCAGCAAAATCATTTTTTGCCATATCTAATTCACATTTCATTTTATAAGTCTGAACAGCACAAAACCTCCTCAACCATTGTGAGGTGTGTTAATTTTCCATATTGTGTACGTATAAACGTTAATTTTTGTGTTGCAGGTCTTGTATTGCTTCTAGAGACCCGTACTGTGGGTGGATATCACATGGAGCTTGTGAGCGTATTCCTGCAGCTATGCAGTAAGTTTTACAATCATTAAAAATATTCAGATTTGCCTAGAAAATGCAACAGGGAAAAACTAGGTATGCTAAACAGAATAACTGACCTATTTTCTGCAAAGCTAAACTAGAGATTCACCCATTAGTCCAAATTCCTTATCTCTCTCTCTTTTCTTGTTTTGCAGAACTGGTTATGAGCAAGATGTTGAATACGGCAACACGGTTCATCTCGGCGATTGTCATGGTGAGCTGTTTTTAGAAACATTAGATAGTAGTTTTCACCGCGATAACCCCCTCACACTCACAGCTGATGGAAATTAACACATATCACAGAAACATCATACTAATTCCTCTGACAATTAAACATATATGCATACACATACATTATGTAGGCCTGAACATCACAGAAACATACACCTGCAAGTGAAAGAGCGATACAGCGTAAACCAGAGGAAAACAAACACTTTTTTGATAATTTGATAAAAACAGTTTTAAGCGTTTTTATAATTTCAAACTTTTATTTTGTTATTTTATGCTGATTTCCTGTTCCTTTAATTCTTTTAGAATTTTTGGCCACTACATCAGCGCCAGATTTCAAATCATATGGCGACCCAACCTCTGGTTAGTTTCCTGTACTGCACTGATTTTCTTCCTTGAGTTCATCATTCTCCAAATCTCCCTTTCTTTTTTCCTCTACTGCTGCTACTTACTTCTTCATCACACCATCATCACTATCATTAAGAGGGCACCTGATCTCTCATCACCAGCTTTTCCATCCTTTCATTCATTCATGCTTTTGTTCTTGCATGGATATGTGCTGCCTCCATCTTATCATCTCCCTGTCGTCGTCTCATTCTATTAGAGATAGTCTTCATCCTTTCCCTCCTCTCAGGCTGAAGTTTTCCTTACATTTGACTCTGCACAGCCATTACTTACCTGTAATGGTCCAACATCAGAGTCAATCTCTAAAAAATAACCTTAATGAATCATATAAACTGACATATGTCAGTCCTGTCAGTATGCACTAACCCCGATCGTTACGTTGCGCCTATCATGGGCTCCGATTCTTAACAGTTTGTTTGTCGCTACAGACATGGAGTTGCCATCTTCGTCAGTCACAGTGCCCGCGACCTCTGAACCCATACAATCACCCCAAACCATCCCCACTCAGATTCCCCAACTCTTTGGCTCACGGAAATTTGTGCTCCACGATGACCCAGCCACTTCACATTCTGTTGAGCATATACCAGGTGTGCTGGAGGGTAAGGCCTTGACCAGAGCGCTCTGCGCTGCTGCATGGAATTCTGGGTAATAGCTGCTATTAGGGCTGCTAGTCATATGCGAAAGTCCATACATCTCTGATAGCAGCCCATTCCTTACCAGAATGGCATGATAAGCAATTCTGGAGTTAGTCACACTACATTAGCAAAGTAGAGATACAGGCTCCTAATGCATGTGCTCTTGAAAACTTTCAGATCAGCACAATGCCATTTTGTCTTGAAGTGTATTGAGATGGTACAAGCAGCTATACTCAGATTCCATCAGCATATAAAGCTTTTTGTTATTATTTTTCCAACTTTTGTTCCAATGTTTTGTTCTCCACTTTTATCTTTATTTTATATATATTTTAGTTTCATGCATTTTCTATGGGATTTTTTTTTTTTCGGTCTGTCCTAAATGGCTACATCTTTATCTTCTTTCATCTATTTCTTTCTCTGCCCATTGTTTTGGGTTTTAGGAAATCTTCCAAAGGCCTTGCCACTAAGCAACACTTTTAAGCACCTCTCAAGAAACATTATTCACTGACTAACTCTTTCGAATATCTGCGGACGCTAACACAACTCACCCTCGGGTACTAGACAAAGACAGTGGGGTTAATTCTTTTTGGGAAAACTCTCATGTAAAACCAGAACATACTAACTCACCTGATACTGCAACCCTTGTGCAATAAAATGTTCCACCACGTCTCTTTACTAATTTGCCTCCTTCACTAATATAATCACAGGGTACCTCATTGTATTTTCTGAATTTCTTGCTAGGTCGATTTGTTTAAATAGTTTCTAAAATGTTGAAAATAAGAGTAGTACACTTTTGATTAACACCAAATGGTTGAGCATGTTTGGGGGGAAAGGACTTTTTGCTTCAATAGAGGGTTGTTCAGTGATCAACTGTGAGTGTGCTAACATGCAGTTTGGCTATCTGTGTTCCAGGTGTGTGGGAAATACAAGCAGGTGAATCTAACCAGATGGTGCACATGAACATCCTCATCTCCTGTGTGTTAGCTGCATTCCTGCTTGGTGCATTCATCGCCGGCATGGTTGTTTACTGCTATAGAGATGCTTTCCTTCGCACTCCACGCAAAATCCAAAAAGACGCAGAGTCAGCACAGTCCTGCACTGATTCGACTGGCAGCTTTGCCAAGCTCAACGGTCTGTTCGACAGTCCTGTCAAAGAGTACCAACCCAATATGGATTCTCCCAAACTCTACACCAACCTGTTGAGCAATGGGAGGGAGGTGCCAACCACCGGAGACACTAAGACGATGCTCCTGAGCGGCCAGCCACCGGAACTAGCAGCACTGCCTACGCCCGAGTCCACACCTGTACTGCAACAGAAGAGCCTTCAGCCAATCAAGAACCAGTGGGAGAGAGCTCATGGAAAGATAAGTAGCTCTCGCAAAGATGGACCACCCAAAAGCCCGCAATTCCTTCCTTCCAGTCCACCTCCCCATTCTGCCATTAGCAACCCCCACATCCCTAGTGCTGTGGTACTGCCCAATGCTACACATGATAACAGGGCATCCTTCAGCACTCCTGAAGGGCCTCAAGCAGAAAAGAAGATCCAGAATAGTGATCAACATGGTTCCAAATCTGGTCGTAAAGACCAGCGGCGCACTGTGGATGCCAGGAACACGCTGAACGACCTCTTAAAGCACCTGAATGAGAGCAACCCAAAAGCCATTATGGTGGAGATGCCGAAATCCCGACAGCACCTAATGCTGGAACCCATTGTAAGCCCAACGGAGATTCCACCTAAAGTCCCAAGCCGAGAGGCCTCCTTGTACTCTCCCTCTTCATCTTTACCCAGGAATAGCCCGACTAAAAGACTGGATGTGCCGACTACACCAACATCACCCACAGGGCAGATGGGAACTCTCGAGAGACAGCGATATCACCGCAGCTCTTCCCAGCGGCACTCCATATCCTCGCCGCCCAAAGGGCTGCACTCACCTAGCGGGGCCATAGTGTCCCGGCAACCTAGTATGAACAGAGGTGGGTACATGCCCCCAACTCCTACCCCACCCACTAGACTAGACTCTCACGGGGTACCAATGGCTATGTCACCTTCTGTATCCCGACAGAGCAGCTACAGTGGTCACGGATCTTTACCACGAACATCCATCAAACGGACAGCATCGTTAAAGCCCGATGTGCCACCCAAACCCAACGGTTTTGCACCACAGACTGCACAAATGAGGGCAGTGAACAAGTATAGCTACTGAAATGCTTAGCAAGATCTTACTCTTTGAATGAACAGTGAGAGTAAAAGTGCTTGGCCCGCAGAAATATGGCATGCCAGTCTCCATTTCCTTTGAAAGGAAATGAAACGGATGCCAGAGCTTCTGTTTCGGGTAGTTGTGCTAGTTCTCAATGACCATGTCCCATCACGCTTGAGTGACAGGTGATGGATTCTGATCTTTAAGGCGGCAGGGACGCCTGAGGTCATAGGTCACAGCTGGCGTGCAACGTAAAGCAGCTGCGTAGTTGCTGTGGCGATCGGGCAGTGAATGCTCCCCCCTGCACTGTTCTCCCCATCAATGTGAACTGTATTTGTAAGACTGTTTGGAAAATTTGGTGTTCTTGCTTGGATATCTCTCAAGAAGACAGACAGAGTCAAATGGACATGTTGCGTGTCTGTGTTTGATTAGTCTCTGGGGCTAACCAGTGTGCATTCATTGTCCATGTTTTTTCAGTAAACTGAGAACAAGCTTGAGTCAGCGCTGTCATAAAACTAAATCCCATTTAAGGTGCATTAACATCAGATGTGTTTGGACACAGAAGTCCAGACATTAATTAATCATTTATGCGTGCAAAAGAAATGTCCAGGGCTCCTACTTGGACTACTGATTTTAAAACTCACAGGGTAAATTCACCCTCTACATTTGTGCTGCTAAGTGTAGACGATGACAGTGTTTAACTCCAGTGTGACTTTCCATGCAGCGGTTGTGCGTGTCAAGCTGCTGCAAGCTTTTAAACCCACAGACTGAGCACAGGATCACGCTGGTCAAATGTACTATGTTCTGTTTTTATTTCCAGAAAATCAATGGGAATCCTGTAATCCCATAAAGTCAACTTTCAACTCTGACATAAGGCAGATCATTGATCAACCTCTCTCCTTTCCTACATGCCAAATACTGCTGTTGGGTCTATGAAGTTCTTTCTCAAATAATTTTTGTTTCCCTCTGAAATCTTACATATTTCTTCCAGTTTAAACCATTTTAGAGAGCATGCTTCTTGGTTCCTGGGCAAAGTATTACATAAAACTGAAAACTGCGCATTCCTTACTTTATACCAGCTCTATACTAGACCCTATCCGAGAGATAAGCTTCACTCTGCTTGTTTTAAAGAATAGAGGCCTCAATTGCATATTCACTATAAGTGTAGAATCACTGCAATACCTTACCAGTGTGTCTTGCAGAGTCGTGCCAGTGATATTGTTATTGTAAATATACAACTATTTAAGTATGGACATTTTCAAGGCAAGTTGACCTGGATTTGTGTATTTGTGTGCCTTATTAAAGTCATGAGAGCTTGGTTTGGTTTTGGACATTTCACAATCATCAAACAAATATATTTTTTGCTTAATATGAGCAGAGAAGGTAAACTTTTTGGAAATTACTAATAATCTGAATATTTGGAGTGGGGGCAAGGGTGCCCCTTCAATGTTTGTAGTGGTTCCAGTCCTGCATGGGGGATGCTATGATATGGCCGGTCCCTCAAAATGGTTCTTTTTATAGAAGAAAGTTTTAGAATGAAAATGAATGCAAACAAAGATTACAATAATTTCTTAGCCATTTTCTTATTGCTATTTCGTTCTTATGCATTTCTGGAAGGTGCTAATTTGTGATGATAAGATGCCATGTAATGAATGTATTATGAATCTAATATGTTTATCACGCGACTCTCAACTCACAATATTTCACATTTAATGGGGAGGCAAAAAAGATGTGTTTTAGAGAGGAACATCTTTGATTAGAAAATCACAGTTTGCTTGAAATTACTTGGGAATTTAAGTGTATTACGGTAAAACTTGCCTCTTAAAGCCCAAAGCTCAATGTTTGTTTACCTGTTCTGATTGTATTTGAGCAACTAAGCGGACGCTGATGCATCATCATCTGCTAAAGATCAGTTTTTTTTAAAGGAGAGAGAGTTGATCCTGTGCTCTGGTTCAAATTGTCCTGTGTTGAGCTGCCTTGTATATTGCAATATAAATCTGCAATCTGACTTCAAGCCTTTACTGTTCAGTCAATATATGTGCAAAGAAACCAGACTGGTCTACCTTTTATTTTTAATACTGTGCAAACATTGGCAGTTTTTCTTTTCTGAAATATTTTAATGTGTAGATATTGTAAAGCTGTACTGAGAAAGTGTAAATAATTACAGTCATTGTTTAAGAATATTTTTGTTGACTTTTTTTAACACGGCATGTATAGTTGAAATAAAATATTACTGCACAGAAAATTTTTTTTTTTTCTATCATTTGGTAATAAAGAATGATACCTCTGTAACACATAATTGTAAAATAGATGAAATAATAATAATCTGTACGAGACATCTGAGAATCATGGGATTTGCCATCCATGATGTCAAACTTGGTGTGACTCCACTCAGGGTGAGTAAATGGAAAAAAGGTGGATGAACTCTTCCTTTAAACTTGAAGTAAGTTTAAATTCAAATTTTCTGAAATGCAAAATTTTTGTAAAGGATCACTGAAACCCAACACATTCTGACAGTCCCTCTGCATGCTGAACCTGTAGGCTGAAATTCAGTGCTGCACGACTGATGTTTTTATCGTCTTTACTGATGAGAGACTTAGCACAGACTTTATTTTTAGACCCTTGTTTTGAAATCTCGGTGGAGAATAAGCCATTCCACATCTCGTTGGGAAATCCTCCAAAGTCATTTGTAAGCTGAGCACCCAACATCTGCTCCACTGGCTCAGAGTACAGACACATACACATTTGCTCACACACACACACACACTGATAGCATCAGGTATCCAAGATCGTATGAGAGACTTCACTAGAATTTCAGAAGTGGCCAATGTTTTTAATGTGTAGGTCAGACATGTCTGGACTGGTATAGTCAAGAATTTACCACCAAATGAGTCTAGTTATGGTTAAGAAGTTCTTAAAGAGGAAAGTCTGTGAAGTTCCCTTGTCTACTACACGATTTGCATAGTGTTTAGATAATTAACAGTGATGTGCATTACTGTTTTGAACATAGATAATAAGAAATGTTTCTTGAGCATTAAATAAGCATATTAGAATGATTTCTGAAGGATCATGTGACACTGGAGTAATGACTGCTGAAAATTCAGCTTTGCCTCTACAGGAATAAATTACATTTTAAAATATAAAGTTATTTTAAAT
The DNA here is from genome assembly GCF_018812025.1 of Megalobrama amblycephala. NCBI lineage: Eukaryota > Metazoa > Chordata > Actinopteri > Cypriniformes > Xenocyprididae > Megalobrama > Megalobrama amblycephala. Next base: position 28,275,028 of record NC_063062.1, on the reverse strand, counting down.
TGTAATAATATTTTACAATATTACTGTTTTTACTGTATTTTTGATCAAATAAATGAAATAAATAAAACATTACAAAAATCTTACCGACCCCAATGGTAGTGTATATATTTTCAATTCTGACTAATCTGAATGACTAGAGGATGTTAAAGGGGCTCTATGTATGATTTTTACTTTAATAAAGCATAAAAATACCCTGATATGTTTGCAGATATTTAGGAAACATGCTAAGTTCACCTACTTGTTCCTCATAAAAACAATGCTACAGCCAGAAATTCTACTTTGAAAATGTGCGTTCCGTGTCGGAATGTCTATCTTTGTTTTGGTCTGTGCAAAACCATGTGCTGCCAGTTTATCCAATAGTATTTCGACATCACAGGTTGCCAGTTGGCGGAAAACACAGCGTACTGCAATCATGGAAACCAACAAACAAACTGGGTCAGAGATTCGCAGATTCTACTTGACCTAAAAAGCCTCTGAATCCATCTAAATATCTCTATGAACGACAGCATATTAAAACAGATTAATCAACTCATCAGCTTACAGTGTTCAAGTCTCCTTAGCTTTCATTGTGAATTGTGCTCCCAATTGTTGCTGGCAACCCACGTCTTTGAACGAGGGGGCGGGCCAAACAATATTTTGAATTTGGACTGCAGTACCTATTTTGAACACTGGGTGTCATTCCTACATAGAGCCCCTTTAACCCTTTAAAGGGATTTTTAAACCAAAAATGAAAACTTCCATCTTTTCATTCCAAACCTGTATGCATTTCTTTTCTTTTTTAGGGCTGTCAACGTTAACACGTTAATGCATGTGGTTAATTCAAAATCCTTAACATGTTCAAATAATTTAACGAAAATAATGCAAATAAATTACTGAAGCACATGAATTTTGTGCCATTAACCTAATTTGTGTCACTTAGTTAGGAGTTTATTCTAAATGGGGTAGAAAGCACTTTTGGCATGTAACCTCTGCCTAAGGATCACTTTACTGTCATTAGGTCTGATTTCCAGGCAAGAAGGTTTCACAGATAGTGCCTGCAGATCTCCAGCTCAGTTGACTGATGCTAAAGCCAGCAGAAGGGCAGTCTTGAACGAGAGAGACCGAAGGTCAGATGACTTGAGTGGCCCAAAGGGAAGGCCTTGAAGAGCACTGAGCATGGTGGAGAGTTCCCATGATGGAACTGAGCAATAGTGGGGAGGATTCAACCTTCTAGCCCCTCTGAGAAACTTAATGACCAGGTTGTGTTTTCCAATTGATTGGCATGCCATCACAGTACGATTTGCCACGATAGCTACCACATACACTTTGACTGTGGAGGGGGCTCGCCCACCAGCAGTTCCTGCAGGAACGTGAGAATTGAGACGATCTCGCAATTGATGAGGCCTAAATTCCGAACTGAACACCAGTTAGAGAAATTAGACCATTTCTGGATGTAAAGGCGCTTTATGGAGGGGGCCCTTGCCTCTGAGATCGTTCTCATGACCCTTGAAGCCTGACGGTATCCGTTGAGAGGCCATACATGTAAGTCCCACAATTCCGGAAGTGGGTGCCAAATTGCTCCAACCGCTTGGGAGAGGAGATCTCTCTTCATCGTTATGGGCCATGGAGATGCTGACAGCAGCTGCATCAGTTCTGAGAACCAAGGCTGGCTTTGCCAGTGTGGTGCCACCAGAAGGAACGTTTCTCTTCCCTGATCTGCCTGAGGAGCTGCGGGAGCAAGCTTACAGGAGGGAAGGCATAAAGGTGTAGGCAAGGCCATTTCTGGGCCAGCACATCCATTTCCTTAAAGAAATATGTCTGGCAGTGGGAGTTCTCTTCCGTTGTGGAGAGATCCACATCTGCACGGCTGAAGGTATGCCATATTGCATCTGGGGGTGGAGTCTCCATTCCCCCCATCAGTGGCCACCTCAGGACAGCATGTCTGCTCCTTTATTCAAAGAGCCTAGCATGTGAACTGCCCTCAGTGAGTGGAGGTTCTTCTGTGCCCATAGGAGAAGGCGGCTCACCAGTCTGTAAAGAGGGCGAGACCTGACACTTCCTTGGTGGTTTATGAAGGCAACCACCGTCCTCCTGTTGTCTGAGTGGACCAGGACATGATGACCTGTGAGTTCTGTCCAGAACTCCTTGAAGGCCAAGGTTACTATTATAATTTCTAGATGGATGATGTGCCAATTCATCAAGGGAGTCGCCCATGAGCTGAAGGCTATTCTGCCGTCGCACATGGCACCTCAACCTGTCTTGGAGGCATTTGTCACGACCACTTTCCTTCTGTAAACAGAGCCCAGCATTGTCCCGTTCTGATAGAAACGGGGTGATTGACACAGCCGTGGGTCACTCTGAGGAGGTGCTGGCCCATGTGTTATGTGTGGGGTGGAACATGGTCTTTCAGCTGAAGCTGAAGTGGTCGCATGTGGAGAAGGCTTAGCAGATCTACTGAGGAAGCTGCCGGCATCAGGCCCAGCACCTTTTGAAACCTCTTGAGTGGGAGAAGAGACCCCAAGTCGAACAAGGCTACCATGTTCCTAATTTTTAGCGTGCGGTCTTGAGAGAGCGAAGCCTGAATCGAATACCACCCCCAGGAACAAAATCCATTAGCTGGGGAGCAGCAAGCTCTTGTCAAAGTTGACTCTGAATCCTAAGTCGCCCAGATGCCTGAGGAACAGGGATCTGTGAGCTCATAGCACCTGTCTTTTCTGGGCTAAAAGCAGCCAATCATCGAGGTAGTTGAGTATGCGGATTCCCATCTGCCTCAGAGGGGAGAGAGCCGCATCTATGCACTTGCAGAGCTAGAGAGAGTCCGAATGGAATGGACTGTATACACCCCCTCGATCGTGAATCTCAAGAACAATCTGTGGTGGGTGGCTTCCTGGATATGAAGGTAAGCATATTTCAGATCCACTGATATAAGCCAATCCCAGGGCGAATCTGTGTGAGGATTTGTTTCATAGTTAACATTCTGAACGTTCGTCCTATGAGGACGCCATTCAGATGTCTCAGATCGAGAATGGGCCTGAGGCTACCATCTTTCTTGGGAACGAGGAAGTAGGGGGTGGAAAAGCCTGACTTGCTGTATTCCATGGGAACTCTCTCCATGGCACCTTTCTCTAGCAGAGACTGAACATCGGCTGCCGAGTTGCCAGTGCTGTTCTCAGCCGCAGAGCTGTCAGCACAATTCTCATTCTCACAGTGTGAGAAGCTAGTCACAGCCTCAGCGTGGGCGCGGCCATGCAGGAGACAAACCCACTGGTGAGTGCAGGGATGCAGTGAAATTTGCTCTTAAATTTGTTCCTTTAGATATCGGCGGATGGCCGCAAGGAAGATCACTGAATCAGCTTGCTTGCTGAGCATCATCAGTCCGAGATGATGAAAAACAGAGTTTTTCCGAGATTTTCTGAGAAAACAGGAGTTTTCCCCATAGCATTAGCTAACTGGGTGAACCGTACCGAAAGGGAAATTATAGCGCCAGCATTAGTTCTACCAGGAAGACTTTAATGGCACGTCATTCATTCATAATAATAGGTCTGGCCAATCACTGCTTGACATTTATAATATAAGTATATAAGCACGTACTATTGGGGGTAGGCACCACCCCTGCCTTTATCTTCAGGCAGGATTACCCAAATCTGCCTCATCAGGATTTAGGACTGGGCCTATGCCAAAGAACTTTTCTTTACAACTAAACATTAATCATAGTAGCTCACTACTATCTGTTTACACTTTATGGAATATCGATGAATATCTATCTATATCTATGTAAACATTCACCTGCCTTCTGAGTCTTTATGTTAGAACTACATCTTATTACACAAAACTTTCTGAAACTATCACACAACTATCACCAAAAAAGTATTATGCATAATAAGAAAATTACAGAAGTGGTTCTTTGATGGCTTTAGCAACAGTGCTTTAATGAGAATGAATTTAGAGACAACTTTTTGTAAAGGGTTTTAGGTGTCTCATATAGCCATACTACAGCTTATTCTGGGTACAAACCACAGTTTTAGCAGTTTGATTGTAAATGGTCTGAAAAATGTGGTCTAAGGTTGAGATTATACATGTCCTAGGCATGCTAAAACTCTCTCAAAGAATCTGCATCTTTACTTTAAAGCAATGCTGTTAAAAATACTTGCATAATGAGGCTAGTCAAACATATTAAACAACTAGTTTTTGGATTACCAGCTGACTATCTAAATACTTCCCTAAGTACTGGATTTTGGAAGTGTTTTAGGATTTTAGAGGTGTGCAATTGAAGGGAAATAAAATAATAGGTTAAATGGTGAGAAATCACAGCTATTCTCTGTAAAGGGGGTTTGCATGAACTGTAATTACACCAGCCAGCGGGGGAATATTTCAACAAGCACTGCTATTTCTCTTACACACACACACAGTCCCCAGGCTTATGTGCTTTGATTCATAGCATTGTCAATGTACCTGCAAACCAAGCATTGGTTAATGGAGTCTGACCAAACACTCCAGATGTACACACATATACACATAAAAGCCATTTTTCACTGTTTAACATGAACACAAAAGCACCTTGAGTTACACATTCATCATCATTTTCACCCCAAATTTAAGACTTTGAACACACACAAACAAGCTCAATGTGAGGAGGGAACAATAGATGCTTAGTACCAGAACATCCTAGATCTCAAAGCTTAAAATGTGATCTATTGATAATGGATGGTGTCACATCAAACCCATTCCTTTCCTCTTGCAGAGTTATTAGTAATCTCTGAGAACTATAAATCTGAAATAAAATGCTTGGAAGCCACTACTGTTTGAAAAAAAGAGTCAGTGTTTTGCTGGTTAGCATAGCCCTGTTTGCCCCTGCTGGTAGATTATGTAACTACACCATTTGGCTGCAAAGAACAGTTTTTCTGTTTGTTTTGTCAGTTAAACTGAATAATCTAGCATAAAACCGCATGAATTACATGATGGTCCAGGCTGGTTTAGGCTGGTTAGAGCTGCATAGTGTTGGTCTAGCTGGTGGACCAGCATAGGCATGCTGTTCTCAAGCAAATAGCTTGTGTAGCTCCACCACCACTCTCGCTTCCTATGCTGGTGACCAGCAAACCAGCAACCAGCCTCCCATGCTGGTCCCAGCCTGCAAAACATACCTTATGCTGATGACCAACAATCCTGGATTTTTCAGCAGGAAATATAATGACATATTAGTAATATATAAGATGAGTTACAAGTGCACAATTAATTTTTAAAGGGCTCTTAAAAGCATGAAATGGACTTTTCCCTGTTTGCTGTCTTTGACATCACAGCTCAGGATAGTGTCTAGTAAAGGGTGACATAGTTGCATGGCATTTGTGGCTCAGGTTATTGGCTCAAAACAATCTGGATACAGAACTGAGCATGCAAAAGCAAAGATGGCAGATTTCAAATCATAGTTTCACGGATGCATGGGCCAGCCATGCAACTCTCATTAAGACTGATGTGCTAACATGTAGTTTTTATTATATATTATTTAGACTTTCTTGGTTAAGAAATGATTTGTGAGTCTTTTTGATTCATTGGAGTCATTAGTTCCTGAATCGGACTACACAGACTGTGCTGTAAATTTATAGGGAACAAAAAAGCTAAAGGAAGACCTTAAGGAAAATGTTCTTTTCACTGCTCCCACAGTGTATGATTGCAGAAACAAAAATGCATGAGGTATTGAGGGAAGCCAGTATTGATACAAATACTTTTGCTAAAGTAATATGTTATGCACAATATCTAAGTCAATAATTGTTCAAAATAATTTCTTCAGCAAAGTTTGAACTATTTAATGTTTATTTTCATAAATAGAACAATTCATTTTTATTCAAAAAATGTTCATTTTAAAAATACATTTAAGGACAAAAAAATTAAAAAAGGTATCTTTTACAGTTTTTTTCAATTGCTAACAAGCGTTTAGCAATACTTAAAGTACTTTTTCTAAACTCTTAACACAGCAACACACAAACATCACACAATTAGCCAAATAGTTAATTTTCTGCCCAAAACCAAATTTTGTTATATAAACACAAACTCCACATTTCAAAATGCTAAAAACCTTTTTCAACACATACTAACTCTATCAAAACACAGCAAACCTGATTCAAAATCGAGTCGTTCTGTCAAACACTAGCACTAGTTTTCTATCCAACATGAACATATACTCAATCAAAGCACAGTGACTCTCAAAATACTAACAGTTGATGGCATTATGAAAACTGCATTACTTGTCATGTTTCAGTTCTACCTGCAGAAAATATGAAATCCATTGTTTTTATAATTCAGTTTCCTTTTACTACAGTAATAGTATAATGCATGTAAGCCATTCTACATGTTTGGTTGAGTGTTGAATGTGTGCATTCTTGGCAACAGAAGTGAGTCATTACTTTATAGAATGTGCAGTAGAAAAAAAGAAGAAGAAAGTAACAGAATTGCTCAGGGCAGCTACTGGTCAGATGAGTCCCCTATGCAGAACTTCAGTTGCCCCCTTGGTTGAAATCTCTTTCTGGGGTTGGGTGTGTGGTGTTGATGTTGCCCTCATCGAGGTTGGGACGGTGTCCCCTTGGTAGCTAGTGCCCTGCGCAGACCACATATTCTGCATACATGGAACAGTGGTAGAGGAATTGTTGTAGTAAAAGCTTTACATGAAGCTTTTACTGAAATGAAAACATGAAATTGCTGCCATTGATCAACAAAAAATCCAACATACATGGCCTTTGGTTACTGTTGAAGCTTTTTTCCACCACAGAATAAAAAAAGTATAAAAGGTAATTGTGACTTTTTATCTCACAATTCAATTTTTTTATTTTTTTATTTTGCAATTGTGAATATACATCTCACAATTCTGACTTTTTCCCCTCAGAATTGTGATATGTAAACTATAGGAATTGAGTTTAAAAAGTCAGAATTGTGAGATAAAAAGACATAATTACCTTTTTTATTTTCTATTCATGGCAGAAATAAGCTTTCATAGGTTCTACATATGTAAGTGAAAAAAACAGAGATGCACAGTCCAGCACACATTCTTCCTCCTCTCCTCTACCTCTTCTTCTCCCTTGTCCTGATCCAACTTTCCTTTCCTCCTTCATCTATTCTTCTCCCTTACCCAGATATTATTTTCTCTCTGCTCCTCTGTGTTGTTCTTCATCCACACTGAACAAATCCGATTCAAAGAGTCCTATTTTACTGTGTATGTCCATGTAATGGAAAGAAGTTCAACCCCTGACTATTCCTCCAACTGAGATTGGAATCTGCTATTTCTCAACATTTCAGTGATCTGCTAATTAAAAATGCTTATCAATTGTTTCAGTATTTGTTTGATATATTTTTTCAAATACTTTTGAGCTGCTGTTGTTGCAAAAGTATATGTTTTATCCTATATTTAAAGATTGGAACATTGGGTCTTCATTTCTGACTTGCTGTGTTTAAGCATTTGCAAATAAGATGAGAAAGATCCATGATTTTGGTATGAGGTAAGCTTATATGAAAAGAAAATTGAAGCATTTAAGAAATGTGTTAATTGACTGCATTTTGTGTGAAAACGACATGAATTGTGTTAATGGTATGGCCACAACAGACAGATGTTCTGCTAAATGTGTTTAGAGTTTTGAAAATGTGACTACAGAATGGACAAAAGTATGTTAGCAATTGAAAAAAACTGTAAAAGCTTAAACACTTAAAATGTATCCTGTGAAGAACGTTTTGAAATCAGATATTGTGTTACATGGAAATGGTATTTTTAGCGGACACCTAGTAGGTGGTGTCATATTTCACAGTTTACAAAATTTACTGCACTATTTTATAATCAAATCTTGTTCTAATCTTGACAAAACACATATTGTTGGAAAGGCCTGGGACTAAATGTTCCATGTTTGGTTAAAAATGCATTCCTTTTTGATATAGCACCTAAACAAACAGGACCCTTTTGTGATATCAACTTCAAATTTGGAACACAACTTGGTTAGACTAAAAAGAAGACACTCAGTAAAGTTTATATTGCATTTTTACGTCTATGCTGAAAAAGTGGGGTGACAGTTTATGGTGATTATTTCTAGGGACAACCAAATAATACATTTTATTGGCCATCTGAATCTAACATGTCAACAAATATAAAATTCACTCAGCTATTTATTAACATATTTTAGCCCCAACAGTAGGGGTGCCAAATTTCCGTACAAACACTGATCTAGTGGTTTAGAAAAGAATAAAATAAAATGTGCCTTTTGCCCAATTGCAGCTACCCTACTTGTGTTTAACCAGTAAGTAGCTAAAACACAATAGAAATACAATGTATTGTCTATATTTCACAGCACCCAGTTTTTTACTATCATCACATCTGCATTTTCACAGTTGAGCTAAATTAATGGTTCTAGAACCATTAATAAAACCCAATGCCTTAAACCTGGATTTAAATAAGGTTTCTTGATCTTAGCACAGGTAGATACACGCTATGGGTAATCCCACATTCCTCTGAGATAAATGCAGTCACCCTCTGTGATTCTGGAGTTTATCCAGGGAGGAGTGTTTGGACATGCAATTTCACTGATATGACCTCTGACTGAAACCTCAACCAATCAATGTCCTGTTTAACACAGTCAGCCAAATGCAGGCCTGGGGGTGTTTAAATGGACCTAATTTGAGACATCTGATGTGAGACAGACATCTGATGGCTGTTTGTGAGGCAATGCTGTCCTGTCTTTGTTAGCGCAAGTGGCTCTTCATTTGCTTTTCACAAGCATTCTAGAAGAATCACACCCTTTAAAAAAAATCTTTCTGCCTCTAACACACACAGATACTGTGGTCACTATATTTCCTCACACAGAGCTGTGGCAAATTCCCAGAGAGGCCCAGCTCTAGAAAGCCACATTTATATGCAGCCTTCATCCCCACTGGTTCTTTCACTGTTACGGTCTCTCTCTATGGAGCGAGGTGTTCAACATCCTTTGAAATCACACATTCCTGAGTGTTTGTTGCTCTCAGATGCTTCTATATGATTGAACATCTTCATAATGTTATACAGGGGAGCTGGGATCTCTAAGATATGAGATTCCAAAAAACACACGGAGAGAAGAGACAGGGTTTCTTGTATCTTTGCAAATACAAGCTGCTCAAGAGGAACCCAAGGCCACCACATTATTGTAAACCAGAAATAATTGACTCGTCATTACTGAGCTTTATGACGGGTGGGTCTAAGGGACGTTGGGAATGGAAAAATAATTCATTTTCAAAACTGTGTTATTTAGGAAAAACAACAACCAAAAAACTGGAACCAATGTCAATTTTCATGACGTTCAGTTACAGTTCTGAATGAAATTTACAAATCATATTTTACACCAAAATGAAGAAAATTAAGCCTAATTTTAAGACATAAACATTTCCATTATGACATTATTTTCATGGTAATTAAGCACATTTTCCCTGCAAATTCTCATTATTGCAATTCAGGAAAAAAAACGTTATCTTGACAGTAATCCAAAAAAGTATGTATATATTTATTTATTTATTTAAGCATTTAAATTAAGCTTTATACATGCTAGGTGGCATTTATTGCACTAATTTTAATTTTTTATTTAATTTTTAATTGATGATTGTGTGCAGACAGGATGATTTATATAATTGTATTACAGTAATGAGAAGTGTTCACATGACGATAGTGAGAATCAATCTTTCTTTCTTTCTTTCTTTCTTTCTTTCTTTCTTTCTTTCTTTCTTTCTTTCTTTCTTTCTAAGTATTTCTTCATTAGATTTGCTCTTCTATTGGAATAAATACAACATAACATCCCCCAACTCTCAAAGTAGCTGTAGTCTTGACAAATGTCCAAAGTCTTTTCTCAGTGATTAGAAAGTAGCAATTACCCTGTGCCGCACAAATTCTTTCCTCTCTTTCTTTCATGTGAAAAGGTATCATTATCATTTGTGCTGCTCTCTGGGAAAGGTGTCTAAAGCACACTTCATGGTCTTCTTTTCCAATGAGAAGCATTTTAAAATGCACCTAACATTCACTAAAAGCACTCAAAGAATAACCAGCACATTCATATTCATCACAAAGATAGTTTAGTCATTTCGGGAGATGACTGACTCTTCTGAATTATACTGAGTTCTAAGGTGTTTTAAAGTGTTTTAAGTATGGTATGATTAAAGACTTTAACATTCAGTTAAAGGACATGTACTGTATGTGAATATTTAGAAAATCAAAACACTGTACATTTTTTGAGAATTCATCAACAATGATAAAACTGTCATACTTGCAACACTTTTCACTGACCAAAACATCTACTTACTTACTTACTTGTTTTTACATTTTCAGCTTTCTTTAGTGTGCAATGTTGCAGTTTGAGCATAAAAAGGTCTACAAAGTTACAAAGCATGAAGTCCACTCCAAAGAAAGTTATTCTCTATATCAGTAATCACTGTTTCTGAACTCCCTGAAATGCCTCCATTGTAGTCTTGAGTATTCTTCTGGGAACTTAGTAGACGTCACAATATCCCTCATTTAAATAATTCCCACCCAAGGCATACGCAAATAATGGGCAAGGCCTGGTTGAGTTGCGTTAGTGTGTTGAAATTCCTGTTCCAAAACACGCTTGAAGCTGTTGACCAATCACAGCACTCTGGTCCAGCTGACCAATCAGAGCACATTGTACTTTTCGTAATGTGGTGTTTGATAGAGAGCTGAAATTAACACAATGTTACTGACAGACTGGGAAGAGAGGTGCTGCAACAATGTAAAATATGTGAAAAATAATTTGATTTATTGAACATCCAAGCATGAAAACTGATTCTAGTAGACCCCAAAAACAAAATCAAGACTTTAAAAAGGACAAGAGGTCCCCTTTAATCTATCATTTCTTAAAGGAATAGCTGCCCGTCATTGTTCCAAACTTGCTTCTGTGGAAAACTAATTTAGAAAGTTTAAAAAACTGTACAGGCCATGGGGATCAGGGTTGTAAAGCTCCAAGAAAAGCAAAAGTAGTTCAAGTCTGACATGAGTGTGAGTAAATGATGACAGAATTCATTAAACATTATTTCTTTAACATTTGGGAACACGTTGCTGGCACGGAATGATGATAACACAGTGATGTGTGATGCACAAACAGTAACTCAGCAGTTCACACTGATGTCGCAAGTCTACTGACTGAAGGTGACGCTGATGCAGGACCACAATTTTTGGATATTTTGAAATATCAGTAATTTTTGTATTCGCACTGTGCAGATCTGCGAGATCAGCGTTGGCATATGTAAGCATCAATAAGGATCAAGGTATAGCCATACATGACTTTGTGTTATATTCACATTTTCATTCATATGCATATTGCATACAAACACCATTTGTATGCAACCATTGTTATTTATAATTGATTATTTATGAAAATATAAGTCCTAGAGTGTGACATCATATCCTGTTACCATTTTCATTACGGGGTCTGAAGTAATTTCACAAGTTTTAAGCCTAGTGTGAGTCCGCATCTTCAGATTTGTGCCACTTCCATCCCGTATCGTGAATATCAGCAAAACCTGTTTAAAAAAGTGAGATCACAGTTGGTACATAGGTGTTTCTTATCTCTCTCTCTCTCTCTCTCTCTCTCTCTCTCTCTCTTTTTTTTTTTTTTTTTTTATTGTGTAGATCCCCAAGTTTTCATAATACAACTGGCTTGTGCCATTATTTTCCTAACTTTGTGGATCTCAGAGTAGGATAGACAAAGTTCAAGCATGTCTGCATGAGTAGAAAATAATAAAAAAAAAAATATTTAAACATTGAAGAGAACACCAAAAATAAATCTGCACAATCACTAGAGGTAGAAACGGGCAGCTCTGGGAAAGAGACATATATCTTAGTGAAACAGCTTCTCGAACAAGAAAAAATCTAGGGCTGGACTTGATTTTGTCCAGTGGGAATTGATTGGATTGTTGGATCATTGTGGTTTGCTAATGCTGTGATCTCTGAGTGACAGGTTGTCCTGGCCTCACGCCAAAAACACGTCATCAGAAAAGAGATGCCGCTGCAAGAGGGAAAGGACTTTATTAGCTCCAGAAGAGCAGGTGTTGAGATGAATTTGACACCCTCGCTTTAAACCAATAATACATAATTCAAATGAAGTGTCTGTTAAAAGCAAACAGGTTTACACTTTCTTAAACTATCACGGGAGCTGTGGTGATGATTTGTGTGTGTTGAGGTAAAAATGCTTACTCTTCACTTCTTACACAGACTCAAAAGGAGCTCTATAGACATACGTCATTGTGACACGCACTCACCTGGGCCTGTCCCTAGGGCAGAGTGTGTGTTAATGCATGTGTGTGCGGTCGGGAGGAGGGTCACGGAAAAACCCAACCACAAAAAAAGAAGCCAGACAACACAAGAGCACCTGATCACTGTCATAACATGCTACTCCCATCCCAACACACAAACACAGCAATAAAAACACATTCACTGTAGGTAGCACCAAACCAGATTGAACAAAGGGTTTGCGTGTATGATTACATCTACAGACCAATAAACTTAATTACACCCTACACTGTATGCAATAACAATCATATATTTGACTGTTGACATGACATCAAAGTCACCATGAAATCAAAATGGACAATTATTTTTTAAAGGAATATTGCAGTATTTATTATAAATTATTTATTTGTGCACATCATTATTTTTTAAAGGTGCCCTCGAATGAAAAATTGAATTTATCTTGGCATAGTTAAATAACAAGAGTTCAGTACATGGAAATGACATACAGTGGGTCTCAAACTCCATTGTTTCCTCCTTCTTATATAAATCTCATTTGTTTAAAAGACCTCCGAAGAACAGGCGAATCTCAACATAACACCGACTGTTACGTAACAGTCGGGATCATTAATATGTACGCCCCCAATATTTGCATATGCCAGCCCACGTTTCCAACATTATAAAAGGCATTAGACAAGGGCAGCCAGTATTAACGTCTGGATGTGCAAAACCAAATCATCAGACTAGGTAAGCAAGCAAGAACAATAGCGAAAAATGGCAGATGGAGCAATAATAACTGACATGATCCATGATATCATGATATTTTTAGTGATATTTGTAAACTGTCTTTCTAAATGTTTCGTTAGCATGTTGCTAATGCACTGTTAAATGTAGTTAAAGTTACCATCGTTTATTACTGTATTCACGGAGACAAGAGAACCGTCGCTATTTTCATTTTTAAAAACTTGCAGTCTGTATAATGCATAAACACAACTTCATTCTTTATAAATCTCTCCAACAGTGTAGCATTAGCCGTTAGCCACGGAGCACTATCAAACTCATTCAAAATCAGAAGTAAACAATATAACAGTATACAATACTCACATAATCCGACGCATGCATGCCGCATGCATGATCAACACTTTGTAAAGATCCATTTTGAGGGTTATATTAGCTGTGTAAACTTTGTTAAGGCGCTGTTCAAGGCAAGCGTGAGCTCTGTGGGCTGAGAGCACGGGATTTAAAGGGGCCGCAGCATAAAATCGGCGCGTTTATAATGATGCCCCAAAATAGGCAGTTAAAAAAATTAATAAAAAAAAAAATCTATGGGGTATTTTGAGCTGAAACTTCACAGACACATTCAGGGGACACCTTAGACTTATATTACATCTTTTAAAAACATAATCTAGGGCACCTTTAAATTCATGTGCCCTCATAATTGTTTTTTTTTTTAATATTATTGTTCGAGAAACAGATTCACTCATATATCACAATTGTGAAGATAAGACTATCACAACTTCTGTTTCATGCCGACTTTAAGCAGTGACAGCAGAGCTTTAATTTAAAGAGACACTCCATCCAACAATGAAAATTCCATACCCAATGTGTACCCAAAGTCACGTGATTTCAGCAGTTTGGCGGTTTGACACGCGATCCGAATCATGATTCGATACGCTGATTCATAACACTCTGAAGCTTCCTGAAGCAGTGTTTTGAAATCGGCCATGACTAAATAAGTCGTTATTTAGTTTTTTTTGGCACACCAAAAATATTCACATCACTTTATAATATTAATATTGAACCACTGTACTCACATGAACCGATTTAAATATGTTTTTAGTACATTAATGGATCTTGAGAGAGGAAATGTCATTGCTGGCTATGGAGGCCTCACTGAGTCATCGGATTTCAACAAAAATATCTTAATTTGTGTTCCGAAGATCAACGAAGGTCTTACGGGTGTAAAACGGCACGAGGGTGAGTAATTAATGACAGAATTTTAATTTTTGGGTGAACTAACCCTTTACATCATTATTTCTGAATGTTCTTTAAACATTCAAAACATCAATTTTGAAATGTTTAAATTTTTATTTAATTTTTTTGGTTATGCGAACATTAAGAGAAGATTTTATTTTATCATTTTACAAACATTATGGGAACATTACTTTTGAATGTTCTCTAAATATTCTGCAACAAGTGGTACCATTTTAAAAATGATAAACAGCCATCTAAAAAAAATTTAAAAAATGTGTAAATAATGTTTTGTGATAATGTTTTGAGAACATTTTTAAAGACCAGATAAGTTGGAACAAACATTCTGTTAATGTTATTGGAAGTTGAGAGAACCAAAATGTTATGAGACCATTTCCATGTTAGCTGGACATATATTCAATTTTAGGTGGTGTATTCCTTTAAACTCACTTGAAAAAGTATCATTTTTGCATCTTCATCATATTCTAATCCTTTCATTATCTCAAAATAATTAAAAGGCAATTGGATAATTGGAATATTTGTACTTTAAAAATTCATTTGTCACACTGCAGGACAGGAAGTGAACTGCAAAAAGCTAAAAGGTTATTAAAAATGTGACCTGTCTGTCTAAGCTTTTCTTTTCTCTATCTCCCCTGACTGCGATAAAGGGTTTATTCTCCATTTCTGAGAAGAAGGGGTGCTTCAGACTGTGTTATGTGTGTCTTAGGGCGGGGGGTCTGGTAAGGTTTATTAAAAGCCTGTTGGCGGTCCCTCTTTCTTAGGGTCTCTGCAGGACGTATAGCTGCCTAACAAGTCTCTGCAGTCCAGCCAGGGTTTGTATGTTTGTCCATAGTGGTGAACAGAAGAGAATGAGAATTTACAGAATTACAAGTTAATTACAAAACAAAACATCTACAGTCTACATTGGGAAAACGGTGTGAGTCTAATACACTATGACAATCTGTTTATAAAAAGATAAACAGGAGAGAACAATGTTAACTATTTCACACTCTGCTTCATTTCTGCATGATTAAACAACATTTAACATGCTGTTTGAAGACCAGCAACACTACATCTGCATATCATCTACACTGCTAAATATAAGAGACACACACATAAAAATGCTACATTTTGGGTCATGAAAATGACAGTCAGTAGGTTAGATAAGTTATTCAGCACATGCAAATGCATAAAGATGTTGTGTATAGATAATGATAATCAACACTTGCTTTTCTTCTTAGCCAGGAGCAAAGTAAATATTTATAAAGAAATAATGAATATTCAGTTGCACAAGGATTAGATAAAGTAAACCTGGACATGCTTGGGATTACTGATAAACCATTATCAATTGAATGAACAACTGCAATCTAAATATGCTAATGCTAATTATTGATTTATGACTGATTGCAGATTGATTTTTGTAGTTAAAATCAATATGCCGTCTAAATGGTCTCATTTACTTTCTATAACACACATTCTGACTATCTACGACTATGTATTGTGTTCATTATTATAAACACTGTGTGTTTTAAGAATCTTTCATCTCTGATTGGCCAGATGGCCCAGTCTGTTGTGAATGGTCTACTGCTTACAACTCCGGAGGCTTCCTAAAGCTCAGCGATTATACACACTGTAAAGACAGTAACGATGGCGTCAATTTTGCCATATCAATCCGAGCATAAGTCGGAACTCCTCATCCTTTGGAAGTTAAAATAAACCGAATTTCCTTTAACAGCGCAGAGTACAGTGTCTTGTCGACTTATTAACACGAACGAGCTACAGCGTTTGAGAGGGCTTCAAGTTTTCGCGGGATGTCCACGCATGAACATAGGAGGGCATTATGCAAATATTAACTTGTGATGTGTGAACTGAGCAGAAATGGGATTCGAATTACAAACGATTCATTTAAGCGGTTCAGAGTCAACTCTTTCTTTTGAGAGACTATAACTTTATTTATGATGCACTTTCAGCTTTACAGCTTTGCAGACTGTTTACATTCACATACAGCTACATTACACACTGCATGAAAGGTAATTTTCTAAAATCCATAATAGGGGCACTTTGCGCACTCGAGTTTGGAAAACAGCGTTCACATCATCCAACGGAACCGGATGTGCACCAAAGTGAGAGTGTGAAAGTACTCTTAAAGGGTTAGTTCACCCAAAAATGAAAATTATGTCATTTATTACTCACCTTCATGTCATTCTACACCTGTAAGACCTCCGTTCATCTTCGGAACACAAATTAAGATATTTTTGATGAAATCCGATGGCTTTATGAGGCCTCTATTGCCAGCAAGTTAATTTACACTTTCAGTCCACAGAAAGGTACTAAAAGCATATTTAAAACAGTTCATGTGACTACAGTGGTTCTACCTTAATATTATAAAGAGACGAGAATACTTATTGTGCACCAAAAAAACTAAATAATGACTTTTCAACAATATCTAGTGATGGCCAATTTCAAAACACTGCTTTGAATCTTTTGTTTCGAATCAGTGATTCGGAGCGTCAAAGTCATGTTTTATTAAGGTAGAACCACTGAAGTCACATGACCTGTTTTAAATATGTTTTTAGTACATTTCTGGGCACTGACAGTGTAAATTAACTTGCTGGCAATAGAGGCCTTACTGAGCCATTGGATTTCATCAAAAATATCTAAATTTGTGTTCCAAAGATGAAAGAAGGTCATCTGGGTGTAGAATGACATGAGAGTGAGTAATAAATGACATAATTTTCATTTTTGGGTGAACTAAACCTTTAAATTCGGCCTGAATTGGAAATTCAACCTATTTTCTTAACTTAATCCACTAACCAATACACTAATACCTAACTAATAATCTACTACTACTCTAATGAGAGTTAGTTGACATGTAGTTGCAAAGTTACTTATAGTTAGTACAAAGTCTAAAGTGGACAATCGAAATAAAGTATAACCCATTTGTAAGTTTAAATTTTTATTTTGCCACCATTGCTGATGCTAAAAAGTCAAATATCTGCTTTTCACGATCCATTCAATTCCCAATGGACAAAATTTTGATGTTTTATTTTGAAATATGTCACATTACAGAACTAAAATGAGTTGTGAAGGCCATTTCATGTTCACTGTCAACATAGGGCACTGAAGATGTTGTATAGTGACAGCAGAGGCAACTCCTCCTTCCTCGATTCTCCTTTACACTGTAAGACGTGTGAATATATCACAAGCGAGTATGAAATGGACATGAAAATAGAGGCTGAGAGTGAACAGGAGATGTAAAGGGGCCCTCAGTGCTCGGGTGCTCTGTTTAGCTTGGGCTAGAGGGTCAGTGGTTTGAATAGTAAACGCTTTGATCACAGAGGAGCTCAGTAACCTTCAGCTCAGCAGACTGGAAACACATTGGGGACAGACAGGGAGAAAAAGAGAGAAAGACAAAGACATAGAGAGAGAAATGTCTATTGCTTTGAGTTTGTGTTGTTTCTTGCTGTCTTCGACTCTGCGGTGCATCTGATTGTTGTCGCCATGGTTTCAGGGAGGGAGGGTCCGTCAGCCATCAAGTCATAAGTTAAATCCCTCAAACAGCAGGACGCAAGTCTTTGTGTTGCAGTACATGCCGTTTTTTGTGTCTGAAAGGCAATTCAGGCCAATGTATCCATTTCCTAAGCCACAAAAGATATACACACCCACAAACACAAATACACACATACGTACACATACAATACACCTTATACAGCAGTACAATACAAGCCATTCTCTCTCTACACAAAAGCCACTATTGTCTCAGCACATAAAAGACTAATATGAGCTGCCCTGCCTTCAGCCTTGTAGAGATGAAATCCTGTTGTCACGAGCATCACACACACACATATTCACAGAGCCAGAACCTTCTAAACCCAAGACTGTTGTAATAAATATTTTACATAAAAACAGAAAAACAGCTAAAATACTGCACACCTGATAAGCTAAAGCAATATTCTTCGTTCAATACCACTTTATCTCTATGGACAGCATCTGTATCATGCTGTTGATTACCACAGAGAATATTATTGAGTTGCTAAATCATCCGAGGTGGGACTATTTTTGTAGTAGATAAATGTATGTGTTTAGTAAGCTATACTACGGAAGAGGATTAGGGCCAAGCAATAATAAAAAAATAAAACCATCTCGAGATTAAAGTTGTTAAATTTCGAGAAAAAAATCGTTAAATTTCGAGAAAAAAGTCAAAATAAAATGTTGAGAATAAACTCATTAAATTACGAGAAAAAACTCGTTAAATTTCAAGAAAAAAGTCGAGATAAAATGTTGAGAATAAACTCGTTAAATTATGAGAAAAAACGCATTAAATTTCGAGAAAAAAGTCGAGATAAAATGTTGAGAATAAACTCATTAAATTATGAGAATAAAGTTATTAAATTACGAGAAAAAAGTCGTTAAATTATGAGAACAAATTCGTAATTTAATGAATTTGTTCTCGTAATTTAACGACTTTTTTCTCATAATTTAATGACTTTATTCTCAACATTTTATCTCGACTTTTTTCTCGAAATTTAACGACATTTTTCTCATAATTTAACGAATTTGTTCTCGTAATTTAACAACTTTTTTCTCGTAATTTAACAAGTTTATTCTCAACATTTTATCTCGACTTTTTTCTCGAAATTTAACGAGTTTTTTTCTCAAAATTTAACAACTTTAATCTCGAGATGGTTTTATTTTTTTATTGTTTGGCCCTAATCCTCTTCCGTAATATACAGATTTCTAATAGTAATAGTAAATAGTAAACTAATAGTAATAGTAAACTATTCATGTTAACACATGGAATTAGGGCATAAATCAAACGTTTTTGAAACACATCAATGGCTGGTGACTTGAGAATATTTACAGGCCATAAATATTTTTTACTAGCCATGAAACTGTATTGGCATTATTTTATTAAAAACAGGCAGTTGCTACTTCTGCTACTAAAAATATTACTTTGGGCTGAACTAATTTGGGAAACAAGGCTAATTGCTAATTTCTTTTAAATCTCTCTAATAATAATAATAATGATATGATAATGATGATGATGATTATATTATTATTCAAAAAGATTGTCTGTGATAACAGACAGCATGTCACATGATGTTAATAAAACCTATTTAACTATAAAAGTAGTTAATTATCATTAACAAGAGAAGAACATGCTGAGAATGTGTTTTATAACAAAGGTAAAATTCTAACTAGCAACAGATGCAGCGAAAATATTTCAGTTGCCTCAAGGTGAGAGACAGTTTACAGGCAGACAGTGTGAGGGCCTGACTCACTCTTTCTTGTATATCAGAAGCACTTTTTTAGAAGCATACTGAAATGGTTTGCTTCTTGCAATGAAAATTCATGAATGCAAGAAAGAATTCCATATTCATAACCACAAAAAAAGAGTGCAGTCAGCCTTTCCCCTACAAGACCTGACAGAATACAGGCTAACGGCTAGAAGCAGAACTATGCTAAGGTCAGGGGTTACCAAGGACAGCAGAAAGGCAACACAAAGGTCACAAGCCTTTTTGTTATGAGAATCTTAGTACAAACACACCAACAAACAATGGCCGTGGCTTTCAAAACCTACTGCCTGACCTGTTATTCTCTCTACAGAGTCAGCAAAGGAAGGTCAATGCTCCAGCAGGAGATCTGCTACCCTGCACAGCACACACACACACACATATACACTTTGCTGGTCAGGCTATTTTCTATTCACAGAACAAATGGACACACAGTGTCATGAGCCATTGGTAATTACTGAAGTATGGTGGAGTTATAGTGAGGTTTTGTGGATGGTTGTGATGTCTAAAACCCTTGACACACCAAGCTGACAATAAGTCGCCGGCCAAAGTCGGGCCTTCATTGAGCGTCTGTCAGCCCAGTTTTGCGATGTGTTCCAAACCGTCGACACTAGTTAGACCCAGTAGGTGGCTTTTTGGCTGATTGAGCATGTTAAATCTGCATAAGACAATCGGTGAGAGAAATCACTCTAATTGGATGTTCAGCTTAGCAAACAAATGCACGAGAAAAAAAAAGAAAAAAAAAAAGCAAGCGTATGACAAAGTCAAAGGGGGCACACACAGATGGCTCTTCTAATTTGACACCTACATCTTACGTGAGCATTTCAGTATGGGAATATTTTCATAGCAACATGGCATCTGGAATGAAGAAAGTAAAGACCAACTGATCAACATGATTCATATTCAAAATTTCATATTCAAAGCAAATGCTGCTTTGTTTACGCTTTGTATATATGCAGTTTCGGTTTCCCTTTTTTAATGATGAATAGTGACTACTGCCACCTGCTGGTATGCAAAGTTATTTCTTCTCACGCAGATGCAGAACGAACATGCTAGTTGGCCGTCGGCTGTGGTTTTCGCTGTCTTTTCAAGTGCAACTTTTTGGCCCAGACACAGCTGACACAAGGCAACAACACAGTTGGCTTTTGTCGCCACTATTTCTTTGATGTCTGTATGCTGTGTCACGGATTAAAAAAATAACTCTTTGAATGAACCTGCTTTAGTAATGGACAGTGGTTCCACAATGAAAGGAGAACCTAATCGCATTGAGTTGAGTAAACTCAAATAAAATTAGACATCTTTAAGAGTTTACTATAGTGAATGCATTTGAAACATGAAGCTTCAAGACATTAAACATGTTTTGTTTTGTATCAATGGTTTGGAGCACATATCAAACTGGCAAATTCACCATTTCAATAAACAAGGCTGTGTTAAGCCATATACCAAAATGTCTATGGCTGGCCACCTGAGACATTGATCTGGGGCCTCATTTATAAAGCGTTCGTACACACAGTTTTAATCTTAGAGTGTGTGTACGCTTAAATCCACGCAAACGCTGATATTTATAAAAACGGTCTTTGACGTGGTAAAGTGCTTAGAGTCACATCAGGGTCTGAGCAGACGTACGCACTTTTCCTGGTTGGATAACTGCAGGTTTTTGGAAATCTAAGCTATTCTTGCAGTTCACCAAGGATTTGGACGATGACTGGTGATCTTAAATGGCATTAAAGGGTTAGTTCACCCAAAAATGAAAATAATGTCATTTATTACTCACCCTCATACCGTTCCACACCCGTAAGACCTTTGTTAAGAACGCAAATTAAGATATTTTTGTTGAAATCCGATGGCTCAGTGAGGCCTCCATAGCCAGCAATGACATTTCCTCTCTCAAGATCCATTAATGTACTAAAAACATATTTAAATCAGTTCATCTGAGTACAGTGGTTCAATATTATTATTATAAAGTGGCGAGAATATTTTTGGTGCGCCAAAAAAACAAAATAACGATTTATTTAGTGATGGCCAATTTCAAAACACTGCTTCATGAAGCTTCGGAGCACAATGAGTCAGCATATCGAATCATGATTCGGATCGCGTGTCAAACCACCAAACTGCTGAAATCACGTGACTTTGGCGCTCCGAATCGCTGATTCGACATGCTGATTTTTGAAATCGGCCATCACTAAATAAGTTGTTATTTTGTTGTTGTTTTTTTGCCGCACCAAAAATATTCTCGTCGCTTTATAATATTAATATTGAACCACTGTTCACACATGAACTGATTTAAATATGTTTTTAGTACATTAATGGATCTTGAGAGAGGAAATGTTGCTGACTATGGAGGCCTCACTGAGCCATCGGATTTCAACAAAAATATCTTAATTTGCGTTCTTAACAAAGGTCTTACAGGTGTGTGGAACGGCATGAGGGTGAGTAATAAATTACATTATTTTCATTTTTGGGTGAACTAACCCTTTAAGTTAGTGTCGTTTAAAACGCAGAGAACTGAAACCATTCAGCTGCGTGCAAGTTCAAGATCATTTGTGATTTATAGATTTCACATCTGAAAGAGAGGCGTACGCTCGTTTTCTGTATGTACATTCATTCTATGACTCACATGTAAGCACATCTGAGAAATGATTGTAAGATCAAATTTAGGACGGTTTCTGCGCAACATTTTATAAATGAGGCCGATGGTGAACTCATGAACCAGTGCCTAATATGGTTGTAACCAAAATTGTGTTATTTTATAATTTAGGTTTAATTTTAATTCCAACCTTAGGTTTCATTTTAATACCATTGCATGGCACAGACAGCTGGTTGAGGACCAAGCGGCAGTGTGTTTGGGAAACCAGATCAAGATTTCTTTTTTCCTTTTTATTTCCTCTCTCCCCTCTGTCCCTCCTTATCCTTCCGTTTCCTTTCTCTCGCCTCGTCCAGTCTTACCCCCAGGTGCTGCGGC
Source organism: Megalobrama amblycephala (assembly GCF_018812025.1). Taxonomy (NCBI): domain Eukaryota; kingdom Metazoa; phylum Chordata; class Actinopteri; order Cypriniformes; family Xenocyprididae; genus Megalobrama; species Megalobrama amblycephala. The sequence continues at coordinate 28,252,590 of NC_063062.1, read as the reverse complement.
CACCGTGACGGGCCCCATCTATAATAAAATCTAAAGCTTCTAATTGAGTTTGTGTGCCAAGCCCTGCCTAATAACGCACAAAACTTTATTTATTTATATACTTACCGTCTTTCAATTGGTTTGCAAAAGGTGTCATGATGCATGTTTGGGCTGAGTTTACATTGCATTTACACTATTTTGACCAGCAGGTGCCGCCAGCCTGTGGTTTTTCGATCACTTTGAAACTGAATAATATTGCAATTTAGCAATTTAATTGATTCAGAGTTTGGAAAAGCTTTGTTTTTACCGCCTGCTCATGCTCATCAGCTTATGATCATTATGACAGCTCAGTGAGGAAATGCTGCAAAAATATATGATGAAAGAGTACGCAGCATGCTCAGTGTGTTTAACATGGGTCTTCTAAAAGCACACATACAATGGGGTGTGCATCAGGCACAGCTCATGAATGTGAAGATTCAGTGAATGCATTCAATAACAGCACTGGTGGGTTGGGCTGATGTCCAAGGTAAATATTTTGAGTGTATGAGTGCCTGCATTGGTGGCCATAGATGTGCACGCATTCATGTGGATGCAAGTAGTGTGTGCGCTCAGTGGTTTTGTGGCTCGCTTCCTTTTTGTTACACGTAACCTCAGCTGTTGCGCCGTTCATATGCTGATAGACCTGCTGTGTGTTAGCTAAATACAATCGGAGAGACAAAAGACCCTCCTACCGACAAACACTCACACTCAGAAATACAAAAACAAGTGTCTCCTCTCCAAACACAGGCACATTGAGAGGTTCAGTCCCCCTCTCTGCGGTTAAGGGTTGTTAGAAGTTTGTGTTTGTAATGGACCTCAAGAGTCACTGAAGATGAATAAAACAAACAAAAAGAACCTTTAAAAAAAATCAGATAGTATGTAATTATGGTATTAGACTTCAGCCAAAACATGACTTGCCAATTCACATTCCTCATAAACAGTATGCAATATTAGAACTAGTGAATCATAAATCGAGATGAAAATAGAATGCCAAAGTGGTATACTAGTGGATTTTTGAAGCATCTGTACTTTTTGGCCATAACTTGTGTGCAACTTCTTTCAGCTTCCGGAAGTTAAATTTAAAGCATGCTTCGATTGTCCATTTGCCAGTATTCCTCATGGACAGTGTATATTTACTTGAATTGTGTCATCTGCACAGTCCATGCAAGCTGTGCAAGTGCAGCCTGAATTATTGAATATTCTTAGTGGTGGATCAATTCACATTTGAGCCATTGCTTTTAAGAATTACTCAAAGAAGATTGAAAATGCTAATAAAAACAGCAAAATACAGAGAAGAAGGCATAGTGAGTGAAGTACAACAATAGTGAGTGAAACATAATGGCAGCCGGAAAAACAAACCATACCTGTCTTTACTGTGCACATCCATCCATCCATCCATCCATCCATCTATCTATCCTAAATAGTATGTGAAATATAGAATACGTGTATTGAAAAGAGTATGCCAAAAGTCCCCGTGGTCACTATTTCCAGTAGATTCTCCACTCTAATGGCTAATATTGCCCACAACCCTCTGAAGGAGGATTTGATTCAGAACTACGGGGTTCGTGCGTATAATACGCCATAAAGTGCATATCATATGCATGCGAAAAACTGCGTACCATATACATGCCAAAACTCATTTTGGCGTATACATTCCACAACATTGCACACTCATATTATTGATACGCATTTTCGTGTGATTGGGCTTGTCAATCGCAGTAAAAGCCAGAACTACGAGCCTTACTCGCTACTGCAGTACCACTAAAGACGTTGAATACCATGCGCCTTTTGTTAAACTTGAGTGGCTCAACCAGACATTGGTGGGTGGAGCTAGTGTAAATAGCATTTGCCAACAAGGGGCACTATTTGCACCTAGTGTCAATAGACACTCCGGAATTGTAATTTTGAACTCCTTTTAATGTTATCTGTGTTATATACTAGGGATGCTACAATTCTCAATATAACCGTTCGGTACGACATCCACGGTTCAATACGCGCTTGTGAATTGCGTTTTTTTTTTTTTTGGTTTTATGTTTAATAAATAATTTATGTGCGTTTTATTTCTCTCCGAATTGACTGTTTATGTGTGCCTGTAAGTCTATGAGCTGAGATGAGGAAACTCCTCTGCGAGTAAATATTCAATCACTATGCTCTAAAGTTAGGGGGCGCTGAACCATCATTCCACACTTTAACATGGCGAGCGGCGGTGAAGTGAGGCTACAGTACGAGGAAGCGCCGGCGTCTTTCAAATCCGTTGAGTATAATACCGAGGAAGAAAAAATGATAAACAAAAAAATGACTGTCTGCAAGCATTGTTTTACACGTGTAGCCTACTCAAACTGAAACACTTCCAACATGACTTATGTTTACTGAAGTACAAGTATGTTTATTTGAAATGGTCAATTTATGTTTACTAACTTCACATGTATGTTTATTTTCAAAATTAAGGAAATTATGTGTTCCCCAGGTTGTATATGGGCTACCAGCAGCTGTGAGATGTCAGTGTTAATTTTAAAGGTGCCCTAGAATTAAAAATTGAATTTATCTTGGCATAGTTAAATAACAAGAGTTCAGTACATGGAAATGACATACAGTGAGTCTCAAACACCATTGTTTCCTCCTTCTTATATAAATCTCATTTGTTTAAAAGTCCTCCAACAAACAGGCGAATCTCAACTTTACGTAACAGTCGGGATCATTAATATGTACGCCCCCAATATTTGCATATGCCAGCTCATGTTCAAGCATTAGACAAGGGCAGGACATCTGGATGTGCACAGCTGAATCATCAGACTAGGTAAGCAAGCAAGAACAATAGTGAAAAATGGCAGATGGAGCAATAACTGACATGATCCATGATAACATGATATTTTTAGTGATATTTGTAAATTGTCTTTCTAAATGTTTCGTTAGCATGTTGCTAATATACTGTTAAATGTGGTTAAAGTTACCATCGTTTCTTACTGTATTCACGGAGACAAGATTGTCATTATTTTCATTTTTTAAACACTTGCAGTCTGTATAATTCATAAACACATCTTCATTCTTTATAAATCTCTCCAACAGTGTGTAATGTTAGCTTTAGCCATGGAGCACTAGCAAACTCATTCAGAATCAAATGTAAACATCCAAATAAATACCATACTTACGCGATTAGACATGCTGCATGACGAACACTTTGTAAAGAACAATTTTGAGGGTTATATTAGCCTGAACTTTGTTTATGCTGTTAAAGGCAAGCGCGAGCTACGCGGGCGGGGAGCGTGAGCATTTAAAGGGGCCGCAGCCTAAATCGGCTCATATTTAACGATGCCCCAAAATAGGCAGTTACAAAAATTAATAAAAAAAAAATCTATGGGGTATTTTGAGCTGAAACTTCACAGACACATTCAGGGGACACCTTAGACTTATATTATATCTTTTAAAAAGACGTTCTACAGCACCTTAAAAATAAAAAAAATATATTTTATATTATACAATTCACTAGGAACTAGTGGACTTTTCTTTGCTTTTAAGTAAAATAAAGGAGTATTGCAATAAATCATTTTTTTATGTTTTTCTTCTTAAACTCTTACTGTTCCTATTGCCTAAGCATAGAATAACAAAAAAACACTCTTATGTGTCAAGCCATCAGAACCGAACCGAACCGAACCCGAAAACCGTGGTTAAAAAAACCGAGGTATGTATTGAACCGTGGGCTAACTGTATTGTTGCATCCCTATTATATACAATATCTGTGTCATCATCTGCAACTGGTCTGTTAGTGTTTCTATTACAAAACCTGGCTCTGTGAGACTAGCCAAAACTAACTTTGACCCTAAAGTCTGATCTGATCATCACTATGACCAGAACAGCATCATGCCAACTCTATCTGCTGAGCTCTAACCTCAATAGCAAAATGGGGGCCTGTCAGGCAATGACTTCGCAGACAGCGTTTGCACGCACAGGTTCCTCCTAAACCTAAAGACAGGCTTCTGAGGCAGCATAACAATCTAAAATTTTACAACTAAGCAAATATTACCACAGTACTAATTTCATAGAAATTAAATTAAAAGTTGTTCAAAAACATACATTTACCCCCAAACTGACCACCAACCACAACTTTCAGATGCAATTTTATTTGTTAAGCTCAACTCTCATGGAATCAAAGGCACAGGATAGTGGAATATCATAGGATAGCACAGCAGAGGATACATCTACAGTATGTTGACTTCTAAAATCAATCAGATCTCAGTACACAGGATGTGACATGATCATATGATTTGGACGTGCTTTTTTCAGCTTTCAGACGCAGCCAGAATCTTAGTATGATTGTTTTAAAGGGAAGAAGTTCAGTCCCATTCACCCATTGATTTCAGGATGAAACTCTGTAATTATGCAAAATGAAAGCATGGTGAAATGTAGTAATTTCAGCTGAGTGTACTGTGCACTTTTTGGTAGCTAAATAATCCAATCAGCCAAAATATTAAAAAAATGAATGCAGAATTCAAAAAATAATGTCCAGTCCGTCTATAAAAATCTAATTTAAAATTTAGATTTTTTTTAATAAACTCCCACTGAATACTAAAGTTAACAGGCAGATTTACAGAACCCTATGCAGGTTTTGAGGATGTTTGAAGGAGGAAGTAAATCAGAGATTGGGCAGCAGTGTTTTCTCCTCCCGATAATTACAGAGAGTTTTTTTTTTAATATAATAGGCCTCATGTGGTCTTTGCCACTTCTTACCTTCTCACAGAATAATAGAGAAAGGGCTAAAGACAGTGTGTGTACGTGTGAAAGGACGGCGACCCCCCGTGCCGAGGTAATTACTGCCCCTCTCTCTCTCTCTGTGTGCTCAGGTGGAACACTCATTACGCCCGTGTTCTCATGAAAACCCACACATACACATGAAAACTTCTCTCTGTCCTTAACTCAAGTGCACAGAAAAGTCATATTTTCACAGGACTATTTATGACATGCATCTGTTACTAGGATTAATTCTTTGTTCCAAATTAAAACACTGAACACACACAACTTTGGAGGGGATAGTGTGGCGTTGAAGGAAGGGGAGGATGAAATCTGAGATACTCTGTTCCTGTATTCCCCACTGAAGGCCCCTCACTCTCATAAACCACACTAGGCTTTTTCTGCTCCACAGCACACTTGAATTTCTTACATATACACAAAGTTCACAAGAGCTGACTGTTAAATCCTCCATGATATCCTGCCAGAGCACGATATCTACTTTGCATTGTTTTTACAGTAAGTATAACAGGTTGTCATAACAGGATTACAATTAAATGCACAATTGTCTATTATGAACGATAAAAGACAAAAAAAAAAAGATAGACCTGACAAACTTGCAAAAATATGGTGATGGATGAGATGAGGACTGGAGATCAAAGAACAGAAGGACGATTCTGGACTTGAAGGGGTTTTCTATTAGTGGGTCTATACTGCCATCTGCTGTCACACATGAGAATGATGGTTCCCCCTCTTTTTTTTTTCTTCTTTTTTTTTGTGGTTTGGTAACTTGGCCACTAGTGATCACCATCACTGACAGTCACGCAAAAATTTGCTTTGGTACTATTTTCACAAGTAAAGTGTATATATTCAAAACTCTTAGTACAAAACTACAAACTGATCACACTTGTATCTCATGCTTTCATTATATTTATACATATTTGCTTTCTACATAATCACTGTTTCAAAACACAGGATAGTTGTGATATGTAATGAGAACATTTGGTTTAATCACCGAATCTCAACAGTATGTTCTTCTTTCAGTTTAGTACTTTTAACATTCAGTTCATTCAATAGCAAACAATGCAAGATACATGTTTCAAATCACCCTTGTTGCTGAAATAATTACAGTTACACAGGCTACAGATGCCATATTAGAAAATGCACTTATATGACCTAAATTACATAATTGACATAAAATCCATAATGTTTATAATAATATCTATTCAGTGCGTTATCAAAAGGTGTGAAGTATGACACAGTTATGAAGTTTTGTGTAGAACAGAGTGTGCTGGCAGTACAGTAAATGATCTCACTGTACCATATGACTGAATCTATATTGTAGTGGTGAGTTACAAATAATGTGGAAGTCTCTCTCTACCATGGTAATGCCTCTAACCATTCTGATGTTATACAGTCAGTCCTTACAGTCAGTTATACAGTCACTATATCCTGCTCTGTGTTCACAAAATTAAAAAATTTCACCCCCCTTCAATAGACATAATGATTTTTATACTGTATAAACTATATATTATATCCCATAACTCCTACCCATCACAGAAAACTAAACCAGGATGGTAATACCAGTAATTTTAGACCTAGTGTGGACATTTGGTTCACAACACAGGGTTTACCATGACCCCACACTTTGACAACTGTGGTCATCATCTAAGATAGATTGCTAATAATGTAAAAAGAATTCATTACATTTGGTTATCCATATCGGAAAATGCCAACAAGATCGGTATCTACAGAAATATATAGGTGTACCAAATGATCCATTGATTAATCATTAAGTCCAGTTAGATTAAATAATAGACAAATGTATTAAACTGAATGAGAAGTGATGCAAATCAAAAGTTTGATAGTAATAGCATTATGATAGGCAGTTACTGTGAATGAAACATTTATATATGAAACACTTATTTTGTGTTTTGAAAAGGATACTTTGTGATTTTGTGCATTGTACTAACACAGTTAAAAATATGCTGAAAAGTTTGAAAAAAGTGCACATTTGATGATCTGTTGTGATATTAGTACTAAGAGTTTTGAAAAGTTACCAATTGGTTGCCAAAACTAAACACATTTCCATGAAAATTGCACCAAAGCAATTAAAAAAAAACTGTAATACAATTATTGTCAAATACTGTAAACCATTAACCCTGTAAAGCCTGACATGAAATTATAATCAGAAAAATCTAGTTATAGTTTTCGAAATTTGGCCTACTACCGTTTGATTTGGGGAACAAGAGGCCTAGCTTTTAAAATGAAGGCAAACCAGGCAAAAAAAGGAAGACAGTATGGATTGCAAAACTAAACACATTTCCATGAAGCAATTATTAATTATCAGGCTGACCCGAACTACAAGAATTTAATCATATTTCCCTTTAAACATTTCTCACTTTTCTATGTTTAAAATCTGTGTGTGTCGTACAACAATTAATGCAAATTAACCTGTGCATCGATTTTAAATGTCAGCTATGGCAAGTCACTCCCAGTCTTAGTCTACAGGAGAGACAATGATACCTCATTTGTGTCTGTGAAGAATGAAGCATGGTAGCACTTTACAATAAGGTTTCATTAACATTAGTTAACTACTTTTGTTAACATGAACTAAAGAACAGTACTTCTACAGCATTTATTAATCTTAGTTAATGTTAATTTCAGCATTTACTAATACATTATAATCAAAGGTTGGGTAATACATTATTTTAAGGTGATGTAGTTACATGTTACTACATGCACTTACTATAGTAATAACAGTAAATTATGCATAATTACAAATAACTAACCCTAAACTAAACCCTAACCCTAACCGTAATGTCACCGTAAAATAAAGTGTAACCAAAAGTTGTATTTGTTAACAGTTAATGCACTGTGAACTAACTTGAACAAACAAAAAATGACTATTTTTATTAACTAACATTAACAAAGATTAATAAAATACTGTAACAAATGTATTGCTCGTTGTTAGTTCATGTTAGTTAATACATTAACTAATGTTAACAAATGAGACCTTATTGTAAAGTGTTTTTCGTGATCTGTGATCTGTATATATAGCATTGTTAGAGAGAATTAATTGATTTTTTGATTCAAAACATTATATAGCCCTTGTCACTACTAACCCCAGCCTCCTTTTATCAGGTCCCATAAAAAAGAGGACTTCACCCCATACTCTGGTGAAGAGAGATAGTCTTCACCCAATGCATTCATACAATCCTAATATGGTCCATACAAACCAACTGATCAAGAAATATACATAAGCAATATGTGCAATCTGAAAACAGGACTACACTCACCCTGCAGTTGTCTTCAGTCATCTCTAAATTAGAAAGTGTCAATATGCATCCAAACGTAAAGCCTGTAGATGAGATGTAGGGCAAAGGCACGACTTAAGGACTCTCAAAGTTAAGTCTGACCAAAAAAAAAAAAAAATGCAAGAACTGGAACATGTTCTAACATGACCAACATGGCCAAAAAGACCACCTGGAAAATATCGCACCACAAGAGGGAGACAAACACAAATGATGTGGAGGTGTGTGTGGCCACTCTACCACTGAATTGAATGGGAATGCAAAAAGAAAGCTCTCTCTATGTATATTCTCAGAAAATACAGTGTTTAGTAGCTATCATTGAGACGCTATTATAGTTTTTATTAATGCATTTTTTATTTTTTATTATTATTATTATTTATTTATTTTTTTTTCAGTTTAGTTAAAGTTTTAGTAATTTTGTTGTGTGTTTTTGTCATTAGGGGTCCGAGCACTGATTGTCTTTTCTTTTTTCTGCCCTAAAAGTGTATGGACATCGGAGACCGTAATTCAACTCCAAACATGGCAGGATGGTCCCAATCGTGCACCGCTACTCAGATGCACAGACATGGGGTTATGTTCTGTTTTCTGTGTTTTTACTGTGTTTGTTGCCTTAGTTGATTTAGTTAAACATCTGTTCTGAGTTGCGTTAATCATCCATGTGTATTTATAGCCTTGGTTTAGATTCGTTCATTGTCCATTCTTGTCTATGTATGCTTGGTTGGTCTGCTCCTGTGGTTTCAAGAGTGATATTCATGAGTATTTTGGTTCTTTTGAATTTTGTAATAAACATGTACTGCTGTGTTTAAATCCAGCCTTTTTATTTTTGGTTTTTCACACCAGCATGACACAAACCCATCCGAAACGATGTGATGTTATAATAAGGTGATTTCTATTTTGGGTCTATTTTGGGTACCCTGAATCCTTGAGTCAAAATTTATATAATTCATTTTAATTTCAATTCAATTTCTGTTTTCTTGTCTTCAATTTGGATTTGATGCTACAGAGTGAGTATGTAAAGTAGAGGTCTGCATTCCTGTGGCTCTCCCGCGGGATCCGCGGGACCCGATAATATTTCTTGCTTCGTGGGATTACATTTTGAATGAAAGGCGGATTGCGGTCGGTAACTATAGAGTGCATTAGGCGGGAGCGGGCGGTCTGACAATAACCCGGTCGCTTCCAAGATGCTTTGACATCCGCGCATCTGTGCTTGAACTTGAAGTGAACAAATCTTTCTGCAGTGGTGGCGTTTACACAGTCCCCAGTTTCCTGTCCTGAGAAACCTGGCAAGATATGTTCTTTGCATTAGAGGTCTGCGCAAGTGCAGCTTCAGAGAACATTCAACATTTGTGATCGGATTTTGGAGGAGAGACGTTCTGAAACGGTCGTCAGTCAGCGTCATTCTGTTCTTGCGTGGATGGTGTTGACAGATTCTGGAAACGATCTTTAGCAGGACCCGTCGGGTCGGGAAGAAAATCACTGTATGCGGATAGCGGGTGAACACAGAGTGAATTTTAGGCGGGAGCAGGTTCGTGCGGAATAGAACCATTGCGAGAGCAGGCGGGAGCAGGACGAAAAAAACATATCATCGCGCAGACCTCTAATGTAGAGAATCTCTCATCTGCACAGAGACAAGCCAGTTAAATCTTTAGACAGCACCCTCTTCTGGATTGAGTTTGTAATGAGACACAAAGGTGCTGTTCCCTATCAAAAGCTACACTCGATGCTGCGTTTAATTAACGCTAATGAGAACTTTCTTTGTTTGACCGAATTTGAAGCATGTGTGGCAAGCACACCAATAATTTAGCTTAAATAACCTCTGAGTTAAGAAAGAGATCGTCTTAAAAAGAGAGTGTGGTAAGTCATGCTCCCCCTCGTAAAGACTGGGCAGTGGCTCGCTGCTCTCAGCCTAGGAAGAAGCCAGACCAGAGTTGACCAGAGTTTGGTTCTCAGAACTAATATCCCTCCCTCATCAATGGCTCATCGTGGGTGATTCCAATCAGGAGAGACCCCCTAACTTTTCTAAGTTCTAGGGCTCCCTCCACTAGAAGAAGTTATACTCCCAGATGGCCCATTTTTCAAAGATGTTGCACTGCACATCATGCAGATCCAGTTTGCTGCCAAATTGTTTCAGTGCTCGAGTTCCTGCAGAAAAAACTGTCCACAGGCACATGTCCTGCTACTCTGACAGTTTATGTGGCCGCCATTTCAGCTTGCCACGCTCTGATTGACAGGGATTCTAGTCACCCACTTCATTTGTGAAACTATGTGGCTGAGGCCACCCGTCAGAGTAAAAGTCCCTTAATGCGATTTAGCTATAGTGCTTGAGGGTCTGGTTGGAACCCCTTTTGAGCCACTAGAGTCAGTGTCAGTTTCTGACTCTGAAGATTGTTTTTAGGCTATTACTTCACTAAAGAGAATTGGGGGTCGTTCTCGCCATCCCAGTTAGACTTTTCCCCTGGACTGGTCAAAGCCGCAACCGAGGGGTAGCTGCCACTAAGCAAACAATGTTGCATTGGGTAAGGGATGCCATTTCCCTAGCCTACAAGGCACGCGGTCAAGCTTCACCTCTCGGAGTTAAGGCCCATTCTACTAAGGGAGTTGTTTCCTCGATACTTTAGCAAGGGATGCCAACTTGCAACAAGTATGTGATGCGGCAGGCTGGTCCTCTCCGCACACATTTATCAAGTTTTATAGTTTGGATGTCCATGCTTCTCCAGGCTCGCATGTCCTTGAGTCAGCATCCCAAGGTCACGTCTGAGACCTCTTCAATGTTTGTGCGCACACTATATAACCTTGAGGGGTCCAGACACTTTTCAGTGTGGCGGCATTGGTATTCTCGTTCCAATTATCATTAATGAAACGCCGCATTGAGTGTAGCTCTTGACATATAGGGAATGTACCCCGACACGTTCCCTACTTGTCGGGGTACTTGACTGTAACCCTGTTCCCTGAAAAAGCATGAACGGATGCTTCACCTCATTGCCACACTGTGGGCGTTTCTGGACGTTTCCTCAGACAAAGTTATAACCTAAAGGCACATCTGTTTCACATCTATTTATAGCCTCTCATGAGTGCGCATTCCAGTGACGTCATCGTCAGAGGTTATTTAAGCCAATTCTTGCTATGTTTGCCACATATTCTTCACAACCGGTCAAACAAAGAACATTCTCATTAGCATTAATGAATCGTAGCATCTTGTTCCCACTTTTTCAGGGAACAGGGTTAAAGTCAAGTAACCCAAGATGTTCACCTCTGTAGAGTCCTACAAACTACCTTGGTACTTCTATTACTTAACAAACGCTGTAGTAACATTGTTTGCAGCTGTTCTGATATTCACTCTCTCCACATTTTTAACAGTTATCTGTGCGTCACATGCTGCAGCAGAAAGTTTGTAAAAATGTTTATTCAAATTGCATGTTGCCATACATTTAATGGAATAATAAATATTGAATTTTCCCACTGTTTTTTCTTCTAAAATGCTTTTATACATTTCCTAAGAAAATGGCACCTCTAAACAACCACTACACAACCATGTCTGTCTGTAATAATGTGAAAAAAGCAATAAGCAGGTGTTGGAACTGTGTATGAGAAGATGCATATGATCTAATCATACCAATTTATTATTAAGACAGTTGCCTGTGTATGTGGCATTCTGTCTTCTGTGTTCACAAAATTCAACAGATTGAATTCCTTTTGAGTTTATGCACTCCCTCATGTGATCTCTCATTGCCTCATGTGAACTCTCATTCCCTCACAGCTCTCTCTCAAGTTCACAGTCCAGATACTGATAACATGCAGTTAAATGGGCACCACTGAGACAAATTACTTTTTTATCAGTAGTTATGTTGTTTTATAATAAGCAAGTGTGCAAAGATATAGTCAAAGTTCTGAAAAGTAGTAGAAATTATTCTTTGTAGAATTGCTATCACTAGCAAATCAAGCAAAAGTGTGCAAACATATTTGCGCCATATAGATCATGTTACAAATAAACTTTGTACTTTGAACTGTATTGCTGTGGGTTGCTCACTGTATTTGATAATGTGCAATGCTAAAGGAGAAATCTGCCCATTTTCAAATACAAAGTAACATGCCAAGATGAAGATATCAGCACTGAACAAAGCAGAAGCATATGTCAATCAATATAACCGTAAGTAATCTACAGTTTATGAATTAAAACAACAGGCTTTTTTAAATAAAACAATATTATTCAAAATAAATGTGACATTTGCATTATTTCAGAAATCGTCTGTAGTTTTCTACAAACGTTTTAAAAATTAATTTGAGAAAGACAATACAGTTTAGCAGCTTCAGTGTGATGCCTGTAGGTACTGGACAGGATTGTTCTTTATATTTGATTTTATATTGTGTGAAAAAAAATCTTCATAAATGCACTCAGTGGTTGTACATCTAAGATTTTGAGAAAAAACTTAACATTTAAATTAATCATCTTTATTTGTTATAACACATTATACTGTATGAATAGTAATTATTATTAATAGGCCTGTTTACTTGATGTTCATTTAGTACAACTTATTAAAATTTTAATGCATGATTGATTAATATGTTTAATCATTTGAATAATAATAATTGTTAAATGATAATATTAATAATAAGAAGAAAAAGAAAAATTATTACTAGAAATTTGTGAAAACTGAGATGCAAGAGTGGTAAAGAATGGTAAGAGAATGACTGAGAAATTTACAGAGCCCCTAGGACAGTGGTCTCAAACTCAGTTCCTGGAGGGCCACAGCCCTGCAGAGTTTGGCTCCGACCCTAATTAAACACACCTGATGCAGATAATCAAGGTCTTAAGGATCATTAGAAAATTCCAAGCAGGTGAGTTGGAACTGGTTGGAATTAAACTCTGCAGAACTGTCGGCCTCCAGGAACTGAGTTTGAGACCACTGCTCTTGCGGGACATGGTGATGGAAAAACAATAAGAGATGGGAGGAAAAAATGATATATATATATATATATATATATATATATATATATTATACTGAAAAACTTTACATGCTCTCACAAAATATTTGCAATGATTCTGCCTGCCTGTCTCCTCCCTCTGAGAGTGTACTGGTCCTGGATGGAAAAAAGTGTCCCTTTCATACCATTTCATCTCAACTGCACAGTGTCGACAGCATATAATAACATAATATTATTTTTGTAGAATTTATGTAATACAATTATTTTATTATATACAGGCAAGATGACACCATTTTCTCAGAACATGGTTTCTGTCTCTCTCTGGATAACAGTCGTAATTGCTTTTTGGTTCTCTCTGTGATGGTGGCAAAATCTTGGTGGTGCCTGTGGAGGGAAGTCACTGGGTGAACATGGACATCCTCATCAAGGCTTTACATGGTCAAGGGCACAGCATTGATGTAATACGCACCTTCAATAGCTGGTTTGTAAAGGAGAATTCAACTTATTACAACTCTATTACCATACCTAACACCACAGGAATGGATGAAGAATTTGTAGAAGATATGCTCTTCAAAATGATCGACTATGAAAGAGGAAAGAGCCAGATGAGTGCCATACAGCTGTATTTGCATGTATTCAAAGCTATTCATAAAACTCATGAAATGATATGTCAGCTTATAACAAACATATTTGAAAGTGAGGACATTCTGAAGACACTGAAGGAAAAACAGTACGATCTGATGCTTACTGATCCAGCATGGGGTGCAGGCATTCTCCTGGCCCATGAACTAAAGTTACCTATGGTGTATAATGTGAGATGGACCACTACTGGAGAGGGACACTTTGACATCGCTCCCTCACCGATGTCTTACATCCCTATCACAGGATCTGGAAACACAGACAAAATGAACTTTTTCCAACGAGTAAAAAATGCTTTCTCCTATTTGCTAATGGACATTCAGAACAGCCGTTTTAATTTGCCACTTTACCAATCATTTTGTGATAAATATTTCCATCCACGTGTGCATTATTATGAACTTCTTCAGGGGGCTGATATATGGCTTATGAGGGTTGATTTTGTTTTTGAATTTCCACGTCCAACAATGCCAAATATCATTTACATTGGTGGCTTCCAGTGTAAACCAGCGAAGGCCCTTCCACAAGATCTGGAGGACTTCATGCAAAGTTCTGGAGAGCATGGAGTCATTATCATGTCTTTAGGGACATTTATCAGTGATCTACCAGATGATTTTACAGCAGAAATAAGCTGCTGCTTTTGCTCAGCTCCCTCAAAAGGTGATTTGGAGATACACTGGAAAGAGACCATCTACTTTGGGGAACAACACATTACTGGTTGACTGGATGCCACAGAACGATCTTCTAGGGCATCCAAAGACTAAAGCTTTTATTGCACATGGTGGAACCAATGGGGTTCAAGAAGCTTTGTACCATGGTATCCCAGTGGTTGGAATTCCATTCTTTTTTGACCAGTATGACAATCTTCTTCGATTACAAGACAAGGGAGGAGCCAAGATACTCTCCATCGCAACTTTAAATAAGAACACACTGCATGCAGCCATACAGGAAGTAATCATTGAACCATCTTATAGACTGAATATGCAGAGACTTTCTCATCTGCACAGAGACAAACCAATTAAACCTTTGGACAATGCCCTCTTCTGGATTGAGTTTGTAATGAGACACAAAGGTGCTGCTCACCTCCGTACAGAGTCCTACAAACTGCCTTGGTACTCCTATTACTCAGTAGATGTTGCAGTTACATTGTTTGCAGTTATTTTGATATTCACTCTATCTATATTTTTAACAGTTAGATATCTGTGCGTCAAGTGCTGCTACAGAAAAAGGAAAACTGAGTGACACATTTGCATTTGAAGTAGAGCACTTACAGGTGATATAAAATTATTTGACTGTTTTAAATATGTTTAATGAGCGACTAAAGGGAAATATTTAAAAATATATATTAAAAATATACTTAAATGCTTGTTTTTCATTGAAACAGCATTCAAACTGCATTCATCACATTATCTAAAGGCAATGTGATGAATTCAATAAACTGAATTACTCTACTACATTTTTTACTGTCTATGCATGCCTTAAAAAAATGTAAAAAACTCCCATTCCCTCATGTGATCTGTCATTCATTTATTGCTCTCACTTTCAAGTTTACCATTCAGATATTGAGTAAAATATGTGAGTAAAAATATATCTGTGCCATACAGTTCATGTTACAAATAAACTTTGCACTTTGGACTTGCTGTGGGCTGATCATTGCATTTCAAATGATAATGTTTGATATTGTGTAATGCTAAAGGAGTTGTTTGCTCATATTCAGGAGTAATCTGCCATGATAAAGATATCAGCACTGAACAAAGAAGAGGCACATGACAGTCAAGATAACTGTAAGTAATCTACAGTTTATTGGTTAAAACAACAGGCTTTTTTTTTCTTTTTCTTTTTTCTGGTTTGTTTTTTTTTTTTTTTTTTTTTTTTAAAGGTTTTCATTAAAAATAAATGTGAAATTTCCATTATTTTAGGGATCATCTGTAGTTGTCGACAGTTTTAAGAATTCGTTCAAAATTTTTCAAATACAGTTTAGTAGCCCCAGCCTGATGTTTGATACTGGACAGGATTGTTACCAATACCAATTGTCCCATTTATTAGCTGAAGTGCTGAGAAATACTCAATGACAGCTGAGTAGAACCAAAGACTTTAGATACAAAGACGATGCATTCATAAAAAGTTCCTTTCAAGGAAAATCTGTTAACCCTCTACCGCACACATTATGATAGACCTATAGAAAAAAAAACAAATATTTGACTCTTTTTCTTTGCTGTAAAAAAAAAAAAAAAAAAAAAAGGAAAAAATTTGGAAAAAAAAAATAATTATAAATATAAAGGTACTTTATGATATGTTGCCATACGGCAACAACGTACAATATGTTATCTATGTTAAATGTACTGAAAATCATTAAGAATCTGAATAAAACGTCCATGCCATGTATTAGCGATGATCTATTGTATTTGACAGGTAGGCCTATTCGCTTTTCTGGCATTTTTAAAATGGGTTTCTGAAACTTATGCATGCAGTAATGTAAGTAGTACATAATTTTAAATGATTCATATTGGTTTTCTCAAAAAAAGACTATGCACATTTTAAGATACTGCACAAGATGTAAATAAATGTAACCCGTACTCACTGGGGTGGATACTCTTTATTCAACTAAATAAAATGCACATACAACGTGATGGAAAAAATATTTAGACAAGGAATTTATTAGTAATAAAACACGTGCATTAAAAATGTCTGTGACAGAATAATTAATTAATAACTGGAATAATCTTTGGACTCATCACATCTGAAACGATGCTATGATCATTCTGAAATTCCAAAGCCAGAGTTGAATCAGTCAAAAAAAATTTTTGCATATGGGCCCGGGGCTGACTTGCTATGCCACTGTGAAAAATGTTCGTTGACGACCTTTTTTTCCATGACTAAGACGCGACAATGAGAGACGACACCAATTTCATTTAACGATAACGTGACTAAAAACTACACGTGCAATATCGTTGACGAAAAAAGACGAGACTGAAATGTGGCTAAAAGACTAAACACTTGACCAAAATCTCTCTTTTGAAATCACTTTTTGTTTTTGTCGAATAAAGGAGACAAAACATTACAAACTGTCGGCCACGCTTACGGTTGCCAGATTTCCAGAATTTAAACCCCTATCAGAGCTTTTCTGTTAAAAGAACACGTTTTATTTGATCTTTGCTATTTGGCAACCCCGCACATGAGCCCTCTCTTCACTGAGGAAGAAGCGCGGATGATCTGAAAACACAGACAAGTAAGCTGGAGTTCATTGCTCTACTTTTGATATTTCTACTTAAATTAAAGTGGCTATATTGCGCTGCTCGTTTACTGACTAAATCTGGGACCAAAGTGAAGGCTGATATCCAGCAGTGTTTCTCAAACTGACGCGAAAAGTGCCGTTCATTTTATTCTACTCCACCTTAAAATAACATGAAAACTGAACATGTATTTCTAGCAGGTAAAATGTCGTATATACACAACATTCAATCAAATTACCTCATCTTTTGCGGTCAAAACTGACTGCACCCACACAAGCCAGCATCGCGCTACATTAATGCTGTTCTCGACAATATAACGTTAATTTTGTGAAAGTGGAGATTTAGCACTTACTAGCATGAAGAACATAGTGTTGTTTTTGGCGGCCTGTTTTAATTTTAGTTTTAGTCTAGTCTTTGTGTCAAGCGGTCATTTTAGTTTTTATTAGTTTAGTCACGTTCATACTCTTTTTAGTCTAGTCAAGTTTCAGTCGACTAAAAGTCTGAGCATTTTAGTCTTATTTTAGTCAGAATTATTCATGACTATTTTCGTCTAGTTTTAGTCGAGGAAAAATGATGACATTTAGTCTAATTTTAGTAAATGAAAATTGTATTTTAGTCTCTTTTTAGTAATGCAATTCTATTTAACCCAATCAATATAGTATAGTACCTAGTAGTATAGACGAAACCAAAATTTTATTTTAGCCAAACCCATTTTAAACAAGGTTATCTTATTATATTATTTTCATGTTGAAAAACTTTCTATAAAAGACAAATATATATATATATATATATATATATATATATATATATATATATATATATTTTTTTTTTTTTTTTTTTTTTTTTTTTGACATGGAATAACTCAGGAAAGCAATAAGATCAGCGAAAAATTATTTTTTGGTGATGCTCTCCTACATGTGAGCATCTGGTTCAAATTTTGTGGCATAAAGTATAGTTAAATAAAGTGTTATTCATTTTTTCGCAGCTAGATGGCGCCCACGGACGGTAAACTCAGGTTTAAAAGGCACTTCTCAGCACTCGTTAGGAGTTTTTCAAAATGGTTAGATGCATTAAAAAGCAGAGTTTCTAAGCTTTAAGATGATACCTATTTTGTGTTATTCCACGTTGGAAAACGAACATGGATGGGTCCGGGATCATTGGATACACACTGCATCCCAGAAAGATGAGACACGTTTTTAGCCAAGTATGTTAAATCATTTCCTGTGTAATATCTTGTGAACAACGCAATATGTTATGTTGATTTTGGATTAATTTCGTAAGAATCGCAAGAATCTGCTTTAAATAATGATGTGCATTTTCTATGATCTGTGCATTTTTCATGAAGTTATGAGCACGTGAAATCTACATATTTCCCTACATATCGGTTCCTTTTTCTGTGTCAGACAATTGTTTGTTGTCATTTATGCTAAACTCACTGCAGCTGCATCTAAATAATGCCGCGAGTGGGGCTTGAAGAAGTGACGTCTGCACAGTGTGACCTGATGTAGCCCACTGAAGTGACACAGGGAACAGAAATACTGCAAAATAATAATAATAATAATAACGCAACTAAACGAGACGTAATAACGTTATAACATTTCGTCTCGTCTCGTCTCGTTTTGGTCAACGAAAATTAAGAGACATTTTAGCATAGTTTTTATTTTGTAAACCACATTTAGTCTCGTTTTTATTCGTCAACAATATTGCATTATACGTTTAATTATAGTCATCGTCACATGACCAGCATTTACGTCGCGTCTCGTCTCGTTTTCGTCACGTGATAAAGGTTCGTTGACGACGATATTTAGTCATAATTTTCGTTGACGAATGCAACACTAGAAGAATATAGACATAGACTGCATGTAGATTTAAGATTAAAACTCTCTTCGATACAAAAACATACCCTTCTGTGAGTCACTGTTTTTAATGTTGATCATACCAGCAAGAATATTGCCCGAATATAATAATATCCCGAATATTGATTTTATACAACAGTTCAACAAACAAAAGGGTGATATTAAGTGATTAACAGTATTGTCAGTATTTTTGCTCTATTTTGCAACGAAAGCCATAGCAGAACTGCTGCACACAAGCTGTGTTTCGTGAACGAATCTGTGGCTTTGAACGAATCGTCAATGTTTCAATGATCCATTCATAAATACAGCCGCTAGCTTTCATACTGAAAGAATGAATGACTCGATGATTCACTCATAAAACAGTGACTTACCACCAGCTATTGGCGGTTTTAATGTAATATTTAAAAGTATCACTTAATTTTTATCACCATTGTATTTATTTAATTTTTTAAAAATTTTAAGGCATTATTTATTTTACAAAGGTATTTATAAAGGTAAAAATATTGTCCCTTAATGGAAAAGGTGTAACTGCAGTAAGTGGAAAAGAGAGGGTTACGCAGAAGGATGTTAAATCCCTCAGGGGTTACGACACTCTACAAAGTTTGAGAACCACTGAAAGAGGATATGTACAATTGCACAAGTGCTACTGCTAAGAGTGCAGTGTCAATACAGTCTGTTACATTGATTCAAATTTTTCATAAGCTGGAATGAATTGGTCTAAAGAGAAAAATTATAATAACTATTTTGTCTAAAGACTACATATAAAATAGCTATCAAAATTAATGTTGGTAACTGTAGTTTGACTAAAAGTAATGACTAAGACTTGA
Source organism: Megalobrama amblycephala (assembly GCF_018812025.1). Taxonomy (NCBI): domain Eukaryota; kingdom Metazoa; phylum Chordata; class Actinopteri; order Cypriniformes; family Xenocyprididae; genus Megalobrama; species Megalobrama amblycephala. The sequence goes on along the minus strand of NC_063062.1, from coordinate 28,233,061 downwards.
CAAAAAATGTGATGACTTTTCGTCGACTAAAACTAGACTAAAATATGAAAGACTAAAATGACTAAAATGTGACTAAGAAGAATTCTGGCCAGCAGGAGAAAACCGAACACAATTTTCTACAGGCCTCATCTGAGGGAGCGAACTCAACAGGGCTCGAGAGACAACCACCCATTTGCTGCTGTCTAAACTAGTAGCTCAGGTTTGATGGATGGGGCAGCCCCTTGGGACCGAGCGTGGAGAGGGATGAACCTGTTAAACATCAAGGTTCCTTAATAGGTTGGCCTGGTATGCCTGCATTCTTTTATTTTTTTAGTGTTCAGACATGTACCTGCCTGACCTGCTGTAATATATGCTCTACCCCCCACATTAGGTGTAGTTCGGCAGGGTTTGGTGGGCAGTGTCGGGGCATTAAGGGATGACACAACATTGGGAAAGAGAAAGATGCTAAAGTCTCTTCCACTTGAGGCATCATCCCACAGCAGTTCTCCGTCAAGCTCAGAGTCAAAGAAACTCAAAGTTCTAGATGAAAAACACTTTTTCCACAATCTTGATACCTCGGTATGGCCCCGACGTAGCAGCTGTGCTCTGCTTTGCAGGAAGCACTCATCTAAATTACTTCTCTTATGCACCTCCTGCATTACAGCTAGCCATATGACATTTAATCTGGCTACAGCAAGAACACAACCCCCAAGATCTCCTATAATCGAAGGACGGAGGTGGCGAGTCCTTGACATCCCCCGCCTCGATTTTAAGGAAATCCACCTCCTCAGAACTAGACTGTCCCAGCATCGGCCTCTCACTTGGGGTGGAAGAAGCCACAGAGTGGGCTTCCAGATTCCTTGCTCGAGTATAGCTGGTGGATGAGGGCCAAGAAAGGGCCAAAGCCGTCTCAAACTCTTCTACCAGCTCCATTTGCGACCCCATCGATCTGAAAGGATGCACCGCCTTGGCAGACGTGGGACCCAAACCGCGGGAACCACGAGGCTGGCTGCTCTCATCAAAAATGGTCAGTTGGAGCAGAGTTTCCTGAACGGCAGCTGCTCACAATGCACGCGGAAAGCCCACTCGAGAACTGCCTGTGCATGCTCTTGTAGGAACCGTGGATGAACCAGACAAATGAATCATTCAGATGATTCTTTCAAAACATAATTCTAATTCAGAATCGAGGTTCCGACTCCAGCTTGTCTATAGAGAAAACCAATGCTGATTACTTTTTATGACGTCCATGTTTCCTGACAGAAGGAGAAGTGACAGCAATTTGTGACACCAAATGGTCATTGAGAAGATAAAGAGTCTTTGATCACCAGATCAAAAGAGACAGAGAAACAATGCAGGCCACTTTTGTTCTCTGAGGGACAGAACTTCACAGAAAAACCAACTAAGACTGTTCTACAACTAAAAGGGCACTTCAGGGGCTTCAGGGCACTGAACTCAGAACATGCAAAGCACCCGAGGTTAGTCTAGGGAGACTGATCCCCCCAAATAGATTACTTAGAAGCATGAAAGCTTCTACCAAAGTCCTGTGGGTCCTCTGGGTCCTCAGTGGGTCCAATTTCAACTCTAGAGCTCCTCCAAGAGGAATCTTTATACCATAAGTGAAAGCTCGGTAACACTTTACTTGAAGGTGTGTGCATAAGACTGACATGACCCCTTCATAATCATGACATGACACAGTTTTTATGCATGTTTATGACAACTGCCATAAGTGTCATTCGCTCAGTTATGTCAGTTTTAATGCAAAGATGGCATTGTTTGAAATGTCTGTGTTATGACAACTTGACATAAACCAATACATCATAACCTGTCAGTGTCTTTGTCATGACAACTTGACATTACCAAGACAACATAACCTGTCATAAACATAACATAGATTAATTATCAAACTTAAGAAACTACTTAGCTTTATGTGTTAACATTACATTACATTATTTTGGTTACACAGTACAAACCCGATTTCAAAAAAGTTGGGACACTGTACAAATTGTGAATAAAAACAGAATGCAATGATGTGGAAGTTTCAAATTTCAATATTTTATTCAGAATACAACATAGATGACATATCAAATGTTTAAACTGAGAAAATGTATAATTTTAAGGGAAAAATAAGTTGATTTTAAATTTTTAAAAAAAGTTGGGACAAGGCTGTGTTTACCACTGTGTGGCATCCCCTCTTCTTTTTATAACAGTCTGCAAACGTCTGGGGACTGAGGAGACAAGTTGCTCAAGTTTAGGAATAGGAATGTTGTCCCATTCTTGTCTAATACAGGCTTCTAGTCGCTCAACTGTCTTAGGTCTTCTTTGTCGCATCTTCCTCTTTATGATGCGCCAAATGTTTTCTATGGGTGAAAGATCTTGACTGCAGCCTGGCCATTTCAGTACCTGGATCCTTCTTCTATGCAGCCATTATGTTGTAATTTATGCAGTATGTGGTCTGGCATTGTCATGTTGGAAAATGCAAGGTCTTCCCTGAAAACGTCTGGATGGGAGCATATGTTGTTCTAGAACTTGGATGTACTTTTCGGCATTGATGGTGCCTTTCCAGATGTGTAAGCTGGTCATGCCACACGCACTCATGCAGCCCCATACCATCAGAGATGCAGGCTAGAGGGCTGCATTGGGTTTGGGCTCCCGCGGGACCCGCGGGACCCAACGCAAATCTCGCGGGAGCGGGCGGTTTTACCTTTGCTGCGGGCGGGAGTGGGCGGTCAGAAAACTTTGCGGGAGACCCGCAGGAAACGGTGGGATTTGGCGTGTAATAGAACGGAGTCAACAAATGAAGAAGAAATTTAAAGCGGCTCTTTACTTGACAAAAGCAAAGCAAGACAAGTCAGACACTTGGAAACAATTCTTAAAATTCGCGCGTTTTATTTTGAGCATTCTCGCATGATCTAGTAGTGCACCGTCAGAGAGGGCATTAGTGTGTGTGGGCGGATCATGGAAGAAAGATGCACAAGTCTGTGACCGCAGTCAGTCAGCAATATACTTTTCCTTCATAGTAATATGGAGTAAGCAATGCAAGGCCCGGTGATCATTCATTTGTTTAAGTGAGCCACGTTATTTTTATTTATTTATTAGTATTATTTATTTTCTTTAAGCAAGGCATTCTATTTATTTTATTTATTTCGTTTTGTATTTAATTTGTTTAAAGTATATCTAGTATGTGTTTATTTAATAAGTTAAAGTTATTTCGTATTGTGCTTTGGCTTATTTACTTAAACTGTTATTTAAACTTCTTGTTTAGTTAATCGTTCGGTGGGTGTGTATGCAGTAGCCTGCGTTTAAAAACTGAGGTGCCGCTAGTTGTGGTTTTGTTTTAACAGTTAATGTTTTATAATGCTAATAAAAATACCCAATGTTTTTATCACGTGTGGTGCTTTGGTTTTGCGGCTACCTTATCTTATTTTTACGCAATCATGTTTAAAGTCTGTTATTCTGGATGTTAACTTGAACGAATTTAGTCTGAGAGTATTTGTTTAGGCCTATTTTTTACAAGCTCTGAGAGAAAGTCCGCGGGAGCGGGCGGGAGTGGACACAAACATTGCGGGCGCGGGCGGGAGTGGAACATGCGGGTTGCGAAGCGGGCGGTCCTGGTCAGACATTCAGCGGGAGCGGGCGGGTGCAGGTTAAGTAAATCAGTCCCGTGCAGGGCTCTAATGCAGGCTTCTGAACTGAGCGCTGATAACAACTTGGGATGTCCTTGTCCTCTTTAGTCTGGATGACATGGCATCCCAGTTTTCCAAAAAGAACTTCAAATTTTGATTCGTCTGACCACAGAACAGTTTTCCACTTTGCCACAGTCCATTTTAAATGAGCCTTGGCCCAGAGAAAACGCCTGCGCTTCTGGATCATGTTTAGATATGGCTTCTTTTTTGACCTATAGAGTTTTCACCAGCAACAGCGAATGGCATGGTGGATTGTGTTCACCGACAATGTTTTCTGGAAGTATTCCTGAGCCCATGTTGTGATTTCCATTACAGTAGCATTCCTGTATGTGAAGCAGTGCCGTCTAAGGGCCCAAAGATCACGGGCATCCAGTATGGTTTTCCGGCCTTGACCCTTACGCACAGAGATTGTTCCAGATTTTCTGAATCTTTGGATGATATCATGCACTGTAGATGATGATAACTTCAAACTCTTCGCAATTTTTCTCTGAGAAACTCCTTTCTGATATTGCTCCACTATTTTTCGCTGCAGAATTGGTGATCAACTGCCCATCTTGACTTCTGAGAGACACTGCCACTCTGAGAGGCTCTTTTTATACCCAATCATGTTGCCAATTGACCTAATAAGTTGCAAATTGGTCCTCCAGCTGTTCCTTATGTGTACATTTAACTTTTCCGGACTCTTATTGCTACCTGTCCCAACTTTTTTGGAATGTGTAGCTCTCATGAAATCCAAAATGAGCCAATATTTGGCATGAGATTTCAAAATGTCTCACTTTCAACATTTGATATGTTATCTATATTCTATTGTGAATAAAATATAAGTTTATGAGATTTGTAAATTATTGCATTCCTTTTTTGGTCATGTAGAATAAACAGTGATGGCAATAACGGCGTTATAAATAAACGGCGTTACTAACGCCGTTACTTTTTTCAGTAACGAGTAATCAAACAAATTACTTTTTCTCCCGTTACAACGGCGTTACCGTTACTGACAAAAAAATGCTGCGTTACTATAATTGAGCTCACTGAAGCGGTTTTCATCCGAGTAAGCTCTCTCTCAGCCATAGGACCTGCAAAGTTTTTTGCTCTGGTGTGTGCTGCGGTTAGTCATACACAAATATAATATTAAACTGATAATAATGTACGATGCGCTGTGTGTGTGTCTGTCAGAGCATGCGAGCTGAGCGCGAGCTCAAACCAGAATACCCTTTTTGATGCTTGATCGAAAATATGTGAAATGAGTTTTTTTCTAGTCGACTAGTAGTTGTTCATTTAAGCTATTAGTTGACTAATCACATTTATATTAATTTAATTTCTTAAATACTGGAGAGAATAAACCATAATAAGGAGCGTTTACATAATAGGCTATATAGCACTCAAGGGCACGCATAATTGCCATAAAGAACCGGCAAAAGTAATGATTATGAATGTGACAAAAACAGCAAGGAGACATTTTAATTGTTTATTAATAAAGTAATGTTTTCTGAATCAGTGTCGGCTGCAAAGATGAAGTTGACATTGCTGATTCTCATTGCTGATCATCTGCTCATATGGACGTGCCAAGAGAGAGAATGCACATTTCATTCGGATTAGGCTACATAATCAGAGTAGCCTCTTTCTTTTCGTTTTTAATTACTTCATTTTCGTTAAAGTAGATATTTCAAGCATTCTATGGATATATTTCTCATGTCTGCGAGGCAAGCAGCCTCTGAGTTTCGGTTCATTTAGCCTATAAGACGCACTCCAGTTCACGCGCCAGTGATCGCGCCCGCGCCTCCATGTCATGATTTTATTGTCTGCTATATTTGCTTGTTATATATTAAATCCAAACAATTGGTTGATGAAACATTGATTAAAATTAAGATACAATTTTTACAAAACGAAATTCACTTCAAAGAAAGGCTTTCTACAAAGCAAAACTTAATGAAGTGGTCAAAATCATATCTGACCCACTCCATGTCTCCCGATATATTTGCGCATCTTATGATGCATCTTACTCATGCTGTTCACTTTTCGTAATCGAATAAATGCATTTAAAATATAACATAGGACTATTTAAACATAAATATGAAACTACGTTTTCTTTAATGGCTACCAACACGTATTGTACAGTACAGAGAAATTTCATGTCGTGAGCAAGAGCGGATCATGAGTCAGGAGTCGCATCAAGAATAATTTATTCTTTGACTTATATGTAATATTGGGGGCATTCAATTTATTTGGCATATTTTTATTTATTTATTTATTTATTTTTTAAAGTAACGCAATAGTTACTTTCCCTGGTAATTAGTTAATTTTATAATGATGTAACTCAGTTACTAACTCCGTTACTATTTGTGAGAAGTAACTAGTAACTATAACTAATTACTTTTTTAAAGTAACGTACCCAACACTGAGAATAAAGCATTAATATGTGTTTAATAAGTACTAATAAATAGCCAATATTCTAGTAATATGTATGCTTATAGTAATAAGCAACTAGTTAAAACACCCTAAAATAAAGTGTTACCATTATTTTATAACAGTGTAATCTTTTTTTAAGAAATTTGAAATTGTCTATTATCTGACCTTCTGTTGGAGGACACTTTAAAAAAAAAACATTATTAATGTTACGTGATGGTGGTATAAGCAGGCACAAGGACAAAGGAGAATACATGGAGTAATATTTAATCACAAAAACAGACAGGAACTCACCTTAAACAGCATACATCAATGCATAAACGAGAATGGACAAGGAATGGAGGAAAACACAGGGTATATACACAACTCAAACAAAGGAAATAACGAGGGTGATAATGAACACAGCTAATTACATAATTAACAGACTGACAGCCAGAAACTAGATCAAACTAAAGAATACCACAGTGAACATGTAACAATTAAATGAAAACTATTCATGACGCTGTTATATTTTTTTTAACAGAGTATTATAACACTTAATCACATTTTAAACACAAATTCAATTTGTACAACTGTAGTTGTAAGAAAAATATTCATGACACTGTTATAAAATTATTTGACAGAGTATTAACACTTAATGACATTTTAATGACGTTCAATTTGTACCACTGAAAAAAAGTGGTCAGAAAAATATTCATGACACTATTATAATGGCCTCATGTCAAAACCAACCACATGACAGTTTAATATAATACTAACCCATAAAGCTAAATCATGTCAAGTTGTCATGACAAAGACACTGACAGGTTATAATGTATTGGTTCATGCCAAGTTGACATAACAAAGACATCACAAACATACTCATCTTTGCATTAAAAATGACATAACTGAGTGAATGACATTTAATGACAGTTGTCATAAACATGCATAAAACCTCCTTCATATTCAAGACGTGTGTCATGTCATGATTATGAAGGTGTCATGTCAGTCTTATGCACACCCCTTCAAGTAAAGTGTTACCGAAAGTTCATGTTCATGCGTTATATATATAACGCATGCGATTATTTTTTTTCCAGTTTAATGCATTAAAAATATTAACATAATTAACGCAGCCTCTGTTTTTTTTTTTTTTTTTTTTCTGTCATCCTTTGGCTAGCATAACAATATACAGTGCTCAGCATAAATGAGTACACCCCCTTTGAAAAGTAACATTTTAAACAATGTCTCAATGAATACAAAAACAGTTTCTAAAATGTTGACAAGAATAAGTTTAATATAACATCTGTTTAACTTATAACATGAAAGTAAGGTTAATAATAAAACTTAAATTACACATTTTTCAGTTTTACTCAAATTAGGGTGATGCAACAATGAGTACACCCCACAACAAAAACTATTACATCTAGTACTTTGTATGGCCTCCATGATTTTTAATGACAGCTTCAAGTCTGCGACATTTTGCAACATCTATCTATATCCATTTTTCAAGAATGACCTCTTTTAGAGACTGGATGCTGGATGGAGAGTGATGTTCAACTCATCTCTTCAGAATTCCCCATAGATGTCTGATTGGTTTCAGATCAGGAGCCACTGAATCAGTTTCACCCTGTTCTTCTTCAGAAATCCAACAGTGGCCTTAGATGTGTGTTTAGGATCATTGTCATGTTGGAAAAGTGCATGACGACCAAGGGCACGGAATGATGGTAGCATCTTCTCTTTCAGTGTAGAGCAGTACATCTGTGAATTCATGATGCCATCAATGAAATGCAGCTCCCCAACACCAGCAGCATTCATGTAGCCCCACATAAGGACACTGCCACCACCTTGTTTCACTGTAGACACCATGCATTTTTCTTTGTATTCCTCACCTTTGTGACCACCATACAGTTTTGAAGCCATCAGTTCCAAAAACATTTATCTTGGTCTCATCACTCCAGAGTATAGAGTCCCAGTAGTCTTTTTCTTTGTCAGCATGGGCCATGGCAAACTTTATGCCTTGGCTTTAGGAGAGGCTTCTTTCGTGGATGGCACCCATGCATGCCATTCCTCTGCAGTGTACACCATTTTGTATCATGGGAAATAGTCACCCCAGTTTGGCTTTCTACTTCTTTAGATAACTGCAGTGAACTTGCATGCTGATTTTCTTCAACCCTTCTCATCAGAAGATGCTCCTGTCGAGGTGCTAACTTCCGTGGACGACCTGGACATTTCTGTTCCATCTTTTTAAAATTTTTGTACCACTTTTGCTACAGTATTCTGACTGAAAAGTAAAGCTTTGCTGATCTTGTAGCTTTCACCTTTCTGGTGAAAATAAATTATTTTCTTACTCAGGTCTTGTGACATTTCTCTTCCATGTGGTGCCATTGCTGACAGCGTGAAATGGGAAGGGGTTTTAACACCCTTTTAAACGCGCCAAAATAGAAAAAGAGAACGCGGTGTCTGTGAATGTCCTGTCACACACACAATGCACAGAAAAATGTTCACCATTGTGCGCCTGGACAGTGCGCCAAAAGTGAGTTCTCTGTCACACTTGAACAATAACACGCACAACAATGCCAAAAATATCAGTTTTGTCGAGCATCCTCATAAGAACAGCCTTGAACGAGTTAAATAAAGTCTTAAAATGAAAGTAAAGAGCTGTGAGAAAGAGGGACGCATGTGAAATCTGCGTCGTGTGCAGCAGCGGCAGCTCTTAAAGTGACAGCAACCACTAATGCCGTCTGTCATTGAAGATAATGAAAGAACAAAGGTAACAGAGAAAATTAATCACTACTGTTGACTAAAGAACTTTTGTAGCTTTAATAATGATTATCTATATTTAATTTATGCTATAAATTATGCAGTGCAGACTGTTTGGTAACTTTATTCAATTTCAGTATTTTTCCTATCTGTTAGACAGGTAGAAAAGGCACAGGTAAATATAACATTTATTATGGGTTTATGTGAGTTTTCAGCATCCCTCCACCATCCTGTCTCCTCACACTCACCTGGTTACTTTCCTAATCAGAGATATGGGGGGAGTACTCTGGGTTCGGGCCAAAATACAGAGCTCTGAGCCCTCTCCTCGGACAGCATGCCAAATATGCATACTACTTTACTCTATCTGAATATTTGTAAACTTGTAAACTGGTGGACCTCTGGGGGAGCATTAACTGGTAATTTCATTCCTTCTTGGTATTATGTGGATGAGGCCTGCAGCTCAGGTTAGAGTCCCGGCAGGGGGATCTACCCGTGACTTTAGAAGACTTGTCCCTGACACTCTTTGGACCTTTGGCTTTAGCTTATAGTCCTACAGGCCTTCATCCCTCTCCTGTGTCAGGGGACCAAGAGATTCTACATCTACTTTGTACAACTGCTCGTCGAGAAAGGCTGACCAGTTGTTAGTATGACCAATTTCTGGTCTCGAGGCACGCTGTCTGCCCTTGCCTCTGCCAGTAAGCCCATTCCACCTGAAGTATGGCATTAAGTATGGCAACAAAATCTTTGTTGTAAGGTTTTATAGACTGGACCTGCTGGCTACACTGGGATCTTCAGTGCTTTTGTCCTGAGCTGTGCCTGAACAGTTTCACACCAGGATAGACAGTATAGTCTTTGTCAGTATAGCAAAATGGGTATTTCGTTCCCCAAAGTGTTGTCATACGACAGCGTGATTTCCCTCGAAAGGAAACGTTTCGGGTTATGACTGTATCCCTTGTTACCTGTGTCCCTTTGCCATACTTCGTACATGCCTGGGAGTGGCTTGCTTCAGCCTGTCAAATGCTGATATTACTGTGTTGCCGGCTTCCGCGTTACGCCATCACAGGTCACAAGGTGACACAGCACCAGGATTGGACTAGTTGCACACATACTTCAGACGCAGTCACACTGAAGGCATTCCCCTAAGTGTTGTCATATGACACAGCGTCTTCTTTCATTCTCAGGGAAAAGAATTATTGAACAACATTTTATTGAACAACATTTTTAAAATACATAATAGATATCTTTATTCTTTATCTGGATCCCCATTAGCTTCCACAGAATGGAAGCTTCCTGGGGTTCACAAAGTAGTACAAGACAAAAAGCCATTCAAATATTAAATAATATAAAATAGAAACAAAAATAAAATTATTCTGATCAATAGGGATGTGCCCGAAGCCGAATACCATATTCAGAAAGGAAATGATGTGTACTACAGAGCCCCTAAAGGGAATACACTTGAGATAGGAGGAAAAAATATATTTCTTTTTATATATATGCTTTTTTTCGCAATTATATAGATAGGTAATTATAATGTAAATAATTTGCCGGCATCAGGAAGCTGCTGTTAATATGTAGAGTTTTGAAATCGCTTTTGAATGCGCTCGCACTTTTAACTTTCACTTTTGAGCGTCAGTACTTATTACACATTTCACAAGATTACATATTTGTCAGTGACGCTCAGGAACTGCAAACCATTTACTATTGTCCGCTATCAGCCATCTCTCCTTACTCTCTTTACATGGTAAGTGAAACCTGTTGTACTACAAAGTAACAGGCTCCTGCTAGCAAACGACTATGTCCCTTTCGTGGCTCCATAGACTACGTTTTTTTGGGGGGGGGGTTTTCATGCCTTTCCGAATACGAATTTAGTATTTGGGCACACCCCTACTGATCAAATCACCAAACTATACATCTTAGCAATAGAAGCACAAATGCCTGCAGAGGGCCCCAAAGGCCTAAAGATTGTTGTTGTTACACTTTACAGCATGATCAAATCCTTGTTTAAATTTGGCCAAACAAAATTTAATCCAAATGTCCACTTAATCTTTAATATTCTTCACGATAGAACATGTGGACATCAAAACATAGAAACACAGAGCGAGGGTTTAAACTTTTATTTTGAAATCCCGGAAAACAACAAATTGCATATTTAGAAACATATTGATTTATCCTCTTTTATAAATCCTTTACGTTACAAATCTGGTGAAATTGTACACTTTGTGTTTTCAGGTGAACGTTAGGCAGTCCAAACTTGCAGCATATACAGAGATGGAGTTTGTTAACTGAGCCACTTTACAGTACATGCTCCATGCATACTATAACCTAACAAATAATATTATCCAAGTTTTTGTAATCCAATTATTTTATCATTTACAGGCAAGATGACACCATTTTCTAAGAACATGGTTTCTGTCTCTCTCTGGATAACAGTCCTAATCCTTTTTGGGTCTCTCTGTGATGGTGGAAAAATCTTGGTGGTGCCTGTGGAGGGAAGTCACTGGGTGAACATGGACATGCTCATCAAGGCTTTGCATAGTCAAGGGCACAGCATTGATGTAATACGCACCTATAATAGCTGGTTCGTAAAGGAGAATTCAACTTATTACAACTCTATAACCATACCTAACACCAAAGGAATAGATGAAGAATTTATGGATGATATGCTCTCTAAACTATTCGACCATGAAAGAGGAAAGAGGTACTGGCTGAATGCTGTAAGGCTGTATTTCGATATGATTAGTAACATGTATAAACTGCATAAAATGGTATGTCAGCTTATAACAAACATGTTTGAAAGTGAGGAAATTATGAAGGCACTGCATGAAAACCAGTACGACCTGATGCTTACTGATCCGGCATGGGGTGCAGGCATTTTTTTGGCTCATGAACTCAAGTTACCCATGGTATATAATGTGAGATGGACCTTTACTGGAGAGGGACACTTTGACATCGCTCCCTCACCAATGTCTTACATCCCTATCACAGGATCTGGAAACAGTGACAAAATGAACTTCTTTCAACGAGTCAAAAATTTTTTCTACTATTTCCATATGAACTTTCAGTACAGCTATTTTAATTTGCCACAGTACCAAGCACTGTGTGACAAATATTTCCATCCGCCTGTACGTTTTCATGAACTTCTTCAGGGGGCTGATATATGGCTTATGAGGGTTGATTTTGTTTTTGAATTTCCACGTCCAGCAATGCCAAATATCATTTACATTGGTGGCTTCCAATGCAAACCAGTGAAGGCCCTTCCACAAGATCTGGAGGACTTCATGCAAAGTTCTGAAGAGCATGGAGTCATTATCATGTCTTTAGGGGCGTTTATCGGTGATCTACCAGATGATTTTACAGCAGAAATAGGTGCTGCTTTTGCTCAGCTCCCTCAAAAGGTGATTTGGAGATACACTGGAAAGAGACCATCTACTTTGGGGAACAACACATTACTGGTTGACTGGATGCCACAGAATGATCTTCTAGGGCATCCAAAGACTAAAGTTTTTATTGCACATGGTGGAACTAATGGGCTTCAAGAAGCTTTGTACCATGGTATCCCAGTGGTTGGAATTCCATTCCTTTTTGACCAGTACGACAATCTTATTCGATTACAAGAAAGGGGAGGAGCCAAGATAGTTACCATCGCAACTTTAGATAAAAACACACTGCATGCAACCATACAGGAAGTAATCAATGAACCATCTTACAGACTGAATATGCAGAGACTCTCTCGTCTGCACAGAGACAAACCAGTTAAACCTTTTGACAGCGCCCTCTTCTGGATTGAGTTTGTAATGAGACACAAAGGTGCTGCTCACCTCCGTACAGAGTCCTACAAACTGCCTTGGTACTCCTATTACTCAGTAGATGTTGCAGTTACATTGTTTGCAGTTATTTTGATATTCACTCTATCTATATTTTTAACAGTTAGATATCTGTGCGTCAAGTGCTGCTGCAGAAAAAGGAAAACTGAGTGACACGTTTGCATTTGAAGTAGAGCACTTACAGGTGATATAAAATTATTTGACTGTTTTAAATCTGTTTAATGAGCGATTAAAGGGAAATATTTAAAAATATATATTAAAAATATATTTAAATGCTTTTTTTTTTCAATTGAAACAGCATTCAAACTGCATTTATCTCATTATCTAAAGGCAATGTGATGAATTCAATAAACTGAATTACTCTACTACATTTTTTACTGTCTATGCATGCTTTAAAAAATAAATAACTCCAATTCCCTCATGTGATCTGTCATTCATTTATTGCTCTCACTTTCAAATTTACCATTCAGATATTGAGTAAAATATGTGAGTAAAAATATATCTGTGCCATACAGTTCATGTTACAAATAAACTTTGCACTTTGGACTTGCTGTGGGCTGATCATTGCATTTCAAATGATAATGTTTGATATGGTGTAATGCTAAAGGAGTTGTTTGCTCAAATTCAGGAGTAATATGCCATGATAAAGGTATCGGCACTGAACAAAGAAGAAACATATGCCAGTCAATTTAACCATAAGTAATCTACAGTTTTTGGGTTAAAACAACAGGCTTTTTTTAAAGGGTTTCCATTTAAATTAAATATGATATTTCCATTATTTTAGGGATCATTTGTAGTTTTCTACAGTTTCAAGAATTCATTCAACATTTTTCAAATACAGTTTTGTAGCCCCAGCATGATATTTGATATTGGACAGGATTGTCTCAGCAATCCGAACTGTCAGCCGTAGTCTTCTAATGTCCCATTTATTAGCTGAAGTGCCGAGAGCAGACTTGATGACAGCTGAGTAGAACCAAAGACTACAAATACCAAAAGATACAAAGATGGTGCATTCATAAAAAGTCCCATTCAAGAAAAGTCTGTTAAATAACATATTTCAAATCAGCAACAATATCTGACATGAACTGTCCCATAAATGTTGTTTCTTATGCTCAAATAGCTTTAACCCTCTGGAGTCTGAGGCTGATTTGGGCCCTGGAGAAGTTTTGACATGCCCTGACATTTGTGCTTTTTTCAGTTGTTCACAAACATATTAATGACAAAAGTGTCATTACACTGTATTCAGCATAAACTAGGCTACCATAATATGTGAGGAACATGTATGTACATGTTTGTGTTTTTGAAGGAATAACGTTTATGCGTGGTTATTGAAAAAACAAAAAATTTAAGTCACTGAAATAAGGTCAAAAATATATATAAATCTGTGTTCACAAGTAGTAGACTAGAGTTTTTGCTTCAAAATTATGTAAAAATTATCCTGCCTACTTGTTCATATAAAACAATTTATTGATTTAGTTTTGTAAGTCACTTTTTTGTCAAGAAACATAGTATGCATGGACGCATGAATTATCATGAATAATGGGTCATTTACACATGAGAAGACAAAAGAATCGCATAATGAGTTGTAATGACCTGCATATTAATGAGGCCTTTCAGTCAGGTAGGCTCTGAAAAAAACCCTCTGTGATCATGTCTCAAGCTCATCATGGTGTATATCAAACATACAGAAAAAACAGCAATACTGTGAAATATTATTACAATTTAAAATAATGGTATTCTATTATATACTTTAAAATATAATGTATTTCTGTGATGCAAAGTGTCTGAACAATTATGTTACCCATATGGCATTTCATATAGGCTTTTAGCTTAAAAGCATGCACATTTGGAGAAATATTGATGGATTCTCATATGTTTATGTCAATTTTCTATACAGAGGAGTAATATTTATTCAATATTTATTGTCATCACTATAAGCGCTGGATACTGTGTTTTCAATTCATACTTGCAGCCGGAGGGTGCTCTGTGCACCTTTAGTCCACAAATTAATCTAAAGAAGAACAGGAACCAGGAACTAACGGCATGTCTTCTAGAGGTCGCTAACCATGGCTTTAACATCCAGATAAACACTTTTTAAGACAATAGCGCTGGCTCCATGGGTGTGGCCGCATTAGCGGATAATGAGCTGAATCACGGACTGACGTGTTTATTTTCATATAGATTACATAAACAGATTTTTTGTTTTCGATTTGACTTACATGATTTAAAACCTGACATTTCAACGTTTCTTTAGACACAAGTCTAATTTTTTTGTGATTAGTATTGACTAAGTTACAGTTCATTTTCTGAGAACTATCAGATTGGACTTTGTTCAGAGGGAGACGACAGATCACGCATCATGTTAGTTTTCTTTATTTTACAAAAAGCACAACATATTGTGTTTACTCTGAGTACACAAATAAAAGAAGATATTCTATAGTTTCAATTGATATATTACTTATGTCTCTATGACAAAAAAATGACTGAATATTTTAAGTCTGTTTTGCTGCAATGTGAAAAAAATCCTGCAAAACGCGCCGGCGCGTTTCCCAACTCCAGAGAGTTAAAAAGTATTTTTTTTGGGGCTAGACCAGCCAATGTGCATGTGCAGTCTTAAGCATGAGTCTCAGGTTTTCCTTTCGAAAGGGAACTCAACTCTGCATACGAAAATGCTTTGGGGAACGTCATCATGTGAACCGGTGTCTGAAAGCAATTGTCAAATCTAACCAATTCTATTGGCCGGCGACAGCCTATGACATCATCATAGCGTGACCTGGAAGTATATAAGGAGTGCCTAGAGAACCAGTCAGTATCTCATCGTCTTCAGGGACTGTTTTGTCTGATTGTGATTGCTTCGAATCTGGTAAGAGAATTTACTATGTCTGACAAACGTTTCAGGAAGCGTGTGCATCCCATAGTGTGGACATCTGTCTGTTTGTTATTGTGAGCGTGTTTTACTTGTAAAATGCTCCACTCTCTTCTGGTCTTTTCCTCGAGAGGAGAAGGACCAACAGCTGCACCTAATGGTTCGGGTTTTACTTTTGCTGAGGCAGAGTAGAGACTAGATCAAGGGGTTTTCAGCTGGAGCTTGTTGAAGAGTTGAAGGGGTAAAATTCCCCATGAACTTCAACGGCTGATGGCATTATAATGATGTGTTGTCTATGACATTGTTAGATTCAGCAGCAGTTGCTCTTATTGTTCAAAGCCAAACAAGAGAGCAGGAGATGGCTGATGAGGATAAAGATGATGAGCCTTCTGAATCCTCAAAGCCACCCTGCCCCCACGTACGTACAGCTGTGTGAGATTATGGAACGCACCTCTGGCAGACTGCAGCTGCCATTGGAGCAGGTTAGAAAGAAACCGCTCGTGGAGGGTTCGTCGAACGGTTCCTTTTTTGCCATAATCTTCCAGCCACAATAAGCTTTCCATCCCGTCTTGATCTCCATACTGAGATTGAGAGGGCATGGATGGACCTGTATTCAGCTCACATTCATCAACATCAGCAGTTTAGTTCGCTGATGTTGATGGAGTGAGTTTGGGTTCGCGTTCGCGCCTCCTACTGATGAGATGAGTGCAACTATCTTGTGATATAGGTAGGCTCCAATGCTCTATACGCGGCAGCAGGTCAGGCGGGTGTTGCTTACACACAATGTCTGTTTGTAAGCATATCAGTTAGGCCTGCTGAAATTGGTTTAGTAGGTTTCTTATATTTATAATCAGTTTCCTCTATAGGATGCGGACTAAGGGCCCTGAAGTTCCATTAAGTTGGCTGAACGATATATTATTAGGGTAGTACTTTCTTTGTCCCCTTTTTTGGATGTGTTGGCTTCAGATAATGAAGCCACCGTTCATATGTATGCAGATGTCGGCTTTAACTAAGCCGCACTGTTAGCCACCTTTTGATTAATTAGCTTTCTCCTCTGATAAATGCTAGAGTTTTGAGATTAGCTTTCACTAACTTCAGATAGATCTATGTTTAGCGTCGGCCTTACAGGCCTCCTGACATTATGTGCTTGGGTTGAGCTTGCTCCTCTGAGCTTTACTGTAGAAATTTTGTATTCTCAGAGTTTGCCTCCTCGAGAGTCATTGGTAGAGGCTGTTGTTTCTTAAGCCCCAGGCAGATCTATGCTTATATGTTGGCCTTATAGGCCCACAGCAATAGCTGGCCTAGGCTAGAACTAGGGTTTAGGCGGTCTGCTAGTAGCATTTACGCCCTTTTTATATTACCCCTGTTATGTGAGTGTAGCTTTTCCTAGTTCTGGCCTCCTCTTATCAGAGTTGTCAGGCCAAGGCCCATTGTCCCTTTGGTGTAGGTGTCCTGCCCTACACTTTGTGAGCTCAGTAACTCTAATACTGCCACAGGCTAGCACCCGTGTGTTCTGGAGTAGTAGGCCTGACTTCGGCCTCCTTTAGAGTATGGTGTCATAGTTTGTACTCCCCTTGCTGTAAGGGTAAAAAGTGTTTTTACTGAGTATATTGCCTGTTGGAATGTATAAGCTCAGGTTGAGTTTAATAAAGCTAACCTCACTACATAGTTTGGTTTTCATATATGGCTCCCTTAGAGCTGGAACACTGCCACAAGCTGACGCTTGTGTTGTATGAAGTAGAAGGCTCCATTTGGGCCTCCTTCAGAGCACAATAGCTTGTTGTAATACAAAGCTTGTTAGTAGATGTTTCAATTAGAGTTTGCTCACATGGAAACTAGCCCTTTACCCCTTTAGTGTAGGTGCAAGACAGATAGCAGCTAAGGTAGCAGGCTATCACTGGCCTCCCTGGTGCCATTGTCTCAGGTGGTAGGCCCCATATCATTAGTGGAGAATAGTAATGCTAGTGTTGGTAGGCCCACTTGTCTAGAGTTTTTTCATTCATACTGTGTTTGCTGTTTCCCCTGATCCTCTTGAATTAACATTCAAGTGTGAGTGTAACGGTGTTAGCTTTTATCTAGCTCCCGTTCCCTAAGGTTCAGTACAGTTGTGTAAACTTCTGGCTGGTGAAAGGTATCCATCCTTGAGTTCCATCCTCACTTAAAATATAGACATTGAGATGGTATTGAGATGGTAGGCCAGTCTTTAGGCCTCCTTCAGAGACATGTCAGTACTCGTGCATTGCTTGTTGGAATGTGTAGACTTAAGCTCAGGTTGAGTCAAGCTAGGTAACCTTACTTTGTTTGGTTCTCAGAATAGGCTCCCTTAGAAGCTTAGATAGATGCCATTGGCTGACACCACGTGCCACGTCATTAGAAAGTTCCTGTGAAAACAGGAAAAAATGAGGAGACAGGAGCAAATGCGTCTGTCACACATTATCCCAATTGTTTTTTCAATGTCTTTTTTTCACATTGTAAAACCAATAAACACATATCAATATCAATAAAATATATTTATTTTTTCCTTATTAATGCACAAATGTCATTTTCTTTTATCTTTGTCAAACAATGCACATTTCACATTTACGTTTCTCCTTTTTTTTTCTCACAAACTTCCATTTGAGCTTTTCTCTTTGCTTCTTTAAATCAACTCAAAAGTTGTCTTATGCATATATTAACATCACATGAACGAACATGTAAGTAGATGTATGCAAACCATACACATCCAACATATGAGCTACCAATTTTACAATCAGATCTGCCATCATGCCACTTCAACATCATTCATGCCTCTGTATAAGCAGGAAACATGCATTACACCCGTTTGCACTGAGATATCTGTTTAAAAGTGCATTGACATTTTGTGTCACACATGAACTCTAATTAACCGAACAAATATAATATGGATAAACAAATAATAAACATAATAACCTGGTGTAACACAGTTCGTAAATATGAACCGGCGAACATTCAACAAAACTTTAATATATAAATAAACAAATACAACACGAAAATAATGCCAGCAGACCCTCGCGGACGTCTGCCGGCCACACAAACATAATAAAACATAAAATAATATCCAGGCCTGGTCCTCTCTCATCCTTCACTGTCGTCGCTCCTCCTTTTATGCCTCCGGAGCTCCTCCATGAGAGACCGTTCCCTCACGGCTCTCGCCCGCCCTGCTCGTCACACCTGGTAACTGGAGCCTGTATGAATCACATAAAATGCATTCCACGAGCACAGCATTCACAAAATGGCGGATGATCTATGCATTTTCAATATCTTTATGTACCGGAACATTTATATACAATATATTTGCAACATAAACATACACATAGTAAATAAATGACTCCTGTGCATATTGCTTTGTTGTTGTGAATGTCATACCTGTGAAAACAGGAAAAAATGAGGAGACAGGAGCAAATGAGAGGGCGCCGGCGCCCAATGCTCCTCTGTACGAGTCCACAGTTCTCTTTCAAAATAAGAGTCCCGATCTCACTCAGCAAAAGACAATGATTAAAGGGATAGTTCACCCAAAAATGAAAATTTGATGTTTATATGCTTACCCCCAGTGCATCCAAGATGTAGGTGACTTTTTTTCTTCAGTCGAACGCAAATTATGATTTTTAACTGCAACCGCTGCCGTCTGTCAGTCAAATAATAGCAGTAGATGGGAACTTCAACTATAACAGTAAATAAAACTTGCTTAGACAAATCAAAATTAAAACCTGTGGCTCGTGACGACACATTAATGTCCTAAGACACGAAACGATCGGTTTGTGCGAGAAACCGAACATTATTTATATAATTTTTACCTCTAATACACCACTATGTCCAACTTCGTTCAGCTTCCTGTTAGTGAGGTCAAAAAACGCGTTCTGAAGACGGAAGTGATGTCTCGCCCATATACTTCAATGAGCGCGAGACATCACTTCCGTTGTCAGAGCGCGATCAGACCTCACTAGCCGGAAGCTGAACGAACTTGGACATAGTGGTGTATTAGAGGTAAAAAATTATATAAATACTGTTCGGTTTCTCGCACAAACCGATCGTTTCGTGTCTTAGGACATTAATGTGCCGTCACGAGCCGCAGGGTTTAATTTGGACTTGTCTATGGAAGTTTTTTCGACTCTTATTGTTCAAGTTCCCAATCACTGCTATTATTTGACTGACAGACGGCAGCGGTTGCAGTTAAAAATCATAATTTGCGTTCGACTGAAGAAAAAAAGTCATCTACATCTTGGATGCCCTGGGGGTAAGCAGATAAACATCAAATTTTCATTTTTGGGTGAACTATCCCTTTAATACATGACATTTTTAGCTTCCCGTTACATTTACCATACAAAACATAAGCAAAAATGAAAAATAGTATATGGAACAACTTTTTCTTCCAAAATTACAATACCCAAAATGTGTACATACTTTAGGGTGTCACACTGCCACTGCCACTGGCTGACAACCGTGTCTCCTGGAGTAGTAGGTGCGACCTGAGCCTCTTTCGGAGCATGTTGGTTTCTTGTACTCCCTTTGCCTTAAAAATATTAAGTGCTTCACTGAGTACATTGCCTGTTGGAATGTGTGGATTGGAATTAAGCACAGGTAGAGTTATACCTCACTGTATAGTTCGGTTCAATATGTGGCTCCCTGAGAGCTTGGTGTTTGCCACTAGAAGTTGTCGCCACGTAGCATGATGGCATAGGGTTGTACTCCTCTTACTTAAGAGTGGAAGGTGTTTTGTTACCGAGTACATGACCTGGTGGTATGATAGCTCAGCTTGAGTTAAGCTAGGTAAACCTAATTTGAGAATGATAGTTACTCTACTGGGCTCCCTTTGAGCTTAGAACACTGCCATGAGCTGATGCCACATGTCTAGAAGTTTCAGGCCCTCTTTTGGGCCTCCTTTAGGGCATGCTGGCGTACGCTGTACTCCTCTTGCTATAAAGAGTAAAAAGTGCTTTTACTGAGTACACTGCTCATCGGATTGTGTTAGGTAGACTGTTATGTGGGAACTCTCAGTCTAATTCTACTTCATTTGCATTCAGGTAGCAAAGCTGTTCAGGTGTGTGGCCTTCACAGGCCCCCCTTTAGCTTCCCTCCCAGTTCTGGGCATTTCTTAAGCAGACTGGACGCATGCTGGTTTTAGAAACAAGACAGCTGCATGTATTTCTACACATTTAGAATTTGTATCATGTGGCAGGCCCTTCTGGGGCCTCCATGATTCTGTGCCAACAGTATAGTTTATCTGTTAGGTTGAGCTCTGTACTCCCCTCAGTTGAGGGTTTTTTCTGCATAGTACTTAGCTCCCTAAGCTGGTCAGTGGTTGAAGGCCTCCATCTTAGGATCAGCCCCCAGGCTGTTATACACTCTCCTTGCCAGATTCCTTTTGGAGTACACAGCCTTCTCAGTGCAAATAACCATGCATTGAGTAGATCCTAGTGTAACACTCCAAATGTAGAGTACACCAAACGGAGGGAACTGCTCGTTCCACAAGAAAAATATGAAAAAAATGACAGACAAAAATTTGTTTCAACCACGTTGTCACGTGATGACTGACAATTGCTGAGTCTTGCTCTCCAGAATGCCCGTCTCTACACTCTGGTTTGAGTTAGTTACTGCCTCTTTTGCAGTCACTCTTACTGGATATCTTCTCTGGAGAAATACATTTGGAGGCTCTGTGATCAGACAGGTTGTTGGCCAAAACTAGGTTTTGGTAAATTGACCAGGTCAGGCCTCCCTGGTGGTAATCAGGGTCGTGTACGCTCCCTTGAAAAGTGACTGGCTAGGGTTCACTCAGGCCACCTGGCCACATTCCCTTAAAGGTACCCTCTTTTCTTTGGAGAGAAGTTTGGTTCCAGAAGCCTTTGAGCGGCCTTGGTAGGCCTTCTGCGGAAGGCCTCTTTGAGGCTTTAGCTTGGGCTGTTAGCCATAGGGAATGCTGTCACTGACAGCCTATGTATGACCCATAGGGGGAATGGTTCTGGCACTTCAGTTGAAGCGCTAGTTGTGACGTTTGCCTAGCCATTTTTGGCATGCACTCCCCTCAAGCATGGCGGCGTGGGTATATTGTTCCCCAAAGCATTTTCAAACGCAGAGTTGAATTCCCTTTCAAAAGGGAACGTCTCAGGTTACATATGTAACCATGGTTTCCTGAAAACGGAACGAGACTCTGCATTTCCTAGCCATGCATCGGGGCTGCCTGCTGAACAGTCCCTTCAGACGATAAGGTATTGACTGGTTCTCAAGGCTCTCCTTATATACTTCTGGGTCGCGCTATGATGACGTCATAGGCTGTCGCCAGCCAATAGGATTGGTGAGATTTAACAATTGCTTTCAGACACCGGTTCACATGATGATGTTCCCCAAAGTGTTTTCGAATGCAGAGTCTCGTTCCCTGTTCTCAGGGAACCGTGGTTACATAGTTACATAATCTGAGATGCTTCTACTGGCAGCTGCTTAAATTTCTCACTCTTTGTTATATTACAGCCATTTGCTAAAATCATTTAGGTTCATTTTTTTTCCTCATTAATATACACACAGCACCCCATATTGACAGAACAACACAGAATTGTTGACATTTTTGCAGATTTATTAAAAAAGAAAAACTGAAATATCACATGGTCCTAAGTATTCAGACCCTTTGCTCAGTATTTAGTAGAAGCACCCTTTTGATCTAATAAAGCCATGAGTCTTTTTGGGAAAGATGCAACAAGTTTTTCACACCTGGATTTGAGGATCCTCTGCAATTCCTCCTTGCAGATCCTCTCCAGTTCTGTCAGGTTGGATGGTAAACGTTGGTGGACAGCCATTTTTAGGTCTCTCCGGATATGCTCAATTGGGTTTAAGTCAGGGCTCTGGCTGGGTCATTCAAGAACAGTCACAGAGTTGTTGTGAAGCCACTCCTTCGTTATTTTAGCTGTGTGCTTAGGGTCATTGTCTTGTTGGAAGGTAAACCTTCGGCCCAGTCTGAGGTCCTGAGCACTCTGGAGAAGGTTTTCGTCCATGATATCCCTGTATTTGGCCGCATTAATCTTTCCCTCGATTGCAACCAGTCGTCCTGTCCCTGCAGCTGAAAAACACCCCCACAGCATGATGTTGCCACCACCATGCTTCACTGTTGGGACTGTATTGGACAGGTGATGAGCAGTGCCTGGTTTTCTCCACACATACCGCTTAGAAGTTAAGGCCAAAAAGTTCTATCTTGGTCTTATCAGACCAGAGAATCTTATTTCTCACCATCTTGGAGTCCAGCTCTAGGAAGGGTTCTGGTTGTCCCAAATGTCTTCCTTTTAAGGATTATGGAGGCCACTGTGCTCTTAGGAACCTTGAGTGCAGCAGACATTTTTTTGTAACCTTGGTCAGATCTGTGCCTTGCCACAATTCTGTCTCTGAGCTCTTCAGGCAGTTCCTTTGACCTCATGATTCTCATTTGCTCTGACATGCACTGTGAGCTGTAAGGTCTTATATAGACAGGTGTGTGGCTTTCCTAATCAAGTCCAATCAGTATAATAAAACACAGCTGGACTCATATGAAGGTGTAGAACCATCTCAAGGATGATCAGAAGAAATGGACAGCACCTGAGTTAAATATATGAGTGTCACAGCAAAGGGTCTGAATACTTAGGACCATGTGATATTTCAGTTTTTCTTTTTTAATAAATCTGCAAAAATGTCAACAATTCTGTTTTTCTGTCAATATGGGGTGCTGTGTGTACATTAATGTGGAAAAAAAAGAACTTAAATGATTTTAGCAAATGGCTGCAATATAACAAAGAGTGAAAAATTTAAGGGGGTCTGAATACTTTCCGTACCCACTGTAACTCGCTGCTGAACTACCATAGTATGATGCATCATTGAACAAATCAACTAGCTAGTCACGACTGTTTCCCGAAACCATATTGTCGCAAACCTGTCGTTCAACCATGTTGGTGAATGACGTCATGCAGATGGTTGAGTAATAACTTCTTTAAATGAATCCGTTTCAGATCTAATTAATGCTAGAATTTCTGCTATAAATTACAGACATGGCATTAGAGGACTAATTCTCATTTTCCTCAGTTATTTTGCTTTATTTCCAGATTAAATCAAATGCTTGTTCTTATGTACTAGAGCACGTACGCATATGCGCACTCTCCCAAAACGGTGCTTTAAATCTCTTGACAAACTAAAATGTATAAATGACACTTGTCTAATATAAATATAAAAAAATATAAAAATAAAAGATATACATTGTACTTGATGTCAGCTTGCTTGTTTTGCTCAAGATAACGATTTATCAAGTTCACATGTCATAAAAACAGGAAACTATGCTTCTAACCACAGCTCGAGAGCTGTCATTCCAACCACACAAGTTTGCGAATGTTCGCTTGAACGATGGTTTCGGGAAACCAAATCATTGAACTATGTAAGTAACAACGGAACTTGCGATGTTAGTTGGATAACTATGCTTTTGGGAAACGCGCCCCAGGTGAGTTGAAGCTGGTTGGAGTTAAACTCTGCAGGGCTGTTGGCCTCCAGGAACTGAGTTTGAGACTACTGCTCTAGAGGGACATGGTGATGGAAAAACAATATGATGGGAGAAAAATTGATAAGATGGGAGGAAAAATTGTATTTTTATATACAGGTGCTGGTCATATAATTAGAATATCGTGAAAAAGTTCATTTTTTTATGTAAATTATTTTTAAAAATGAAACTTTCATTTATACTAGATTCCCTACATGTAAAGTAAAACATTTCAAAAGTTTTTTTTTGTTTGTTTTTTTTTTAATTTGTTGATTAGAGCGTACAGCTCATGAAAGTCCAAAATCCAGTATCACAAAATATTAGAATATTTACATTTGAGTTTCATTAAATGACCATCCCTACAGTATAAATTCCGGGTATTTCTTGTTCTTTGAAACCACACTAATGGGGAAGACTGCTGACTTGGCAATGGTCCAGGAGACAATCATTGACACCCTCCACAAAGAGAGTAAGTCACAGATGGTCATTACTGAATGTGGTGGCTGTTTACAGAGTGATGTATCAAAGCATATTAAATGCAAAGTTGACTAGAAGGAAGAAATTGGGTAGGCAAAGGTGCACAAGCAACAGGGATGACCACAAGCTTGAGAATACTGTCAAGTAAAGCCGATTCAGACACTTGGGAGAGCTTCACAATGAGTCAAATGAAGCCGGAGTCAGCGCATCAAGAGTCACCACACTCAGACATCTTCAGGAAAAGGACTACCAAGCCACTTCTGAAACAGAAACAACGTCAGAAGCATCTTACCTGGGCTAAGCAGAAAAAGAACTGGACAGTGAACAGTGGTCAAAAGTCCTCTTTTCAGATAAAAGTAAATTTTGCATTTCATGTTGAAATCATGGTCCCAGAGTCTGAAGGAAGACTGGAGAGGCACAGAATCCAAGATGCTTGAAGTGTAGTGGGAAGTTTCTGAAGTTAGTAATGATTTGGGGGGCTGTGACGTCTGCTGGTGTTGGTCCATTGTGTTTTATTAAGTGCAAAGTCAATGCAGCCATCTTCCAGGAGATTTTGGAGCACTTTATGCTTCCATCTGCTGACAAGCTTTATGGAGATGCTGATTTCCTTTTCCAGCAGGACTTTAGCACCTGCCCACAGTGCAAAAACCACTTCCAAGTGGTTTGCTGACCATGATATTACTGTGTTTTATTGGCCAGCCAACATGCCTGACCCCTGAATCTATGGGATATTTTCAAGAGAAAGATGATAAACTTCCATGCCACACTTTACTGATGCTGTAATTTGTGCTAGGAGCAAGTCATTTGCTGTAATATGTGCTGCCGACCAAGTATTGAGTGTACAAATGAACATACTTTAAAGAACTTGAACTTTTCTGTTTTGAAAATCCATTTTTTGATTGATCTTAGGAAATATTCTAATATTTTGAGATACTGGATTTTGGAATCTAGAATACATGAAAGTTTAATTTTTAAAAATAATTTACAATTAAAAAAATGAACTTTTTCACGATATTCTAATTATATGACCAGCACCTGTACACTGTGTGCAGATTAGGCAAGTTGATTTTCTGATCATATTTTTTTTCCAAGCACATTTTACCAATTTAAATCCACATCAATCTTAATAACTGCTATTAATATTGTTTTTAATCATTTATAAGTGATATATAATTGCTATAAGTGATATATAATTGCTCACAACAACAAGTCGAATAATTTTTAATTATTTTGCAGTTAACATGTGTCTTTTCTTTTCCACCTGTTTTTGTATGACCCCGCTGACCCAATGAGCATTTTGCTGTCCCTTGGTCATGCTTTAACTTTGCAATTTCTAGTATTGCATTAGTATTGTGTCCTTCTCATGAGTATTTAATAATTCTCTTTTTTGGCTCATTTTGCCTGTAAAAGAAAACCTGCCTCATAATTCTGCACACCTGAATATAAGGCATTTTTCATTTCCAGCCTTCATGAACAATTATATATCACTGTCACGGTTCACAGATACATTGTTTCCTTCTTGTCGCGTGCTCTGTGTTTTGACAGCTGTGGGTGTGTTTGTGCTTGTGTGTGTGCGAGTGTGTTTGTGGGCGTGTCCAGGCCACGCGGCTCATCAGCGGATCCAGCTGCCGCTCATCATCCCATCACCTGCTGCTCATTCACTCCCCTATATATACTCACCTCATTCTCATCTCCATTGTCAGATCGTTGTTTGGTGTCCTGTGTCGTGAGTGTTTCGTCTGTTCCTGACCGGAGTTCCTGTTCATCTCGTCTTCAGTCCAGTTGGTTGTCTACGTTGCTCGTTCTATGTCTGGACCCTGGATTTATCTTCACGTCACTTCTCGTCACCTTCACTCACCACCAACGGATCATCTCAGTCCCTGCGTCACTGGAAGCCTGCACCATTCATCGACTGTTTGTGTCCATCTCTGTTTTCTCTCTACAATAAACCTTGTAACTTGCAATTGCTTCCTGTGATTCATCATGACAGAACGATCTGACCAAGCTACGGAAGCAGCAAGCGCCCGGCAAACTACCCTAGAGGAGTTTATCAACAGCAACATGCGTCGTATGGATTCCCAGGAGAGAAATCTTAATGAAACCGGGCGAGCTGTGCAGGCTTTAGTGACGCAGGTGTCCGAGCTCACCCAACAGCTCCAGCTTCTCCGCGGTCCCGCTGCGCCGCCCACACCGGCCGTCCTCCCACCCACACCAGAGAACGCCGCCAGTCCTGAACCTCGTCTTCCGGTGCCAGAAGCCTACTCAGGTGAACCTAATTTCTGTAGAGCATTTTTGACACGTTGTTCTATGCATTTCGCTCTACAGCCCCGGACATTTAATACGGAGCAGAGTAAGGTGGCTTTTGTGCTCACTCTCCTTACGGGGAAGGCTTCTCTTTGGGGGACGGCGGTGTGGGAGAATCAAGACCCATGCTGCGCCTCGTTCCAGTCACTCGCCGCGGAGATGAAGAGAGTGTTCGACCGGTCGGTCGCTGGGAGAGAAGCCGCCAGGCAGTTGGCGGAACTTCGCCAAGGAGAGAAGTCGGTGTCTGATTATTCCATCGAATTTCGTACACTAGCGGCTGAGTGCCACTGGAACGAGGAGGCGCAGTGGGACATGTTCCTGCATGGGCTGGCTGACCGTGTTCAGCGGGAGATCTACACGCTGGACCTTCCGACCACGTTTAATGAACTCATTGACCTGGCGCTCAGGGTGGACGCTCGGCTGACCAGGGTCGAGCGGAGGATTCCAGCCCAGAGGAGCGCGGAGGGGATTCGCTCCAGCAGCGTGGACACGGTCAGCCCCGTTCAAGACCATGAGCCCATGCAGGTGGGTCGAGCTCGGCTTTCCCGGGAGGAGCGGGAGAGGCGGAGGTCCCAGGGACTGTGTTTATACTGTGGTGGAGCCGGTCATTTCGCCTACAACTGCCCGTTAAAAGGGCAAGCCCGGCAGTAAGTTTGAGGCTACTGTCGGGTGGGATCTCCGCCGGAAAGCCCTCAACCACATCCACCCTCCTCCCGGTGAGACTGGGATGGTCCAATCATCTTCACGACTGCAGTGCACTACTGGATTCCGGTGCTGAAGGTAACTTTTTGGACAAATCTCTTGCCATAAGACTTCACATTCCCTTCAGACCTCTCACCAACAGTATCGCCGTGCACGCACTCAATGGACAGAGTCTCCCCACTATTTTTCACAGCACCGAGAACGTCACCCTGATCACCGCCGGAAATCACACAGAACAGACTACCTTTTTCATTTTTGATTCTCCACAGACCCCCGTTGTCCTTGGTCATCCGTGGCTGATCCGACACAACCCCCGGGTAGACTGGATCCAGAACTCCATCGTGGCCTGGAGCGAGCAGTGTCATAAGTCTTGTCTTGTCTCTGCCTGTTCGTCCGTTTCTGTTTCTGTTTTACAGGAGGAAGCAGTGGATCTGTCTAACGTGCCCGTTGAGTACCTCGACCTGAAGGAGGTGTTCAGTAAGTCTAGGGCTGCTTCTCTTCCTCCGCACCGTCCCTACGACTGTGCTATAGACTTATTGCCAGGAAAGTCTCCGCCTAAAGGCAAGTTATATTCCCTTTCGGTTCCTGAAAGGGAGGCCATGGAGAAATATATTTCTGATTCACTGGCAGCCGGGTTCATCCGCCCTTCCTCTTCTCCAGCGGGGGCGGGGTTCTTTTTTGTGGGGAAGAAGGACGGGTCCCTGCGACCTTGTATTGACTACCGGGGGCTGAACAACATTACGGTAAAGAATACCTATCCTTTGCCGTTAATGTCTTCAGCTTTCGAGAGGTTGCAGGGAGCGTCCATTTTCACAAAATTGGATTTAAGAAATGCTTATCATTTGGTTCGCATCAGGAAGGGGGATGAATGGAAGACCGCTTTTAACACCCCCAGGGGGCACTTTGAATACTTGGTTATGCCGTTCGGGCTTTCCAACTCCCCAGCGGTCTTCCAGGCACTCGTCAATGACGTGCTGAGAGATATGGTTGATCAGTTCATATATGTCTACCTGGACGACATATTGATTTTTTCCTCATCTCTCCAGGAGCATGTTCAGCACGTTCGACGAGTGCTTCAGAGGTTGTTAGTGAATGGGCTTTTTGTCAAGGCGGAGAAATGCGTTTTTCATGCACAGTCTGTTCCTTTCCTAGGGTACATCGTGTCGACTGAGGGAGTGCGCATGGATCCTGAGAAGGTTAAGGCTGTGGTGGATTGGCCAAGTCCAGATTCCCGTAAGGCCCTACAGAGGTTTCTGGGGTTCGCCAATTTTTACCGGCGGTTCATTCGCAACTTCAGCCAACTAGCCTCGCCTCTGATTGCCTTGACCTCTCCCAAAACTACGTTCAGGTGGTCAGACGCAGCCAAGGCTGCGTTTGCCAAACTGAAGGCCTGCTTCGTTTCAGCCCCCATTCTTGTTGCCCCTGATCCATCACGGCAGTTTGTGGTAGAGGTCGACGCATCAGAGGTGGGGGTAGGAGCAGTGTTATCCCAGCGTTCTTCCGCAGACGATAAGATGCACCCGTGCGCGTTTTTTTCTCATCGATTGTCTCCCGCCGAACGCAACTACGACATTGGTAATAGGGAGTTGCTGGCAGTCAAGTTGGCTTTGGAGGAATGGCGCCATTGGTTGGAGGGTTCTGGGGTGCCTTTCATTGTATGGACCGACCACAAGAATTTAGAATATATCAGAACTGCCAAAAGGTTGAACTCCAGGCAGGCTCGGTGGGCACTTTTTTTTCGGACGTTTTGATTTTACTCTCTCGTACCGCCCGGGTTCTAAGAACATCAAACCCGACTCTTTGTCTCGTATTTTTGATCGTTCCGAACGCCCGTCTACTCCCGAGTGCATTTTACCTGAGACGTTAGTGGTCTCCACTCTCACATGGGAGGTCGAATCGAGAGTCAAGTTGGCTCTAGAAGGGGTAACGCCTCCGCCCGAGTGTCCACCGAACCGCTTATTCGTGCCGGAGCAACTACGGTCCGTGGTCATTCAATGGGGTCATTGCTCCAACGTAGCGTGTCATCCAGGAGTCAGTCGAACTAAATTTTTAGTCAAGCAACGATTCTGGTGGCCTCTCATGGCTCGGGACGTCCGCGATTTTGTATTGGCTTGCTCAGCTTGTGCCGTTGGCAAGACTTCCAATCGTTCCCCGGATGGGTTGCTTCAACCGCTGTCAGTCCCTTCGAGACCCTGGTCACATATTTCGCTAGATTTTATCACCGCCCTCCCACCCTCCCAAGGGTACACGGTTGTTTTGACCGTAGTGGACCGATTCTCGAAGGCGGCTCATTTCATTCCCTTGCCCAAATTACCATCAGCCAAGGAGACAGCGGTTACAGTCATTGACCACGTCTTTCGGCTTCATGGCCTCCCGATAGACGTGGTTTCTGACAGAGGTCCCCAGTTTGTGTCCAGATTTTGGCAGGAGTTTTGTAGATTGCTGGGGGCGACGGTTAGTTTGTCCTCAGGGTTTCACCCCCAGAGCAATGGCCAGACTGAGAGAGCCAATCAAGATTTGGAGCGAACGTTGCGATGTCTGGTCTCTAAGAATCCTTCCTCCTGGAGTCAGCAACTTTCGATGGTGGAGTACGCGCACAATACTTTACCAGTGTCGTCCACGGGCCTATCTCCGTTTGAGTGTAGCGTAGGTTACCAGCCACCTATTTTTCCTAGTCTGGAATCCGAAGTCGCGGTCCCCTCTGCTCACGCCTTTGTCCAGAGGTGTCACCGCACTTGGACGAGAGCCCGAGAGACTCTTCTCCAAGTGAGGGAGCGCACCAAGGCCAAGGCCGATCGCCACCGGTCAAGGCCTCCCGTATACGTCGTTGGTCAAAAAGTGTGGCTTTCAACTAAGAACATTCCTCTCCGATCCGTCTCTAATAAGCTTGCTCCCAAATTTATTGGTCCGTTTACTGTCACCAAGATCATTAGTCCGGTGGCAGTCCGCCTCAAACTTCCTCCAGCGTACAGGAGAGTTCATCCCGCCTTCCATGTATCCAAGATCAAACCCGTTTTTCATTCCAATATTAATCCGCCTGCTCCGGTTCCCCCACCGCCGCGACTCGTAGATGGGGAACCTTCCTATTCGGTCAACCGTATTCTGGACTCGAGGCGGAGGGGACGTGGATTTCAGTACTTGGTGGACTGGGAAGGTTACGGACCGGAGGAGAGAAGTTGGGTTCCTGCCAGAGACATCCTGGATCACACCCTTATCGATGATTACAATCGACAGGTAAGGGAGTCGGGGAACGCCAGGAGGCGTCCCTAGGAGGAGGGGTACTGTCACGGTTCACAGATACATTGTTTCCTTCTTGTCGCGTGCTCTGTGTTTTGACAGCTGTGGGTGTGTTTGTGCTTGTGTGTGTGCGAGTGTGTTTGTGGGCGTGTCCAGGCCACGCGGCTCATCAGCGGATCCAGCTGCCGCTCATCATCCCATCACCTGCTGCTCATTCACTCCCCTATATATACTCACCTCATTCTCATCTCCATTGTCAGATCGTTGTTTGGTGTCCTGTGTCGTGAGTGTTTCGTCTGTTCCTGACCGGAGTTCCTGTTCATCTCGTCTTCAGTCCAGTTGGTTGTCTACGTTGCTCGTTCTATGTCTGGACCCTGGATTTATCTTCACGTCACTTCTCGTCACCTTCACTCACCACCAACGGATCATCTCAGTCCCTGCGTCACTGGAAGCCTGCACCATTCATCGACTGTTTGTGTCCATCTCTGTTTTCTCTCTACAATAAACCTTGTAACTTGCAATTGCTTCCTGTGATTCATCATGACAGAACGATCTGACCAAGCTACGGAAGCAGCAAGCGCCCGGCAAACTACCCTAGAGGAGTTTATCAACAGCAACATGCGTCGTATGGATTCCCAGGAGAGAAATCTTAATGAAACCGGGCGAGCTGTGCAGGCTTTAGTGACGCAGGTGTCCGAGCTCACCCAACAGCTCCAGCTTCTCCGCGGTCCCGCTGCGCCGCCCACACCGGCCGTCCTCCCACCCACACCAGAGAACGCCGCCAGTCCTGAACCTCGTCTTCCGGTGCCAGAAGCCTACTCAGGTGAACCTAATTTCTGTAGAGCATTTTTGACACGTTGTTCTATGCATTTCGCTCTACAGCCCCGGACATTTAATACGGAGCAGAGTAAGGTGGCTTTTGTGCTCACTCTCCTTACGGGGAAGGCTTCTCTTTGGGGGACGGCGGTGTGGGAGAATCAAGACCCATGCTGCGCCTCGTTCCAGTCACTCGCCGCGGAGATGAAGAGAGTGTTCGACCGGTCGGTCGCTGGGAGAGAAGCCGCCAGGCAGTTGGCGGAACTTCGCCAAGGAGAGAAGTCGGTGTCTGATTATTCCATCGAATTTCGTACACTAGCGGCTGAGTGCCACTGGAACGAGGAGGCGCAGTGGGACATGTTCCTGCATGGGCTGGCTGACCGTGTTCAGCGGGAGATCTACACGCTGGACCTTCCGACCACGTTTAATGAACTCATTGACCTGGCGCTCAGGGTGGACGCTCGGCTGACCAGGGTCGAGCGGAGGATTCCAGCCCAGAGGAGCGCGGAGGGGATTCGCTCCAGCAGCGTGGACACGGTCAGCCCCGTTCAAGACCATGAGCCCATGCAGGTGGGTCGAGCTCGGCTTTCCCGGGAGGAGCGGGAGAGGCGGAGGTCCCAGGGACTGTGTTTATACTGTGGTGGAGCCGGTCATTTCGCCTACAACTGCCCGTTAAAAGGGCAAGCCCGGCAGTAAGTTTGAGGCTACTGTCGGGTGGGATCTCCGCCGGAAAGCCCTCAACCACATCCACCCTCCTCCCGGTGAGACTGGGATGGTCCAATCATCTTCACGACTGCAGTGCACTACTGGATTCCGGTGCTGAAGGTAACTTTTTGGACAAATCTCTTGCCATAAGACTTCACATTCCCTTCAGACCTCTCACCAACAGTATCGCCGTGCACGCACTCAATGGACAGAGTCTCCCCACTATTTTTCACAGCACCGAGAACGTCACCCTGATCACCGCCGGAAATCACACAGAACAGACTACCTTTTTCATTTTTGATTCTCCACAGACCCCCGTTGTCCTTGGTCATCCGTGGCTGATCCGACACAACCCCCGGGTAGACTGGATCCAGAACTCCATCGTGGCCTGGAGCGAGCAGTGTCATAAGTCTTGTCTTGTCTCTGCCTGTTCGTCCGTTTCTGTTTCTGTTTTACAGGAGGAAGCAGTGGATCTGTCTAACGTGCCCGTTGAGTACCTCGACCTGAAGGAGGTGTTCAGTAAGTCTAGGGCTGCTTCTCTTCCTCCGCACCGTCCCTACGACTGTGCTATAGACTTATTGCCAGGAAAGTCTCCGCCTAAAGGCAAGTTATATTCCCTTTCGGTTCCTGAAAGGGAGGCCATGGAGAAATATATTTCTGATTCACTGGCAGCCGGGTTCATCCGCCCTTCCTCTTCTCCAGCGGGGGCGGGGTTCTTTTTTGTGGGGAAGAAGGACGGGTCCCTGCGACCTTGTATTGACTACCGGGGGCTGAACAACATTACGGTAAAGAATACCTATCCTTTGCCGTTAATGTCTTCAGCTTTCGAGAGGTTGCAGGGAGCGTCCATTTTCACAAAATTGGATTTAAGAAATGCTTATCATTTGGTTCGCATCAGGAAGGGGGATGAATGGAAGACCGCTTTTAACACCCCCAGGGGGCACTTTGAATACTTGGTTATGCCGTTCGGGCTTTCCAACTCCCCAGCGGTCTTCCAGGCACTCGTCAATGACGTGCTGAGAGATATGGTTGATCAGTTCATATATGTCTACCTGGACGACATATTGATTTTTTCCTCATCTCTCCAGGAGCATGTTCAGCACGTTCGACGAGTGCTTCAGAGGTTGTTAGTGAATGGGCTTTTTGTCAAGGCGGAGAAATGCGTTTTTCATGCACAGTCTGTTCCTTTCCTAGGGTACATCGTGTCGACTGAGGGAGTGCGCATGGATCCTGAGAAGGTTAAGGCTGTGGTGGATTGGCCAAGTCCAGATTCCCGTAAGGCCCTACAGAGGTTTCTGGGGTTCGCCAATTTTTACCGGCGGTTCATTCGCAACTTCAGCCAACTAGCCTCGCCTCTGATTGCCTTGACCTCTCCCAAAACTACGTTCAGGTGGTCAGACGCAGCCAAGGCTGCGTTTGCCAAACTGAAGGCCTGCTTCGTTTCAGCCCCCATTCTTGTTGCCCCTGATCCATCACGGCAGTTTGTGGTAGAGGTCGACGCATCAGAGGTGGGGGTAGGAGCAGTGTTATCCCAGCGTTCTTCCGCAGACGATAAGATGCACCCGTGCGCGTTTTTTTCTCATCGATTGTCTCCCGCCGAACGCAACTACGACATTGGTAATAGGGAGTTGCTGGCAGTCAAGTTGGCTTTGGAGGAATGGCGCCATTGGTTGGAGGGTTCTGGGGTGCCTTTCATTGTATGGACCGACCACAAGAATTTAGAATATATCAGAACTGCCAAAAGGTTGAACTCCAGGCAGGCTCGGTGGGCACTTTTTTTTCGGACGTTTTGATTTTACTCTCTCGTACCGCCCGGGTTCTAAGAACATCAAACCCGACTCTTTGTCTCGTATTTTTGATCGTTCCGAACGCCCGTCTACTCCCGAGTGCATTTTACCTGAGACGTTAGTGGTCTCCACTCTCACATGGGAGGTCGAATCGAGAGTCAAGTTGGCTCTAGAAGGGGTAACGCCTCCGCCCGAGTGTCCACCGAACCGCTTATTCGTGCCGGAGCAACTACGGTCCGTGGTCATTCAATGGGGTCATTGCTCCAACGTAGCGTGTCATCCAGGAGTCAGTCGAACTAAATTTTTAGTCAAGCAACGATTCTGGTGGCCTCTCATGGCTCGGGACGTCCGCGATTTTGTATTGGCTTGCTCAGCTTGTGCCGTTGGCAAGACTTCCAATCGTTCCCCGGATGGGTTGCTTCAACCGCTGTCAGTCCCTTCGAGACCCTGGTCACATATTTCGCTAGATTTTATCACCACCCTCCCACCCTCCCAAGGGTACACGGTTGTTTTGACCGTAGTGGACCGATTCTCGAAGGCGGCTCATTTCATTCCCTTGCCCAAATTACCATCAGCCAAGGAGACAGCGGTTACAGTCATTGACCACGTCTTTCGGCTTCATGGCCTCCCGATAGACGTGGTTTCTGACAGAGGTCCCCAGTTTGTGTCCAGATTTTGGCAGGAGTTTTGTAGATTGCTGGGGGCGACGGTTAGTTTGTCCTCAGGGTTTCACCCCCAGAGCAATGGCCAGACTGAGAGAGCCAATCAAGATTTGGAGCGAACGTTGCGATGTCTGGTCTCTAAGAATCCTTCCTCCTGGAGTCAGCAACTTTCGATGGTGGAGTACGCGCACAATACTTTACCAGTGTCGTCCACGGGCCTATCTCCGTTTGAGTGTAGCGTAGGTTACCAGCCACCTATTTTTCCTAGTCTGGAATCCGAAGTCGCGGTCCCCTCTGCTCACGCCTTTGTCCAGAGGTGTCACCGCACTTGGACGAGAGCCCGAGAGACTCTTCTCCAAGTGAGGGAGCGCACCAAGGCCAAGGCCGATCGCCACCGGTCAAGGCCTCCCGTATACGTCGTTGGTCAAAAAGTGTGGCTTTCAACTAAGAACATTCCTCTCCGATCCGTCTCTAATAAGCTTGCTCCCAAATTTATTGGTCCGTTTACTGTCACCAAGATCATTAGTCCGGTGGCAGTCCGCCTCAAACTTCCTCCAGCGTACAGGAGAGTTCATCCCGCCTTCCATGTATCCAAGATCAAACCCGTTTTTCATTCCAATATTAATCCGCCTGCTCCGGTTCCCCCACCGCCG
Source organism: Megalobrama amblycephala (assembly GCF_018812025.1). NCBI lineage: Eukaryota > Metazoa > Chordata > Actinopteri > Cypriniformes > Xenocyprididae > Megalobrama > Megalobrama amblycephala. The sequence goes on along the minus strand of NC_063062.1, from coordinate 28,197,727 downwards.
CGACTCGTAGATGGGGAACCTTCCTATTCGGTCAACCGTATTCTGGACTCGAGGCGGAGGGGACGTGGATTTCAGTACTTGGTGGACTGGGAAGGTTACGGACCGGAGGAGAGAAGTTGGGTTCCTGCCAGAGACATCCTGGATCACACCCTTATCGATGATTACAATCGACAGGTAAGGGAGTCGGGGAACGCCAGGAGGCGTCCCTAGGAGGAGGGGTACTGTCACGGTTCACAGATACATTGTTTCCTTCTTGTCGCGTGCTCTGTGTTTTGACAGCTGTGGGTGTGTTTGTGCTTGTGTGTGTGCGAGTGTGTTTGTGGGCGTGTCCAGGCCACGCGGCTCATCAGCGGATCCAGCTGCCGCTCATCATCCCATCACCTGCTGCTCATTCACTCCCCTATATATACTCACCTCATTCTCATCTCCATTGTCAGATCGTTGTTTGGTGTCCTGTGTCGTGAGTGTTTCGTCTGTTCCTGACCGGAGTTCCTGTTCATCTCGTCTTCAGTCCAGTTGGTTGTCTACGTTGCTCGTTCTATGTCTGGACCCTGGATTTATCTTCACGTCACTTCTCGTCACCTTCACTCACCACCAACGGATCATCTCAGTCCCTGCGTCACTGGAAGCCTGCACCATTCATCGACTGTTTGTGTCCATCTCTGTTTTCTCTCTACAATAAACCTTGTAACTTGCAATTGCTTCCTGTGATTCATCATGACAATCACTTATAAATGATTAAAAAAATATTAATAGTAGTTATTAAGAGTGATGTGGATTGGAATTGGTAAAATGTGCTTGGAAAAAAAAAATGATCAGAAAATCAACTTGCCTAATAATTCTGCACACAGTGTATAAATATATTTTGCATTCACTTGCAAAACTTCTATTCCAAAAGTATTGCGTTCCTCTGAAAAACTTTGCGTTCACTCACAAAACATTTGCAATGATTCTGCCTGCCTGTCTCCTCCCTCTGAGAGTGTACTGGTCCTGGATGAAAAAAGTTTCCCTTAAATACCATTACATCGACAGCATTAATAACATAATAATATTTTTGTAGAATTTATGTAATACAATTATTTTATTATTTACAGTCAAGATGACACTATTTTCTAAGAACATGTCTTCTGTCTCTCTCTGGATAACAGTCGTAATGCTTTTTGGTTCTCTCTGTGATGGTGGCAAAATTTTTGGTGGTGCCTGTGGAGGGAAGTCACTGGGTGAATATGGACATCCTCATCAAGGCTTTACATGGTCAGGGGCACAGCAGTGATGTAATACGCACCTATAATAGCTGGTTCGTAAAGGAGAATTCAACTTATTACAACTCTATTACCATACCTAACACCAAAGGAATTGATAAAGAATTTGTAGAAGATATGCTCTTCAAAATGATCAACTATGAAAGAGGAAAGAGTCAGATAAGCGCCATACAGCTGTATTTGCATGTATTCAAAGCTATTCATAAAACTCATGAAATGATATGTCAACTTATATATATATTTATATTTTAAATATATTTGAAAGTGAGGACATTCTGAAGACACTGAAGGAAAAACAGTACGATCTGATGCTTACTGATCTGGCATGGGGTGCAGGCATTCTCCTGGCCCATGAACTAAAGTTACCCATGGTGTATAATGTGAGATGGACCACTACTGGAGAGGGACACTTTGACATCGCTCCCTCACCAATGTCTTACATCCCTGTCACAGGATCTGGAAACACAGACAAAATTAACTTTTTCCAACAAGTAAAAAATGCTTTCTCCTGTTTGCTAATGGACATTCAGAACAGCCGTTTTAATTTGCCACTTTACCAGTCACTTTGTGATAAATATTTCCATTCACATGTGCATTTTCATGAACTTCTCCAGAGGGCATATATATTTTTTATGAGGGTTGATTTTGTTTTTGAATTTCCACGTCGAACAATCACAAATATCATTTACTTCCAGTGTAAACCAGCAAAGGCCCTTCCACAAGATCTGGAGGACTTCATGCAAAGTTCTGGAGAGTATGGAGTCATAAGCATGTCTTTACGGACATTTATCATTGATCTACCGGATGATTTTACAGCAGAAATAGCTGCTGCTTTTGCGCAGCTCCCTCAAAAGGTGATTTGGAGATACACTGAAAAGAAACCATCTACTTTGGGGAACAACACAGCAATGGTTGACTGGATGCCACAGAACGATCTTCTAGGGCATCCGAAGACTAAAGCGTTTATTGCACATGGCGGAACCAATGGGTTTCAAGAAGCTTTGTACCATGGTATCCTAGTGGTTGGAATTCCATTCTTTTTTGACCAGTATGACAATCTTCTTCGATTACAAGACAAGGGAGGAGCCAAGATACTCTCCATCGCAACTTTAAATAAGAACACACTGCATGCAGCCATACAGAAAGTAATCATTGAACCATCTTACAGACTGAGTATGCAGAGACTTTCTCATCTGCACAGAGACAAACCAGTTAAACCTTTGAACAGCACCCTTTTCTGGATTGAGTTTGTAATGAGACACAAAGGTCCTGCTCACCTCCATACAGAGTCCTACAAACTGCCTTGGTACTCCTATTACTCAGTAGATGTTGCAGTTACATTGTTTGCAGTTATTTTGATTTTCACTCTATCTATATTTTTAACAGTTAGATATCTGTGCGTCAAGTGCTGCTACAGAAAAAGGAAAACTGAGTGACACATTTGCATTTGAAGTAGAGCACTTACAACTGATATAAAATTATTTGACTGTTTTAAATATGTTTAATGAGCGATTAAAGGGAAATATTAAAAAACAAAGTATAAAAAATATATTTAAATGCTTGTTTTTCATTGAAACAGCATTCAAAATGCATTCATCACATTATCTAAAGGCAATGTGATGAATTCAATAAACTGAGTTACTCTACTACATCTTTTACTGTCTATGCATGCCTTAAAAAAATGTAAAAAACTCCCATTCCCTCATGTTTAGCATTCAGATATTGATAGCAGGCAGTTAAATGGGCACTGGACCTGTCACAAATCCAGTCAGTTCCGGACTACACCTCCTAGCATCCTCCTTGCCTATCACCTGCACTCACTCCACCAATCACCAATTGCCACATACAGCTGAAGCTCATTATCTGGACTATAGAGTGTATGCACGTGACGTCACTGTCGACTGTTATGACTGCGGTCACGCCCACTGAGTGGCACAAAGACTGACCGGCAGCATTGGTTTTTAGCGTGAATGCCGCGAAAAACACACAAAACACATCCAAAACGGGAAAGAGCTTTGTGTTAGACTGCACAAATAGCTTTGACACAAAACCTGAGGTATATATTTAAAGACTGCCGAAAGCTACAGAAAAAAAGAAGCAAATGGATCACTGCAATTCACAGAAACAGCTGGACTCCAGCAGAGAAACATGGATCTGCAGTTATCATTTTGTGTCAAATTGTTGGATTTTGAGGTAAAATCATACCGTATTGTTATATATTATGTTGACAAATTATCAATTAAATATTTTCCATCTTATATTCTGCATAATTGTGTGTTTTAAAATAAACAACACTGACAAAAACTATATATATAAAACTATATATGTTTTAGGGCTGGACAATATGACGATATAACATTGATATAAGGCTGTGTGTCCACCAGAGCGTTTTTAGCCAGCTGAAAACGCTAGGTGCTCTGCTTAAAACGCCCGTCTGTGAGCGCTTGAGAGCGCTTCTGCAGCGCAGCGTTTTTTTCCGTTGAGACGCTTTGTTGCTATGATACGGAATATCCGTGGCACTGTTACTTATAACTGATTTTGCAGGTAATTTGTTTCAGACTTAAAATGTTGACACAATGTGAAAGTACTTTGCTATGTATTTTCGGAGACCAGCAATATTAATTTCTCATCCATTTTGTTCCGTTCTCTGCTTGTTGATGTTCTTGTACAGCAAGAATGTTGTGACGGTTGGCCGGTGTAGTATTTGTCCCGCCCCTCGCCCACTCTGATTGGACGGCTGGCTAAAACGTGACAGTGATGAGCGCTGCATTTTACTCAAAGTTGAATATTCTTCAACTCGAGGCGACCAGTAAAAAACGGCAAGCTCTCAGCGCTTGAGCGTGAAAAAGACGCTCAGTGCCTCGTTACGCTCCTGGCGTTTAAAAAACGCGGCGCTCCCATTGAAAACAATTGAAAAAGTATGCTAGCAGCTGGAAAAAACGCTCTGGTGGACACACGGCCTAAGTGATTACGCGGGTTTAAACCTACCGATATTGTAGTTATATAAAATATTCACAGACAGATTTGCTTTATGTATTTCCCCGGCGTCGAAATCAGGCACATATAAATGTCAGGAAACACGACTCCTGGCTGCATGTCAATATCCATGGATTAGGTTTAATTGACAAGTTGTAATAAACACTTTAGAGTTTTAAGTCCAACCTTTAGTGTAATCGTTTGTTTTACTCGCATTTTCGCAGTTTCCTCTATTAAATCCAGTCATGCAGCAGGTTCTTCTGCCACTCAGTCCAGCTGAGGGAGCGTGTTCCGGCGGGAAAGTGACGTCGATGCATACCCTCTATAAAGGACTCTCACTCACACACACACTGCGAGGTCTTGTTTCACCCTGTGTACAATTCTGAGCGTTATTTACCTTGTCTGTCTGCCTGTTTCTGATCCTGTCTGTTCCCCGTGTACAAATCTCTGCCACCTTGGACCTTTTGAACTGTTTATTGTTTCCTGGTTTTGTGAATGTTATCTCCCTGCCCTGATTCATTGCCTGTTCCTCGACTATGATTCTGCCTGCTCTCTGCCATACCTGTTTGCCACTGTTTGATCATTGCCTGTCTTACTACGAACTCTGTTCAATAAAAGCCTGCAGATGGATCTTACCTTGAGTCCCGCCTCATTACAGAAGACCTCACCAACACAAGGATCCAGCGACTTTTCAGGAGAACATTGGCCCGGTATGGACATTGCACATTTACTATTATGTCTCAAGCAGGGCACACGATCGATTGAGGATTGCATCACTGAATACCTGGACATTGCATATTATTCAAATCTGCCTGACTGTGCACTCATTGACTTTTTCTGTGAGGGTGTTAACCAACCACTCAAAGAACAATTAGTTCGTAATGGACCTCGTTTCTCCTTCAGTCATTTCCTGGATTATGCTTTATTGTCTGTTGGCTCTCCATTTACTGTGGGTGTCACGGAGAAATGTGACACCACGGTGAATCATGTAATGGCTGCCGCTAAGGAGAACACTCACAAAATGGCGGCCACAACAACAACACAAAGTCAAGTCACAGCTGATCTTCATGAGCCAAGTCAAGTCACGGTTGATCTTCATGAGCCCAGTCAAGTCACAATTGATCTTCATGAGCCCAGTCAAGTCACAGTTGATCTTCATGAGCCAAGTCAAGCCACCGTTGATATTCGTGAGCCAAGGTTCCTGACCCGCCGTGGCCGCCAGAGACTCCTGACCCCCCGTGGCCGCCCGAGGCTCCTGACCTGCCGTGGTGCCTAGAGTTCCTTACCCGTCTGCACATCCAGTATCACCTGCCAGTAGGTCTCCAGGGCACCCACCCCCCCTCCCCGGTTGTGCCATCCATGGCGAGAGGACGCGCCTTCCGGGAGGGGGACATTCTGTCACGAATCCAGTCAGTTCCGGACTACACCTCCCAGCATCCTCCTTGCCTATCACTTCCACCAATCACCAATTGCCACATACAGCTGAAGCTTGTTACAGGACCAAAGCACTCTTTAATTAATCATTATTTTGTTTCAAGCAAGTGTGCAAAAACATATAGTTGTGGTGTTGAGAAGTAGTAGAAATTTTCTCTGTAGAATTGATATCACTAGCAAATGAAAAATCTAATAAAAATATATCTGTGCCATACAGTTCATGTTACAAATAAACTTCGCACTTTGGACTTGCTGTGGGCTGATCATTGCATTTCAAATGATAATGTTTGATATTGTGTAATGCTAAAGGAGTTGTTAGCTCATATTCAGGAGCAATTTGCCATGATAAAGATATCAGCACTGAACAAAGAAGAGGCATATGACAGTCAAGATAACTGTAAGTAATCTACAGTTTATTGGTTAAAACAACAGGCTTTCTTCTTTTTCCATTATTTTAGGGATCATCTGTAGTTTTCGACAGTTTTAAGAATTCATTCAACATTTTTCAAATACAGTTTAGTAGCCCCAGCATGATGTTTGATACTGGACAGGATTGTTACCAATACCAATTGTCCCATTTATTAGCTGAAGTGCTGAGAAATACTCAATGACAGCTGAGTAGAACCAAAGACTTTAGATACAAAGACAGTGCATTCATAAAAAGTCCCCTTCAAGGAAAGTCTGTTAACCCTCTACCGCACACATTATGATAGACCTATAGAAAAGGGAAAAAAATGGTTTAACTTGAAGTGCCCTAAATATATATATATATATATATTGGAAAAAAATATAATTATAAATATAAAGGTACTTTATGATCTGTTGCCATACGGCAACAACGTACAATAGTGAAAATAACTTAGAATAAGTGTATGTGTATATAGTTAATATGTTTCCTCAGAAATGTTTGTATGGAATAAATCAGTGCTACTATAAGCTTTAACAGTAATTATAAACGAGGACACCTTATACATACTTTCCAACATCTTGTGCTTTTATTTATTCCATTTCTTTTCGACTGAAGAAAGAAAGTCATGAACATCTTTGATGACATGGGGGTAGGGTGACCAGACGTCCCGAAAAATTCGGGACAGTCCCGAAATCTAAACTGCTGTCCCGAATCCCGAATCTGGCCCTAATTGTCCCGAAAATTATACTAAAGCAAAATCTTGAGAAGTTATTGTCTGATAAACATTAAAAACTGTCTGCGGAGGTTGAGTCGTCCTGCAACCAGCCCCCGCCGGCTGCTCATTGGCTGCAGCATCTTTTTTCTAAGTTCTAAAAAAATACCGTAGGCGGCTAGGCGCGAATTTAGATATGCATGCCCTTTTTGTTTAAGCCTTGATGAAGAGAGCGCAAGTTGCTGCAGCTGGGAGGAGGACAGTGCACACGTACACGGAGTGATTGATTGTTTGCAGCACTGTGTACAAAAAATACTTCACTACACAATTATTTCGTTATTTTCGTTTAAGCTTATTAGCGTTAGGCTATACAAAAAGGTCTGATTTATTCACTGTTACTTACAACAGTACATTGTTTTTTTTCTTTTCACAATAACATTTGAGTTCATGATTTTAATGTTGTTTTTTTTGTGGCAGACTAAAGACTAATGACAGACTGTTGATCTTTGAATAAAAATATGTTTGGTTCAGGTTTGAAATTCATTATCTTTTATTATAGGCTACGCAGTCTAATAAGACCACCCCCCCCCCTCCCCCCTCCCCCCGTCCCGAATTTCAGCCAATCTCATCTGGTCACCCTACATGGGGTGAGTAAATTATCATGAAATTTGAATTCAGAAGTGAACTAATCCTTTAAAGGGAATTTGGTAGAACTGTCAGCATGCATGGCAGGTTGAACTTCCTATGTTGACGATAGAAATAACGCATTTCAATAACCCATTTCACACATTAAACCCAGTAAATTACCATAAAATTAGGCATACTGGATTGCTTTTTCCAGTAAATACACAAATGTGCTGTTCAAACAAGCAGCAACGTTCCGTCTTTTTACCAGTTAGATACCATTCACACATCAGTATCAAAATACCTGTAGATCACACTCTTTAATTAACCCATTTGTGCCCAAATTTTTCTGAATGGTTTCATGCATATAGTCCTGTTAATAGTGTCCTAATGTGAACATGTTCTGCATTTATTTTTAAAAAACGTGTTTGAATGTGCGGCAACTATAGTTGCCGGTGGGCAAATATGTTGTATGCACCCCTCAATGTAAAATTTGAATAGGAGGAGAACATTTATGCATCTAACTCAAAATAACTGCTTTCAACAGATCAACAGATGAATCAAAGTTGAAGAACATTTGATGTGAACACAAAAAAGCTGCATCTAGCTTATAATCTCTTGAATATGAAAACACAACAAACAACAAATCTGTTTGTTTTAAAGTGGTGGAACATAATGCAGAACAAAGTTCAGACATTAAGTTGCTCCAACAGAGCATTGTGAATTAAAATGTTAAATTACATTGTTCATTAGAAAAAAATACATCTATATGTGACCCTGGATCACAAACCCAGTCATAAACTGCACAGGTATATTTGTAGCAATAGCAAACAATACATTGTATGGGTCAAAATTATTGATTTTTTTTTTTCTTTAATGCCAAAAATCATTAGGATAATAAGTAAAGATCATGTTCAATTAAGATATTTTGTAAATTTTCTACTGTAAATATATAAAAAAATCTTTTTGTAAAATGGATATACATTGTTAAGGACTTAATTTGGTTAACTTTAAGGCAATTATCTCAATATTTCATTTTTTTTTGCACCTTCAGATTCCAGATTTTCAAATAGTTGAGTCTCGGCCAAATGTCATATCATAACAAACTATACATCAATGGAAAGCTTATATATATTCACCTTTCAGATGATGTATAAATCTTGATTTCAAAAAGTTGACCCTTATGAATGGTTTTGTAGTCCAGGGTCACATATAACAAACAAACAAAAAATAAATTAATAAAAAAATAAATTAATTAACAAATAACAATATATAATATATAACAATATAAAATATTATGAAAGCAAAAAGCACTAAACAAGACCAATAACCTTGATTTATTGACCCATTAAACACAGTATACCCCATTTCCCCATGATGTATGTACTTACAAGTCATTTGCCCACCGGCAACTATAGTTGCCGCTCGTACTTTTGACTAAGTATACAAAAAACTATAGATCTCTTGTAAGATTTGTTTTGTTTGGATGATTCTAGAGACCCTCATGATTATGTAGATATATATATGTCAACAAAAAAATTCTAATATTAACATTAAAATTACTTTTCTTTGGGAGGGTTTGCCTTCACTATGCTTCCTGGAAGTAGGGGTAGGAAGTTGACAGCCTCATGTCACAGGAAGGAAGTGAATACCTTTTTTTTGTTCTTGAAATCCTTTATTTGGATGTTTTCTTGCATGTCATTGAGAAATAAAACATGGAAAACATCTAGAAAAAAAACTTACAAAAGGAAAATGACAACCATACACTGCGGCAACTATAGTTGCCGGTGGGCTAAAATGGGTTAATCATTATTTTGTTTCAAGCAAGTGTGCAAATACATATAGTTGTGGTGTTGAGAAATAGTAGAAATTTTCTCTGTAGAATTGATATCACTAGCAAATGTAAATGCAAGTAAAAATATATCTGTGCCATACTGTTAATGTTACAAATAAACTTTGCACTTTGGACTTGCTGTGGGCTGATCATTGCATTTCAAATGATAATGTTTGATATTGTGTAATGCTAAAGGAGTTGTTAGCTCATATTCAGGAGTAATCTGCCATGATAAAGATATCAGCACTGAACAAAGAAGAGGCATATGACAGTCAAGATAACTGTAAGTAATCTACAGTTTATTGGTTAAAACAACAGGCTTTCTTCTTTTTCCATTATTTTAGGGATCATCTGTAGTTTTCGACAGTTTTAAGAATTCATTCAACATTTTTCAAATACAGTTTAGTAGCCCCAGCATGACGTTTGATACTGGACAGGATCGTTACCAATACCAATTGTCCCATTTATTAGCTGAAGTGCTGAGAAATACTCAATGACAGCTGAGTAGAACCAAAGACTTTAGATACAAAGACAGTGCATTCATAAAAAGTCCCCTTCAAGGAAAGTCTGTTAACCCTCTACCGCACACATTATGATAGACCTATAGAAAAAAAAGAAAAAAAAAAGACTCTTTTTCTTTTCTTAGAATGGCTTAGCTTGAAGTGCTGTAATATATATATATATATATATATATATATATATATATATATATATATATATATATATATATATATATATATATATTGGAAAAAAATATAATTATAAATATAAAGGTACTTTATGATCTGTTGCCATACGGCAACAACGTACAATAGTGAAAATAACTTAGAATAAGTGTATGTGTATATAGTTAATATGTTTCCTCAGAAATGTTTGTATTGAATAAATCAGTGCTACTATAAGCTTTAACAGTAATTATAAATGACAACACCTTATACATACTTTCCAACATCTTGTGCTTTTATTTATTCCATTTCTTTTCGACTGAAGAAAGAAAGTCATAAACATCTTTAATGACATGGGGGTGAGTAAATTATCATGAAATTTGAGTTCTAATCCTTTAAAGGGAATTTGGTACAACTGTCAGCATGCATGGCAGGTTGAACTTCCTCTGTTGATGATAGAAATAACCCATTTCAATAACCCATTTCGCACATTAAACCCAGTAAATTACCATAAAATTAGGCATACTGGATTGCTTTTTCCACTAAATACACAAATGTGCTGTTCAGACAAGCAGCAATGCTCCGTCTTTTTACCAGTTAGATACCATTCACACATCAGTATCAAAACACCTGTAAACTCTGTGATGTCACCCATGCTCATGGGAAACATTATGCCTTTTTCTTCATCCACCTGTATGAGAAGTGTTTGGTTTCACTATCTGTCCAATTTAAGTTTTTTTTTTTTTTTTTTTACTGCTGAGTGACAGGCGTAAGGGGGTGAACACAGAATGTGTTTTTGTTTTTAAAAAGACTAAATGCTACTGTACTGTTACTATAGTACAGTGGTTACTAGGCTATAATAAAAAAGTAACTGCAGAGCCAAAGCATTGGTGCTAGAAAAGAAGGCAGGGTCTTGTGCAAGATGCTGCACAATGGTTGAACAGTCATCTAGAGCATGTTGATTTAAAAAAAAACAAAAAAACAATTGAAGTCGGCATAAAACAGAAGTTGTGATATTTTTTCTTCCAAATTGTGATGTATATCCAACAGAAATGGCTTCTCAAACTAGAAAAAAATGTAGGGATTGTTAAAAGGTAGCACAAAGCGCCATCTAGTGGCCATTAGTTTATGTGCTGGAAGTGATTGAATGTGAAACACGCGTGACATAAACAGCTGCGCCACAGGAAGACTGTTCCAGAAGTCGCGATGCAGTGTTGGGGTTAATTATTAATGACTGTGTGAGTCCATTTGAGAAAAGTGAGTCTCTATTTTTTCATTACTTGCTTAAGATATATTATATATGCAAATATTTAGAAATAGCCTAGTTTTTGGGTTATAAATCAACTCGGTAGAATTGATGAGTTATGCCATATCGTTAGCATAGGATGAACGTCATTGTAGAATGTTAATGTACTTTGTTTGTTAGAGATTTAAGTGTTGCTCTTGTATTATTGAAATGCATACATTATTATTTGTATTTCTGTACAAATTAATAAGTGAAGAAATTGTGACTTATAAGTTATGATTCAGCCTGGTTAAGCTATTGTATTGTGCTAGACATGATGCTACTCAACATCAATAATTATGCTTTATGTAACATTGATTGCTGTTTTGTTTATTTGCAGCCACACACACACCCAACATGCTCATGATTATGATGTAAACCTACCATCTCCATAAACATAAACTGAGTGGCAACTGCTATATCCAAATCTGCACCTGTATTGTGAAAGTGTGGCAACATTGCTGTCTAATGTATGTCTGTGCTGCTGAAGAAAGTTCAGTAAACTGTTCAAACTGATTCCTGCCTCCTGTCCTGCATTCTGACCGACGCCCCCGGGGCGAGAAATATAACCTTCTAAGCACCTGCGGTCCTTTCTCTTAAACAGGGATGCAGGGCTTGACATTAACTCTTTTGCTCACCAGCCACTGTAGCTAGTGGTTTTCCAAAGTTACTAGGCACTCAGCATATACTGGCCACAATTATGTTTTATTAGGGGTATAACGATTTAGCTCACATGATACTTTAATACTATTTTTTAAGAAATCTTCAATGACAAAATATATGAATGGAAAAATAGTCTTTTATTTGACTGAAAATCGCAAAATGCAAAACAATGCAGGTGCATTTTGAATGATTTTAACTAATCTAGGGCTGACACTAACAATTTTTTCGCTAATCGAGAAATTAGTCAATTATTTTGACGATTAATTGAGTAATCGGATAATATTTTTGTGGTAATAAAAATAGACCCACGTGAACAATCCTTTGAAGCCTTTGAAACAATCCTTCAAAACCTTTTAAAAAGACTTAAAATGCATATAATAACAACAAGGCAATAATAATTGGTTCAAATAAAACATCAAAAGTAATTAATCCTCATGACGTGTGATGGCGTAACATGGAAGCTACAAAGGGAAGCCGGCAACGTACAGTTGGCAACGCGTACAAGCAGTTGACTCACCTATGTGAGTTTTCAGCATTCTTCCACCACCTTCCATCTCACAATCGCCTGGTTACTATCTTATCCAGAGATATGGGTGGAGTACTCTGGGTTTGGGCCAAAATACCGAGCTCGGAGCCCTCTCCTTGGACAGCACACCAAATACTTTATACTACTTCACTCTTATCATTTACTCTTAGACCGTGTTTCACTTGTCTGTTGATTATGCCTGCATTTAATTCTGACAAATTTAAAACTGTGAAATAATCATCTGACTGAGCTGGGAGCAGAGTGTAGGGAACACACCCCAAGGAAGTAAAATTAGCTCAAATGAAATATTTATAGGGAATTATAAAGAGTTGTTTAGTTTACGACCGAGCAACTGAGTCATCCAGCATTCATTTGCTTGAGCTGTAATACGCTCTTGTCGTGGATATAAATATCCAACAATCGTGAAAACACTGATTAGAGCATGGTAACTTTAAGATCGACAGTTTAAGACATTAAATTTTAGAAGCACATAATACAAGACACTTTCTTTTAAAATCTACAAGAGACTTTATTTATTCTAACACAAACTAATCTAACACAAACACACGCACACATACACACATTCATTCATACGCGTTGCAGTAAGAAAGGAAATGAGAGAAAAAGAGTTTTAAGAGAGAGAGTGATATGATGAACAGAATTCCTAGCAAAATATGCACTTCAAAGACCTGAACGAACCATGAATCATTAATTTAAATGCACCAGTTCAGTTTAGACTCTGGAGGTACTTGCTTGAGTCGACTTTAAAGGTGCTCTAAGCGATCCTGGGTGGAGTAACTTCCTGTTGACGTTCAAAGTGTTGTCAAACAAAACAGAGGCTAGCTAGACCCTCCCTCCTCCTCCTCTCCCTCCCCTCCGTGCTTCCTGAAACAGTCATGAACACGCATTTAAAATCATTCTTGTCGGTTATTGGCTGTAGCATGTTTATTATGTTTCGTGGTCCAGGCTACACCAGGTAGTTTTTGTTGCCGTTTTTGGAGCTTGTGGCGACTACAGAGAACGCGTTTTTTTACAGTGTGTTCAGGGGACAGGCAGCTAGCGGATAGTGAGGAGATGTTTGCTGTATGTGACAAAAAATGTTTTGGCCTAAAAATGTGTGACATCGCTTAGAGCACCTTTAAATGTGGATCTTCTCGTCAGCGTGCAGAGAAGGGTTTTCCAAGTCGATGATCTGTCGCAGGGTCCGTATTGTGTTTGGTAAAACCCAATCACGTTTGAGCTTGCTGGAAAGATGAAAGTAAGTCTCTTTGTCGCTGGAGTTCAAGTTGAAGCGGCAAATGTCGTTGGTTGAACTCTGCGGCAAAACTTAGAACACAAGACTTTCAGCGGAAAAGAAAATTAAGTAAAAGAAAAGCAAAGTGAGTGAAAGTTGGATGGCTTGAATGAACTGCTTGTCTGTTCTTCTTGTTACTCCATGGTTACTAGTTGTTCTGCTTACTCTGGTCTCTGCTGACCGGTTCTTTCTTCTAGTTCTCTTGTGTAGTTCACTATCTTGTGATTATGACTATTTAAACTAAGGTGTTTGCCACACCTATGAGAGGAGTTTTGGCCAATCAGATATCCTATTTCAAAAGGGCTTTTCTTTGCCCCCAACCATAAATAAGTGTTACTTCCCGTCTCTGCTTTAGCAGAGAGTACGATTTTAGCCATAATTTCTATTAAATGGAATATGACACATTTTAAACAGATTTCATTCAAGCCAGGATTTAGAGAAGAGGAAAAGAATTAAATCAATTCCAAATAAAGCATACTTTCAGTCAGTCATTCAAGAGTTATCACATTTACACGAATTGTGGGTGTTCTAAAGCAAAACTGGTTACAGGTAGTATTTGTGGACACATGATGTAAAATTTATGCAGTTAAAAGATGTTTGATAAGTCCATCTAAAATTATTTGGAACAATTTTGATTTTGATGCAGTTTTAGTTGTAGAACAGTCTTAAAGTGCTCGCACACCGGACGTGAAGCTCAGCGCCGCGACACGTCTTTAAAATTCGAACACATTGTTTTCTATGAGTGCGGCGGTGGTGACATTCGGCACCTGTCTGTGGCGCCCAGCTATGACTCGGAAAACAATAGAAAACAATGCATTTGAATTTTAAAGATGTGTCGTGGCACTGCGCAGCGCTGAGCTTGGCGGCCGGTGTACGAGCCCCTTAAGTTGGTTTTTCTGTGAAGTTCTGTCCCTCAGAGAACAAAAGTGGCCTGCATTGTTTCTCTGTCTCTTTTGATCTGGTAATCAAAGACTCTTTATCTTCTCGATGACCATTTGGTGTCACAAATGGCTGTCATTTCTCCTTATGTCAGGAAACATGGATGTCGTAAAAAGTAATCTGCATTGGTTTTCTCTGTAGACGAGCTGGAGTCGGAACCTTGATTCTGAATTAGAATTATGTTTTGAAAGAATCATCTGAATCATTCATTTGTCTGGTTCGTCCACGGTTCCTACAAGAGCATGCACAGGCAGTTCTCGAGTGGGCTTTCCGCGTGCATTGTGAGCAGCTGCCGTTCAGGACACTCTGCTCCAACTGACCATTTTCGATGAGAGCAGCCAGCCTCGTGGTTCCCGCGGTTTGGGTCCCACGTCTGCCAAGGAAGTGCATCCTTTCAGATCATTGGGGTCGCAAATGGAGCTGGTAGAGGAGTTTGAGATGGCTTTGAGAGGGCCCTTTCTTGGCCCTTATCCACCAGCTTCACTCGAGCAAGGAATCTGGAAGCCCACTCTATGGCTTCTTCCACCCCAAGTGAGAGGCAGATGCTGGGACAGTCTAGCTCTGAGGAGGTGGATTTCCTTAGAATCGAGGCGGGGGATGTCAAGGACTCGCCACCTCCGTCCCTCGATTATAGGAGATCCTGGGGGTTGTGTTCTTGCTGTAGCCAGATTAAATGTCATATGGCTAGCTGTAACGCAGGAGGTGCACAAGAGAAGTAATTTAGATGAGTGCTTCCTGCAAAGCAGAGCACAGCTTCTACGTCAGGGCCTGCATTTTATTTACCGATCTCCATACCGAGGTATCAAGATTGTGGAAAAAATGTTTTTCATCTAGAAATTTGAGTTTATTTGATTCTGAGCTTGAAGGAGAACTGCTATGGGATGATGCCTCGAGTGGAAGAGACTTTAGCATCTTTCTCTTTCCCAAAGTTGTGTCATCCCTTAATGCCCCAACACTGCCCACCAAACCCTGCCGAACTACACCTAATGTAGAGCATATATTGCAGCAGGTCAGGCAGGTGCATGTCTGAACACAAAAAAAATAAAAGAATGCAGGCATACCAGGCCAAACTATTAAGGGACCTTGATGCGTTTAACAGGTTCATGCCTCTCCACGCTCGGTCCCAGGGGGCTGCTGCCAGGGGGTAGCCCCATCCATCAAACCTGAACTACTAGTTTAGACAGCAGCAAATGAGTTGTTGCCTCTTGAGCCCTGTCGAGTTCGCTCCCTCAGATGAGGCCTGTAGAAAATTGTGTTCGGTTTTCTCCTGCCGGCCAGACGCTTCAGGGCACCGAACTCAGAACATGCAAAGCACCCGAGGTTAGTCTAGGGAGACTGATCCCCCCCAAGTAGATTACTTAGAAGCATGAAAGCTTCTACCAAAGTCCTGTGGGTCCTCTGTGGGTCCAGTTTCAACTCTAGAGCTTCTAGAAGAGGAATCTTTATACCATAAGTGAAAGCTCGGTAACACTTTACTTGAAGGTGTGTGCATAAGACTGACATGACCCCTTCATAATCATGACATGACACATGTCATGAATATGAAGGAGTTTTATGCATGTTTATGACATCTGTCATTAGGTGTCATTCGCTCAGTTATGTCAGTTTTAATGCAAAGATGGCATTGTTTGAAATGTCTGTGTTATGACAACTTGACATAAACCAATACATCATAACCTGTCAGTGTCTTTGTCATGACAACTTGGCATTACCAAGACAACATAACCTGTCATAAACATGACATAGATTAATTTACTTAAGTTTACTTAAGTTTACTTAAACTACTTAGCTTTATGTGTTAACATTACATTACATTATTTTAGTAACACTTTAGTATAGGGAACACATATAAACTATTAACTATGACTTTTCCCTCAATAAACTCCTAATTTACTGCTTATTAATAGTTAAATAAGTTTATGTATTGGGTAGGATTAAGAATCTAGAATAAGGTCATGTAGAATAAAGCATTAATATGTGCTTAATACGTACTAATAAATAGCCAATATTCTAGTAATATGTATGCTTATAGTAATAAGCAACTAGTTAAAACACTCTAAAATAAAGTGTTACCATTATTTTATAACAGTGTCATCTTTTTTTAAGAAATTTGAAATTGTCTATTATCTGACATTCTGTTAAAAAAAAAACTTAAAAAACAAAACATTATTAATGTTACGTGATGGTGGTATAAGCAGGCACAAGGACGAAGGAGAATGCGTGGAGTAATATTAAATCGCAAAAACAGACAGGAACTCACCTTAAACAGCATACATCAATGCATAAACGAGAACGGACAAAGAATGGAGGAAAACACAGGGTATATACACAACTCAAACAAAGGAACTAACGAGGGCGATAATGAACACAGGTGGAAACTAATTACATAATTAACAGACTGACAGACAGAAACTAGGTCAAACTAAAGAATACCACAGTGAACAAGTAACAATTAAATGAAAACTATTCATGACGCTGTTATAAATGTTTTTAACAGAGTATTAACACTTAATCACATTTTAAAGACAAATTCAATTTGTACCACTGTAGTTGTAAGAAAAATATTCATGACACTGTTATAAAATTATTTGAGAGAGTATTAACACTTAATGACATTTTAATGACAAGTTCAATTTCAAAATTTCCCCCTCAGAAAGTCCCTGTTCGCGAGGTAGTACTTTTTCAAAGTTCAGAAATTTTCGGAGGTGGGACCTGGGCGCTGAACATGCTGATTAGTTGAGTTCATGCAGCATTTTGATTAGTTGACTCCAAGCAGCATTTTATTTCAACAACCATTTTTAAAAGTCTGTTGCGGTGCCTGCAGTAAGAGTTGTTTGCTTTTCGATTCAACAATGGAGTTTAAAAAATATGACCAATGGACCGACGACAGGGTTCAGGTTACATGTGAATGACGAAATCCACTGGGAACTTGAAAGTCATGTGCAGTCCTGCGTCACAGGACTCTTCTTCACGGTACTTTAGACCGTGATGGAAATGCAGACAGCAACAGGTCTGGGGGAAAAAGTTCCTGGGACAAACTGTTACGGGTAATTTAGGTGGAAACAAGGATTTAGTGTCTGGTTCAAGACATGCTTTTTTGGGCGGTAAATAATGGCGCGAAAAACAGTAAATTGACTAGCGCAAACCTAAAAAAAGTAAATTAGCTTGTATGATTCATTTAAATACTCTCCTCCCATAAATTTTGTGTCTGAAAGGGAAACCCCTACAAATGCATATACAATAATGTCAGCTGCAAAAATAACTCTGTCCACACCTTTTCAGCACAAATTTTTCACTTTGTGTCTTTAGTAAATCCTGGCAGTAGATTTTTTAACACCAAAAGAGGGTTTGCGCTGGTGCAAGCTGTTAGTAAATCAGGCCCTAAATAAGCACTGAGCCCATGGATCATGTTACAAATAAACTTTGAACTTTGGAGTTGCTTTGGGCTGCTCACTGCATTTCAAATGATAAAGTTCGATATAGTGTAATGCTAAAGGAGTTGTTTGCTCATTTTCAGTAGTAACCTGCCAAGATAAAGATATCGGCACTGAACAAAGAAGAGGCATATGACAGTCAAGATAACTGTAAGTAATATACAGTTTATGAGTTTTTAACAATAAGGTATCCATTTTATATTAAATGTGAAATTTCCATTACTTTAGGGATCATCTGTAGTATTCTACAGTTTCAAGAATTCATTCGACATTTTTCAAATACAGTTTAGTAGCTGCAGCATGATGTTACTGTAGATACTGGCCAGGATTGTTCTTTGTATTTCATTCTATATTGTGAGAAAACAAATATTTCTTCATAAATGCATTCAATTGTCATACAAGTTTGTGCAAAAATGGACATTTAAAGGAGTCAGTTTACTTGTTCATACCGTATCAACTCATCATGCCGTATGAATAGTAAATATTATATCACCAATAATCCTCCCAGCAATCCAGACTGTTTGCTGTAGTCTTTTAATGTCCCATTTATTAGCTGAAGTGCCAAGAACAGACTCAGTGACAGCTGACAGCTGAATAGAACTATACTTGCCGTGTCTAGGAGAATAGAGAAAACTCTAAAAAGGGCATAATAGAACTGGGCTGTGGTAAATGCAATCCCAGCAAAGAACCAGGTCGAAGCAGGTTGAATCCGGTAGATAATCAAAAAGGAAGGGAGGCGAAAGTACTATTTTTCAGAAAAACATAATTTTAAAAGATAATGTTTTAGACAGAGATATATTTTTGCTGTGGTCAATAACTCACAAGCATGGTCTATCAGTACCAGGTGGTATTTTGTACAAAAGTACAACAACTTCAGTATTTAACTTTGAACATAAGTTGCACATTGTTACTTTTGACCCCGTCAGTTGGGACAATAGCAACACACAGGTACATCAAAAGTAACACAACAATACAAGCTAGATTGTTTGTGTTACTCTTGTTTATAATAAATAAACCTGGCTATGACCTTGTTAATATGTAACTGCAAACATATTTTGTCCTTTATCTTTGCCAAAAATGATTAAATTGCATTTTCATTTTAAATTTCAGTTTCATCAAATGTTTCAAACGTAACCCAACAATACAAATTTAAATTGTTTATATTTTTTTATTGGCAATGACAATCCGTTTTATAAAACATTTTTTTTTCAATAGTATGAACAATGACTTTAACCACACCAGCCTTAAGAAAGTCCTACCTAAATTTTATCAGCATGTCACTGTTCCTACAAGGGGAGACAACATTTTAAACCAAGTCTACACAAATGCTCAGGGTGCTTACAGAGCCTTCTCCTGCCCCCATTTGGGTGGTTCTCATTCTGCGGTCATGCTAGTGCCTTCTTACCAACCACTTTGGAAAATTAGAAATCTGTTTCCAGAGTCATCAGAGGATGGTCAGATGGAGCAATGTCAGCTTTGGAGGACTGTTTTGATTGCACAAACTTGTACGTGTTCAAAGAGTACATTGGATGGTGAAATAGATATTGAAGAATGCGCCTCCCTGTGGGAGGAAATGACAATATAGACACTTGAACTTGAATATGAAAATTGAATTAAATTAGCACAATAATATCTCAAGTAGTGTGGTAGTAGTGGAGGTAGATGTTAACACATTAGAATAGTGAATGCTTGCTGTGTTATGAACTGTCATAGCATCTCTTACAACCGCCGTGAAAAACATATATCAAATGAAGTGCAATTTTTCAGTTTACCAGCTGGGAAACAACACAATGGTGAAAGTGAAAGTAAAACTCAATGAAAATAAACAACTTAACCGAAATGTGGCTTTATAATTTGTATATATTTATCATTTATAACAGATATACTGTATATTACAGATTAATAATTTCTGAGCTGCTTGAACGTGTAAGTGCTCACACCATGAAAACACGTCTGGAAATGTTACTTGTGGTAGCTCGTTGCGATCACTCTCCGTGTTCGTATAGTAGCACTCCTTTGCTTACTGTTCAACTTCTCTCAACTTGTTCCATTTAAGTCCAGTAAATTTATTTAGTAGGTTAGCGCTTTTGCAATAAATCATTTCAGAGCTGCATTAGCTACAGAGGGCCATACTCTTATGTTATCCCTTAATGCTTTAACATTAAGAAATTATAGGGCAATATGTCAATTGAATAAATGATCCACTGACTGAGATCAAGCTATAATGTATTTATTATTTCATATATCAGATATTTCAGTGCCACTTTTTAGTTATTAAAAAATAAACTGCAAAAGAAAAATCTATTTGGTTTTGTGTGTGGTCTGTATGATTTTTATGAGTGTATGAAATGTGATGAATATGTGCAGTGTCTTGGCACATGACTGAGCACTCAAATGTATCGTATGTAAGAGATTCAAATATTAGCAGTTCTTAAAAAGTAATAACGGAAATACAGTTTTCTCTGGTGATTTGTATTTGTTATCATTGTACGCTCCTGCGTGTGTTGTAAAACATGGTGGCGACTACTCAGAATGCAATATATGCATTCATGTAATTTACATGTTAACTCTATTGTGTTTGTATCTGGGAGTGCTAACAGAGTCTGTGTGCACCCACAACTCTGTTTGCACTCCCAGATACAAGCACACTACAGTTAACATGAGCAGGCTAGTCACCACCATGTTTTACGACAGGTATTCAGAGAGAAAGTAAATGCTTAGAATTTATATGAAACCTGTGCTTTAATGGAGGTGAGAGATCACTCTGTCACAATGAAAAAGAAAGAATATGAAAAAGAAAAAAGAATGTTAATTTTTACAGAAGCCCTGAACCGCATGGAGAGAAAAAAAAGAAAGAAAAAAAAACTTGGTGGGAGGAAAAAAAACCCCGAAAACGTATTATTTCGTTATTTCGACATATTAAGTGGTTATTTCAAGATATTAAGTCGTTATTTCAACATATTAAGTCATTATAACGACATAATACCTCGTTATTTCAAGATATTAAGTCGTTATTTCAACATAGTAAGTCATTATAACGACATAATACCTCATTATTTCAAGATATTAAGTCGTTATTTCAACATAATAAGTCATTATAATGACATAATACCTCGTTATTTCAAGATATTAAGTTGTTATTTCAACATAATAAATCGTTATAACGACATAATATCTTGTTATTTCAAGATATTAAGTCGTTATTTCAACATAATATCTTGTTATTTCAAGATATTAAGTCGTTATTTCAACATAATATCTCGTTATTTCAAGATATTAAGTCGTTATTTCAACATAATATCTCGTTATTTCAACATAACTCTTTGTTGTCTATCAAGTACGATAAAGGACGCGTACTCATCAACGTCTTCAGTGGCGCAACACAAAAGTATTAGATCGAAATTCTAGCTTTTACTGCGATCGCCGCGGTTTCTAATCCGCTTTTTTCTAATCCCTTAATTGTGCAGAACTTTAAGGCTTAGTATAATTTAAACGGTTGAGTTATAAAAAAAATTCACCCCCCTCAGAGTTGTCATGAAGGGCAAAATTAGCTATACAGATCAAAACCACAATTTGAACCAGACTGTAAACATGTTTTTTTCTGCTGTAAACTTGGCCAATTTAACATGGGACTCAATGAGATTCTGCTCTCTTCTGCAGCCTGTCCCTAACGGCCAGTCAATAAATCGCAGTTTAAGTCACTTATTATCATACTTGATAGACAACAAAGAGTTAGCCTATTATGTTGAAATAACGAGATATTATGTTGAAATAACAACTTAATATCTTGAAATAACAAGATATTATGTCGTTATAACGACTTATGTTGAAATAACGACTTAATATCTTGAAATAACCACATAATATGTCGAAATAACGAGTTTTTTTTTTTTTTAATAAGTTTTTTTTTTTCCTCCCCACCAAGTTTTTTTTTTTTTTTTTTCACCATGCGGTTCAGGGCTTCTGTAAATTTTACATTGATGAAGTAAAAAAAAAAAAAAAAAAAAAAAAAAAAAAAAAAAAAACATTGAAAGAATGTTCAAAAGCATTCATGTAATTTGTGTTACAAATTTGTGTTACAAACCATCTGAATTATTTTTCCTGGTTTGCCTGACAAGGCATTCAGATAATGAGGTGACCAAACGAAGTAACAGCTACACAAATAATATTATCCAAATTTATGTAATCCAATTATTTTATCATTTACAGGCAAGATGACACCATTTTCTAAGAACATGTCTTCTGTCTCTCTCTGGATAACAGTCGCAATCCTTTTTGGTTCTCTCTGTGATGGTGGCAAAATCTTGGTGGTGCCTTTGGAGGGAAGTCACTGGGTGAATATGGACATCCTCATCAAGGCTTTACATGGTCAAGGGCACAGCATTGATGTAATACGCACCTATAATAGTTGGTTTGTAAAGGAGAATTCAACTTATTACAACTCTTTAACCATACCTAACACCAAAGGAATGGATGAAGAATTTGTAGATGACATGATCTCCAAACTTATCGACCATGAAAGAGGAAAGAGCCACTGGCTGAGTGCTGTACAGCTGTATTTCGATGTAACTGGTAGCATGTATAAAATGCATAAAATGGTATGTCAGCTTATAACAAACATGTTTGAAAGTGAGGAAATTATGAAGGCACTGCATGATAAACAGTACGATCTGATGCTTACTGATCCAGTATGGGGTGCAGGCATTTTCTTAGCTCATGAACTCAAGTTACCCTTGGTATATAATGTGAGATGGACCACTCCTGGAGAGGGACACTTTGACATCGCTCCCTCACCGATGTCTTACATCCCTATCACAGGATCTGGAAACAGTGACAAAATGAACTTCTTTCAACGAGTGAAAAATGTTTTCTACTATTTCCAAATGAACTTTCAGTACAGCTATTTTAATTTGCCACAGTACCAAGCACTGTGTGACAAATATTTCTATCCGCCTGTACGTTTTTATGAACTTCTCCAGGGGGCTGATATATGGCTTATGAGGGTTGATTTTGTTTTTGAATTTCCACGTCCAACAATGCCAAATATCATTTACATTGGTGGCTTCCAGTGTAAACCAGCCAAGGCCCTTCCACAAGATCTGGAGGACTTCATGCAAAGTTCTGGAGAGCATGGAGTCATTATCATGTCTTTAGGGACGTTTATCAGTGATCTACCAGATGATTTTACATCAGAAATAGCTGCTGCTTTTGCTCACCTCCCTCAAAAGGTAATTTGGAGATACACTGGAAAGAGACCATCTACTTTGGGGAACAACACATTACTGGTTGACTGGATGCCACAGAACGATCTTCTAGGGCATCCGAAGACTAAAGTTTTTATTGCACATGGTGGAACCAATGGGGTTCAAGAAGCTTTGTACCATGGTATCCCAGTGGTTGGAATTCCATTCTTTTTTGACCAGTACGACAATCTTATTCGATTACAAGAAAGGGGAGGAGCCAAGATAGTTACCATCGCAACTTTAGATAAAAACACACTGTATGCAGCCCTACAGGAAGTGATCAATGAACCATCTTACAGACTGAATATGCAGAGACTTTCTCATCTGCACAGAGACAAACCAGTTAAACCTTTGGACAGCGCCCTCTTCTGGATTGAGTTTGTAATGAGACACAAAGGTGCTGCTCATCTCCGTACAGAGTCCTACAAACTGCCTTGGTACTCCTATTACTCAGTAGATGTTGCACTTATATTGTTTGCAGTTGTTTTGATATTCACTCTATCTATTTTTTTAACAGTTAGATACCTGTGCGTCAGGTGCTGTAGCAAAAAAAGGAAAACTGAGTGACACATTTGCAAATGCAGTATAGACTATTATATTGCATAATCCATAAGAGTATTATGGATTATTCTTACATGTCTGTGCCATGACTTACTACTTATGTAATGAACAGCACAATGAGGAAAAGAGAAACAAACGGCAGCGATTAATGATTACAATGCCAGAATATTCATAAAATAAGCCTAAAGTCTCTTTTAGTAAGCAGGTATAATAACATTTATAAAGGTATATATTGAAAAGGTTGTTATGAAATTTTTCATCTGAATCTCAGACAACTTGCATGACTCCTTCACTTTTTATTTTCTATAATGAATTCTAATATTAGCTAGTTTTACTCTGACTTTTAACCCTGGAAAATTCAACCTCGAACATTTTGAATGTTTTTGAATGTTACAAGGTTGGCACAAACATTAACAAACATTTTTTAAAAAAGAAATGGAAATAAATGTCATTTCATATTGTGCAGTGAATAAACCTATTTTAACCAAATAATTATGCATGCAGTTTCTTTTGTTATTAAATGAGAAAAATGTTTTGCAAGTATAGTTTATTTATTTGAGGCACTGTTGATCCATTTTTAATCTAAAATGTCGACACTGAATGAAAAGTTTGTGTCCATGTTATCTGTCAGTTATTTAACTGTGCAAAACTTAACCTGGCCAGTTTAGTAACTAATTTTAATTAACAATGCTGTACATGTGCTATTTCAGCAGGGGTCTAGACAATCATTTACAAACTTCATTAGCAATTGAAGAGGTAAAAGTTTAGTTTGATTATGGTTTAAAAGAATAATTCTTAACTGGACTTGAGTTTTGCATAAACATCAAGTGTTGACCAAAATCAAAATTGCTTATTGAAGTAAATAAAAACAAAAAATAAAATGCACAATTCATTTTTTAATGGTTTCTAAATATCACCTACATGTTGACTATTTCGACAGCCAGTAATTCATTTCATTGTTGTCAACACAAACTATGGAGCTGTATTTAAGCATGTTTCTGTCAGACAAACATGAGTCAATCATTTATAATATTTAGTAGTACATTGATTCAATGTTAAATGATATTTTCAGAAATCATAAGAAACTCTGTGACACAGGATCACTTCTGCATTCAGCATGCACTTCAGTATTGCCAGAAACTTAAAAAAAAAAAAAAAAAGCTTTTAAGGAAGTGTTTCTTTTTTCCTAAGTGATCAAGGTTGTGCTGTTTATTATACCTCTCTCAGTCCTTAGGTGCCATAACTAAACCATTTGGCATCCAATAGCATCTTTCTCCATTGATGGCTGTATAAGTGACATTTATCAAAGGATTAGTTCACTTTCAAATGAAAGTTACCCCAAGCTTTACTCACCCTCAAGTCATCCTAGGTGTATATGACTTTCTTCTTTCTGACAAACACAATTGTAGAAATATTAATAAATATCCTGACGCATCCAAGCTTTATAATGGCAGTATGCGTTACCATACAAGTATGAGCCGAAGAAAGTGTCTCCATCCACATCCATCCATCATAAACTTATTCCACATGGCTCCGGAGGGTTAATAAAGGCATTTGTGCATTTGTGTTAAAAAAAAAAAAAAAAAAAAAATCCATATTTAACAAGTTATGAAGAAAATATGTAGCTTCCGCCAGACCACCTTCTGTATTCTTCAAAAAGCTTACGCTGTACACCCTACGCCTTCCCAATTCAACTTACTGAACTGACAACACGCATTCCATTTTTTCCGTAATTTGAATACGGTATGCGGTCTTTTTTTTTTACACAAACGCATTGCTTCGCTTCAGAAGGCCTTTATTAACCCTCCGGAGCTGTGTGGAATATGTTTATGATGGATGGATGTGGATGGAGACACTTTCTTCCGCTCATACTCGTTTGGTAAAGCATAGTGCCATTATATAGCTTGGATGCGTCCGGATATTTATTAATATTTCTCCGATTGTCTTCGTCAGAAAGAAGAATGTCATATACACCTAGGATGGCTTGAGGGTGAGTAAAGCTTGGGCTAATTTTCATTTGAAAGCGAACTAATCCTTTAAATTCTGCATGTTTCAATATATTATACATAGTTCTTTTTTATTATTATTTTAATTTAATTCTGAGGGCATAAAAAAGCTTTAAGAGCATTAAATGGATTTATATTTTTCCCTGTCTAGTGACATGTATAACTTACGGGTCAGTGCTGCTTCTGAGCATTACATGCAGTAATTAGCTTTGTTATTTTTAGGTGTGAGCTTATTAACTAACACCACGTTAAACTTTTCCCTCAACACAGCCTCTATTTCACAGTCAGGAATCTCCTTCATGTCCACCATGTCAGAATCCTCCTCTGGGTTGTAGGTTATCTCGCTGTAAGTCCAGCCAATCAGAGCTCTGAAGCCTGTAGGCGTCTGAAGGGAGCAAATGGACTTCAGCACAAACCGAGAATCTGGACTGGTCTGCAGGCAATCCAGCGTCTCCACGAAATGCTCTTTATCACGGGGTGTTAATGGGAAGCAATACATTGTTTTCGTCAGGCGACGGTCAAGGAGGCTGGAATTAGCATAGGCGTTATCTTTGACCACTTGCTTTCTTGATGTCTTCTCCAGAACCCACCTCATCCCATCGTTTAGCAGGCGGAACACACCGGGAGGCTGCGGCTGATCTTTACCCGAGATCATCTCTAAGGGATACCACAGTTGGCATGACACTCCATAGCTCACATCGGTAATGTAAGGCTTTCCATCAATCTCCACCAGATTGATGAGATGAGAGTCTACGGGGTGGAAATCATTTTGGAACTTGTTGAAAACCTTGGAACCTAGTGTGGTGTATTTGTAACCCATCTCCTTTAGGACCCATGAGAACAAGAGGTTGTTTTCACAACACCAGCCTCCCCGATTGCTCTTGACTAATTTATCATAGATGATGTTCAGGTCTGTCGTGTTCTTCTCTCCACAGTGGATGCTGAGGTTCTCAAATGGAATTTTCATAACATGCAGCTTGTGGATTGTGCGTAAAGTGTCCAGGTCGGGTTTGTCAAATTGGCCGGTAAACCCAATCCTGTTGAAGTACCCTTTCAGATCCATTAGATTCCTTCAAGAGACAATGCAAAAACAGTTTTAAAGCTGAAATATGTATTTTCCTCATCATATAAAATATAGTTACAACTATAAGTACACCATTTGTAGGTTGATTTCCTGAAAAGTATAAACACCGTGTTTCTGTGGTGCTATTAAAACATTACTCTGTTTGTTTGGTCATCCCAAACAATCCAACACAGCAACCAATGGTGTGAGCTTGGAGCGGGACTATCTGTTTGTCCAAACAATTGCAGATGGGGGAGTGTGTGGGTCCTTATAGGCTCAATTGAGATGAGCAAGTTCTGTACAAAAGACTGCATGCAAAATTGTATACTTCCCTACTATATAGTAGGGCGAAAAATAGTAGGAAAATAGGAATAATAGGGAATCTGAAAATAGTAGAATGTCCAAATCCACAGTATTCATAAAACATTAGACAAAATGTACCCAGATGACTTACTGGCCCACCCCTAAACCTACTCCCCAGTGAGTTAAAGCCAATTTGAAAAAAAGCATTTGAAAATCACAATCATGTTTCGTGTATATGTATTAGTATACAGAATTTGACCGTGTGACCTGATTGTTTGCAAAACACCGGTTAAAAATGCCATCAGATACAGTCTAACTTGTGACGTTTATGCTGAGCAGCGTCTCACAACTGTGTTGTTCTGTTCTTGTCTAATGTTATTCTGTTAACTATATCAACTAATATATTTCAAATGCATCAACTTATAACAACAAAACAATTTGAGTTTGATTCTTTAATAATAATTTGCTTTTGCTCACATAGATTTCTTGTCAGCTCTTATTTGGTTCCTTCTCTGGTTCCTCTTCTCTGTTTATTCTCATTTACATTCAAGGCGAGGTGTTTGTCATCTCAAATGAGCTTATTGTGTTTGCAGTTCTGTTTGGTGAAGCTGGTTGCTCTGCTTTAACAGAATTTGCCCATTCTGCAGTGTTACACAGTTTTGAAAAAATGTAGGGACTTGAAATTTGTTATACGGCACAGCAGAAAACAATTAGAAATCTGTTTTTTTTACGTTTTATTATTTCATCAGTTTGCTTCTACAATAATCTTGTTTTAAGTATGTTTCACTATTTCTACTGGAAAAACAAGACTCAAATACTAATAAAATATTTGCTTTTACAAGATAGCTGGATAACAATGTTTATATAACAATATTAATTTTTGTACCTAAACAGCATTTCCTACATTTTGTAGTCACTAAAATTAAATAAAATGTTCCCTTATGAATCCTTATTGTAAAGTGTTACCCAAAAATTTGAAGAGTGGTAACACATCAACAGAAACCTGAACAGACGATTAAAGAACTGTCTAAATTCTTATTGTTTTAATAATCATAATTAAAAAAAAAACCTCTTACCCCTAGATGAAGGCAGTGAGCTGAAGTGTCACCAAGACTGAGTGAATGTCTGCAAAGTGAGGGACTGGATGTTGAATAACAGAGAGTTAACCCTTGAACCACAGTGTAGGATCAAAGGTTTAAATAAATGAATTATTAAAGACAGGAGCTGAGCTAAATATGCACATTCAGCATACTTAGTACTGTTTCAAACTATACAATTATGTGATTGTGTGTTAATAAAATAAGAAGATAGTTCCTTTCAAAAGGGAACTCACACTGTGTCAAGCGCTAGGGGAACCGCCTCCGTGGGAACCGGTGTCTAAAACACATATCCAATTTTGGCAATATCATATTGACCGGCGACAGCAATGTGACCCACAGTATATAAGGGGCATCCAGATAACATGTCATCCTCTTTTCATCTTCAGGGACTGTTTTGTTTGAAGCACATAGTGGCAAATAAAAGAAAATGAAATGCACAGAGAACCAGACTTACTAAGAGGTTTGTGAAATGTGTTGATCCATGTCCACGTTATCTGACACCAGATGACACACATGTTCTATGCGTTCTCTGTCTGGGGGAAGAGCACGCACGGGAAGTTCTCGAGGGGGCTGCCTGTAAATTGTGAGTATCATCTGGCTCTCTTTGAGGGGAGAGAGTTCAGCATCTGGATCTGGTGGCTCTGGTCCCGCTCGTGCTGAGGCAGAGCGGAGACTCAGGTCATGGGGTTCCCAGATGGAGCTCGCTGAGCAGTTTGAGAGGGGCATGGAGGGGATGTGAGTTCGTCTGCATCCTCAGGTCCAAAGGCCAGTGCTCTTCCAGCCGAGCAGGAGATGGCTGAGGAGGGTAGAGAAGGTGAGTTTATTGATATTACTGAATCCTCTCAGCCACCATGCCCCGTGTATGCTTAGTTATTGGAGGTTGTGGAACACGTTGCCGGCAGATTACAGTAGCCATGGCAGCACGTTAGGAGAGAGACCGTGCACGGTCAGCTTGACGATCGGTTTCTCTCCGGCTATAGCCCTCCAACTCTAGTGAGCCTTCCATTCCTTCCTGACCTGCATACTGAGGTTGAGAAGGCATGGAAAAACCTGTACTCGGTGGGTATGTTGTGGTTGGCCTCCACCCTGTAGTTCCCTCAGGGACAGGCAGATAGTACTCTCTTGTAAAACACGGTGTTATACGAGTGCTTCATTTATAGTTCTGTTTTTATCTGCCCTGCACCACTGTGACTCAGGTCGAGCAGTATTTGACCTTCACTGTGGGCTGGTCATTTAGTACGCTCCCTTGTAGCTCAGCATTGCCACAAGCTGATGCCCGTGTTCTTCTGGAGTAGTAGGCCCAGGTGGGCCTCCTCCAAGGCATGTTGCCGTTTGTTTGTACTCCCCTTGTTTAAAGGGAAAAAAGTGCTTTTACTGAGTACACCGCTCGTTGGCGATGTGATTGGTCCCAGGCGTTGTTGGAATAGTAAAACTATCTGTGCTACTAGACTTGCTATAAGGTAGTAGGCCTTAACAGGCTTTCCTTCAGTGTGATTCCCCACCACGTTGGGCCCCAAGAAGCCAGCACATGCACTGTCAGGTAGCTGGCCTTAACAGGCCTCCCTGTTAACAGCCCCAGTAAATGGGTTATTCTGGTAGCTATTTTATTATGCCGTCAGATAGTAGGCCTTAACAGGCTTCTCTGTGGCGAGCCCCATCAGTGTGGATGTTGTAGCAACAAGACGCGCTCCGGGTAGCTGGCCTTAGCAGGCCTCCCTGTGAGCGAGTTCCCAACACTTTGGGTATGTGAAAGTTCAGCTAGCAATGACTTGCTTTTGGATAAGTAGGCCTTAGGAGGCCTCTCTGTGAGCGAGTTTCCTATTGTGCAGGTAATGTTTTAGTGTATGTAGCCACATAGAACTGGCTACCAGGTAGCTGGCCTCAACGGGCCGCCCTGGAGGCTAGTCCCAGCGGTATTGGGGTCTCTGGTAGAGTTGCATGGGCTTGCTTCAGATTGTAGGCCTTAGCAGGCCTCTCTGAGGTGGAATCCCCAGCAGCATAGGTATCAGACTGCCAGCTATTGCTTGTTTTCAGTTGTTGGCCTTAACAGGCTGCTCCGAGAATTAGCAGGCCTCCCTGTCAATGAGCCCAAGGTTGCAGACTTTGGACAGCTAGCTAGACTTGTTACCGGGTAGCTGGCCTTAGCAGGTCTCCCTGTGTATTAGCAGGCCTCCCTGAGAGCCAGCCCCTAATAAGTGGGTGCATGGCAGCTAGCAATTGCCATTAAGATGTTTGGCCTTAGTATGCCCCTCTGAAGGTGACTTCTCCATAGTATGGTTTCTTCTCTGCCAGTCAAGACTCAATACCAGGTAGTTAGCCACTGTTGGCTTCCCTGATGCAAGTCCCCAGCTGTTGGGTATCGGTCAGCAAGGTCTTGTTGTCAGGTGGTTGGCCTCTCTGGCTTCCCTGAGACCGCATACCATATGTGTTGCTGGCTTGGCTAACCTAGTTCACCTTTGTAACAATCCTAGCCTACAGCCTCAACCTAATAGGTCGAGCTTGAACCCTCCTCATTCTGAGGGTGGGTTTGAGTACTTAGTTCCCTAAATCTGGTCAGAGGTTGAAGGCTTCTCTCTAGGCCTCCCAGTTAGATCAGCCCTTAGGCTGTGAGCATTCCCCTTGCGAGGGTCCCTTTTTAGAGTGCACGGCCTCCTTAGCGCCTTGACACATATGTGCTTTGTAGATCCTAGGATCGAGCAGAGTAACTCCCCTCACTTGCAAGGGTCAATAGCCCTTCGCTGAGTCCTGCTCTCCAGGATGCCCCTCTCTAAGATTCATTCTGAGTTGGTCTACTGCTCTTTCTGCAGTCCCTCTTTCTGGATGTCTCTTCATGAGACTTCTATGTTTAGAAACTCTGTTTCTGAGGATTGTTGGAGGTTGTTGGCAGACTAGGTTACTAGTTCAGTTAGAAGCCAGGTCAGCCTCCCTGGTGGCATTTGGGGTTGACTTTGTTCCCCTGAGAAGTGACTGGCTGGGGTGCCTTCGGGCCTCCTAGCCACGCTCCCTTAAAAGGGACCCCTTCTGTTGAATTTGCTGGTTCCAGGCCTTTGTGTGGCCTTGGCAAGCCCTCATATGTAAAATATGCAGGCTGCTTTGAGGCTTATAGCTGAGGCTTTGACCTCTGGGAGCTTCATTTGTGACCCGTAGGGTGAGTGGGTCTGGCATTTCATTTAAATTTGCCAGATTCTGACAGTTGTCACTGCCATGCCTGGCATGCACTCCCCTCAGCATGGCAACGTTGGTATATCGTTCCCCTAGCACTTGACACAGCACGAGTTCCCTTTCGAAAGGGAACGTCTCAGGTTACGCATGTAACCATGGTTCCCTGAGAACAGGGAACGAGACACTGTGTCTCGTAGCCATGCCTTGGGGCCGCATTGTTATGTGGGTCACTGTGGGTACCGTGGGTCGCATTGTTATGATGTCATGTGCTGTCGCCAATATGATATTGCCGAGATTGGATATGTGTTTCAGACACCAGCAAAACAAGGTTATTCGGAGTGTCTATTACTAAGTGCAAATTTACAGTAGCTCCGCCCACCAATGTCACACAAGATTAAAAACTAGGAGCATGACTAACGGCTTCAGTGGTGTAGGTAGTTGTGTGTAAGGTGTGTAGAATAATAGTATATAAATAGTATATACCTGCCAGTATAAAGTATAATTAACATCTAATTACTATTTACACTTATTGCAAAGAATCTGCAAAGAAATATGCATTTACATTTTTTTTTTTTTTTTTGCTTGTGGGATACCATGAAAATGAATATTAGTTCAATAACCTACCGTTCTGCCAGTTTTCACCTTTGATATAATAACAATCATAAGAATTAAACTTGTATTGACTCTGAAGTATGCAGACATCTTTTTGTCGGGTGCTGTTGCCATGGTGAATCGTAATATCTGAGCTCCATTGATCATGGCTTTTCATAGTCGTGGTGCACATGCTTAACTCAGAGTCAACCTACTCAGAGTTGATTGAACTAACTCAATTCAGCTGTTCTGAAACCAAAACTCAGAGTTTCCCATCTCAGAGTATGTCAAATCAGAGTTCAAGTTTTAACTCAGAGTTGGTTGAACCTCCTTATTGACTTTAATCAGTAAGCTACTATTACTCTGTAGATCCTGGAGTTACATTGTTTGCAGTTGAAATTACAGAATATCTTATATTGAAATACAGTATTATTACAGGTTACATATAGTCATTTTATTTATCAAACTGTGTCCGAAACTCTATTTAAATCTCACAAAACTTTGTATATCTCTGTAACTCTTTACTGTTGTGTAGTTTAAACCTCTTCTTTAGATCCCATGAAATTACTTAAAGGGGTGGTTTATTATGATTTCACTTTTCTAACTTTAGTTAGTGTGTAATGTTGCTGTTTGAGCATAAACAACATCTGCAAGGTTACGATGCTCAAAGTTCAATGCAAAGGGAGATATTTTCTTTTACAGAAATCACTTTTTAAGTACTACAATAAACAGCTGGTAGGGACTACAACGAGCTGCTTCCCGGGTTGGTGACATCACAAGCCCTTAAATTTACATAAACTCCGCCCCCAAGAACACACAACAAAGGGGGTGAGGCCATGTTGGGCTGCTTTAGAGAAGAGGAAGAGTTGTTGTAGTAGAGTGTTGTTGCCGTGCTGTCATTTTACACCAGACTGCTTCACAAACGAGGTTCAATTCAACACTGGATATGCACAAAAGATTAACATGACGGCACATGCTAGTCGATGAGTTGAATCAACAGCAACTACATAAATTTATCCTCTAACCATTCAGAAACGTCCAGTTACATTCTAAAAGTTGTAACTTCTTCCTGAGTCTGGAAAGGGGGCTGGGAGCAGCAGCTCATTTGCATTTAAAGGGACATACAAAAACAGCATGTTTTTGCTTAAGCTATAATAAATGATCTGTGGGGTATTTTGAGCTGAAACTTCATAGACACATTCTGGGGACACCAGTGACATATATTACATCTTGTGAAAGGGGCATTATAGGTTCCCTTTAAGTTTTTTTTTTTTTTTTTTTTTTTTTCTGTATTTATGTATTTTCTGGAAACTAGAATTTGGAGTAGGAGATATTGAAGGGTTTTCTTTTAAATAGCCACAAGCCTTCACATCTTAGAAAAACCATGATTAGCTGCTTGCTATTGATATGTTGCTGATGGTAACATTTATAAACTGTGAATATGCACAATGACTATTTTTTATTGTAAATTTTATTGTAATGAGATCATCATACAACAATACATGTGATGCAGCATGTTACAGCATAAATGACAGCGCTTAATTCCCACAGGTTGCATAGATGTTTTGAAGACTACAATAATAAATGTAACAATAATGCAAAACCTTTATCCAAGCAAAAGATTTGTTTAATTTTATACATTCATGTGTTTTAGCTGGTACTTCCAGCATAGTTGGGAACAATGATATTGGCCCATTTATAGATGACAGGGATAAAAAGGAGAGCAGAGCCAAGCACTGATACTAAGAGAAATGCCCACAGGAAAACCCGGTCCAGAACCTGGGCCACAAACTTCCAGTCCTGAACAACCTAAAAATAGGCATTATATTAGAATTCATTAGAACTCCGAAAAATCACATCATGCCTACAAGTCTAAAGAGACAATAATAATAATAATTCATTACATTTATATAGCGCTTTTCTGGGTATTCAAAGCGCTTTACATATGGAAGGTGGAATCTCCTCAGCCACCACAAAATGTGCAGCATCCACCTGGATGATGCAACGGCAGCCATATTGTGCCATAACGCCCACCACACACCAGCTTATTGGTGGAGAGGAGACAGAGTGATAAGCCAATCAGTATATCATACGACAATCTTACCTCTCTGACTTCATTCTCCTTCACCACATGAAGCGTGATGTAGCGTATGGATTCTAAGGCTGCCCGCAGACTGTCTTCTGCATTGGGCAGAGTGGTATCCTGTCCCAAACTCTTCTCATAGCCCAGCCCTTCTCTTTCAGTCCTGTCTGCTCTCTGCCTCCCTCTGGTGGTAGCGTAACGGTCCACATGGCTGCGCATGCACAGCAGTTTAGGCAGATGGTGCAGAAAGATACGGCGGACCCAGGGCGCCATGCTGTGATGAGTAGATGAGGAGCGATGATGGATGTTAATGGCAAAGACGGTGATGACAATGGAAAGCGTCACAAAGATCATAGTGAAGACCAAATATTCTCCAATGAGAGGAATGACCTGGGACAGAAAACAACATAGCAGAAAACACAAGTCATTCGACAATATGGATTATAAGATCATATAGATAATACTATTCCATATATACTATTCCATAGAACTTCAATGCCTATAGATAAATGAACTTATATTTGTGGTAAAACTTTATCACACAGACAACCAATAGCTGAAAAATACTGCAATTTACTATTATATTTCAGTCAATAATGTGAAATAATTTAGAAAATTGCTGTGTCTGCGCATTGACTTAGAAGTCATTTCACATAGCTTTGAATTCTTAAAAAGAGTACCACCTTTGAGGAGGAAGGGATGATCTCTTCTATCACCAGAAGGAAGACAGTAAGGGAGACAAGGACAGACGTGCAGAGGGAGATTTTCTCTCCTCCATTAGATGGGAGATAAAACACCAGCACGGTCAGGAAAGACAATCCAATGCAGGGAATGATGAGGAAGAGTGTGTAGAAAAGTGGAAGACGTCGGATAATAAAGGAGTAGGTGATGGATGGATAGAAAAATGTCCCATCGCTTCTCAAACCCCGGCTACCTGTGGCCGTCACAATCTCCCATTCACCGTTGTCAAAATAGTCACGTTTGTCCACATGTACGTCCTCAAGGAGAATGTCCACCTTAAAAAGAAAATTATGCAGCTGTTACAAAAATATCTCGATTCTTAACACAGAAACTATCATCTGGTTAGTTTTATCTACTTTTATGGGGGCTTTATGATATTTTAAGGAGTCTGATTAAAGTGGCCACTGTGAACTGACAATAGATAAATAATCCAAAAAGTAAATAATTTTCACAATTAAAATTTTTGGGTTAACTACACCTTTCTACAAGCAAACACTAGGTTTAATAACAGTTAAAAACATACGTGGGAACCATCGTAGGTCCAGGAGCCAAACTTCATGGAGCAGTTCTGAAGGTCAAAGGGGAAGAATGTCACATCGATGGTGCAGGCAGATTTATAGTTGGCAGGAGGGGTCCAGGAGATAGTGCCATCATATCTCACCACTGCTTTTGTCACTGTGGCCTCGAAATTACCATCTGAACTGCAAGTGAGAATCATTCAGTCATATGATGCAGAGTCCAAATTTAATGAGAAGTAAGTCAAATTGGAGTATAAAATGTTTCACATTTCAAAAGTGAAGGTTTGTGTACTTTTTCAAACATGGAAAAGTTGGAAACATTAATTTGTCCACCAGCTGGAGAGCCCATGATCGCCACCAGAGGGCACTCCTTCCATCTCCTTGCTACCTTATCATGAACTCCATTTCTCAGTACCCATTGCCTGTCTCATTTTGTGTGATTATGTTTAGTGATTACCTTGTTTAGCTCTGCCTTATAAAGCCTGTGTTTCCACCACAGTCTATGGTTTCCACTCATTCGTGATGAGGTCTTGTTTGTGTTGCTGCAATTCTGAGCGTTTTTTTTCCTGGTTTTGGTTTTTTCCTGGTTATGGTTTTGATATTTTGCCTCTTCTTTAGATTTCTTTGTTTGCCTGTGTTTCTTGGACCTTGTTTAATGTTTGGAATGTTTGCCTGTGTTTTTACCCTGTGTCTGTTTATTGATTATGACTGTGGATTACCTATGCTAAAAAAAAATCTGTGTTTGGATCTTCAACCTGTGCTTCAGAGAAGTTTTGTAACAGTATTGACCAATAGAAATCATAATGGCGGTCTAATTTTTCATTCGCTGTCAAAATCCAATGGCTCAGTGAGGCCTGCATTGACAGCAAGTTAATTTACACTTTCAAATGCCTGGAAAGGTACTAAAGACATATTTAAAACAGTTCATGTGACTACAGTGGTTCAACCTTAAAGTTATATAGTGACGAGAATACTTTTGTGTCATGAATACTTCATGAAGCTTCAAAGCTTTACGAATCTTTTGTTTCGAATCAGTGGTTCGGAGCGTGTATCAAGTTGCCAAAGTCACATTTCAAACACTTATGACGTAACGAAGCCTTGTTTACTGAAATTACGTGTCAGTTTGATACACGCTCCGAACCACTGATTCGAAACAAAAGATTCATAAAGCTTTGAAGCTTCATTAAGCAGTGTTTTGAAGTCGCCCATCACTAGATATTGTTATTTTGTTTTTTTGGCACACAAAAAGTATTCTCGTCCCTTCATAACATTAAGGCTACACTTTAGTCACATGAACTGTTTTAAATGTCTTTAATACCTTTCTGGGCATTTGAAAGTGTAAATTATCTTGCTGTCAATGCAGGCCTCACTGAGCCATTGGATTTTATCAAAAATATATTAATTTATGTTCTGAAGAGGAACGAAGGTTTTACGGGCATGGAATGACATGAGGGTGAGTAATTAATGACAGAATTTTCATTTTTGGGTAATAATTTGTGTAACCGCTACAGCTTTGAGCATGGGGAATGCTGAGTGTGCTCTTCCCCAATGTGAATAGCTACTGTTATTTTGTTCTACTCTTAGTTTTGTGTGAATACTTTCTTTAATTATGAATTCAGAAGTTATATGCCATTTTCTTTGGATCTGAAATTTGCCTATGCTTATGTTAGAGAGTGAGAGAGAGAGTTAAGACTCTGTTGTTAATCTAATTTTGTTTGTGTAAGTTATTTAATGCTAACCTTGTAAGTTAGAACTTTTAGTTTATGTTGACCTGGCCCTCTTCTGAAGATTTTATTTGCTTTCTTTTTGTTACCATTGATTTTGATCTAAATAGAATTTGTTGTTTAATTTTGTTGTTCTGCTTCTTTTCTGGATCAGGGGATTGAAGTGACTTTCAGTCTTTTTCATTTTATTTATTTATTTTTAATAATAATAATATTGTAAGACTTTTTGTGTTATTTATGGCTCTTACAGAAATATTAAACATCTTGTTCAGTCCCTCTCTGGTTTCCTTTTGGACTCATACACATACTTGTCATAGAGCACAATGTCAGGAATCCAGATGGAGTCTGAGGGAACTCTGATGGAAGTGATGCCCAGGTAATGATCCGGATTCCATCGGAGCTTCATGTCTGTCCACTCCTGAATGCAGAAAGACATAGATTTATCTGCAAAGCTGATCCCTACACAAATAAAACCATAAAGTACTGTGTGTGTGTTGGAAGGGTGTGCACTCATCATTACCAAATACCACCAGAATAGAACACATTGGCCACAGTGAAAATTGAATCTATCAAAATTCTAAATGCAGACAATATGATGACAAATAATGAAAAATTATTACATATAAATCAGATCGACCTTATTGGGTCCTGCTTTACCTGTTTCATCCACACATTGGTTGTCATCAGCTGGTTCTTCTCATCCTAACCAACAACAACAAAAAAATTATATTACATCTGTGTTATACTATTAACCTTGATGTTGAGATTCTGCTGAGATTGATTTTTTTTATGTTCTTTATGTTTGGGGTGCCAGATATCCCAATGCTTTACATGACAGATAAAATGGATGATTTACCCCATTGTAACCCCATTGATCTAACCCTAACCTTTTAGCTATCTGACCGCAAACAGAACATAAAGGCTTTCAAAACACTTGCTTCAGAACGTTATGAATCAGCGTGTCGAATCAGGAGTGCCAA
This sequence comes from Megalobrama amblycephala, assembly GCF_018812025.1. Classification (NCBI taxonomy): domain Eukaryota; kingdom Metazoa; phylum Chordata; class Actinopteri; order Cypriniformes; family Xenocyprididae; genus Megalobrama; species Megalobrama amblycephala. The sequence continues at coordinate 28,159,595 of NC_063062.1, read as the reverse complement.
AGTAATGTGATTTCAGCAGTTTGGCGGTTAGACACGTGATCCGAATCATGATTCGATATGCTGATTCATTATGCTCCGAAGCTTCCTGAAGCAGTGTTTTGAAATCGGCCATCACTAAATAAGTTGTTATTTTGTTTTTTTTGGCGCACCAAAAAAACATTCTTGTTGCTTTATAATATTAATATTGAACAACTGTACTCACATGAACTGATTTAAATATGTTTTTAGTACCTTTATGGATCTTGAGAGAGGAAATGTCATTGCTCCCTATGCAGGCCTCACATAGAGATCAAATATCTTAATTTGTGTTCCGAAGATTAACGAAGGTCTTACGGGTGTGGAATGGCATGAGGGTGAGTAATAAATAACATTATTTTAATTTTTGGGTGAACTAACCCTTTAACAATAAATAAATTCCTGAACTAGTTTAATGATAGAGAATTGCCTAATGTATATAATTTAAAATGTGTTTATTGTAAGCTAAGATTTTGCCTGAATGAGGAGAATGCTATTTCAGAATGACTAATTCTCACCACATCCACCAGCTGGGAGATAGCCAGGCCAAATTTCACCTGCACCGTTCCATTTAGATCCTCCACTGGTCTCACCCATTTCTGGTAGTTTCTGAAGAGATGTTTAAACAGTTTGTCTTCTGTCTTGGCATAGGAAGACAGCACAGGAGGACCTTAAAAAAACAACAACTTCATGATAATCTCTCTTTTATTCAATCAGTCAGGAGGGACCGGGACACTTAACAACAGTAATTATATGGCAGCAGTCCCAGATACAAGGACAGCACGGGGTTATGGAAAGTGTGTCAGTTTGGTTGACACTTGGTCAATGAACATATTGATCTCACAATAAACATCTCACCCAAGACATATAGGCTTTGTAGCCAGCTTGCACCTTAGTGTCATCTACAAATTCAGACAAATAGAATTAATTCTTATTGAAATGATGGAATATCAGTGACTATCAGAGCTTGAGCCTTTCAAAGCTGCCTTAAAAATGACTTCTGTTTTAATGTGCTGTATACTTGATTAACTCTAATGAAGTCCATTTGGCTTTGCTATTGGATCTCCAGCAGCCGCTGCTATCATGCCAATATCCTGTGTGGTGATCAGATTTGCCTCTCAGGGCCTCCAAAGTCTGAGTCACTAATGGAAACATGATTTGCTAAACACGTTCTTTTCTGTGGGGGCAGATAGTTATGAAATGAGATTTATGAATCTCTGAATGTGAAACTGGTTTAGATGATCTGGGTTGTGTTACCTTCACTGGTGGGAGGGATATTCTTCAAAGTGGAATGTCAAACACTACAGCTCTGTTCCAAATCCTAGTAAGCTGTGCTTTACATAGGAAGTTGCATCCAAAGGAAGCATCCTAACTAAAATGGAAGCTCGTAAGAGACTGATTTAAAATGTTTTACATATAATGCAGTCATTCTATGCATCATGCAAATGCCCTTCATTTGCATACGACAGCTGAAGTACATTTGATGCCAAACGAGTTTGCCGTAAGCATGTTTCTAAACTAACAACACCATATTAATATATTGCACATTATGACTAGACCTGTATGTATGTACCACACACACACATGTGTGTGTGTGTGTGTATATATATATATATATATATATATATATATATATATATATATATATATATATATATACACATACACATATATATATATATATATATATATATATATATATATATATATATATATATATATATTAGGGCTGTCAATCGATTGATTTTTTTTAACTCTAATTAATTAAATAATGTGGTAATTAATTAATCTAAATAATCAAAATTTAATCGCACATCAATTTTGGCTGAGAAATTACCCCCAAAAGATAATTTGAAGTCATTATTGTAAAGCATCAAACAGGCATTACAAAAAGTAGCTTCAGAAAGAAATATTTTATTTGATTCAACATAGAAATTTTTACAAATGAATTTTGGACCATGAGGTTGAGTAAATGATGACTGAATTTTCTTTTTTTGGTGAACTATAACTTTAATTTTTTTTTTTTTTATTAATATTGATTTTTTTTCAAGTGCATTAAATGCATGAAAGATTTTAACACATCATTTTTTAACATATTAATCTAATTAATGCGTTAAATCGACAGTGTACATATATCACTATATATATACACTACACTCACCAGCCTGTTTTAAATCTAAACTGTATATAAAATTCGGTAGTCTTCTGGATTTCAATTTTTGGGATGTCTGAAGCTGGATGTAAGACAGAATCAATTATCTAGACTCGCTGAGACTCAAGGGAATGATTTGGCCTTGAAGCCATAAAACATTGCAAATGTCATTTTTCTCATTTCTGTCTAAAATGAGGTTGTTGGCCACTGGTGCTGCATTTATCCTATAAAGTGTGGTAAGACCCAAACAGCATTTATTGATTGATGCATTTCTGTGCTGATTATTCAGCTACATATTTAGATATTGATTGGATTTTGCAGTTTTATCTTAACTCAGTTTCTGTGCTTATAAATCTTAAAGTTATTTAAATGGTTATTTCACAGACAACCGCAGATGGTATTCCAGTTTCAGCTTGTTTTCCCATTGATCAATATCTGTGGTTCTGGTCTCCCTTGATCAATATAAGACTGATTAGAAAATGCATTAATCCTCAGGTCACACTGTTACAGCTGAGTTCTATCTCATAAAGTGATAATCAGTGTGAGTGAACATGTAGACCATGACTTCTTAAAACATTGACTTAAAACATGATGTAAAAGAACACAGCTGTGGTTTTTACTATTTTATCTTATAATAAATAAGATAAAACAGAATTTTAGAAGAAAAAAAGCAACACATTAATAAACTGAATTGACCATTACTAATTAAAATGCAAAGAATGAGCGTGACAAGTGCAATGCTAATACTCAATTAATTGTATATCTCTTATACACTACAAGCATATGCAAGGCTTTAGGTAGTCAGTTCTACAATAAATTGGGAACTAACTGATAAAATCCAATATGACCAAATCAACATGACTACATTTTGTTACACAAACAAAAGTAATTTTAAGGGTCAGATGCCTCCCTATATTTTCACTTTTTACAGTGCCCAAAAAAAAATCTATTTCCTTACGTCGGCAGGGTCTGGGTCGCCAAACCGATGCTAGACAGCCGACGGCCAAGTAGCAAGTCCATTCTGCTCCTGCGTAAGATGAAATGCCTTTCCATACCAGCAGGTGACAGTAGCTGAACAGCCAATCAGAATGATCAGATGGCTCTGACGCCGATTCATCGGCTACGTCCGAAAACCTAGGTAGCTGTCTTGCTGCCTCGCTGTCTTATAAGAGAATGACTTGTACGGCAGCGTTTGTGCATGAAGGCACCTCACGAAATTGATTTCGGACAGACTTCTGAGGCAGCGTAAGAGTTTACCCAGATAGCACACGTACGTCTGCAAGACGTCTGTTAAAGATCACTTCATCTGGAAAGCATCTGCTGTTTACAAACATCTAATAGACGTCTTTAAGATGTCAGTTTTACATACATTCTAAATCATAAACATCTTAAAGACGTCTTCTAAACGTCTATTTGACATCTGACAGGATACGTCCTATAGACGTATTCCAGATGAGCAAACACCCTAAATAATACGTCTTCCAGACGTAAACACGCACATCAAATAGACGTCTCCGAGATGTACGTGTGCTATCAGGGTAATGATCTACAGCAGGGGTCTCAAACTCGCGGCCCGCGGGCCACTTGAGGCCCGCGGGATGATATTTTGTGGCCCCCCACTTGACATCGAAGTTTAGTGTTAGTGCGGCCCGCGAGTTATTCTGAAACGCACCTTTTTGCTGAGTCGTTGCGTATGCCGCGCTCGCCGCACTTTTGTTTTATTTTATCACTTATGGGCTACCATAGATCTCGTGACAGCTTTCGGCGGCGTTTGTTGTCAACGGTTGTCAAGCCAACCGCGAAGTACTTGGACATTCCGGCTCTTTTTCGTGAGCCGGCTCGTTTGACTCAGCTCGCTGAAAAGACCCGGCTCTTTTAGCTCACAAATGGCTCTTTAAAAAATAAATGTTTTAACTATGACTTTGACTATGACCGGTGTGAAAACAATTCTAATTTAATTATTAAATGAACTCATACTCACAATGTCTCATAATATCTTTAAAAATGCATTGATTTGTTATGAAAAAAGAACATTTGCATTTAAATTACGGCTTTTTAATGTATCGAAAAAACATTCAAAACAAATACAATCTGAATCTGAACAACATAACAGAACCCATATTAAAGAAAAATACATTAAACTGATCCCTCTTTTTCTCTCTTACATGTTATAACCAGCATGCATGTTATGCACGTCAGTAGTTATGTATAATAACTAGCGCGCGCACACACACAATGCTGACCTTATTTTTATTTTATGAGATATTTGCATTCAGAAATTACACTTTGCGTGAGTTGGCTCGCTCATGCAGTATTACTGGTTGACGCCGCGGGATAGACAGGAATCAGACAGTCGAAACGAATGTGTGCGCCTTTAGGCAGGGCCAGATTAACACTTTGTTGTACCCTGGGCAACAATATTCAAGGGCCCCATCATCACGACCCCAGGATCACCATAATATGGTCATATACAGAATATATTACTGTAATATACAGTAAATATACTCAATACTTCAAATTCTAACTGTCATCAGGTGTATTTTGATTTACAAATATTTAAATGCTCATAGAACTACAAATGCACTACTATGTCCCCTATCAAAGACATTCACTCACATATGATGCTATGAAAACAAAACACATCAGCATCTGTATAATCTGGTAAAATTGACCCACTACATTGAGAGGGAGGGAAATATCCTCCATTTTCACAAAAATGAATAAATAAGCAACCACTTTCAAACCAATGTTTATTTAACAACATTTATTCCCAATGTATTGAATTGATAGAGCTATAACAGAAGACCACAGACAACACATCAAGAAACATTTTGGTCCTCAGCTCATTTTAAGCAGAAATCACCCTGACAGGGTGACCCTGTTTCCTCAGAATTCAACAAGGCAATCAAGTTATTAGTCCAACACAAACAACTTGAAATCTGTCAGTTATCCCTCCACAACAATTTACAGCATTTTAATGAAGCTGGCACCTCAAGGAAAAAATAAATAAATAAAATGCAGTATCACTATTATCTGCTCATAAACATTTTTATCCTAAGCTCATTTTAACTTGTTTTAAAATAGAACAACAACATATCACAGTTATCATATACATCATACAACATATCACAAACAATTTGATTGTTTGGGAGCCGGCAGTGAAGCAAATCGTTGGTGAGGGAGCGTGTCCTGTTACTTCCAAGTCCGGACTCCCTTACCGATGCAGGATACTTGGCGGCCCGGTTCTGGAAAGCTGCAGGCCCTTGGTAAATCGCTTCTTCCCGGAGCCGCTCCGTAACGGCCCCCCACAGTGCAGGATCCCCAGGGAGTAGAGGCGTTGAGATGCAGGGGCTGCTCCCAGACTCGACAAGCGGCTCAGGTGGCGGCGGCGCCGGCGGAGACACTGGAGACCCGCCATCACCGCTTCCCTCTATGATCAGACTCGCTGCCTCTGGGTTGTTGCTTGAAGTTGCTGCTGGCTCTTCGCTCTCCGGGCTGTAAACGTAAGCTGGCGGTGTAGAAAAGTCCTGGCTAGCTGAGTTGTCCTCGTCGTTGACGGAAGCTGACTTAACAGAACTGTCGGCAACATTAACAGGAGTGAAGAAATTACCTATTTTAGGTATATACTTTAAATTTTCTGCGTTTCTGATGTCCTTTTCCTTTTTTAATTTCCGCTTCGCGCTCCCACTTAGCTTCTCCATGTCAGATTTTTTTCTGTTGTAGCAACGCCTGACGTAACCCGCTCGGCGTAACATTTGACCCACCTCATGCGGACTGACCAATGAGGAGAGGGTCTTAACTTGAGGCCCTCTCTTCATTGGTCAGTCCGCATGAGACTGACTCTCAACGGCTCTCAACGCTCTCAACTCACGTTCAAAGTCATAGGCAGCGCAGCGTCTCTCTGTGCAGCGCAAAAGCCCGTGTTGACAGTTTGTTTAATATAAAGCGGGAGATTACCAGATACAGTATTTTGCTCGTGCCCTTGCTGCCCTGGGCCCTTTAGAGGTCTTGGGCCCCTGGGCAATTGCCCAGTTGCCCGTATGGTTAATCCGGCCCTGCCTTTAGGCCTATATAATTTTTATTAATCTCTTTTAATTAGTATATTATTTTAAATAAAATTAAAATTAATTATTTTATTATTACATGATGATTTTTTTTTTTAAAGAGTCGGTTCAGATATGCGAGCCAGCTCGCAACGTTCACCTACCAGCCGGTTCATTCGCGAACGACCCATCACTTGTTGAAACGTGTGTGACACCAAGTGAACGGAAAATATATGCTATCACCCAGTTCCAGTCATGTCTCTCTCAAAACGTGCTGTGAAGAGAAAGGTTGGTGACGAGCACAGGCAATTTCAGAAGAAGTGGGAGACGGAATATTTTTTCGTTGAGCACAGGGGCACCCCTACGTGTCTCATCTGTGCAGAGAAAGTTGCGGTGTATAAGGAATATAACATCAGACGTCATTACTCAACTAGGCATGCTGAGGAGTATACAAAATACCAGGGAGATGAGAGAAAGAACCGGGTTGCCAATCTTAAAAAATGTCTGTTGAGGCAACAAGAGTTATTTAAGAAAGCAAAAAAAGAGAATGAAGCAGCAGTCGAAGTTAGCTACATGGTGAGTGAGATTATTGCTAAGGCCGGAAAGCCGTTCAAGGAAGGCGAGTTCATCAAAAAGTGTTTGTTACTAGCTGCAAGTAATGTCTGTCCAGAAAAGAATGACCAGTTTAGCAAAATCAGCCTTTCAGCTAACACAGTGGCAGAGCGCATTTCTGACCTGTCAGAAGACATATATGTTCAACTTCGTGAGAAAGCCAAACGTTTTTGTGCATACTCTGTCGCTCTTGATGAGAGCACGGACAACACTGACACTGCGCAGCTCGCAGTATATGTCCGTGGTGTTAACGACAATTTTGAAGTGATTGAGGAGTTGCTCGCTGTGATTCCAATGCATGGTCAAACCACCGCTCAGGAGATATTCCGCCTGCTGTGTGGTGCTATTGAGGATGCCGGTTTGCCATGGAAGAGGTTTGTTGGAATAACAACCGATGGAGCGCCATCAATGACAGGACGGAAAAATGGACTGGTGGCACTTGTTCAAAGAAAACTGGAAGAGGAGAATGTGGAGGAGGCCATTGCTCTGCACTGCATTATCCATCAGCAGGCCCTTTGTAGCAAATGCCTGAGGTTTGACAATGTAATGTCTGTTGTTGTAAAATGCATCAACCATATCAGATCTAGGGGCTTAAAGCACCGGCAGTTCCGCGCCTTTTTGGAGGAAATAGAGTCAGAATATGAGGATGTGCTCTACTTCACTGAGGTACGTTGGCTCAGTAGGGGAAACGTCTTGAAGAGGTTTTTTGAGTTGCGTGCAGAAGTGAAAGCCTTCATGGAGAAGGATGGGATGGCTGTTCCTCTGTTAAGTGATTCCAAATGGCTCATGGACTTTGCTTTTCTTGTTGACATCACACAGGAACTGAATGTACTGAACAAGAAGTTACAAGGCCAGGGGCAGCTTGTCAGTGCTGCCTATGACAATGTGAGAGCATTCTCCACAAAACTTGTGTTATGGAAAGCCCAGCTCTCTCAGACAAACCTCTGCCATTTCCCTGCATGCAAGGCACTCATGGATGTGGGCACACCATTCAGAGGTGAGAAGTATGCTGATGCCATTATGAAGCTACAGGAGGAATTTGATCGTAGGTTTGCAGACTTCAAGACACACAGAGCCACTTTTCAAATTTTTGCTGACCCTTTCTCCTTTGATGTGCAAGATGCTCCTCCTGTACTTCAAATGTAGCTCATTGACCTGCAGTGCAATTCTGAACTCAAAGTCAAGTTCAGGGAGGTGAGTGGAAACACAAAGAAGCTTGGACAGTTTTTGAGAGAATTGCCACCCACCTTCCCTGAGCTCTCCAGGATGTTCAAGCGGACCATGTGCCTTTTTGGTAGCACCTATCTATGTGAAAAGCTCTTCTCCACCATGAACTTCAATAAGTCAAAGTACAGGTCCAGACTTACTGATAAGCATCTTCAAGCCATACTGAGGGTTTCAACTGTTTCCTCCCTCAAGCCAAATGTGTCTCAGCTGTGTGAGAGGAAGCGCTGCCAGGTCTCAGGCAGCAAGGAGTAGGCAAGAGAAGCCTATGTTCTGAAGAACCGTTCATGTTCATGAAAAAACGTATAGAAAGGAATGTTCAAATTCAGAGGAACAGTTCATGTTTGGAAGAAACGTTAATGTTGAAGAGCTGTTAATAATAAAGTTTGAGATGATTGGATCAGTTGTGCTCCTTTTTTGTGGAATATTTGATGCGGCCCAGCCTGACCCAGACTCTACCTCCAGCGGCCCCCAGGTAAATTGAGTTTGAGACCCCTGATCTACAGCAATATAGCGCGAGCTTTGGTGAGAACTAAACAAATATTTAATTATTACAGTAGTAATTTCTCGATAGAAATTATATCAAAATTGAAATATGTTGGTCAAAATCGTACATTTATACACAAAATGAGCAGCAAACACAACTTTCGGATGCCATCTTTATTTTTCTAGCTCAACTGCCACAGAATGGAAAGCACAGGATTGTGGGATATCAAAGGCAGCTAAGGATACATCCATGCTTCCTTCAAAAATCGATCTGAGGAAGGTATCCCATGAGACAGGAAGTGAAGCTAACATTGGATTCGGACATGCCTTGATGCCTTACTACCTTGAAATGTGTCTTCAGAACAGCGCCGCCGCTCCCACCACGCGCATCACGCACTGTGCGTAGGGCACCAAGTGCTGAGGGGGCACCAAAAATAGCCTAATGAAATTTTTTTTTTAAATGCCGGTATTATTTCATTAGCCTATAGAAATATTAGGCACATTTTAGCCATGTATATGTAACAAAAAAGGGGGAACAAGAAAGATGTTTAATAATTGCTCTAGTCTAGTCTAGTGCCCCCCCCGTGCCGGATGGTCCGTTCCGGTTGTTCGCGCGGGCGCCTGCCTGACGCAGTTTGACAGATTTGAGCATGGCTCCGAAAAGACAGCAGGAGTCGGGTGCTGAGAAACGAAAGAAGAAGAAACTGCGAGATGATGCCCGTGCATCACTTTCAGGTAAGTCCATGTTTAATCATTCATAAATACGGGAAATGTGCTGCATGTGCGTGCTGCTGCTAATCGTAATGCGCCTCGAACTTGCTGACGTTAATGTTAGCATTAGCAAACTATGTTATTATAACTTACAACTTCGGTGCAAGCTAAATTGAGATTTTACTGTTAACCATTACCTATTTTAAAAATAACTGACCTGACGCCAGCTAGCTGTTACTTTTTTTTTTTTTTTTTTACTATCTTTCTTTAGATATTGAGCAGTAGTTTATGGTTTATTTTGACGTGACAGTGGTTAATACTTTCTCAGTAACATTAACAGTTAGCAGTCAGTGCAGTGCACATGGTAGGCTAACAATTCCTGTTAAAAAAATATAAATGTCCTGTTAATAAAATATAAAATGTCATTATGAATGATATAAAGCAAACATTACTGTTGATTTGTGTGCATTATTGCACCTCATTCTATTATGCTTTATATTAGATTAGATTTAGATTTACATTTATTTATTCATTTAGCAGATGCTTTTATCTAAAGCGACTTAGAAATGAGAACAATAGAAGCAGTTAAACTAGCCTACTGTGTTTACAAAGTAAGTAAAGTTGTGACTTTTAGTCATCTAAATCTTTGTTTTATTTAAGAAGACTGACTATTCTTGTTTGTACTTATTGATGATTATTTAATTTAATTTATTCAAAGTGACATTGAATTTGCTAAAAAAAAAAGAAGTCTGGATTATTTTGATATTTTTTTTATTTTGCTGTTCTGTTTACTGTTTACAAAGTCAGCAAAGCTGTGAAGATTTTACTTTCTCTTTTTAGTGTTCTTAAGTTTTATACTGTGATGCTGCTATTGTGTGTTATTGGTATTGAGTTATGTTTGGTAATAAAAAGTTAAACTGGCAAAAACAAACGTTTTTTTTTCTTCTCGGGGTCGGGGTGGGGGGCATTATAAAGGAATTATGCTTAGGGCACCAAAATGGCTAGCAGCGGCACTGCTTCAGAAGGCAGCATTTTCCAGTTTTCGGACGCAGCCAACATGTTGAATCGGCCGAAAAAAAGGCGACGAGGACCAACTGGAGCCGACAGTGTGGAACACACTGAGAAAACTTACTTAAGTGATCAAACATAACTGTAACAAAGTTCAAGGTCACGGATAAAGGAGGTGGACGTTAATCATAACTTTAATCATAACATATGCATAAACAAAAAAGCGAAAGGAGCGGCAGCAGCAGACTTCCGCATATAAGCATAATAAATATACGTATACGGCATATATGTAAAAAGTCTCAGGCTCTCTGCTCCACCCTGCTTCATACCACAGTAACGTTGATAAAATTTTAATACATTAGAACATGATTTCTGTCCGAGTGCCGTCGGATTGCTTTCTATCGGCTGTGGATGTGAAAATGACAACTCCCATGATTCCATGCACATTCAGGGCATTATCAAGCTACGCCTTAGTTATTGTTTTGAAAAAGCGACCTCTAGTGGCAAAACATACATACTGTCCCTTTAATTTTAAAAGGACAAAGACAAAGATATCGCTTTCCTCACCACACATTCAAACTGATTTTTTATTATGGATATAATATTATGGACATCGACCTGAAGAATGAATGCTACATCATACACTCGTTTAGTCGATCTCTCTCTGATAATGCTATAATATACTCTAAGTAATACAATAAGCTTCAATGAAGCGACTCAACATTTCTTCTTTACTAGTTCTAAAGTGACAGTTTAGAATTAGTAACGAAGGCTTGGTCACAACTGTTAAACTGTAAAAGTAGTTAAAAGTAGTTCTGCACAAAAGGGGTTTTTAAAGACACTCTGTTGTTGTTTTTTTTTGTATGTCCGAACACCAGCTCAGTATTGGCCGAAGCTGAACACGTGAGCAGCACGACACATGTACGTGATGCTGACACAGGATCTGGCCAATAATAGGATGTCCTACCTGCTGTTAACGTATCTATTTTCATATCTTCACGCAACCTGCTCGCAACCCTATCAACGCCGAAATGAATCTGCAGCAGTCAGGTGGTACAAGTTAAGTTGTTTCCGTTCATTGAGGTAATTTAATGCTATCTCTCATGCTGCTTTGCAGACTCTGCTTTTGGCTGTTCGCGTTCATGTGTTTTGGAGGAGGCGTGGCTTTGGAGAATGCTCTGAAGGGAAGGTGGGATCTTATGCTTTCAAAGCTAGCTTGCTATTGCTAGCCTCTCCAAAATTTCCTACCTTAACTAGTAAGATTAGAACAGTAGTATTCAGAGTTCAGTAACACTTTTTTTATTTATAAATAAAAAATAAGTATTTTTTTTTTCTTAATGGTCCTAAAGATAGGAATCATTTTCTTTACGAAATATATTATTGAAATTATCTATATGTAAATGATAATATATAAATGATTGTTTTTTTCTTTAAATTTTTGGTTGAATTATGGGCATGACAGGCTTCGTGATGTTAGGTGGGGCACTGAGCCAAGGTCAGAGACACTCACCTATAGAGGAGCAGAGGACAGCACAGCAAACCAGCAGGAGGAGAGCTCTGACAGTGCTGTGAGCTGTTACCATGATACCATCAGGAGCAGAAAAGCCACAGAGAAGACCTGCAAGCAGACATAGGCATGCATGCACTTTATTATGCACAAATACAGCCCGAACTATTGTTTAAGATTCACAAGCCTGTTAGCAATTAAATATGTATGCAGTGAAGACATTGTACATGTGTCTGAATGCTGCACATTTTGCATCTTTCATGTGTGTGCAATTGATCACAAAAAAAACAAGCCACATTATGTGTCAGTCTGTAGGAATATCACGTTCTGCATCATGCACATGTGAATGGACCTTTACACACAATCACACAAAGCATGTATCTATCCACCTTAGAGTCTGTTGAGATTATACTCACATTCATCATTCTGCAAACACCCAGTGTCTCTCTCTCTGTTTCTCTCCCTTTCTCTTTCTTTGTCATTTTCCTTTCCTTACCTGATTATGGACTGGAAAAGAGCAGAATCCTTTAGAATTTTTCTTTTCCATTTGGTTGTCGTGTGTCCCTGCCAACCAGCATGTGTGTGGCTGCTTACTCACATACAAGCCGTCATGGTCTCCTTCTCCTCCTCCTCCTCCTCCTCCTCCTCCTCCTCCAGAAAGGCAGGCCCACCCCCCTCACCCCCCTTGCATTTTCCCGCACAGAAAAAAAACAGCCAATCACAGCCATGGATCCTCCATTATCTTGTAAAGTCTGCCCCCTCCTGTTTGAAAACATGCACACATGTTAATGAGAGTACAAAAGAGTTCCTTCAGTCTTTTTTTAGGCTAATGACCCTTTTGTGGATAGAGAGACAGAGCAAAGACCCTCTATTACATAATGTGTCAACTTGACAGCCTTATTGCTTGCATTATATTAAAAGTATAAAAAATATATCTAGTGTCTGAATAATTTTTGGTTTGACTGTATATGATACTTAGATTAAAATGAATTAAAATAATCATTATTTAATTCATTTAATATTCATTATTTCATTTTGATATAATCATATGTAATCAAATGATAGATTTATTAAAGCATTACAATCATGTATAATGTTCACATTATAATTTGAAATTAGGCCATAAATAAATTATGTTGCCATAAGCAACTCCTTGCATTTAATCTTCTTGCGACAGTTTGATTCTAAATTTGGCTATCTAAAGTAATTACATGGTTGGGCAGAGTTTATGTTTTTAATAATTGCATTTTGCTTGTTGTTGCTTGAAGTTCAGTGGATTGGAGTTTCAGAAAGTCATTGTGTAAATTTCCACCGCTTCTTATAGAGAGCTGTGGTTAGAACTATTATACGAGCAGATAAACTATGCAAGGCGCGTGATGCAGAACTTTGCTCTATTTCTGTTTTCGCCTCCTGTGAAGCGGCATTTGTTGAGACGTAAGATGTGGAGGTGGTTAAGTATATGTCAGCTGAGGTGAGTGTGTGTGTGTGTGTGTGTGTGTGTGTAGCGCATATATGCTCTTGTCACTTTCAGTTCAAAACCTGTAATACACAAAATCTGTTTGCTTTGACTCAAGGAGTTAAAGGTGCCCTAGATTCAAAAATTGAATTTATCTTGGCATAGTTAAATAACAAGAGTTCAGTACAAGGAAAAGGCATAGAGTGAGTCTCAAACCCCATTGTTTCCTCCTTCTTATATAAATCTCATTTGTTTAAACGACCTCCGAAGAACAGGCGAATCCCAACATAACACAGACTGTTACGTAACAGTCGGGGTGTACGCCCCAATATTTGCATAATGCCAGCCCATGTTCCCAACATTAGGCTATGAAAGGGATTACACAAGGGTAGTCAGTTAACGTCTGGAGCTGCACACAGCCGAATCATCAGACTAGGTAAGCAAGAACAACAGCGAAAAATTATAATAATAACTGACATAATCCATGATAGCATGATATTTTTACTGATATTTGTAAATTGTCTTTCTAAATGTTTCGTTAGCATGTTGCTAATGTACTGTTAAATGAGGTTAAAGTTACCATCGTTTCTTACTGTATTCACGGAGACAAGAGCCGTCGCTATTTTCATTTTTAAACACTTGCAGTCTGTATAATGCATAAACACAACTTCATTCTTTATAAATCTCTCCAACAGTGTAGCATTACCCGTTAGCCACGGAAGACAGCCTCAAATTCACTCAGAATAAAACTTTAACATCCAAATAAATACTTTACTCACATAATTCAAAGGATGCATACAGCATGCATGACGAACATCTTGTAAAGATCCATTTGAGGGTTATATTAGCTGTGTGAACTTTGTAAATGCGCTGTAATATAGTCGACAGCTCGTGTGGCAGGGAGCACGCGATTTAAGGGGGCGGCGCTGAGTGTAAATCAGTGCATTGTTAATGATGCCCCAAAATAGGCAGTTAAAAAAATTAATTTAAAAAAATCTATGGGGTATTTTAAGCTGAAACTTCATAGACACATTCAGGAGACACCTTAGACTTATATTACATCTTGTGAAAAAGCATTCTTGGGCACCTTTAATGTTTGTTGATTGAATTTATCTCAGTTTGAACGGCCAATTTTATTTCACCTGACATGCAGTAATATAATTAGTATAAGTGTATTTTGTTTCATAGAGACATTTTAAGACACTAACCTTTTGCAAATTTTCCATCAGGTATAATTTTAAACACACTGCTGAAGTGGCAGAGAAATGGTTAGGAAACTTCTTAACTGCTAACACGATTCCCTGCAGTAAAATATGTAACATTGCAAAGACAATGACTCTTTTTTTTGTTGTTGTAAAAATAGTCATGAATAGCCACTTTAGAATTAGTAATACAAAAGATTTGAAATATATGTATGCTGTATGTTTGTATGAGCACATTTCCTTTCACAGTAGATTATACATGTTGATATAGGTGATGTGCACTACATGTGGTTCTTTTTATAGTTGTTTTTTTTTTTTTTTTTTTTTTTCGTTATAATAAAGATAAATCATTGAAAAGAACATTTAAGCTAAATCAGAAGTTGAAAAAAACCTAAAAAGGACATTTTTAGTATACTCAACTTATGGGGGAAATGTATCAACAGTTGAAGTTGGTCTGTGCTTTCATCAAACATAAGTTCTATATACTACAAAATAATGATCATTAACATTGCATAATAATGATGTAGAACTTTCTTAGTTTGTCTAATTTGTGTATCAGTTAAGAAAACTGAAAATGTTATGCAGACTTAATATTATACACCAAACAAGATGTATATTCTCATTTAAAATGGAAGACACTTCACTGGAGAAAACACTGATCACTCTTGAAACTGGATCACTCTTGACTTGAATCATAACACAACTTTTACAACAAAATATAATCAAAAGCATTACATTAGGCTAAAAAATATATATTTTAATTCTGAATAATAAATATTTGTCATCACAACTCTATTTTCTTTTTTGTCAAAGCACATAAAGAAAAAAAAAAAAAAAACAGTGACCACTGAGCATGCTTATTTTGTTAGTTGGACCCTCATCACCAAATTTGACAGTGTAAGTGCATGCTATTTAATATTTATTAAAATATTTATTTTAATATTTTCATTTTTATATAATGTCACCTTTTTCTACATTCAATGGTTTAATCAACATTTAAAATACAGTTTGGCTGATAAAATAGAAGTAGGATTTTTTACAGTGTATAAAAATTATGAAATACAGTCTGTACCTGGTGAAATATCTTTTCATTCAAAACATTTTATCATGAGGTATTCTTCAGTACATTTGTGAACACACTGTAATATATTTTTTAAGTAATTCTACAACAGCGGTATATATTCTGAAATTGCATATGTAGGCCTGTTACATAAACTATATGCATGTTGTATTTTGTTAATTCTGAGATTTAATGAAAAAATGTGCACAATAAAATAGTGACAACAGTAGTTACAAATAATATTCATAAAAAAAAAAAAAAAAAACTCTTACTATTATAAAACAAGCTAAAATTGACCACAGAAAAGATAACACCAAGTTAAAAAATGCAATACTTTATTCATGCTGCAGCTGTAGCCTACTGCATGTCACCCAGTTTATCACATATGCATTAGTGCATTTAGCAGACAATTTTACCCAAAGCAATTTACACTGCATTCAAGGTACACATTTTATCAGTTCTTGCTTTCCCTGGGACGTGGACATATGAACTTGCACTGCTCTACTGACTGAACCACAGAAAGGCCATTAAGATTGCTGAAAGACCAGGTCATCATACATTTCATCTGTAAAAAAAATACAAGATGTGTGTAATGCAGACACAGCTGTCATTGTAATTGTGCAGCAAAAAAATTGCCAAATTTCACAGTATAGAAATACAATATGATACCCACGTAGGCGCCGATGTTCTCAGGAACTTGAGCAACATTCCCTAAAAGTTCTCTACAGAACATTCGGGACGTTCCTAAAACGTCCTTTTTTGGTAATGAAAGTGCTGCAGTTTGAGGTTCCTTGTAAGACTTTAGGGGGACGTTCCATTTTGGTTATTTTATTGTCAAAAAAGTACGTTACAAAAAGGACATTTGGGACATTAACAGAATATTCCCACACGGTCCTCTGTTGGTCATTTAATAACGTTTTCGATATGAGTTTAGGGGGACGTTCTATTTTGGTTATTTTATAGTTGTGCGAGAACGTTACAAAGAGGACATTTGGGAAGTTATCAGAATGTCCTATAGTAATAGTCCCCTAAACATTCCCAGAACGTCCTGAATGTTCCTGAAGGTCCACCAAATAATGTCCCCCAACCCTTAAAAGAACTCCACATTGTGACCGTCTCTGAACGTTCTGGGAAAGTTACTAGGTGACAGGTTACCCCGCTAGAAATTTTACATTCCCAGAACATTCTCAGAACGTCCCCACTGGTGTTAAGGACGTTGTCTAGTAACGTTCCCAGTATGTTCAGAGACAGTCACAATGTGGAGTTCTTTTAAAGGTTGGGGGACGTTATTTGGTGGACCTTCAGGGAACATTCAGGACGTTCTGGGAATGTTTATAGAACTATTACTATAGGACGTTCTGTTAACTTCCCAAATGTCCTCTTTGTAACGTTCTTGCGCGACCATAAAATAATCAAAATAGAACGTCCCCATAAACTCATATCAGGAACGTTATTAAATGACCAACAGAGGGCCGTGTGGGAATGTTCTGTTAATGTCACAAATATCGTCTTTGTAACATTCTTATGTGACCATAAATTTAACCAAATTGGAACGTCCCCCTAAAGTCATATAAGGAACCTTGAACTGCAGCACTTTCATTACCAAAAGGGGACTTTTTAGGAATGTCCCTAATGTTCTGTAAAGGTTCAGAATTTTCATCACCTTTAGAGAACTTTTAGGCAACGTTGTGCAAGGTCACGAGAACGTCGCCTTCTACATGGGTGTTTCATAGAAAATAGTAAAGTCACCGTTATGGAGGTGAGTGTTTGCTTTAGATGGGCTCTTGATTTTTGAAATTTTAACATTAGATTTTCTCTGGCTGCTTTAACTGTGTTGTCAAAACATGCTTGTTACAGCAACAAGGCGATTCAATCATCGTGGAGTTCACTGATTCTCTCCAGAGACTGAGTGTAAAGAGTGTATGAAGTGTTAGTTTTGCATTAATTAACGGTTAGTTATTTTTTATGATTTTTTTTTTTTTAATTCATTATACAGAGAGAGTTTTGGGCATTGTCTTTTAAACTCACACAGACATCATGAATCAGCATATGAACCTCAACAATGGTGACAATAAACAAAAATCTTTTTTTGTGACTTTAGTAGCTTGTTTTGTGATGCTCAGAACTGAAATGTTTGTCACCATTGTTGAGGTTCATACACAGAATGTTGATGTCTGTGTCTGCATGATCCTGTCTGAATAATTTCTGTACAGTGATAAAAACTTTAAAAATATCAAAGCAGGAAAAGATTTTATGCATTATCATAGGACTACAACAACATGAAAGGAATACAATATTCAGAAATCATTGAATAAGGTCTCTACATTATTATGAAATCATCAACAATGAACAACCATATCCATTTGGTCAGATTTTTTGGTCAGTAACAAATGTGCTTTAGAAACACACAGTTACAAGAATTGGAGAAAAATTAAAGTTAAAATTTTAAGGGTCAGGGTCAAATAAAGTCAGAGTGGTTTGTAATAAGTGAAGATGCTGAGATCTAGAGAGATCTGTTAGTGTTTAATGTTCTGTTTCTGTTGTTTGAGTTTTGTGAGGTCACCATTGTGCTGGACAGTAGAGCCTGCGCTTCAGTCAGTGATGAGCCAGAAACACTGATGTTGTGCTGCATATTGCTTTATTTAAAGACAGTAACTGTGTAGTTGCTGATGCAGTGATAAAGCAGTTACGTTAACTCATGCATGTGCTGTTGTCAGCTAATGATTTACTACAAGTGCTTTGCGTTTTAAAGAAAAGGTTTCATAATAATAATCCAGGAAATACCTAAAGAGCTTTTTTGTTTTTTGTAAGACATAAAAAAAAAAAAAAAAATGTTTTTGTTTAAACTTTTGTTAGTCAATTTAGCTCTAATTTTCAATTAATGTTTTTGACAAAGGCAGCAGGGACATTCTGAGAACATTTCCAAATAAAATATGGTTCCCTAAACGTTCAGAGAACGTGCTGAATGTTCCCTGAAGTTCCGCCAAATAACGTCCTCCAAACCTTAAAGGGTTAGTTCACCCAAAAATGAAAATTCTGTAATTTATTACTTACCCTCATGTCGTTCCACACCCGTAAGACCTTCGTTAATCTTCGGAACACAAATTAAGATATTTTAGTTGAAATCTGATGGCTCCGTGAGGCCTCCATAGGGAGCAATTACATTTCCTTTCTCAAGATCCATAAAGGTACTAAAAACATATTTAAATCGGTTCATGTGAGTACAGTGGTTCAATATTAACTGATTAATTTATGCTCCAAATCTTCATGAAGCAGTGTCTTGAAATCGGCCATCACTATATAAGTCGTTATTTTGTTTTTTTTGGCACACCAAAAATATTCTTGTCGCTTTATAATATTAATATTGAACCACTGTACTCACATGAACCGATTTAAATATGTTTTTAGTACCTTTATGGATCTTGAGAGAGGAAGTGTCATTGCGCCCTATGAAGGCCTCACGAAGCCATCGGATTTCAACTAAAATATCTTAATTTGTGTTCCGAAGATTAACAAAGGTTTGACGCGTGTGGAACGGCATGAGGGTGAGTAATAAATGACAGAATTTTCATTTTTGGGTGAACTAACCCTTTAAAAGAACTCCACATTGTGAATGTCTGTAAACATACTGGGAACGTTATTAGGCAACGTCCTTAACACTAGTGGGGATGTTCTGAGAATGTTCTGGGAATGTAAAATTTCTAGTGGAGTATTGCCGTAGCCTAATTACTGTGTTTTCAAGTCCTGTAAGATTGCATTAAAAAAACACAAAAGTTAATTTACAACAAACCTTTTAAAACGCAGACTTACCACCATCAGAAGACTCCTCCCACACTGCTGCAGCACTAAGACATCAATGGATATTGATTTACAGCATTTGCATGGAAAGAAAAGAAACAAAGAACAAAAATAGAAACTAAGACATCAATAATCTGAAAGCCAGTATACATGTGAAATCAATAAATAGAACAGCACAAAGCTTGTTCATTCATTCATTCATTTTTTTTACTGGCTTACCAGACAACAGTTCGTATTTCGCCAGTATCAGCTGTGTTAGGTTTAGGAATTTCTAGAATATAAATTTATAAGAGAAGTAAAGAGAAGAAAAGTACCCCATTAAATTCTGGAAGTTAAACATTTAAGTTTTTACGTTTATTTATTTGGTAGTGGACACCTAAGCAGATAAATGCATTTAAAATGTACATATTTGCTTCTTTGGAACACAAAATAAGGGGTCCAATGTTATTTGGACCCCAACATTCTTCAAGACCCTAATCTTCTTTTGTGTTCCACAGAAGTAAATCATGTAGGTTTGGAATGACATGAAGGTGAGTGAATGATGACAGAACTGTCACTTTTGGGCAAACTACCCCTTTACAATATGTACCATTGTCAATTACATTTATGTACAAAAAAATCTAAGCAAAACTTTTGAGTGACTGAACAATGTACAGTAGGTAACGATTTGCTGGTTAGTAAACCTGACTTTAATAAACTGTCAATATATAGTATTTAATAAACTGACAATCAGAAGAACACTAACCAAACATACCACATTAATGCAAGACAAAAGACCTTAGGCCTTAAATACACAAAGGGAAACTAAATGAACATGAGGTGAAAGTAGTAAACAATGGAACAAACTGGCACACAGGAAACTTACAAAGATTGGAAACACAGGTAAACGGGAACAGGGAAAAGAGAACCAAAACACAATGAAACTAACCAGAACACAGCATACATGTTACAGTAGGAATTTTACTAAGCAACACGAGTTAATTAATATTCATGAGCTCTGTCGTTATGTATAGTGACAGCATACCCATTTACACCCCATCTTCTCCCTCCACTATACTTATGCCTGTTGTCAATAGGAAATAATTTAACAAAGCAACAAGAACCATACAATAAATACCTTCGTAGAACATTATGTCGTTTCCTCTGTGCTCTGTCTCATTCAAGGATCTGTTGATTAGAAATGATCAAAATTGTCCTAAATCTAATCTTTTTTTTTTTTTTTTTTTTTTTTTTTAAAGAAGAAGAATAAAAAAATTCTGAAACAGACCTTTCCTTGTGGAATCCATGGCATCCTATTACAAACAAAATGCTGTGAGTATAAGGATTTAAACAGAACTTTTCAAGAAAGTAAACATGTCAATGTTTGCAGTTATAGAGAAAGTGCCTCAGTACCTCGCTTTCGGATCACTGCCCAAATTCCCAAAAACAGACTGAGAAGCAACACTATGGTGCACATTATGACAATTATGATTTTGTCAAAGCTGCTGTAAGATGCCACTGTCAAAGAAAACCCAGAAACACAAAAAAGTCTTATTTTGTCAGTTTGCTTAATTCTTACATTTTAATAGTTAACTTCCCTTGCCTTGTGAAAAAGAAGTGTGCTTATTGAATGTGTACTTTTAGTGTATTTAAAATCTTAAAAGTATTTCTCTGCTTGATTGTACATATAGAGAGTACACATTCTTGACTGTTTTTTTTTTTTTTTTTTAAACAATGACCTCATTGTGTTTTCATTATGATAATATCATTCTGTTTTAATATTTTTGTGCTTTAAAGAAGGACAATTGTTTTAAAGTGTTGACTACATACTAAACACACTAAAGCACATGTGAAGTACTTGGTTATCATTTTAACTGTAATGTGTTACAGTTGTGTTACTTGTAGTAAAAATGTATGACACCCCATACAGCCTTATAAACACATCCCTTCCCATTCTTACCGACTATCTGAAGGTTGACTGTATTATTTCGATCAAGTCTCATTCCATGGTAAGGGAGAATGTTTAACAAAATAGCACAACTGTATGTTCCAGCATCTTCCATCCGAACCTCTCTGAGGGTGAATGCTGTCATCATCTCCTCTGTGTCCCAAATATTGACTTTAATATGCTTTTCATTTTTGATGAGAAAAGCCAAAATCATATTATTGGACAGGTTTTTGTTTATAGGACTGGATGTTGTACAGTTAAACTCAGCATCACTTCCCACTGCTACCTCAGACTTCAGCAAATGTATCTGTGAATTCATCAAAGATTCTGTGGAGAGAAAAGGAACACTTATGGTTAAATATTAAGCATGGTCTTTAATGCATTCCATTACAAAGGGTCTAAAACAAAAAGAAAACACAATATCAAACATTTCTCTCTCATTAAAGGCAATTTTTCGCAACAGTGAGTCTATTGTGATTAATCTGCACAAGTTATTGAACATTTCTCATCTGTGCACAGTATTCAAACACACTCACAAAGGTGAGCAGAAGAGTCATACATCTTACCGATCACATTTATGAAGATGTAATTATGGCCATATCCCATCACTTTGGATATTTCCAACTCTTCTTCAGAAAACACACAGCTGTAGTTGCCCGAATTGTCCATTTCTATTCTCGCTTTTTTAAAGGTGATGTCTCGTCGAGCTGGTCCGTTTTTCATATCAATAGCTTTACCATCTTTAGTCAGATATACATAAACTGCCTTTGTCTCTGCATTTGTAAACCCAAATGTGCTGCAAAAAACTTCCAGTTTTCCACCTTCTGGTACTTCTGTATTTTCACTGAAAATCTTAGCTTTTTTAATCTCATGACCTGTGAAGGAAATAAGTTAGGGATGTTTGTTCATTCTGAAAAGTACAATATTACTGCAAAATATATTTACTGCAATGGTGGTTATTTAGTGCACTATTCAAACATACCTTGACTATGGAGGAATAGATTCACTGAGATATCTGTGGAGGGAAATCATGCAATTAGCACCAGCATTTGTTTAGATTTAATTTGTTGAACATCTATGATTTTTTACATAGACAATTAATTTCAGTACTTACATGCAAATAGCAACACACCAACCATGGCTGCAGATCAAGATTTCTTTCACTTTTCTTCTTTTGCAAGATAATGGAGTTATTCTTAGCTTGCAGTCAATATGCTGTTACAGGGTCACTGCACTCTGAACAGAACAGGCAGTGCTTACACTAAAGTATCTATAACAGTCTTGCTTTGAAGACGTTCTAAAGCCGGAAACATTGTCAAATAGTGCTGACAGGTGTATTTTAAATCTATTTTTCTGAAGGATATTCATTATTCCTCAACATACATTTCAAAATACTTTCTTTGTGGAGTAGCAAATAGTTGATTTTTTTTTTTTTACTCCTTTTTCTATGAATGCAGTGTGTAGCACAGCTGATGCAGATAATTTGTTCACATTGTGTTTTTTTCCCCCCTCCCTTTTAGAGTGATTATATTTGTGGGTAAAGAGTAGATGCAGAGTGAAATGACAACAAGAAAATTAAAGGGGGACTCAGTGATATTTCAAATCCACTGTTTGGAAGTTAGTCGGGCCGAGTCCAACAACAAACGTCTAACCAATCAGCATTAGGGGGCATAATGACGGTCGAGGAGAGAGAACGAGCAAGAGGGAGATTTGAAAATAAGAAGAAAAAAAAAACTGCAGAGCGAGAAATGGGACACAATACAAAAGAATAGCACTGGAATGAAGGTTTATGCCTGGGCAAGTTCTTTAGGACCCTGGTATATTAGAAAAGCTTTCCAGCGCTGGAGAGAGCTAAGAGGGAAGGCCTGAAAACTGCTTTGATCCCGCTTATCATGCGAGTACACTGGGTTTGATTGTCTGGAGCTGTTGTGCTGTTTGCGACTAACAACAAACATAGCACTTTGTATTTACTCGTGTGTACTGTATGTTAATTTTTTGTGCTTCCTTGTCATTCGTTCATCAGCTGCGCTTTATTTTTCGTGAAGCATTTTGTTGTGCGTCAGCTGCCGCTAAAGAATGAGAATGAGGTGCTTAGTGTCATTGGTAGTGCATTCGCCTCACATGCCAGCAGCGATTGGGCAGCGGTTCGAGACTGACTCGGAGCAGGTTGGTTAGAATTGGAGTGTAAGTTTTGGAGGCGGAGCAATGAAGAGAGGGGTGGGTTTGTTTAGGTCGATTTCAAATATCAACAATTTCCAACAGCATAGTTCAAATACCACTTACTGCACCTTTAAACAAAGGTATGCAATTTGTCAGCACGTGTCATCCTTAACATCAAAACCACTATGATGATGACACTCCAACCACATAAATTATAGCATGACAGTACTTCAGCTGCTTTCAAAACAATGTAGCTTTCCAGTAATAAGCACATTTGTATTGCAAATTGCAAACTGGATAAACACACTGAAAAAAACACACACGTTTGTTTCACTATATTTCTAGGGACATTGCTTCCTTTAATTTTAGACTAATGATATTTTCTGTTGCCTAACCCAAACCCTACCCCTAAACCTACCCATCACATTATATTATATTATATTATATTATATTATACTATATTCAAATAAATGCTATAATCAATTAATTCATTCAAATTAATGTAATCTTACGCACTACTTTATCTCTGTGTCTGATTCAAAACAGATAGATCTAACAAGCCATAACTGACAAAAGTAACCATCAGTTTTACCCTTCTGGTCAAATATTGTGCTGCGAAAATCAATAACAGCTTTAAGTTGTCAATTCTAGCAAATGACCATGGTATGAGTGGGATAAAACACTTTTTAATGCACTTGCGCTTCATGTTGGATGGTTCTTCTTTGCCTCCATGTTGTGCATTAAAATCGTTTAATGCACAGCTAGCTGTATTATTGTCGGAGATCAGCCAGGCTCCATCACCACCCAATCACAGAGATCACTGTCACCTGAATACTAATCACCCACACCTGATCATCATCTCCTCATTCCCTATCGTGTCGTAGTATACCCTTGTAGAACAAAATCTATGCAGTAATATGCAGTGGCGGGTCTTTCATGTGGAGAACTCTCCTCATAATATTAATGCATAATGATGCATTTAAAAGTTAATGGCCAATTCGGATCTTTATAAAAGTCCACATTGGTATTTGCAGATGAAAAATAACACAGATAACATTAAATAAATATATTTTTTTATTAGGTTGAACTGATTATTAGTCACTCAAACCTCTCAGCGTTGATCGCGCATATCCGCCATGTTTTGTAGTTTTTAACACTTTTTACTCGTGTTTGTAGTTCTGAACTGAAAATCTACCGGAAATAGTAGACCATCCGGGGACTTCTGGCATACTCTTTTTCAACATAATATGCTTTGGGACACACTTATTTTAATCTCACATACTATTTAGGATGGATAGTATGACATTGGGTTTTTCTTCCTTTTTTTTCTCCGCAATTGCACCTTACTACTTCTCGTAGGGTTTGTTGGCAGTTGGCAAACAACTTACTGGTGCATTCCACCACCAACTGGTAAGGAGTGTGGACCAGAATGTCCACTATAGCAGTGGTTCCCAAACCTGTCCTGGAGGACCCCCAGCCCTGCACATTTTGTATGTCTCCCTTATCTATCACACCTGATTCAACTCATGTGCTCATTAGTAGACACAGCAAGATCTGAAATGGGTGTGTCAGAAATAGGGAGACATGCAAAATGTGCAGGGCTGGGGGTCCTCCAGGACAGGTTTGGGAACCACTGCACTATAGCCTACTCAAAAGAAGAAAAAAAAAAAGAGAACTATATCCTCTTACTTAAATTAGTTTCTCTAAGATATTGAAACAATATATTATAACACATCTTTTGACTATTTTCTCAGGATGTCTATTAAATCAAAACGTATTTTCATCTCTCTTAATTTCCGAAGTAAATGTCTCCTTTCTGGATGCTTTCACACCTACCTAATTTAGTTCGGTTGAATCGTACTAGAGTTCGTTTTCCCCTTTGGTGCGTTTCGTTTGGACAGGTGTGAAAGCAGCAATTGCACGAAAAGCGGACCAAACAAGCATACTGAGACCTCCTTGAAGAGGTGGTCTCAGTATGCTTTTAAGGGTGTTTTCACACCTATGGATCGCTTGTTTTGTTCCGAAACAGGGACTAAATTTGTTACAATGTTGCTTTTTTTTCTTGGTTCGGTTCGCTTTCACATAGCAACATTTCAAAGCGTACCAAAATGTGTTAGGCAAGTCACATGCGAGTAAAACCGTCCTCTTATTGGTCAGAATTTTCTCTGCGTCATCCATCAAAATGATTGACAAGTTCGCTCCATGAGTTTATTGTGGCTTTATTTGTAACTGTCGAGACACACGCAAACACTTTATAAATGTAGCCGTCTTTCCCGCTTTTAAATTATACTACATATATTAATGCTGCGGCAAATTCAAACGCGCTCTCTCTCTTTCTCTCTCGGTCCGTCTCTGGTTTCCCAGCGCTGTCTAAGTAGTAGGCGAACTGTTGTCAGTGTGTCGAGAGAGACCATATACATTTTATAATGAAGCAGAGCGGGGAAAGGCTTTGCCGGGACAGCATTCTCGCACGGAGAAGTGCAAATACACAACAGAGGCGCTCGTTGGTTTTCAGCTATGGTAAATAATGTGCTCACTCACAGAATCAGACACTACCGCTTTTTATATCAAATTTCCCGTTATGAATTATGACATCATTTGGTTCGTTGGTCCGTTAACTGGGTCGGATTGCTTTCACATCTCAAGCGAACCGCTCCAGAGTTCGTTTGAAAGCGTACCGAGACCACCTCTTCAAGCAGGTCTCGGTACGCTTGTTTGGTCCACTTTTGGTGCGCACCCGAGTGCGATTGCTGCTTTCACACCTGCCCAAACGAACAGCACCAAAGGGGGAAACGAACTCTGGTACGATTCAACCGAACTAAATGAGGCAGGTGTGAAAGCACCCTAAACGAACTCTGGAGCGGTTCGCTTGAGACGTGAAAGCAATCCGACCAATTTAACAGACCAACGAACCAAATTAAATCATAATTCATAACGGGAAATGTGATATAAAAAGTGGTAGTGTCTGATTCTGTGAGTGAGCACATTATTTACCATAGTTGAAAACCAACGAGCGCCTCTTCATCTTAAATGTTGTTTAATTGCACTTCTCCATGTGAGAATGCTATACTGACGAAGCCTTTTTCCCACTCTGCTTCATTGTAACATTCATATATGGTCTCGACCTTTTTTACAGTCTATAGTCTCAACACACTGACACAGCCAACTAGACAACACTGAGACATCCAGAGAGAGCGCATATGTTTGTATTTGACGCAGCATTAATATGAATGTAGTATAAAATTCATATACATTCATATAGTGTTTGCATGTGTCTCGACATTTACAAAATAAATACAGTAACAATAAGCTCATGGAGTGAACTTGTCAATCATTAAGGATGCCGCTGAGAAAATTCTGACCAATAAAAGGACAGTTGTACTCGCATGTGACTTCCATAAACGCATTTTGGTACGTTTTGAAATGTTCCTGTGTGAAAGCGAACCGAACCAAGAAGAAAATGCAACATTGTAACAAATTTAGTCCCTGTTTCGGAACAAAACACACAATCCATAGGTGTGAAACCCTCTGTTTCATATTTCTGACAATATACCATAACATGTTCTACTGTCTCTTTCTGCACACAGAAATCACATTTCCCTGTTATGTTTACCTATTTTGAAGTGTTAAGTTTAATCCAGTGTGTCCAAACCCAAGCCTTGATATAATTATCTCTTCCCTCCTATTCCTCCCTGTATATCATTTCTCCCACTTTCCTTTGAATCTTGTGAAACCATAACCCTTTTCTTGTTTCTTCCCATTGCTTTTGCCATCTTTCCTTCAATCTCTTTTTAATAATACTCTTGATTTCTGCCCTCCTGATACTAACTGTAAAATCAATGTGATTACTTTTAGTAACTTCTTTATTTTATCTTCCATTTTGTTTCCTTTAACTCTGTTATGTGCTGGTATCCACAAAAATATCACCATAAGCCCCATCATTTTAATTCTGTATAGTGTTTCTCTCATCTCTATTAAAATATCTGGCCTGCTGTTTGAATTACTGTACTGTACTGTAAACTGGATACCGATGAGCTTGAATCTGAACAGATCTTAGTGGCCTTGCATTCTTTATCCATTGTAATGCTAATAATAATGCAAGCATTTCACCTGTATATACTGACAGTCCTTCATTTATCCTCTTCCCTATTCTGATAAATTCTGGAACAATAAACGATACTCCAACTCTATCATCTGAATTCTTTGATGCATCAGTAAACTGAATATAACCATAGTAATTATTATCAATATATTCTTGTATGACACGTGAATTGAACACAAACTCCCTATCCTTGTTTTTCTTTTCTAGTATTGTGAAATCTACTGCAGCGTCAGGAAGTACAATTTCCTCTTTCCTGTTTCCACTTCCTACCTTATTTACTTTTATACTCTTTTGAATATGGTATAGATGTCTCCCTTTCTCCTCATTATCCCACATTTTTTGCCACTTTTGATTATTATTTTTTTTCCCTGATTATGCACTTCACTTCCATATTTCTTATTTTCTTATATTATCCACATCTACATTTTCCTTCTTTAAAGGTTATCTAGAACCCTTTTTCACAAAATATAATATAAGTCTAAGGTGTCCCCTGAATGTGTCTGAATTTTCAGCTCAAAATACCCCCTAGAATTTTTATTATTCAATTTAACTGCCTATTTTGGGGCATAATTAAAAATGCGCCAATTCTGTGCGTGTCCCCTTTAAATGCTCGCGCTACCCGCCCCCAAGCTCGCAACTTTATAATACGTTGCATAAACAAAGTTTACACACAGCTAATATAACCCTCAATATGGATCTTTACAAAGTGTTCCTCATGCAACATATCAGATCATGTAAGTATATTTATTTGGTTGTTTACATTTGATTCTGAATGAGTTTGATAGTAGCCCATGCTCGGGCTAACGGGCTAAAGTTAACATTACACACTGTTGGAGAAATTTATAAAGAATGAAGATGCGTTTATAAATTATACAGACTGCAAGTGTTTAATAATGAAAATAATGACATGGCTCTGGTAATACAGTAAGAAACAGTGATAACTTTAACCACATTTAACAGTACATTAGCAACATGCTAACGAAACATTTAGAAAGACAATTTACAAATATCACTAAAAATATCATGATATCATGGATCATGTCAGTTATTATTGCTCCATCTGCCATTTTTCACTATTGTCCTTGCTTGCTTATCTGCATAAAGTCTGTTGATTTGGCTGTGCTGCTCCAAACGTTAATACTGCCTTGTCTAATGCCTTGAACATGGGCTAGTATGCAAAAATTGGGGGTGTACATATTAATGATCCCAATTGTTGCATCACAGTCGGTGTTATGTTGAGATTCGTCTGTTCTTCAGAGGTCTTTCGTACAAATCAAATTTACATAAGGAGGAGGAAACAATGGTGTTTGAGACTCACTGTATGTCATTTCCATGTACAGAACTCTAATTATTTAACTATGCCGAGGTAAATTCAATTTTCAATTCTAGGGCACCTTTAAGGCCTTCTTTGCAACCACCACACCAATTCCTGTTATTCCTGTCTCAGGGTTCTTAGTACTGTCTGTACAGATTTGAGTATATAGTTTTTTTTATACTTCTGTAACATGATCATTAAACACCCCAACCAAATCAGCACTTTCTTCTTTCCTTTTAATCTCTAATAAATGCCAATCTACCTCCGGACATTTAATCTTCCATGCAGCCATAACTGAATGTACTATCGTAGAACTAATTTTCATATCAATCACCCAAAGTTGTTTTGCTGTTTTGTTCCCTATATGACCAATATTGTTGTCCTTTTTTACTTCTCCCTTTCCTTCAGCACTTCTTTTGTGAGGGGCAAATCATTTTGCACCTGCAAATTAACCCAGTAGTTTGCTATCAGATGCTTCCTTCTAAAGCCTGGGATCCACTGCATGATTTTAGCAGTTTAGTAAATTCACACTACTGAAGGTGAAGTGTGTGGGAATATGTGGGAGCAGAAAGGTTCCTGAAGTGACAGAAAACAGGTGTCAGAATGTGCAGCGTGCCAGGCAGCCAGTCATATTATCAAACAGGAGGTGGAGTATACCCCAATCAAGGTAGGTACTGTTCACTCAATCAACTTTTCTTTTTTTTCTTTTTTTTTTTTAGAGCCTGTGGAAAGGAAGTTTTAACTGACTAAAGCCAAACTATTTTGTTTAAACAACAGCATGCTCACAAACACAATATCCAGAACGAAATGTGTTTGTTTTGTAATTTATTTTGTACTTATTTTTTTTTTTTTTTTTTTTTTTTTTTTTTTAGGTTACACATCCATTTGAGCTAATAGGCATGGACCTGATAGGCAAACTGGGTTTCAGTATATATGTGTTATGGTTGATTACCTGACGAAATAGCCACAAGCCTATCCTCTTCGTTCAAAGACAGCAGCTGAGGTTGCTGCATCTTCAAATTCTTCCATCAGTTTGAGGCTCCGAAAAGGATGCTGACTGATCAAGGCACAGAGTTTGAGAATGCGGTACTTTTTGATAATGAAAAAATGTTTCTGAAACATGTTAAGTGTTTTGATCTGTGACAAATAATTTCTAAAGAATTTCTTTTAAAATCATATTTCAATATTGGGATAATGTGTTATATTATGCTCTTTATATTAACAGATAAACAAGAATGTATGTGCCATGCTTGGAATTAAAAGGAGCCTTTGTTCACCATACCATACTCAAACTAATGGACTGGTAGAGAGGATGAACAGTACAATTCAAAGGTAAGGCAAATTGTTCATTTAACACATATTCATCTATACTTAAAGGGATACTCCACCGTTTTTTCATATTAAACTATGTTATCCCCTTAACTAAGACGAGTTGATACATACCTCTCTCGTCTCAGTGCGTGCACCAAATCGCTCTGTCTTGCGGCGAATCTTTGTTAGCACTTAGCTTAGCCCAGTTCATTCAATAGGGGCCAAGCAGAGAAGCTACCAAACACCTCCACGTTTTCCCTATTTAAATACAGTTACTCGAGTAGTGTAACTCGACCTAGGACGGTGACACAAAACAAAACGTTGCGCTTTTCTAAGCGTGTAAAATGGATAACTATATTGTATGGCGGAATACTATAGCAAGTGCTCTGGAGCACTTTGACTTGGCGCAGTAATATCTTCACTCGTGAAAAGTCCTCTCACCGGCCCCCGCTCCCTCTCCTCCTCCCTCTCATTTCCGTCAATAGAACCAACGTGACCTGCACCAGTAGTAATAGTTTGAGCAGAGTTGACGAAGTATCAGGTTGTAGGAAGATAGTTTGTGGACAATCATGGTTATAACGTGCATCGTAAAGGGTTGTGATAACAAGGAGAAGGTATATAGTGCCGTCATGTTTCACAGAATTCCAACTCGCCAAATACAGCGGAGAGCTTGGTTAGCTGCTTTGAACAAGAATCCAAAAACACCGTTGATGACTCTGAAGAAGTGGCGTGTTTGCTCTGAGCATTTCACACCGGAGGACTATACCTGCACAGGAACACGCCTAAAGGATGAGGCTACACCGACAATATTTAAATCACTAGCACAACAAAGTGGATCATCACCCAACGCTGTAAGTGTACTTTTGCATGGTATTTGGTTGTCCTGAAAGTGTCAGTAACCTTAGCTGAGTAACATAAGTTAGCTGTGAAATCAGTGCACTTCTGAGACAGGCAATAAGAAGTGACTGTTTGATTTACATAAGGACTGAGCTCAGAAATAAAAATGTAGTATAAGCCTAAAACCGTACAAGCCCGTAGTATAACGTTATAGTGTCAACAAATCTGATTCTCTGTATCATGAGACTGCAAGGTTACGTTTACCATGCTAATACCTTGACTAATAGTACGGGGAGGGGTATTTTTGTCTCGGGTGAAACACTGAAAGAGTAGGCTACTGTCTACTTATGTAATACCCTGTAACAATACTTTATACAATACAATACTTACTGGGAAGAATGTAAAAAATATATAAATATACATTTTGGTAGTGTTTTTATTTGCTTTCCAAAAAAATAATTCTTGTCATTGTTATTTCTGTCATAATTATGTCAATTGTTATACAGGCAGAGTTGAATGACGTACAGCAAGATCTGCCAGAACAACAGGAGGTGTGCCTCATTCAACCCCCCAGAAGCACAGAGCTGAAGAGCCTACTGCTACATTCAAAGTGCCCTTGTCTGTACAGCTAACCAGTCCTTTACGTTCAAGCAAACCAGCTGTTGCCCTGGCTCCCACATGGACAATGCAATCGATAAGCTAATGAATCTTCATGTTTTATACAGACTTACTGTATGATTGCAATATAACCTACATTTCTTTGACATCTGATTCATGTCTAGGACACTGCATCAACATCCACAATGATGGTCATGTGTAGACCAAGAAAAAGTCTTGGATTTTAGGTGAGTGACCAGCTTCTATGTTTGCTATCAATAATCCATAATACAATTTATGGAAACCATTACACTTTATTTCCTATCAAGTCATGTAATTGTTTACTCAAGATGTACTGGATGTGGCACTGGTATGCAAAACCAATGCATATTTTTATTATTATTTGTCTACAACAGGAAACACATCACATTGAAGCTACTGTGATGAATATGAGTGCAACATCAGTGTTTGATGTCAGCATGACCTCAGAGTCTGCTGTCGATACCACAGACACCAGCTTTGTGCCAAATTCAAGCCCCTCCACCACCACCACCACAGGTAGCTCTTCAAGCATCTCTGGACAAGCCAGAGGTTGGAAGGAGAGGAAGTGGATTGTAAATGAGTCTAAACTCCTGGAACTCTTTCAGAAATGTACAACCTGTGGTGCTGCGATGTGTGACCTGAACCAGACAGTAACACAGTTCGGCAATGCACCAATGGCCATATGGGACAATGGGAGTCATGTCCCAATATAAGTGGAATGGCGGAAAATAACCTTTTCGCAGCAGCTGCCACTCTCTTTACCGGCTCAACATGCACTGACATAGCTGACTGGGCTGGGCTTTTCAACCTGCAGTTGCCCCTGGAGTCAACTTTTTACAACATGCAGGCAAGCTACCTGCTCCCAGTGATTGAGAAATCATACACACAACAGGAGAACATAATCAAAGCAAGATTAATTTGCCAAAGCGAAGACGGTGAAGGAGTGCAGCTAAGTGGAGACGGCAGAAGTGACAGCCCCGGACACTCCAGCAAATACAACACGTATTCTTTTATGGATGACTCCACTAACCAGATCGTGGGGTTTGAGATGATGCAGGTAAATTGTCATTTATTTCCACAAATCTATGGTAAATTCTATAACATGTTTTTAAATGTCATCATGCATTCATTTGTGCTCTATAGGTTTCCCAGGCCTCCAGTTCGGTCGCAATGGAACCACTGGCCTTCAAGAAAGGCCTGGAGAAGATCCTGGATGAGGGCATTGATGTAAAAGTGGTCACCATTTTCGACACAATCCTCGACAGAAAGGAAAAGGGGGAGGTGTTGCTGTAATTTATAGTAATATTTACAGTATCAGACAGAAGTCTTTCAAATATAATTCCTTCGAAGTGATGGTGCTTTATGTAACATTATGTAAGTTGACATTTGTGTTGGCTACTGTATACAGGGCACCAGGGCACAATACAGACTTTATCAAAGAGATTGCCGATTTTCTATCAGAATTAGTACTAGCTGCAGATAAAGTCCTTGTTGTTGGTGATTTTAATATCCATGTAGATAATAAAAAAGACTCATTAGGATTGGCATTTACAGACATTCTAAACTCTATTGGTGTTAGACAACACGTGTCAGGACCCACTCATTGTCGTAATCATACTTTAGATCTAATATTGTCACATGGAATCGATATTGATGCCGTTGAAATTCTGCAGCAGAGTGACGACATCTCAGATCATTATCTAGTCTCGTGTATATTACATTTAGTGAAAGCGGCTAAACTGCCTCCCTGCCATAAATATGGTAGAACCATCATTTCTACCACTAAAGATTGCTTTATAAATAATCTTCCTAATCATTTTCATCGCCTTAGCATACCAGACAGCTTAGAAGACCTCGATATTGCAACAGAAACTATTGACTCTCTTTTCCAGCACATTAGACTCAGTTGCTCCTTTGTGTTTAAAAAAAAGATTAAGGAAATTAATCCAACACCATGGTACAATGAGCACACTCGGGCCCTAAAAACAGCAGTTAGAAAAATGGAGTGTAGCTGGAAGAAAACAAAACTAGAAGTATTTCGCATTTCGTGGAGGGAGAAAATGACTGAGTACAGAAAGGCCTTAAAAACTGCTAGATCTGCCTATTTTTCAAAACTTTTAGAAGAAAATAAACACAACCCTAGGTATTTATTTGATACAGTGGCTAAATTAACAAGAAATAAAGCTTCAACTTCTGATGTTTCCAAAGAGCACAGCAGTAATGACTTTATGAACTTCTTTACTTGCAAGATTGATAATATTAGAGAAAAAATTATAACCATGCAACCGTCTACTACAGTCTTGTGTCAGACAGTGCATTGTAGTGTCCCTAAAGAAAAATTCAATTCATTTACTGCTTTAGGAGAGGAAGAATTGTCTAAACTTGTTAAATCATCAAAATCATCCACATGTATGTTAGACCCTATACCGACTAAGCTATTGAAAGAGATGCTTCCAGAGGTCATAGATCCTCTTCTTAATATTGTTAATTCATCTTTATCACTAGGATACGTACCAAAAACCTTTAAGCTGGCTGTTATTAAACCTCTTATTAAAAAACCACAACTTGATCCTAGAGAATTAGTCAATTACAGGCCGATCTCAAATCTCACTTTCCTGTCAAAAATACTAGAAAAGGCAGTTTCATCACAACTATGTTCCTTTTTAGAAAGAAATAGTATCTGTGAAGATTTCCAGTCAGGATTTAGACTATACCATAGTACTGAGACTGCTCTCATTAGAGTTACTAATGATTTGCTCTTATCATCAGATCGTGGTTGTATCTCTCTCTATTAGTGTTACTGGATCTTAGTGCTGCATTTGACACTATTGATCACAATATTCTTCTAAACAGACTTGAAAATTATGTTGGCATTAGTGAAATTGCATTGGCATGGTTCAAATCATACTTATCTTACCGTTATCAGTTTGTAGTAGTAAACGAAGAGATGTCATATCAATCACAAGTTAAATATGGAGTACCGCAAGGCTCAGTACTAGGACCGTTGCTTTTTACTCTGTACATGCTACCCTTGGGAGATATCATTAGGAAGCATGGCATTAGTTTTCATTGTTACGCTGATGATACTCAGCTCTATATTTCTTTGCGCCCTGACGAAAATCACCAATTCGCTAAATTAACAGAATGTATAGCTGATATAAAAAACTGGATGACCAGTAATTTCCTACTACTAAATTCAGGAAAAACAGAGATTCTAATTTTTGGACCGAAAACAACTTCACACAATAACCTAGAATACTGTCTAACACTTGATGGCTGCTCTGTTAAGTCTTCGTCGTCAGCTAGGAACCTGGGTGTGCTCTTTGATACCAATCTTTCATTTGAAGGCCATGTTACTAGCATCTGTAAAACTGCATTCTTCCATCTGAAAAATATATCTAAACTACGACATATGCTCTCAATGAAAAATGCAGAACAGTTAGTTAATGCGTTTATGACCTCAAGGCTAGATTACTGTAACGCTCTACTGGGTGGTTGTTCTGCTCGCTTGATAGATAAACTACAGCTCGTACAAAATGCAGCAGCTAGAGTTCTTACTAGAACTAGGAAGTATGACCATATTAGCCCAGTTCTGTCATCACTGCATTGGCTTCCTGTTAAACATCGTATAGATTTTAAAATCTTGCTAATTACTTACAAAGCACTAAATGGTTTAGCTCCCCAGTACCTAAGTGAGCTCTTAATACATTATAGTCCTTCACGTTTATTGCGATCTCAGAATTCAGGCCAGCTGATAATACCTAGAATATCAAAATCAACTGCAGGCGGTAGATCCTTCTCCTATTTGGCACCTAAACTCTGGAACAATCTTCCTAGCATTGTTCGGGAAGCAGACACACTCTGTCAGTTTAAATCTAGACTAAAAACACATCTCTTTAACCTGGCATACACATAACACATTATCAATTTATATTTTCAAATCCGTTAAAGGATTATTAGGCTGCATAAATTAGGTCAGCCGGAACCGGGAACACTTCCTATAACACCAGATGTACTCGTTACATCAGAAAAAGAATGGCATCTACGCTAATATTAGTCTTTCTGTTTATCCCGAGGTTTACCGTAGTCAACCGGATCTGGGCCGTATCCAGCTGAGACCAAGGATCTGCGCCTTGACACGACCACAACGCAGCCCTGAAGTATCAGCAGAGATCGAGTCAACTGGATCATCCATTGTGAAGGCCTCATCGACACGACAGCCAGTAGCACAGTTCCTCAACAGACCTTCCATACCGGCGTGATGAATACGATCCTCAACTGGATGGAACTGAAATAAATACTTTGATTGTTGCGATCCTATCAGATTTATGATAGCAACCTGATTCGTAACAAAGCACTGTTCGCCAGAGGAGAACTGGCCCCCCGACTAAGCCTGGTTTCTCCCAAGGTTTTTTTTTTTCTCCATTTTAACACCTATTTGCCACTTGTTTGCCACCTGATGTCACCTGATGGAGTTTGGGTTCCTTGCCGCTGTCGCCTTTGGCTTGCTTAGTTGGGGACACTTGACATTTGATATTCAATAGTATTCTTGACATTTATTCTACAGTGCTTCTGATCTGCCTGCATTGACACTTATTTAAGAGCTGCTGTGCAGCCAAATTATGTACCAGTTATCAATGTAAAGCTGCTTTGACACAATCTGCATTGTAAAAAGCGCTATATAAATAAAGGTGACTTGACTTGACCACAGACCGGCATCCGTCCATAAGAAAAATTATGAGAGAAGAATATCCTCATATCATTCATCAATTTGATCCGTGGCATGTCGCCAAAGGTTAGTTTACTGTTAGTCTAAGCTGTATAGCTATAAAACAACCCAAATATTTTATATCCATTATTGTCACCAGTTTTTCACAAAAGTTTTTTTTTTTTTTATGGGTCTGTATAATGTGTGCGGTGCACTCATTTCCATGTTTCTATAGCTAATTGTACCTAATTTGGTAGTGATGAAAAAAATAAAATTAATGCAAAAGAGACTGAAACACAATTATGTATGTAACAGATATGGCTGAAATGGTGCGCCACCATAGTCTATGCAATGCATGAGATTACCCATAGTAATTCTTTTCTATAATTTTTCAGGATTCAAAAAAAAAAAAATGGTTGCAGCATCTAACAGAAAAGAATACAATGATCTTGCTCCTTGGGTCAGGAGTGTCAGAAACTACATGTGGTGGAGCTGTTGCACCTCCAAAGGAGATGCAAAGGTATCCAAGCATACAGAAACAGCTCATCAGAAAGTGATATTCTATGTTATTATATACATCAAATGCTATATGCAGCTCAAATGTACATCAAATTTTTGGTCTTCAACATGGAAGCCAACTGTATTGTATTACAGACGGTTAAAAGTGTGCCTCTACTCTTGTGTTTTCAGGAGCTGCTCCGACGATGGATGTCTCTCCAACACCACATCACTGGGGTTCATCGCTGGGAAGAACACGGAATGGAATACAGACGTTTCCATCAAGACTTGTCAGCAGAGGAACAAAGAACAAAGAGGTGGCTAAAAGGGAATTCCCCTGCCTTCAAAGCCCTTCAAGCTATGATTATGGACACACGTCTCATAAAAGACCTACAACAGATGACACTGTTCAAACACACAGGTATGTGTATCAAAGAGTTTGACATGCAGAATAGTAATATGGTTCAAGTCTGTCTCAGTGAGAATAGGTTCTGAGAAACTATTTTGCAATAAGTCTGTATGAGGGGGGGAATGTAACACCAGACTTGATCAATAATACTATGCACCCCATTCATGATACAGTGCTTCGAAAGAACACACAACTTTTCATGCTCTTGTTTTTACATTGTAAAGCATTTTCTTTGGTTTTATTTTTCAGGACAACTTGGTGTTTCACAATGCCCTTTTGAAGTACTGTCCAAAGCGACTTCATTTTCAATACCCTTCAATGAAGGCACGCACTGTGCTAGCCATTATGGATCACAATGAGAATCACTCCACAAAGCGGGAACAGGCAACAACAGCAGCTGGTGGGTACTAAAGGAATGCAAATTGCTGTAGTCACTGTGTATTTTCCCTTTACTTCTCTATGTGTCATCCATACATGAACATGATCTTCAAATAAATGCTGACACAGATATGACTAATGAATCTTTTTTTTTTTTTTTTTTTTTTTGCATAAAAAACATAAATAGCCACAGTCCTAACTTTTGTAATAACATTATAAATATCAAAATTATACATTTACTATACTTCCAGCACGTTCGTTCATACTATTTTTGATTTCAGGCCTCACAAGACACAATGTTGTCTTTCAAAAGCAATCAAAGCAGTGGATTGCTAGACCAATCTATGTGAAGACGACTCAAAAATTCAGAGATGACCTCATGGACAGAGTGATCCAAAGAAGACTTGACCCCACAATCAGATTCAAAGACGCATCATCCCGTATCCAAATACCTCGCCTAGCTGCCAACATTGCATTGCTAACAAAGCCCAGCAAAGAGGAGGTCATACAGTCACACACCTCAAGATTCAAAGGTCCATCAGAGCCATTGTAACTCTTGTTTACAGCTGACATGAAAAAGAACTTGTGCCATTGAAAAACCACAGGAGGGGACTTGTACTTGCATAGCAAGTGTAGAAGGCAAATGTCAGTTATTATAGTTAATATTTTTGTTGTTATATTGTTAAATAAATTACGTATTTACCAAATTTGTGACTTCACTTATGTTTGAACAAATCTGACAAAACACCTTTTGCCTAGAGAACACATGGCCTATCCTATTTACTATGGGATTGAATTGAAATAAAGATCCTTGATGTTGCATGAGTGATTATATCAGAAGCCATTTGATTTAGCAAACGAGATAAAAGTATCACTCTAGATGTTGTAGGTTCAAAGCTTTATTTATACACATCAAATATAGGAAACTGAATTGAATACAAATGAGGAAATTGAAAATAAAAAAGAGATAGAAAGACATCTACATAATGGTTGTAATATAGAAAAATATACAAACAGATAGTCAACTATTCTGATGCAAGCTGCAGTGCAATTGTCCCACAGATGTCTGTGAAACATGTAAACATAATTTAGGTCTGAACTCAGGGCCCAGCACATATTGTCCAGTAACAGTCATATGCCTACATATCCATTGCCTCATGTAGTTCTTGAAATCCAACATAGACACCGGACTCAGAAGGATATCTTTGTCGTATAGTCCCGACCACACATGATGGCAGTGGTTTCCGATTGCCTCTGCCCAAAGTTTCGCCCTGTAGGGCCCATTCCAGCACTATCCGGTAGGAAACCAACCTATTTTGACTGAGAAGACAGAGATAGGCTAAGTATATACATTTATAAATGAAAACATGATACATAGGCATATTTCAATGGTTTCAGAATAGCACTTACTCTGAGGATAGCTGGCCATCTGGTCCACTCGGGGTGGGTCGTTTCCTCCAATTGACTTTGTCACGATGAAAGAAAAATTTGACGACTGCCGGGTGAATCATCGCTGCAAACGAGTCGCTTGCCGCGACACAGGCGATTTGTTCAGGGTCTTCTGGATCTACATTGACCCCCACCATCGATGGCAACACCTGGTCCCATTCTGAACAGCACAGGCTCTCAATTTCGGTCGGCATCTGTTCGCAACAGTCACACTTGCACCACCAATTGCTGTTTGCCCGTGTTCTTTCGCCGGCTCCGGTCTGTTCTGGTTCGTATCTTTTTTCCCTCTCACGGTCCATAAGAGCTAAGTCCTCCTCCGTGTACTCGGGTTCAAACAGATATGGCTCTGGGTCTGCTACAAACAAGTCATAATCATCTACAAAGTCCGCCATTGGCAAATTGATCTCTTGCAGTTTTCTAATAGCACAGGTGGTAAAAGTCACATTGGTTCTATTGACGGAAATGAGAGGGAGGAGAGGGAGCGGGGGCCGGTGAGAGGACTTTTCACGAGTGAAGATATTACTGCGCCAAGTCAAAGTGCTCCCGAGCAATTGCTATGGTATTCCGACATACAATATAGTAATCCATTTTACACGTTTAGAAAAGCACAACGTTTTGTTTTGTGTCACCATCCTAGGTCGAGTTACACTACTCGAGTAACTGTATTTAAATAGGGAAAACGTGGAGGTGTTTGGTAGCTTCTCTGCTTGGCCCCTATTGAATGAACTGGGCTAAGCTAAGTGCTAACAAAATTTCGCCGCA
This sequence comes from Megalobrama amblycephala, assembly GCF_018812025.1. Lineage (NCBI taxonomy): Eukaryota > Metazoa > Chordata > Actinopteri > Cypriniformes > Xenocyprididae > Megalobrama > Megalobrama amblycephala. The sequence goes on along the minus strand of NC_063062.1, from coordinate 28,119,826 downwards.
AGACAGAGCGATTTAGTGCACGCACTGAGACGAGAGAGGTATGTATCAACTCGTCTTAGTTAAGGGAATAACATAGTTTAATATGAAACGGTGGAGTATCCCTTTAATGTACATTATGGTCATATGTACCATATGGTCTTCAATCTACAGAAGCAAATGCAAGTGGGATCAAAATTAATATGTTTGGGAGAATTCTACTGTCAGTTAAAATTCTTTTTTTTTTTTTTTTCTCTCAGCAAGCTGGTGGCACAAAAAAACTGAAAATTGGGATGAGTACTTGGAAGCAGTAATGTTTGGGTTGAGGATGAAAAAACAAATAACCACTAAGTTCTTCCCATTCTTTTTGATGTTTGGCCAAGAGGCTTGGTACCCAACAGAGGTGCCAGAACACTTCATGGTTGGTAAAATAATTTTAGGTCTATTGATACAGTGTTGAAAACATAGAATGAAAGAATGTAAAAACATTTTCACAGGTAGACAGCAGTGTTGAGGTTGTTGTTGAGGAGGAAACTGTCTGAGGAACTAAAGCGCCTTGAAAAAAAATTGAAAATAAATTTTTCATGGCAACATCACCAAACAGCAGGAGAGCACAAGGAGGCATATGAAGCACGGTGTTCCTATGCCTTCAAAGTAGGGGACCAGGTGTGGAGACAAAATGTTAGAAACCAACAAAGAAAAGGTGGCAAGCTGGAGGCAAACTTCCTTGGCCCCTTCACTATAATGAAAGATGGTACAGTTAACATTGATCACTTAAAAATTGAACAGGTGGAGATGGCCCGAATCCCTCACAAAATAAAAAAAAATCAGTGGCCACAACAGCACTGGGACAAGCCTCATCATCCCAAGCCTCAGCAGCCCTAGCCTCACGGCAGCACCATCCTCTGCAGCCTCATCAGCAGCACACGCCTCACCTGCCTCCTTAGCTGAACCAGCCTCTTCAGTAGCCACCTCACCAGCTACAACACACACACACTTTAGCTGAAAAATGTCTTTTTTTTTTTAGTAGTAATTTGTACATAATAAACAATGATTTTAACAATGTAACACAGTAGTACTGTTTTTGTCTTGTCTTGTTTTGTTTGTGTTTTTTTTTTTAGATGTGCGTGAGGGATGGGCTGGGAAAAATGTGCATGTTCTTCTGTCCAAAGTTGAGAGGATTGGTCCCAGCAAGGAGCCTGAGAGTGAGGTATCCCTTTTTCGTTTCAAAATTATTACTTTCCACTACCTAACGCCTAGTATTTTAACAATGACAGCTACAACATTGTATTGCAACTCAAATCTGTCAAAAAAAACTAATTTCTTTTGTTTATGTTTGTTCTGACTTTTTTCCTCACTCGAATTCCTACATAACTATTCTAAAACAAAATTTGGAAGCAATAAATACTACAATTCTAAGATGTTGTGTGTACTAAAGTCTGTCAATCATCATTAGAGCGCCACCCACAGGCTGAATAACACAGGGACATTCGAATTCTGCCAAAAGTGTGTCTGATGTTCAGCGATTAAAATATAAAGCTTACAAAATGGTTATCATAAACTAGCGCTAACACCCAGAATCTGCCCTACCTATATTTATGGCAAGGAGCCGCTACTGTCCTGTAGTGAGACTTCACCCGCATAACTCTCACGCAAAGTTTGCACGTTGTTTGTGTGATATCAACTGGATCGCCTTCATGGTTTAAAATGGTAATATTTTCAATATTGCGACATGACATTTTTCTTTATCACCAGTTTCTCGCAAAATGATGGACACCGATTCACGTGTCGTCCGTGTCATTTCCCGTGATAATAAAAATTGAAGGTACAGTATGTAATAATTTTGGCCGCTAGAGGACGCTAGAAGCCTATTCAAAACAAAGGCGTAGTTTGATGACGCCAAGTTTTAGAGCGGAATCTTGGGACATGTTGTCTTCACCTCAACGGACGGTGCAAAAGAATAGGGATAGGACTCGGAAACAAATCATGTTCATGGATGAGGTTATTTAGTATGAGGCAGAGCAGGACCAAGTGTTGTGGGAGCTGAACGAGGCCATGAATTATTATATAAATGAGTAAACAACAAGCAAACTTAAACTTGTTTAATTTAAAATTTCTGCAAATAATTTGCTGATGCAGGTACAAAAAGACATTTTGTACCTGCAAAAAAAAAAAAAAAAAAAAAATTATTGCCCCCCCTAACCCTCCAGTCAAATGTCGCCCATGGTTATGTATACACTCAGTGTTGGGGAGTAACTTAATTGAACATAATTAAATTACAGATTAAATGTAACTGTAATCCGTTACAGTTACTGAGAAAAAATGTATGCCATTTACTAATTATACTGGGCCATGGATACATACTCTGTTATTATTAATGAGATCCACACAATACTCCACATTGTAGAATTTCACTAATATCACTAATACAATAGGTTTCTGCCTAATGTGTGTTGTGTTTCCATGTCAATAATAAAAGGTAATATACCCACATGAGAAACGATCCCTCTTCTTGGATCCATTGGGGGAAACTGCAAGTAAAATCAAGAATACAAGGTAAAATTGACTTTAAGATGTAGTTATACTTGTACTTTTTAAATTGTTAAATGATGGTGTGCAACAGATTTTACAGATATACTATTTTCTTACTTTAGAGCATTCATGAAGGAAAAAAGGCTTGAATGTGTCATGGTGGACATGCAGCAGTGTCCCCCATAGATGCCAACAAGATGGCACATCCTGTGGTGTCCTGGCCTTAAAAGTGAAATGTGGCTACCATTAGTATCAATTAGAGTGAAGACCTTGACCTGCATTTATACATCCTGATAAAGGTTTTATTAAATGTGCTTATACTATATGTACACTATATTATATTAAATTAATTAAATTTAATGTTTGATCTAAAAAATAGACCACGTATTCCTTGTGCTATTCTGCTAATCAAAGTTCTCTTCAGTTTGCAGAGAAAATTTACAGGACGAGGCTAAAAAAAATCTTGCCACTTCCCAGAAGGCAGTGGACAAGTTGAGGCTGGACATAGCCACTTCCCTCCTGAGAGAATCTGGTCTGTTTCCTTTTGGCTCAACATTGTTAATCACTTCATGTTGTTGGTTTTATGCATTTTATAGCATAAATATGCAACTATAAGCTAGTGAATTGTTACTGTGCAATGCAAATTGTATTAGTCTGATTGAACATTTGTTGAATACTGTTTGTCTTAACGGATGATCTAAGCAGCCTGTGCTTTTATTGTGGGATGCAGGAGCAGGGTGAAGCACAATGGGTAAATTGTTCACATTGCTAAATGTAAAAAAATAAAAGGATTGTTCCCCTGGTATTCCCCTTCCCAGTGCCAGTGCCTCTGACTGGCTGTATCAGCAAATTCAGACGACCAAAAAAATACCGCTTTGCCTTGCGTTATATCAACCAATCAGCTGGGTTGCCAAGGCAGAATTTCAAGCATGACCAATCATATTAAACAGAGACAAAGCAAATAATTTAAATAAATTGAAATTTTGAGTTCACAAAACTTAAAAATATTAATTTGAAAGATTTTTGCTGGCAAATGAGTACATTAAAACACACCTGTTTAAGTTTTAGGTCCAAAACTTGGGATTTTAAGTAATGTTCAGTTATGATAACTTGATATCTTTATTAAGGACAACATTGGGGTTTACAGTGTAGGGTAAACGGGAATGGAGAAAGCAACGGTCCCCTGTGGAGCCCCAATGCTGCAAAGCACCTTTTCAGACACACAGCAATGTTCGTTAGATTAACATAATCTAACTAACATTTATAATTTATTTATGCCTGAAATGTTGCACAAATATGTAACAAGCATAGTATCACAAAGTACTTTAAACAGCATTAAATATAATGTCATGTCTGCTGCTGTTCATAAATACCATGGCATTATAAAATGATATTGTGTTGTCACCAGAAATAGAGTCAACAGTGTCAATGTGTAGTAAGCCAGTGTCTTTTACTGTCCTTACCAGTGCCCGGATTCGTGTACACCATATACTGATTCACAAGCTCGGGAGCTGAGTAGACTAAGACGCACCCAAAATGTTGTGGCCATGTCCTATGTTGAGGAAACATCATCTTAATACATAAACAAACCTGTACAACTGTAGCAACATGGGATAGTCATAAAGGGGGAATATTAATAAATTAACTTTTTATTTTAAATTATGAATGGCATAATGGCTTTATTATATTATATTAACGTGTATACTATCTTCTGTTTCATTGTTTTTGGTTCTTCCCTGTTTGACCCAGTTTCTTAGTCTGTTTGTTTGATTAATCATTCTGTTCACCTTTTGTTTCATGAATTATCTTATTAGGTCCCTTTGTTTGTTCATGTTTATAAGCCCTCCATTTTCCCTTAGTCTTTGAATAGTAGGGGACAGCGGGGTAAGTTGTCACACATTTCACACTGTTTAACATTTACATAGCACCATCACAATGGTATAAATGTCATACCAAATGAAAGGAGGAAGTCTTGGGCACATATGTTGTATTCATTACATTTTCATATCTTATCTCATTACGGAGTTGTGGACTGTTGAATAGAGAATGTGCACTTGTGACAATTTGCCCCATTGGCGGGTAAATTGTCACAGCAGATTATCTAAAAATAAGAACACAACTACTTAATTGTTATTATTGATTTTAATTTTTAAATTCAAACCAGAACTGGAAATATAAACAATCATGCCTAGTGAATTTGGAAAAACAATTATTTAAATCCAAACAATACACATTTCAATCAAAACACATTAAAGCTGCAGTAGGTAACTTTTGTAAAAATGTATTTTTTACATATTTGTTAAACCTGTCATTATGTTCTGACAGCAGAATATGAGACGGATAATCTGTGAAAAAATCAAGCTCCTCTGGCTCCTCCCAGTGGTCCTATTGCCATTTGCAGAAATACACCGCTCCCGGTAAGAAACAACCAATCAGAGCCAGGAGGAGTGTCTTAGCAGTGTCAATCAAGCTCGCGTGCGCGCTGATCTCACCCCTCTCATGCACAGCGCCAGCGCATACAGGCGTTCAAATTCAAGATTACCGGTGTGCTGCAGCTTTGCTTATGGCGGAAAAACAATCCAAACTGCCAATTCCTCGAGTGGCACCTGCTCACAAAATAAAGACGGGTAAACGAAAAAAGGCAGATGACGATGATAAAAAAGCCAGAATTAGATAGAGCCCGAAATAAAACAAGGGTAAATATCGGAGCGGCTTTTCCGAGGTGGAGGGAGCTACGTGTCCTGAAAGGATTAAAAACCGATGCAGAGTCAGCCACATTTCTGCTTGACAAGTAAGTATCCCTGCTTGATTTGTTTCATTTTTTAAGAACTACACAACTAAGATAATTTCAAAACAGGCCTGCCCATCCCCTGCCTAATGCTCCGTGCACACCACAGCTTCCTCTTCTCCCCGCCCGTTGACTCCTCGAAGGCGCTGTGGGTGTGAATTCCTCGTCGGAGCCCATTGACTCGGTGTCAAAACTCTAGCCGCATAACATACAGATAAAATGTCACGCGCTGTGCAAAGCAATTATTGAAACCTACTAATTCACTGGCTTGTCAAGTTGCTGAAATAATTTACTACATATCGATAGAATAACTTGCATACTGTAACGTTAGTTACCGTTATATTATCTTACTAGCTATTTATTACTTATAGAAATAGTGCAACGTCATATAGTTACATTACATGTATTGCAAAATACGTAATGTTTTGAGGACCACGTTTGTAGTCAAAGTATGGGCAGGCCATAGTCAGTGTAAATCATGTTGTTGATGTTTCGTCCGTACCAGTGAATGTGCCATAACTGTTTATCCACCTTACTAGCCTGCGTGTTCACGGCAGGCTCCATTGTGATGGGGGAGGAGCTGTGGAGGGAGGGCTGTAGCGCAGCATAGAGCAAGGGGGAGTGACCTGTGAGTTGTGCTTGTTCAAATTTTCAGGCTAAGTCAAGGTTTTCTAAAAACTCCCTACAGCAGCTTTAAGTGGCAAGACCACTTCACTTTGAACTTTAAGCTCAAACTTTCTCTGGCTTGCACATAGATCCATGATAAAGTAATTGAGACAACTTGCCCCACACTGACATGTGTGCTAATGTTGGCTAAATCTCAAGGTTTGCTCAACATAGCACGTCACCTAAAGTATCAAAAGACACGTTTTTGTCTCCTCTATGTTGTGCAAAATAATAATTTTTAACATTCATACCTAACAAAATTGTATTGCATAAAATTTAAAGTGCAATTTTTTACTTTTTAAGCCAAAAAATAAGAAAATTGTGCTACGCTCAGATTAGAGCGATCTTGACCACATTTGAACAGGAAGTTGACTATGGAAGAAGTAGTCACACAAAGTGGCTATTTGATTTTTGAGATAGAGCCTCTAGTTTGAGTTATGAAGAGTGTGACAACTTACTCCGCTCTCCCCTAAGTGTTATTTACTCCTGTGTTTATTCCTGTTTTCTAAGCATTTTATATTATTGTCACACAAAGGGTGTGTGTTCAGGCAGACAGAAGATGATGCAGATTAATATAAATTTAATACAAAGTTTAATAAATCCCCAAAAAGGCAAGATAATCCACAAAACAGACAGAGTAACTAGGGCTGGGCGATATATCGCATGCGATTCTCACGCGCATTTCGTCAGTCAAGCCGGTTCCCTGATTACCGCTAAATCGCCATCACCTGCTTTCAAATGAAGCGTCTTTTAATAGACAGAGCCGTAGTTCACGGACAAGCCACGCAAAATCGCGTTCAGTATCGAAGATAAATCGACTTCAATAATGAACCCGATATTGCGTGGCTTGTCCGTGAACTACGGCTCTGTCTATTAAAAGGCGCTCCATTTGAAAGCAGGTGATGGCGATTTAGCGGTAATCAGGGAACCGGCTTTACTGACGAAATGCGCATGAGAATCGCATGCGATATATCGCCCAGCCCTAAGAGTAACACAACATGACACCAAACAGAGAATTAAGGCAAAGGCATAACTTAAGTAGTAAATACAAACAAGACTAATTAATCAAACACAGCTGAAACCAAATGAACTAATGATTTACTAAAGAAACAAACAAGAAGCAAGAAATCAAAGAAAGAAAAACAGGAACTGATGAAATACATTCTAAAAGGCATGCTGATGAAGTTGACATTCAGTGTGACTATTTCTGTAAGCTTACACCAGTTGGTGGCAATGAATGAATGAATGAAACTTAACTTTTAAAGAATTTAACATATTTGGCTATAATATTTCAAGTATAATTATTAACATGCAATATGTTTTGTTGAGGAATTATAATAAAAGGTATACTTGAAAGAAAATATACATTTCTGATTATCCCATGTTGCTATATGGTCAAGTAGATTTGTTCACACTAAACTTGTGGCCTTGAGAACATGATCTCGAGGCCATGACAACACATCGATTGACCACAACACAACGATGTCTGTACGTAGTTTCTCATAACGATTTTGTATCGATTTAGTTCCTCGACAACTTGTTGAACCAGTCACTGTATATTATAATGCTCATTTGTCTTCTCTATAAAGCACAGCTCAACATATTGTATTCATAGTTAATATGTACCTAAAAAAACGGGGCTAAACGGTAAATGAAGGGTCCCGTGACAATTAAAAACAAACACAATGACAATACAATAGCATGTAGGTATGCTTCCAGGAGGCGGTAATTCACTGAAAAAAAGGATAGCATCTATTCTATGTAGCTGCGATAGTTTGCCCGGCAAAGACGCTCAGAAAACATGATCCTGTGAATTGAATACTGAATGAATACTGTGCTGTTAAAAATCCTTACCTGCTGCTCCGTTTCTCTTACTTCAGACCCCTTTGGTGTTTGATTCAACATGCCATAGAAAAACAATGAGAAATGGCTAATGAACATTGCTAATGTAGTACTCCTGGAAAGAAGTAATAGAAAATTAAGAGAAGGATGCTGATGTGATGTCTTCCCATCTATGCATTTACTACGAATGAATCAATAATGCATATTACAACAGTTCAGCACATTACAATGTATGACAACACATGTATGACTTATTTGCACAGTAATGACTGGATATAAACATGAACAACTTAAAACATTTTTCATATTCAGAATTTACTAGTGCCTAATGGACACTCGTCTTATTCATTACAAGATTAATTAAAATATAGGCTACAGAAGCACCAAAACAATGTATATATATATATATATATATATATATATATATATATATATATATATATATATAAATAAAACAAACATATCTATATAACAAAACTAGTATTTAACCCTTATCCAAATAACATGAAATTGATGTAAAAACAAATACATTTAGAATACGAACAATATTCTCAGTTCGTTCTGATGTATTACATTGAATAAGACACATATGAAATTCACTTGTCAAATACATTGTCAAATGTAACGCATAACACAGAGATCACCGCGGATTAAACAACCACGTATGCAAGATGAAGATAATTCATAACGCTAAAACAATATGATATCTTATAGATTCGAATTTTATTTCTATTTTAACCATTCATCATATATGGCGGGCTCTCGCGCTAATCGCGGAGCACCTATGCTAATCATGTGCTCAACCGCACTGAACTCACGACAACTTTTTCTAAAGTATAAAATTGCTTAAAACACATACTACTTGTCCGTATTACATTAAACAGTGTTTGTACTTAAACCGAAAGTGTGTTTTGTTACCTTGAAAGAAGTATAAGAAAATTAAGAGAAGGACGCTGATGTGATGGCTTCCCGTCTCTGCATATACTACGAATGAAGCTCATCTCAGGCGTGCAGCAAACTAGCGTGCGATGACGTCATGAAGCAGGTATGCCAAATTAACTGTACAAAACATTTTTTTCTTCTTATAAATACAAATAACAAATTAAATAATATTTTGCAGTATTGAAAAAAAAAAATAACATGAAACAATTTTATAATTAAATGAGAAAATGTACAACATAAACAACTCATATTCAATATATTCAATATATCACACTAACACACATGCACATGTGCGTGGATTATAGCTCCAGTTTATTACAAAGGTAAAAAAAAAAAAAAAAAGTGTATAGGTAAAGGCCTCTGTGTGTGTGTGTGTGTGTGTGTGTGTGTGTGTGTGTGTGTAGGCTATATATATAAAATGAATTAAAAACAATCATTATTTCATTATTCATTTAATATTTATTGCATTTTGAAATATAATCATATGAAAATCAAATGATAGATTAAAGCATTTAACACACCAAAAAGAAAGTCATATATACACATTATAATTTGAAATTAGGCCATGACTAAATTATGTGGTCATAACAAACTCCTTGCATTTTATCTTATTGCAACAGTTTGTACAATATTTTAAGTTTGGCTTGGTATAAAGTAATTACATGGTTGGACAGAGTTTATGTTTTTAATAACTGCTCTCACTGGGCAAGCAAATTTGTGCAGTTTGCTTGTTGTTGTTTGAAGTTCAGTGGATTGGAGTTTCAGAAAGTCATTGTGTAAATTTCCACTGCTTCTTATAGAGAGCTGTGGTTAGAATATGAGCAGATATACAATGCTAGACATGTGATGCAGAACTTTGTTCTATTTCTAGTTTTGCCTCCTCTGAAGCAGCATTTGCTGAGACGTATGATGTGAATTTGGTTAAGGACTCAGCTGAGGTGTGTGTGTGTGTGTGTATGTGTGTGTGTGTGTGTGTGTGTGTGGTTATATGAGCACAGATGATCTTGATCTTGCCACTTATAATCCAAAACCTGTAATACACAGTTTGCTTTGATTCAAGGGGTCGATGTTTATCTCAGTTTGAATGGCAAATTGTATATCACCTGAGATGCAGTGATATACTTAAGCGTTTTTTGTGTCATAACGGTCATATTCAGAGACATTTTAAGACACTAAACTTTTGCAAACTTTCCATCAGGTATAATTTTAAACCCACTGCTGAAGTAACTGATATCTCTATAAACATTTAGTTTGCTTACAAGCATTTGTAAAGACATTGATTATTTTATGTTGTAAAAATACCATGTATAGCCATTTTAGAATTAGTATAATAATAAAAAATGTAATTTGATATATGTATGCATTATGTTTGTATGAGCACATTTCCTTTCACAGTAGATTATACATGTTGATATAGGTGATGTACAGTACACGCAGGTCTTTTTTTGTATAGTTCTCCACCCCCAAGATAATAAAGATAAATCAATTAAAAAAAATAACATTTAAGCTGTATATAATAGAAGTTGAAATTTTTCATTTTTAGTATACACAACTTACAGGGGAAATGTTGTATCAACAAAGTTGGTCTGTGCTTTCATCAAACATACATTCTATGAACTCTATAAATGGATTCAAGCTCTCCTGCATTTTAAGTTAAGCTGATCATTAACAATGCGTAATAGTAATGTGGAACTTTCTTAGTTTATCTAATTTATGTATCAGTTAAGAAAACTGAAAATGTTATGCAGACTTAATTATACACCAAAACAAGATGTATATTCTCATTTGAAATGGAAAACACTTCACTGGAGAAAACACTGATCACTCTTAAATCTGAATCACTCTTGACTTGAATCATGATACACCTTTTACAACAAAATATAATTAAAAACATTACATAGAGCTAAAACATCACCAAATTTGACATTGTAAGTACTTACTCTTTAATATAATAAGTAATAAAGTATTTATTTTAATATTTAAATTTTTATATAATGTCAATTTTTTCTTCATTTGATTGTTTAATCAACATTTAAAATACAGTTTGTCTGACAAAATGGAAGTTGGAAGTTGGAAGTGTATAAAAATGATGAAATACCATCTGTACATGGTGAAATATCTTTTCATTCACAATATTTTATCATGGGGTATTCTATAAACACATTGTAATATTTTGCAGATTGAGTTTTTTTTTTAAATAAGTCTACAACAGTAAATAATATGCATGTTGTATTTTGCTAATTCTGAGAAATTTAATTAAATAATGTGCACAATAAAAAAGTGACAATAGTGACAAACAAATACTATTATAAAACAAGCTAAAATTGACCACAAAAAAGATAACATCAAGTTAAATGAAAATGCAGTAATTTATTTATGCTGCAGCTGTAGCCTACTGCATGTCATCCAATTTATCACATTTGCATCAGTGCATTTAGCAGACACTTTTATCCAAAGTAATATACATTGAATTCAAGGTACACATTTTATCAGTTCTTGCTTTCCCTGGGATGTGGACATATGAACTTGCACTGCTATGCTCTACTGATTGAGCATTAAGACTGCTGGAAGACCAGGGCATCATACAATGCATCTGTAAAAAAAAAAAAAAAAAAAATTGTTTAATGCAGACACAGCTATCATTAAAGTACACATGAAATCAAAATTGACCTTATTTATTTTGTTAGCTCAAATTGCTAGTTTTGTGGTGAACAATTCATCCGTGCAAGTCTGCTATGAGCGAGAGATGGAGAGGAGGAGCGCTAAAGTAAAACTCTGCCCTCTATTCAATATTCCGTTTCACTTGGAAATACGTCACAGCACTGGAGAAAAGTCGTTTGCAACTTCTGGTTCACGCAGACTTTAATTGTGCAGTAGAGAATGGCCAACATTCATGGTATAGAAATAAAATATGATATAGCATAATTACTGTGTTTTCTAGTACTGTAAGATTACATTAAAAATCCAAAAAAAAAAAACAGTTAATTTACAACAAATCTTTAAGAGCGCAGACTTACCACCATCAGAAGACTCCTCCCACACTGCTGCATAACTAAGACATCAATGGACATTGATTTACAGCATTTGCATGGAAAGTCGAAGAAATAAGGAACAAAAATAGAAACTAAGACATCAATAATCTGAAAGTCAGCATACATGTGGAATCAATCAATAGAACAGCACAAAGCTCATTAATTCATTAATTGATATTATTTTTTTTACTGGCTTACCAAACAACAGTTCGTATTTCTTCAGTATCAGCTGTGTCAAGTTTGGGAATTTCTAAATTTGTAAGAGAACAGAAGTAAAAAGAAGAAAAATAGCCCATGAAATCTGGAAGTTAAGCAGTTTTAGTCAATTTTGTTAGTTTTTACAGTTATTGGTATGGTAGTGGACACCTGAATACTGACTAAATTAACTTTTAGCAGATACATACATTTAAAATGTACATATTTAGTATGCATGTCTTGCTTCTGTGAAAAACAAAATAAGGGAAAAAAATATTTTGTCCATACAATGAAAGTCAATGGCATCCAATATTATTTGCACCCCAACATTCTTAAGACCCCTATCATCTTTTGTGTTCCACAGAAGTAAGTCATATAAGTTTACAATGACATAAGGGTAAGTAAATGATGACAGAACTGTCACTCTTGGGCAAACTACCCCTTTAAAATATGTATTATTGCATCCACTTACATTTATACAGAAAAATCTAAGCAAAACTTTTAAGAATGACTGGACAATGTAGGTAATGATTTGCTGGTAAGTTAACACAATACAATATATAGTCTTTAATAAACTGACAATCAAGAGAATACAGGAATGAGAAACACTGAACAAACATACCACGTTAACACAAGACAAAAGACTGAGAACTAAGAGAACTTAAATACACAAGGCGAGGTAATGCGGAAACTAAATGAACATGAGGAGAACGTAATCAGTAATGAAGGGAACAAACTGGCACACACTAGGAAACTAGGTCAACTTACAAAGATGGAACACAGAACCAAAGCACAATGAAATTAACCAGAACATACATATTACAGTAGGAATATTACTAAGCAACACCAGTTAATTAATATTCACGAGCTCTGTCATTATGTATAGTGACATACCCATTTACACCCCCTCTCCTCCCTCCACTTGTGCCATTACGGGAAAATAATTTACCAATAATTTACCATAATCAACCATACAATAAATACCTTTGTAGAACACGTTGTTTACTCTGAGCTCTGTCTCATTCAAGGATCTGTTGATTAGAAATTCATCAAAATTATCATAAATCTAATATATTTTCATAAAAAAAAAAAAAAAAAAAAAAAAAAACTTCTCAAACTGACCTTTCTTTGTGGAATCCAAGGCACCCTATCACAAACAAAATGCCGTGAGTATAATTATTTAAACAGAACTTTTCAAGAAAGTGAAACGTGTTAATGTTTGCAGTTATAGAGAAAATGCCTCAGTACCTCGCTTTCGGATCACTGCCCAAATTCCCAGAAACAGACTGAGAAGCAACACTATGGTAGAGCACATTATGACAATTATGATTTTGTCAAAGCTGCTGTAAGATGCCACTGTCAAAGAAAACCCAGAAACACAAAAAAGTCTTATTTTGTCAGTTTGCATAATTCTTACATTTTAGTTAACTTCCCTTGTGAAAAAGAAGTGTGCTTATTGAATGTGTACTTAAGTAGTGTATTTAAAATCTTAAAAGTATTTATTTCTGTCTTTCTTTAATTAAACTAGCAGGTAATATGATTTTTTTAAATAAAAGGCCACTTGAATACCTAGAGAGTACACATTCTTATTTTTTTGTTTAATACAATTAACTAGTCATTGAGTTTTCATTGTTTCATTATGATGAAATCATTATGTTTTAATATTTTTTTGTGCTTTAAAGAAGGACATTTATTTATTATATTATGTTGACTAACATATTAAAGCACAAGTAAAGTACTTTGTTATAATTTTACAGGTTATTTAAAGTTAATATATTTTTGTCAAATGTACTAAATTGCAACTTCAACATTACAAATGTGCAGTTACAAATATCGTCACACTTTAGATTAGGGTCAAATTCTCACTCTTAACTAACTTTTAACTATGATTTTTGCCTCAATAAACTCCTAAACCACTGCTTATTAATAATTAGTCAGGTAGTAGAATTGTAGGAGTAAGGGATGTAAAATATGGTCATGCAGAATAACGCACTAATATTTGTTTTAATAAACAGCCAATATCATGTAACATGCATGCTAATAAGCAACTAGTTAATACTGAGAATTAGACCCTAAACGAAAGTGTTATACCACAAATGTATTTAAATACAATACAATCAAATTTACATTGAAGTATATTTTAGAGTAACAAATGTTTATCAGTACATTCGGTACAATTTGACCTTAATTCAAAGACAACAGTATTAATTCTGAAAATACGGCTGAACTATAATTAAAGGTGCACCTGTGTGAGTATACAAATAAGTACTGAGTAAAATCAATTAACAATCATTTTATGGTTAGGATCGTATTAGTTGCTTGTAATTATGCATAATTTACAGTCATTACTATAGTAAGTATGTAACATGTATAAGGACAGTGTAAATTGCAATGTTACCAAAATTACACACATATTCTGAATTCCTACTTAATTAGGTAAAAAAGTCTAAAGTTTAGCTAATTGCATTTCATGTAAATATAAGTAATAATATTAATATAAATAATATTAATATAAACTATAATACATTTTCATTTATTTGCAGTTACATCAGTTTGCACATAACCATTATTTTATTTAAAGCATTTATTTATGTAATAACTGCTCTTTTTAGGGTATATACTGCCATTAAACTGAGTAAATCATAATAGTAAAAATGCATGACACCCCATACAGCCTTATAAACACATTAACCCTATAAATAGTTTGGTTTTGTTTTCCCTTCCCATTCTTACCGACTATCTGAAGGTTGACTTTATTATTTCGATCAAGTCTCATTCCATGGTAAGGGAGAATGTTTAACAAAATAGCACAACTGTATGTTCCAGCATCTTCCATCCGAACCTCTCTGAGGGTGAATGCTGTCATCATCTCCTCTGTGTCCCAAATATTGACCTTTATAGGCTTTTCATTTTTGATGAGAAAAGCCAAAATCATATTATTGGACAGATTTGTAGGACTGGATGTTGTACAGTTAAACTCAGCATCACTTCCCACTGCTACCTCAGACTTCAGCAAATGTATCTGTGAATTCATCAAAGATTCTGTGGAGAGAAAGGGAACACTTATGGTTAAATGTTTAGCATGACCTTTAATTCATTCAAGGACGAAGGGTCTAAAACAAAAAGAAAAACACACAATATCAAACATTTCTTTCTTATTATAGGCAATTTTTCACAACAGTGAGTCTATTGTGATTAATCTGCACAAGTGACTGAGCATTTCTCATCTGTGCACATTATTCAAACACACTCACAAAGGTAAGCAGAAGAGTCATATATCTTACCGATCACATTTATGAAGATGTAATTATGGCCATATCCCACCACTTTGGATATTTCCAACTCTTCTTCAGAAAACACACAGCTGTAGTTGCCCGAATTGTCCATTTCTATTCTCGCTTTTTTAAAGGTGATGTCTCGTCGAGCTGGTCCGTTTTTCATATCAATAGCTTTACCATCTTTAGTCAGATATACATAAACTGCCTTTGTCTCTGCATTTGTAAACCCAAATGTGCTGCAAAAAAGCTCCAGTTTACCACCTTCTGGTACTTCTATATTTTCACTGAAAATCTTAGCTTTTTTAATCTCATGACCTGTGAAGGAAATAAGTTAGGGATGTTTGATCATTCTGAAAACCATATTACTGCAAAATATATTTACTGCAATGGTGGTTATTTAGTGCACTATTCAAAAATACCTTGACTTTGGAGGAATAGATTCAATGAGATATCTATGGGGGAAATCATGCAAACAGCACCAGCATTTGTTTAGATTTAATATATTGAACATCTATGATTTTTTTAATTAATTAAATAATAATAATTTCAGTACTTACATGCAAGTAGAAACACACCAACCATGGCTGCTGATCAATATTTCTTTCACTTTTCTTCTTTTGCAAGATAATTGACTTATTCTTAGCTTGCAGTCAATATGCTCTTACAGGGTCACTGCACTTGACAGAATAAGTAGTGCTTGCACTAAAGTATCTATAACAGTCTTGCTGTGAAGACGTTCTAAAGCCGGAAACATTGTCAAATAGCACTGACTGGTGTATTTAAATCTACCTGATTCACACCTGATTTTTCTGATGGATATTCAGTATTCCTCAACATAGTCAAGCTAAAATTTATTCAGACACCTTGAACATTTCATTCATTATTACAGTTTATTCACTATAGATAATTTAAAAAAAAAAAGATCTCAGAGTAAAAAAAAAAAATAATAATAATTATCTTAGATAACACTTAAGAAAAACATGGTCTGATCAAAGTGTCTGAATAATTTTTGGTCCCAAATTTTCATTCAGTATTATTAGCAGCTTTAACGCATTGCTCAGGGGCCCATTTCAATAAAGAGGTTCAACCAACTCTGAGTTAAAACTTGAACTCTGAGCTGACTTACCCTGATATGGGAAACTGATTTTTCTGTTTCAGAACAGCTCAACTGAGTTAGTTCAATCAACTCTGAGTAGGTTGACTCTGAGTTAGTCGTGGTGCACGCACTTATGAAAAGCCATGATCAATAAAGCTCCGATATTACGATTCACCATGGCAACAGCACCCAACCAAAAGACAATATAAGTTTAATTCTTAACGTTGTTATAATATCAGAAACTGGCAGAACAGTAAGTTATTGAACTACTATTCATTTCCATGGTGTCCCACATGCAAAAAAAGAAAAGAAAAAATTAATAATTTAAGTGCATTTTTTATTTTTTGCAAATTATGTTCTATTTACCATTGTTTTACGGCGTGTATTTTGATCTTAACACCTTTTAACCTTATTATTTATTATTCTCAGGTTAGGTAAAGTAAGTCGAGTCTGGCCCAAATTATAAGCAAATTACAATTTGGTCAGAAGACTCCTCTGTGGTACGTTCTTGTTCAAAGTCTTAAAACACTATATATCAAGCCAAGGTAGGCAGCTTTTGTAATCAATTAAATTTCTTTTAATTGGTTACTTTTCTTTTTATAATAAACAAAAATGTAAAGGCAAATAAAACTTCATCATTAAGGTATAAAATACAGTAATCACTCTTGAGTCTAAGGTGTAGCCAGCTCTGGGCTTCCCATCTTCAGCTTCACCCATCTTCAAACGTATACATTCAAGTTCACACATATACATAATCATGACATCATATACATCCTCACACTATCAGTGAATGGATACGGAATAAACTCATAACACATAATTAATGAATAAAGGATAACATTACAAGAAACACAATAACGTTACTCCTAGTTGACCAATACTAGCTTTGCTGTTGCCTGATTCATGATAATAATCTGTATAATATTGTGATCTGAGCACAGTGTTACATATCGTTAGCTAACGCGTATATCTATAAGCTAACACCTGTCTCCTACCCTGTTCTCCATTGGTTCTCCTCACACAACAGCTCAATTAGTCTCTTTTGACCATAGTTCTGTCTCATTCTGGCCTGTCGCTGCTCTCTTGACCACATAGCAGGCTAATTGTATGGTTATGGTCTGTTATACAAGTATGAATTAACATTTACAATTTCCTCATCGTCCGAACTGTCGTTGCAATCCATTGTTTTCCTATTGTTTATATTGATCGCGCTCCCTCCCGTTACGTCACTTCCGATTTGGCATTTTTCAGATGCGGAAGTAAAATGTTCTCACAAAAACGACTCCAGAAACCTAAGTAGCGTATCTATACGTGTTTTTTCAAGAAAATCTGTTTCCTACATTATTTTCTATGCATTGAATCACGGAAGCTCTAACCTGCAATATGCCCTTTAACAAGGAGGCAGGGTAATTGCATTTTCTTGATATAATACAACACCATGTAGGCTAAAAGTAGCAGTTCTTTGCAATAAGTGTAAATAGTAATTAGATACATACTATTTGCACCTCAGTATTGTTGTACATTAACATTATTCAATAATTACAGTGTGTAAATGATTTTATCATTATTAAACACTCGTTAGACAATTTACTTCCACTTGTAGAACATTTTCTGAATTTTTATTGATAATTAATTCCTTTCTGATGTGATATGTGATAGGAATAGGGAGAAGAGCGAGCTCGGCAAAAGGCGGATTCGAACCCGATCGTGTCATAAATTATATCTCCAGGCCCAACACACTACCGAAGCCATTAATTAATATTGTGTGACATTGGTGGGCGAAGCTACAGTGAATTCGCACTAGTAGTAGTATACACTCCGAATAATCATTTTTACCATATAATTATTTTTATCATCACACTGGCAGATATTTTTACTTAAGTAAAATGCACTTTATTTAGACCCCCCCTTCAGGAAACAAGACTAAATATCTTATATCATTTTCTTATATAGAAAATCCATCTTGATTTAATAATTTTTAGATATTTGTACTTGAAAAGACAAAAAACACTCAGTAAGAAAAGCATTTTTGCAGCGTGACTGAATGAGGTTTAAACTTCGTTTGTGCTTTAAAAAGGGAGAGGAGACCGAAAGAAACTCTCGCGACCAGGTTAGGTTCACAGAGTAAGTTACCATGGTAACTGACTCTGAATACAAGTTACCTATCTTTCAGAAACAGGCTTGATTTACCCTGCTTTCTCGGGTTTTACACACCTCCCATTCTGAAACGGAAAGTTTCCCTCATTTCAGGGTTAACATACTCAGAGTTTCACTTAACCTCCTTTCTGAAACAGGCCCCTGGAGCTAATTAAATGGCAAATTCAGCGGGCGAGACCACTATGAGTTGTGTAATCCAGAATTTAGCAAATTCACACAGATTTCAGTTCATGTTCAAGTTCTTTAACAAACACACTAATTCGCCACATTGATTATAAGCTGCTCAATTTGGAAGTGACCTGAAACATGTTCAGATGAGATCTGCACTCAACATACAAATCTATGTCACAGCTGGATGTATTTCATTCTCCATAAATCTCAACATCTTCACAAAACAAAGCTAAGTTTCCATTTTAAGCTCTTTCAGTGCTTCCCGCATTTTGTGGGTGGGAAAACATTGCGATACCTTATGTGATTAAATTTCAAAAGGCTATAATTTCATGTATGCGCCACACAATTCAAAGTTAAATGTGGTGCTGTTGCGTGTTCTACCTGCTCACACAGCGTTCAGACAGCTTCTAAGTGGTATACAAATGTATACTATAGTGCACGTTATGCAAAGTGTTACGTCTTGAGACTTTATTTTATTTATCATTTGTTCTGTGTGCTTTTGTGTTCTGTTTTTCTTTCTTTTTGTTTTCTCTACATGTCTATAGGGCTACCATTCTGAGGGAGGTAATTGGGTTCACCTGTTGCTGATTTGCTGGCCATTCACTTCAGATCCACTGATTGGCTGCAGCCAGGAAAAAGCCAGCATATAAAGCCAGCTCTGTCTCACAGCAAGCTGAGAGGGTTGCAGACTCTAGTTTGCCCCAGATAATACTACTGTTTTCTGGTAATGACAAGCGATAACCATTGGTACTACTGAATATGGTTGAAGACTTACAGGCTTTTTTTGTTCAAAAATTAAGTTAAGTAAACCTGTAGGGAGGTGGGTGCCCTTTTTGTTTGAAATTGCTTTTCTCCTGGTTATGGGTAGTCAGGAAGATGAGTAAGTTCATTTGTTATTTATTTTCTTCTTGGTTATGTATGGGTAAGTTATGATTAAAACTGAGTTAGAAACTTTATGTTGGCCTTTGCACCCTCCTGAAGCTTATGTTTTTCCCTTCATCTTTTACATTTGATTTAATAAATAT
Source organism: Megalobrama amblycephala (assembly GCF_018812025.1). NCBI lineage: Eukaryota > Metazoa > Chordata > Actinopteri > Cypriniformes > Xenocyprididae > Megalobrama > Megalobrama amblycephala. Next base: position 28,100,126 of record NC_063062.1, on the reverse strand, counting down.
CACCTTAAGTCATTGGTTCTGGATGTGTGTTACTGGGGTGGGAGACAAGAGTTTCGTGTGTGTGCTCTCTCTTCAAAAATGTGTTACTGCCATGCCATTACCCCTAGACTAAAAAGGGCTGGCATGTAACACAAGCGATAGCTTATGCTGATATATGACTAATGTTCTTCAATACACATTTCAAAATAAGAGTGTGTATTTAGGTCTTGTTCATAAATAAGTCATTAAAAATGTATACTCCCCCAGGTTATTTTTTGGATACACAACTGTATTTAATTTGATAAATATATCAAATATAATATTAATTTCATTACCTATAATTTTCTCATTAATTCGAACCTAACTATTGTAGCTTCTGATTTTTTTTTTTTTTTTTTTTTTTTTTTTTTTTTTGTGCTGTGGGTAGAAGGATTTTTCCACACAGCTTGAAGTATTTCAAATCTGTGGGCAGCAGCACTACAGACAAAAACTGGGTTTTTTTGGCTTTTCATATAGTGTTTTTTTTTTTTTTTTGGACTGGTGGAAAAAAAACATCCAAAATAAACTTTGAAGTGTATATTTTATAGCACTTTAACTATTTGCATCTGTAGATTTCAAGTACAGTAAATATCTTTAAAGGCTGTAAATACTACACCAAACTTTATAGTTTTATCCATATTTAATGAGTTTGTCAATTCTGTCTGTTGACAATATTTTCTGATTTATGGAGTGATAAAAATAGATATCCAAAATTCCCTCTGTAGAAACCTTTGACTTTAATATGTAAACAAGAATTTTGAAGTTGACTTCATCCAATACTCAGACTTTTGTTCTAGAAATGCAAATTAGAGCATATTTAATTAGATAATGCCTCATTTGCATATTTAAACAACATTTCAGAAAATGTTTGCAATTCTTAATGTAATAAATCAGCGGGGAAAGTATGGTGATACCTATTTGTTTTTTTTTTTTTTTTTTTTTTTTTTACTGCATTCACCTGGTGTGTCTCGTTTGAGGCTTGTTCCTTAAGCTTTTAGATATTGGCCACATGCTGTTGTCTTAAGCCAAGGCCGTAGATTTGGTTTCAACTTTGGGGGGGTTGAACGGTGGTATGCTGCCTGTTATTATTTTTTTAATTAAAAAATAATATGTTTATGTATAGCATTATTGGATAATTTATTTCTTATCTATCTATCTATCTATCTATCTATCTATCTATCTATCTATCTATCTATCTATCTATACTTCGTAATTTTATTAAATTTATGTATAATCAATCATTCATCAAATTCTAACATAACTGAGTGATTCTAAAAAGAAAGAAATTGTTAAATATTGAAACCGCCAGTAGGCAGCAGCGATTCGCTTTTTTATTGAGTGAGTCACTTAAAGGTCCCGTTTTTCGTGGTTTTTTGAAGCTTTGATTGTGTTTATAGTGTGCAATATAACATGTGTTCATGTTTCGCGTGTAAAAAAAACCAGTATTTTTCACATAATTTACTTATCTGTATACCGCTGTTTCCACTGTCATAAAAACGGGCTGATGACTTCCTTGTTCTATGAAGTCCCTCCTTCAGAAATACGTAACGAGTTCTGATTGTGCCAGCGGTTCCTGTGTTGTGATTCGACAGCAGCTTCTGCTCCATCTTTCAAGAATAATCTTTGTGCGAATCCGGCATTAAACTGATTGAGATTGAGGAAGCTGTCCTCAGCAAAATGTGCTGCACATAGTTTTACATGTGGATTATAATTTTCGGGAACCGAGTTAAACATAAATTGTAACCATTGATCTCTAAGTACAGCGTCCCTGGGAAGGCCAAACAAAGGTGATTGGACTGCGGGAGGAAAATAACAGCGTTTCGACGACATGGCGACAAACACACTCTACAAACGCAACTCTTGCTCTTCTCCGTGGGAGCACAACAAGACCACGCCCCCTTTTTTGTGTATTCCTGTGGGCGGAGGTTAGTCAAAAAACTGTTTTAGTGACGTCATTAAAGAAGGAAGTAGAGGGATGTAGTCCAAACTGGCCGTTCGATGTAGGCGACTTTCTCGCTTGGCATTGAACTTTGACCTTTCAAATTTGACAGATTTTATTTATACTCTAACAACAACATTACACACTAACTAAAGTTTGAAACATGGGATCACGAAGAACGGGACCTTTAAATCATTCATTCAGTCAATTCGTTCAAAAGTCAGATTAATTTAGGAAGAAAATAAACACCGATGTGAATACTTTTGTCATTGATAATTACAGACACTATTAAATAATTAACTAACAAAACAGACGGCTGTTTTGGTAACTGGTTACAGTTACACTGATAGTTATGGCTGAATTGCAATGGATTAGCTAATGTTAGCTAAAATATATGTGGAGTGTATTACACAACATTCTCCTACCTCCTCCTTCTCAGTACATGCTTTATCTTATTAACGTCCCTTTTTGACCAGCAGTTTAATATAGTTGGCTGGGCAGCGGTGCTCTTCATTTTTCGTGCTACCCGTGCTCTCCCATTCAAACAGTAGAGTACCACTCGCGTCGCGTTGACGTTGTGTTGGTGAAAGTGCGACGCGCATTGGTTGGGCATTACCAATCGGTTCAGGGGGAGTATTTTTTTTGTCTAATTTATTATGACAAACTCATATTTGATTAGAAACAAAATTATTGTTACAAAATAAATTAATTCTAATTGAATTAAATTAATTCTAATTCTAATTAAATTTGAATTTGAATTGTGTAAATTTGCATTATAGACAAGTGTAATTTAATAAAATTGAATATTATGTGGCATTTTACATAGTTATGAATTTTATTTTTTAAAAATTTTTATTAAACATTTGAAACATTTGAGTTGAACACAACTGAAATGGTTTCATGGCAGAATTTATAGACATGTATTTTCAAACAGCAGATTTTTTTGTTCTGAAATTTTAGACTGCAGATATCCAGTTTTTAAAAATACAGCTTCAAGTTTTCAAGATGAAGAAGAAATTCAGAACATCAAATTCAGATTGTACAGAAAGTAGTTCAGAGGCCATCCGCAGGGAAGAGTAGAGGGTCTCAGAAAAGTCAAACAGAGCATTCTGTATGATTTAAGCTTTTTGAAAAATGGGGACATGGGGTAATGTCCTTGTCACTCTCTCCTTGTAATACCTATTCGTTTCATATATATATATATATATATATATATATATATATATATATATATATATACATTGCTTCCCCTAATTTTAGGTTAATGATATTTTCTGTTGCCTAACCCAAACCCTACCCCTAAACCTACCCATCACAGAAATGTGCAACACACTAGATTTAAAAAAGAACAAGAAAGAAAAAAAAAGACTTGTTTTAGCTGATTTATAAGTATTAATTAAACTAATATAATATAATATAAACTAATGACGACAAGTAAAATGTCCTCAGTTGTCATATTTCACTATATATGTGAGGACATTTGGCCCTCACAAGTATAGCTAAAACTACACACACACATGTTTTCATATTGAACATTCCATAGAAATAATGATTTTTATACTGTGCAAGCTGTATATTCTAGCCCCTAACCCTAAACATACCCTTAAACCTAAGCATCACAGAAAACATTCTGCATTTTTAACATTTTCAAAAAACATAATTTTGTATGATTTATAAGCTGTTTTCCTCATGGGGACTAAAAAATGTCCTCACAAGGTCAAACATTTCTGGTATTACTATTTTTACAATGTAGGGTTTGCTTGGACCACTCTCTCTCTCTCTCTCTCTCTCTCTCTCTCACACACACACACACACACACACACACACACACACACACACACACACACACACACACACACACACACTCTTTCTCTCTCTCTCATACTGTATGTAGCATTGGAAAGTTTTATTAATTATAGTCCATATATTACTTAATGTCCTAAATGGTCTTCTCATACTTCTCATCAAAATCAAATATGCTTTGATATGTGTGTTTGCTAACTTGTGGATGTCTATGATTATAGTGCCACTTAGAGGTCAAAAGCAGCAAATGCATGTTGCCTCAGAAATGGTGGTAACAATAGTGACATCAAAAAAATATATATATATCCTTCAGGATGAATAACAATGTACGTTCATTTGGACACTTCTTGTAAATGATCAGATTCCAAAAGATTCACTGATTCAAGAAGGTGGCATTCCAGGTCTTTTTTTTTTTTTTTAACTAGTTGGCTCTTGAGTTACAGTAGATATAGAATAAATCTATCTGTTCAAATTTGAGGTTGTCACCCAAATGTGATTGTACATTCATTAAAATAATAATACAAAAAATAATATAAGTTACAAGTATTTTGTAGCTTTTTTCAAATTTCAAACTGGTGTAACAGGATTGATTGGTGATGTCAATGAACCATTTGAAGTGATGTGAATGATTAATTGTCTGGATGTGAAAGAAAGGTTGGGAAAAAAGTTACTATTTTTTTGCTAAATGGTCCATTTGATTTTTTATATCCTATTTTAAGTTGTTAGTCTCTTAATTGTCAACTTGGTAGCTTCACCAGCACTGTTACAGTGAATGCATTATTTTATTGCACTGAATTGCATTTAGTAAGCAGTAAGCTATATTAAAGCTTCAGCCAGACTCTCCATAGTCTAAACTCACAAACTACAAAAGATCCACAATACAAAGCAATTTTATCCTTCCTGCACTCCTAAAGCTTGGGTCTAAAGTCTAATGCCAGGAGAGGGGTTGGTTAGCAACACGTCTTAAGTCTTTCACCATGAAGTGACAATAGAAGCACTGGGGGAAGTGAGCATGGTGTGGGTTTTCATGTCAACCAAAAGACAGAACTGAAGAGCAGGGAAGGGGGCCACAGTGGTCCTTAATATATGCAGCACTATTGTGTGGAGTCAATGCAGCATGCTAAAATGGGGCAAGTGAGGGAGAAAAACAGTAGAGAGGAGAAAGAAGACAAGGAGGAAAGCACATGCAATGAGGATATGAAGATATGTGTCTCATGGACATCAATCTTTACAAGTTTGCAGGCATGTTTCTGTCTCTTTCTTAACTTAGGAGCACCTCCAGAAATATTCGCAAAAAACAAGAGTCTTAAAACTTGTTATTCAGCTTCTGTTATTCATAAGACTGCACACAATGTGGTGAGGAGACAAATTGCTGACAGACTGTCTGTAAAAACCACAACATGTGCACAAGACATTTCTGATTGCTGATTGGAGTTTGAATCTTTCAAATGGTAAAATGCACAAAAATACAAGCTGAAAAAGCCAGATTGAGACCACAAAAGGAAAGAAGCCAGCAGAGGTAAGAAAAAAAATATATCTGTGTGTTTATACCTCTTTTGTGTTTACATATAATAGCGCATTGGTATGTGCACTCTGTTTAAAAAATATAAAAATTAAATTCATGGTTGCATTATGACAAAAAATTAAATTAACAATTTAATCAGCAATTGAAAACAAAGAGCAGGTGGATGAAGCCACACCCCAACCCAGTCATTTAATTGTATGGTTTTATAGTGAATGTTCTGCATGTTATTAATACTGTAGTTGGAACTGAAAGTGAAAAAAAAAAAAAAAAAAAAAAAAAAAAAAATATATATATATATATATATATATATATATATATATATATATGAACAAATATTTGGTCTCAATATATAACTCATTAATCTTGAACATAACCTGCCGTTTAGATCCTTAACAGTAAAATGAACTGAATTTGAAAAATTAATAAGGTAGTATTGTTAATATTATTTTGCCACCTTGGAATTATAAGGTATCTGCATTCTGAGCAGTTTTGAGATATTTAGCTTCAAAGTTTTTGCATTCCATAATCCTTTCTGGATAGGCTATTTTTGTTTTCTAAAAAAAAAAAAAAAAAAAAAAAAAAGTCCCAAAATGTACACAACTTTAAAAAATCACATAATGTAAATATGTTATCACAGAATAAGAATATTTCAATAACTCAATTTTGACAAAAATTTCAGTTAGAACCTTATAATTCCAAGGTGATGATTTAAATAGGTCAAAATATATGTTTGTGTAAAATTATGTTTGCAGCTATGGACAGCCAACAGAGTGGTGTTTGTATGGTAAAACAGCTCACCACATCCTGTAGATATCAACACCTTGTTTGAGCCTTATGGTAAGCACCGTCTCTTCATCCTTTGCAGGTGTGATGCATCTTTCTATAACAGTTCAAGAGTTTTGACCAGTGTGGAATGATGTGTGAAGGGATGGACTCCTCTGCTTTGATCCACCAGTGTGCCCTGGTCCTGTTCATCTATACGCCAATATGTCAAGCCTTTCTGCCCAACTTCTGGTCACGCATACTTACGTTGTCCTGGGATTCATACACACACCAGTACATGACAGAGCAAGCTATACTCAACATCACAATGGAAACTCTGAGCAGAATGGTGGAACATCAGCATGATTTAAATAATGAGGAGCTGGTAGGTTTCATGCTGTTGAACTTTTCCAGTTGTATTACTGTTGAATGCAATTGATTCTGGTAATATTTTGAAGACTGTTTGTGCATGTGTGACTAAAGTACTAACCAGTGGCGATTCTATTGCCATTGTGTTTGAGTATATAGTCTCACTGATCTATTTGTTCCAGTATACTGGGCTTGGTCGGGGGTTTTGGCATGCTGTGGGTGAGGTAGCAAGCGCTAACGCTGCCATGGACTTCCTGAGTGCCACGCGGTCTGATCCAGTGTACCACTTTGACTCTGAAAGTGTGGAAGGAGCCACACAGATGCTGCGAGAGTTCTGGAGCCAGACGGTACTGCTGACCCAGTTTAAAGAGTACCAGGGGGCTAGACGTAGTCTGGGCCAGCTTTTCCACTCATTACAGGTTGGCTAACATGTAGTATACTATTTTTGATAAAGGTGAAGTGTGTACTTATTGCACCACTAGTGTCTCCAGTCAGAATTGTAAAAATAATGACTATATTCAGAGAGGTTTCTAGGATAGTTCCACCCAAAATTATGCTATTTGTGGAGCCATTGTTGTCTCAGGAGTTTTATTTTAGCTTTGCCAAAGATTCAGAAAAGTCTTCACACCTTTTAGGAAAAAAACATAAATGGTTTACTAATAGTTACATATTTTGCATGGATAGCAGAAAGTATTTGAACATAAGTTGTGTTGGAACTATACCATTACGGGCAGTGCTCCAAGATAACTGCACTTCAGGTGACCCATGTTTAAGTCTTGGCTTATGGCCCAGTACCCTCTCCTATCACTTCCTGTCTCTGTGTCAACTGTCCTATCTTAATAAAGACCAAAAAGTTACAAATGGGGCATGAGACTTTTGTAACATTGTTGCTTTATTGTAGCCTAATTAACATTATAATTAGAATATTGTTACAAAATAGGTTAAGCAAACTGTGTTTGTATATTTGTGTGCAGGACTTCTACAGTCACAGTAACTGGGTGGAGATGGGTCAGCAAGCTTTGTATCTCCACCTTCTGCACCCAGAAGAGCCGTCAGTTCCTGTAGCTTCAGGTGAGTCCTTTGTAAAGTGTTTCTGTCACATTTGCAGGTAGCAGTCACAAAAACGATTCAAATAACATGCTTTATTAAACAACCAAAAGACTCAGGAGATCACAGGAACACACAGGATAACCACAAACCAAACAATACTCTAACGAGAACTGGCAGAGAACAGAACCAAGGGTATAAATACACAGGAAGTAACAATATCTCAACACGGGTGGCGATAATCAGTAACACTAAGGGAACAAACTGGCACACACAAGAAACTATGTCAACCTACAACAACAGGGAACACAGGCAAATACGGACAAGGAAAACAGAACCAAAACACAATGTAACTAAATAGACACAGAAATCATAGAAATAATCCTGACACTTTCACAGTAAGTCATTAAACCCTCACTGTTCATGTAAATAAATAAATCTCTATTGATTGTTTTCAGCGGACACCCCTACCTGTGCAGCATGCTACAGATTTAGCTGTTACAACAATCTGCTGGAGAAAATGATTCGTCAGACAGAACCGTTACTGACTACAGGCTATTTCAGCACTTACCCTGTCAAACCACCAGGTAGAGGCATCATCATGTAACTTGAGTGACTAAAATTTGTCCTTGTAACATTTCTCCTTAAAATCAATATAACAAAGGAAAGTAATTATATTTTGGCTAAAGAAAATGAAGCCTATTTTGCCTATTATGAAGCCTATTATGAAGCCTTTATAATGAGAATTTGCATTGTGACATTATTTTCATGACAGTTATTTACATTTCCCTTTCAAAACCTTATTACTGTAATGTTACTTTTGAGATTTTATTTACTTTTTTATTATTATTTGAAATGCCAATCATCCTTAATGAGAATTAAATACAATTACTGGAATAAATAAATATTCAAAATTTGAGGCATTACAAAAACTGCAACACCAAGATACAAAAATACTTAAAGGGTTAGTTCACCCAAAAATTAAAATAATGTCATTTATTACTCACCCTCATGCCGTTCCACACCCGTAAGACCTTCGTTCATCTTCGGAACACAAATTAAGATATTTTTGGCGAAATCCGATGACTCCATGAGGCCTGCATAGCTAGCAATGATATTTCCTCTCTCAAGATCCATTAATGTACTAAAAACATATTTAAATCAGTTCATGTGAGTACAGTGGTTCAATATTAATATTATAAAGCAACAAGAATATTTTTGGTGCGCCAAAAAACAAAATAATGACTTATATAGTGATGGCCAATTTTAAAGGTGCCCAAGAATGCTTTTTCACAAGATGTAATATAAGTCTACGGTGTCTCCTGAATGTGTCTGTGAAGTTTCAGCTCAAAATACCCCATAGATTTTTTTAAATTAATTTTTTTAACTGCCTATTTTGGGGCATCATTAACAATGCACTGAATTACACTCGGCGCTGCCCCCTTAAATCGCGTGCTCCCTGCCACATGAGCTGTCGACTATATTACAGAGCATTTACAAAGTTCACACAGCTAATATAACCCTCAAAATGGATCTTTACAAGATGTTCGTCATGCACGCTGTATGCATGCTTCGAATAATGTGAGTAAAGTATTTATTTGGATGTTAAAGTTTTATTCTGAGTGAATTTGAGGCTGTCCTCCGTGGCTAACGGCTAATGCTACACTGTTGGAGAGATTTATAAAGAATGAAGTTGTGTTTATGCATTATACAGACTGCAAGTGTTTAAAAAATGAAAATAGCGACGGCTCTTGTCTCCGTGAATACAGTAAGAAACGATGGTAACTTTAACCACATTTAACAGTACATTAGCAACATGCTAACGAAACATTTAGAAAGACAATTTACAAATATCAGTAAAAATATCATGCTATCATGGATTATGTCAGTTATTATTGCTCCATCTGCCATTTTTCGCTGTTGTTCTTGCTTGCTTACCTAATCTGATGATTCGGCTGTGTGCAGCTCCAGACGTTAACTGGCTGCCCTTGTGTAATCCCTTTCATAATGTTGGGAACATGGGCTGGCATTATGCAAATATTGGGGCGTACACCCCGACTGTTACGTAACAGTCGGTGTTATGTTGAGATTCGCCTGTGCTTCGGAGGTCGTTTAAACAAATGAGATTTATATAAGAAGGAGGAAACAATGGGGTTTGAGACTCACTGTATGTCTTTTCCATGTACTCAACTCAATTTTAGAGGTAAATTCAATTTTTGAATCTAGGGCACCTTCAAAACACTGCTTTATGAAGCTTTGGAGCGTTATTAATCAGCATGACGAATCAAGATTCGGATCGCGTGTCAACCACCAAACTGCTGAAATCACGTGACTTTGGCCCTCCAAACTGCTGATTCAACATGCTGATTCATAACACTTCGAAGCTTCATCATCACTAAATAAGTTGTTATTTTGTTTTTTTTGGAGCACCAAAAATATTCTCATCACTTTATGATATTAATATTGAACCACTGTACTCACATGAACTGATTTAAATATGTTTTTAGTACATTAATGGATCTTGAGAGAGGAAATGTCATTGCTGGCTGCGCAGGTCTCACTGAGCCATCGGATTTAAACAAAAATATCTTAATTTGCATTCTGAAACTTAACGAAGGTCTACGAAGGTTTTATGGGTGTGGAACGGCATGAGAGTGAGTAATAAATGAAATTATTTTCATTTTTGGGTGAACTAACCCTTTAAATTCAATGTAAGTATTTAAGTAATTATTGTTAATTTGGGGGTGGTGCTTAAGGGTCATTAAAATAATCTCCCAACACAAAATCCTAAAAAAAGTCTTAATTTATTTAATATAAAAATATAATTTCTTACTATTTTCCTTTGAATTTAAGGTGAAATATAACCTTTACAGATTTAATCAGACTGATCCCCTTATTTGTAAGTCAGTTTCGAAGATAAATTGAGTTATGATTTATTCTGATGATTCAGTAAGTTGCTTATAAGAAAAGCAACATGCATTGTATTGCTATTTAAAGGCAAGTGCAGTCACGGTGGAATTCTGGACAGTAGTCGTCACCAGGGAGCTGAGGGAGGAATCAACAAAGACAGCACATCTCCGCTGTTCTCCCCTCATCACTTCCTCCATAAAGAAGCTGCCCATCTGGCTACCACAGCAACCCTCAGAGTGCTCCAAGACCTCCGCAAAGAGGTGGGGCCCAAAAGCTTCCTCAGGTCAGAGGTCACTTTAATTTAACTTAAACTTTACTTACAGTGATCTATGAGGCAAAAGTGGAATTTCCGTTTTACTTTAGACACCTCATGTGTGACACCTCTTTTTGATATTGAGTGCATGAGAAAAGGTTGGTTTGTCTGAGAAGTTTTACTTTCCTGTTTCCAGTCTTGTGAAACATAGTTGTCCAATGATGCAAACACACAAGTGATGTAGTCTGTGAAAACCTGTAGGCTCTTCAGTGTCCAGCAGCCCCCAGCATTGGTCTTTGTCATGGACACCACCGGCAGCATGTTTGAGGAGATCACAGCTGCACGTCGCCGAGCATTCTCCATCATACAAGCCCGTGAAAAGAGCCAACGCACTACTCTGCCTGGCACCTTCATTCTGGTGCCTTTTCATGACCCTGGTTAGTGATATCTTCTGCCTATTACAAGCGCATTACAACACTGAACAAAACCCTAATCTGATTTAGTAAACTTTGACATGAAGATGTGAAGTGACTTGAAGGCCAAGTGTGATAACCTATACTTGGAATTTGTCCTCTGCATTTAACACATCAAAGTTAGTGCACACACTGCAAACCATGAACGCACACCCCGTGTGAGCAGTGGGCAGCCATTACTGCGGTGCCCGGGAGCAATTGGTGATTAGGTGTCTTGCTCAAGTACACCTCAGTCATGGGTATTCTGTTCATTCACACCCTCTTACATTCTCCTGCCAGTGTTGAGAATCGAACCTGCAATCTTTGGATTGCAGGTCTGACACTCTAAACATTAAAGGTGCCATCGAACGTTTTTTTACAAGATGTAATATAAGTCTAAGGTGTCCCCTGAATGTGTCTGTGAAGTTTCAGCTCAAAATACCCCATAGTTTTTTTTTTTTATAATTTTTTTTAACTGCCTATTTTGGGGCATCATTAAGTATGCACCGATTAATGCTGCGGCCCCTTTAATTCCTCACTCTCCCCGCCCACGGAGCTCGCGCTTGCCTTAAACAGCATAAACAGCATAAAGTTCACACAGCTAATATAACCCTCAAAATGGATCTTTACAAAGTGTTCTCATGCAACATGTCTAATCGCGTATAGTATTTATTTGGATGTTTACATTTGATTCTGAATGATTTTGATAGTGCTCCGTGGCTAAAGCTAACATTACACACTGTTGGAGAGATTTATAAAGAATGAAGATGTGTTTATGCATTATACAGACTGTAAGTGTTTAAAAATGAAAATAGCGACGGCTCTTGTCTCCGTGAATATAGTAATAAACAATGGTAACTTTAACCACATTTAACAGTACATTAGCAACATGCTAACGAAACATTTAGAAAGACAATTTACAAATATCAGTAAAAATAACATGATATCATGTATCATGTCAATTATTATTGTTCCATCTGCTATTTTTCGTTGTTGTCCTTGCTTGCTTACCTAGTCTGATGATTGGCTTGTGTAATGTCTTGAATGGCTGGCATATGCAAATATTGGGGGCGTACATATTAATGATCCCGACTGTTACGTAACAGTCGGTGTTATGTTGAGATTCGCCTGTTCTTCGGAGGTCTTTTAAACAAATAAGATTTACATAAGAAGGAGGAAACAATGGTGTTTGAGACTCACTGTATGTCATTTCCATGTACTGAACTTTTGTTATTTAACTATGCCAAGATAAATTCAATTTTTAATTCTAGGGCACCTTTAAGCCACGACTACCCTTGTTGTCAACAATATTTTTCACTGGCATATGTAAACATTCAAAGAAAAATTTGCTGTATTTATATTAAATTCTGTGTTGAGCACACAGATGATGAAGTCTGTTATATCTCAGGTTTTGGGCCAGTGATGGAGACAGATGACCCTCATCAGTTCATGCAATACATGGACGATCTGATGGCTCTTGGAGGTGGGGATGAACCAGAGATGTGTCTTTCTGCTCTTCAGGTAACCATAACATTCAGATCTGACATTCTCTGACATTCTTAGAAAACACTGAACACAGTTAAACACAATTATATCAGACTTACTACTGATATAATTAACAGAGAAAAACACATATTTTTGGACCATTTTTTGCGGGGTTGGCAACTTTTTAATGTTCCCCTATGTCTATATCTGTTACAATCCTGGTAAATTGGAAAAATATAATGATGACTTAAAAGCACTAATCTTTTCAAATTAAATAATTGTATGTATACCCAAAAATTCTTCATACATTGGACTACCAGTAAAATTGATCAAAAATTTGGAACCAAAAATTATTCAGACACTTTGACCTGATCATGTTTTGCTTAAGTGTTATCTGACATAATTAAGATTATTTTTTTTCTGACACAGTTTAACTATGAGATCTTGTCATATTTTATTACCATTTTTTTAACTATAGTGAATAAACTGTATTAATGAATGAAATGTTCAAAGTGTCTGAATAAATTTTGGTTTGACTGTATATAACTTGAATGCAATTTAAAAAAAAAAGCTGCCTTATGAGTGTAAATTTTTATGTATTGTTATAATGCCAAGGTTGAGACAAATAAAATCGAGTACTAATAAAAAATGAGTACTAATTACAATAATGTACATTCTAAGTGTGTCTCTATCTGTGTGTCTTATGTGTGTGAATGTGTCTGTGGATCAGTTGGCTCTTACCCATAGCCCTCCGCTGTCAGAGATATTTGTATTCACAGACGCCTCTCCTAAAGACCATCATCTGCAGAGAGTGGTCCAGGCTCTCATACTGGAGAAGCAAACAAAGGTAACTCACAAACACACAGGCTACATTGAAAGCAATATATGCTATTATTCATTCAGGAATTAAATTTATTAAGAGAAATAGTTCAGTCTAATTAAAACACAACTATTTATTCCATCTTTGCGAATGCGTTGTATTTATTAGAGTGTTTTGTTGTTTTCTTAGCAGCATGCTAACGTCAAACTGTAATCAGTTTCTTTGGTGGGAAAGCTATACTTGTGATGCATATTCCAGATCAGTCACTCACGAAGTTCCATTTCAGCTGGGAAGCTACCTTAGAAAGCAGTTGTCTATGGAGGCAACTATGTTTGAGATAATGATTTCATCCATCTAATCTCAATACATGTGCTAGGTGAACTTCTTGCTCACTGAGGATCCAAACCTCAAAGGAAGAGAAAGAGGGATGAGAAAGAGAAAAAGAAGGGAAACTTTATCTCCTGATAGATTCTCTCTGTATTCCTCTATTTCATCTTTGTCTGGAGGGATGACCATCTTCACTACAAAAAAAGACATCCACAATGTGTCAGCCATCGTAGAAGACACCACTACCTCCAGCAAGGTACAGTCAACTGGAAGCACAAGAGGCTCTGTCTGCCCGTTTCAAGAATTTCATACAGTCCTGTCAGGATTCTGGATACAAGATTCTTCACAACCATATTTGTTTCTCTAAATAGGTGACTCTGCTTCACACCGAGGGTGAATCGGATTCATCAAACTCCTTCAGAGTGGACAAAGCTGTGACGAAGGTGATGCTGCACATCACTGGTCAGCTCACACATTGTGAGCTTGTCAGTCCTTCAGGTACGCTAACGCAGAGAACTACTGACCAACCAAACAGTCAACCAAGCAGACAAATGCTCACCTGAACATTACATTATCTAGGGTCATCAGTGACATGCAGAAAAGCCAGTAACTTGGAGGTGTTTAATAACCAGATTAGCTTCACATACCAAGTCGCAAAGCCCACACTGTCATGCATTCGTGTTGAACAACATCAGGAAAGTCAGGAAAGTGATTGCTGTTTATCTGAACATTATCACATGGTGACAGTTATCTTCAACTTTGGATTGCGTACATACAATAATAACAATACTGTGTAATACAGTACATACAAACACTTACACTAAAGCATAACCTTAAGAAACACTAAATATAAATATAATGAAAGGTAGAATGTTTTTAGGTTAAAGGTTCCCTAGAATCAGTTTTTACAAGATGTAATGTAAGTCTAAGGTGTCCCCTTAATGTGTCTGTGAAGTTTCAGCTCAAAATACCCTATAGATTTGTTTTAATAAATTTTTTTAACTGCCTATTTTGGGGGCATCATTAACTATGCACCGATTCAGGCTGCGGCCCCTTTAAATCGCGCGCTCCCTGCCCCCCGAACTCTCGACTATAATACAGTGCATTTACAAAGTTCACACAGCTAATATAACCCTAAAATGGATCTTTACAAGATGTCCGTCATGCATACTGCATGCATGCGTCGGATCATGTGAGTATATTTATTTGGATGTTTACATTTGATTCTGAATGAGTTTAATAGTGCTCCGTGGCTAACGGGCTAATGCTACACTGTTGGAGAGATTTATAAAGAATGAAGATGTGTTTATGCATTATACAAACTGCAAGTGTTTAAAAATGAAAATAGCGACGGCTCTCTTGTCTCCGTGAATACAGTAAGAAACGATGGTAACTTTAACCACATTTAACAGTACATTAGCAACATGCTAACGAAACATTTAGAAAGACAATTCACAAATATCACCAAAAATATCATGATATCATGGATCATGTCAGTTATTATCGCTCCATCTGCCATTTTTCGCTATTGTTCTTGCTTGCTTACCTAGTCTGATGATTCAGCTGTGCACAGATCCAGACATTAATACTGGCTGCCCTTGTGTAATGCCTCGATCATGGGCTGGCATATGCAAATATTGGGGTCATACATATTAATGATCCCGACTGTTACGTAACAGTCGGTGTTATGTTGAGATTTGTCTGTTCTTCGGAGGTCTTTTAAACAAATGAGATTTACACAAGAAGGAGGAAGCAATGGTGTTTGAGACTCACTATATGTCATTTCCATGTACTGAACTCTTGTTATTCAACTATGCCAAAATTCAATTTTTCGATTCTAGGGCACCTTTAATCTTATGATGGCATTCATCAAACAGCTGATCTTAAGAGCATAAAGTAATCTGTTCTAGGTTATTCCAAGGTAATCTCAAAAATCACAGCCAATAGTCAGTTAACTGACTAAACTAGAGTGAAGCTAGAGAAATGGAGAACTCTCACTTGCAACGTTGCATGTGTTCAATGCTCAGTCTTAAGCCTCCATGTGTAACTCATCCAGTTCTACACTGTAAAAAATTCCTGTAAATTTACATGGAAATTTAACAGTAAAATGATGTTTTCAAGCAATAACAGCAAGTTGCTGTTATTTACAGTGCATTATGGGAAGACTTGTTCACTTCGGGTTGCGTGGTCGACCAACAACAGTATATCACTGTTATTTAACAGAATTATACCATATTTTTTTCCCCCAACGTGAACAAGGCGGAATTTTTGATTACCTGCATGAGGTAAGTTTGCAACTATTTATGATTGTATTTGCCTCTCTTGAAATTACTTATTACTTTAAAATATTACATCTTAAACATCAAATGACACGTCTGTTATTTAAATCAGACGTCTCTATTATAGGTAAAGGGGTGATTGAGCGACTGAGGAATCGATTGTGAGCTCAGAGTCATCAGACACAGGTAAGAATCCCTAATTTTCATCCAAAATGGTTATTTTACTAAACGTTATCTAAGTAAAATATGAGTGTGACTCGGTGGGAGTGTACAAAATTGATTGTTTGGCAACTTTTATCGTGCGTCTGTGTAATTTTGTATCTGCTAGTGTTGTTTGCCACTAAGTTCGATTTTAACCTTCAAGTACTTCTAAAAATAATATTATAAAGATCAAGTGAAGCCTTTGTAATTTTAATTAGAAGCGGTTAGTGAACGGGTAGCCTATAGCAATCAATTTGCTTGCGAGTCGTCAGCACGTTTGCGCGCGCGCACGCGCACACACACACACACACACTCACACTCACTCTGCGTTTGTCGGCTATGCATCAATCATACAAGCGAAGTTAATGAAACAGGCGTGTGATAATCTTTTTGTCTGTTAATGGTAAGTAAGGTACGAAATTTACAATTCTTGTTGTAGTACAATTACTGTATGTGCTTTTGCAAACCGCTTCTGGCTTGATCACAGAACTATTCGCGGCATGCCAATCTTGCACCGCATCTGCAACAGCCATTTTATGAAGACGTATTTAACGAGAATTGATGGGATCGGTAGTTAGTTAAGCTATCTGTTCTTTACAACATGTTTCCTTGTCAGAATTGCGGGGAAACATGTGATACCCCTGTGACCTATGTGAAACATATGCGACTGCACAGCAATGTCTCAAATATTGTATTTCGTTGCTGCATATGTAACTGTAATAGGAAGTTTAAAAAACATGCAGCTTTGAAATCTCACGTGTACAGACACCATAAAGGATATAAGGCAGAAACCACAACGTGCACTACACTTTCATTGGAATGCCATGTCGATTTTTGTAGGGCCAAAAGTTCTTCTTTACCTGAGTTTATTTCTCATGTCAAAATGCACATTAAAGAGGGACGAAAAGTCACATGCCCTTTCAAGCAATGTGGGAAAACATTTACTGTTAAGTCAACATTTACCTCTCATTTGACCAGAAAACATAAAGAAAACATAGGCTGCTTAATTGACTCTGTTACAGCAACTCCTGAAGCCAACTGCTCTCAGATTCAGGACATTGATGTTCAGTCTGATTCACAGACTGATACTGGTGAAAACTATGAGGAACCAGATGTAAGTCCTGAAAATGTTGACGAGACTTTGTTTTTAAGGAATCTTGCTCTGTTATATTTGAAATTGCAAGCCAAACTATTGCTTCCGGCCTCAGTCATTCAGACAGTCATTGAAGACATGCAGTCAGTACATGAAATCAATCAGTCCCATTTGCTTTTCAGACTTCAAGAAAAGTTAATCTCACTTGATGTTCCAGAGGCAATGATAAGAATGGTACTTGACGATCTTAAAGCTGAAGATCTTTTTACATCATGTAATAATCATACATTAAGATCAGATCAGCGAAGAAAAACATTTTTCAAGAAAAGTTTTCATTATGTCGAGCCTGTGCCCATTCTTCTAGGACAAAATGAAGCAGGAAAAGAGTGTTTTGTGCAGTATGTACCTGTAAAACAAACAATTAAGTCTCTTCTTCACTGCAAGTCTGTCAGGGAACAGTACAGTGATGTGCACAGTCGTGTCCAATTGAAGGACATTTTAAAGGATGTGTGGGATGGTGAAAACATAACTGCAAACTTGCATCACACAGATGAATCTGCATTAGGCTTGGTCCTGTATCAAGATGCTTTTGAGGTTGTGAACCCTCTTGGGTCTGGGAAGAAAAAACATAAAATTCTAGCTATGTACCTCACATTAGCAGATATATCTCCTCATAATAGATCAAGTACTGACCAAATGCAATTGGTGTTTCTCTGCAGGGAACAAGACTTTAAGTACTTTGGTCAAGAATTGGTCATGAGGTGCTTAGTCAATGACCTTAAAGACCTTGAAACTACAGGCATACATTTTCCAGACGGACTGAACGTTAAAGGAATCTTGCGGGCAATAGCTGGTGACAATTTAGGCTCACATAGCATTGGTGGGTTTCTGGAGAATTTCAGCGGTAGCAGATTCTTTTGTAGATATTGTGAAATGGACAAATATATTTTTCAGGAAAATCCACTTTCCAAAGCCGCATTTCGTACAGTGGAGTCTTACAAAGATCATGTTAAGAACCTTGATGAGGGTTTGGTGCATAGTGGAGGCATCAAGTTTGACTCTTTGTTCAATGAGCTCTCCTCCTATCATGTCTGTCAGCCAGGGTTGCCCCCGTGCCTTGGACATGATTTGTTTGAAGGAGTCGTGTCGTATGACCTTGCTTTATGTATACAACATCTTGTAAAGGTTGACAGAAAATTTACTTACCTGGAATTGAATCGAAGGATCAGTCAGTTCAAGTTTCTAGGGAATGACAACAGTGACAGACCGTGTGGGATTAACCCAGGAAGTGAGAAGCTAGGTGGGCATGCTGTACAAAACTGGTGCTTTTTGAGGATGCTACCAATGTTAATTGGTGACAAAATCAAATCACCTGGTGAGAATGAAGTTTGGCAACTAATTTTACTGTTAAGGGAAATTGTTGCACTTGTTTGTGCTCCAGCCATATCCAGTGGTCAGATAGGGTATTTGAGAGTCTTGATTGATGAGTACCTATATTTTAGGAAACACATTTTTCCTACTTACTCTCTCAGACCCAAACATCATTACCTTAGCCACTACCCTGAACTCATTATTCATTTTGGACCACTCATCCGTTTGTGGACATTACGATTTGAAAGTAAGCACGTGTATTTCAAACAGTGTGTAAGAAAATTACATAACTTTAAAAATCTGTGCTTTACTCTCACAGAAAGACATCAGCTACTGCAGGCATTTCTTTGTGCTGGTGAGCTCTTCCCTCCTGCTATTGTAGCAGAAAAGTCAACAGAGTTTGTGGTGAGTGACTACAATGATGTCATAAGAGAATCTGTATCTAGATATGATTTTCAGCCTGAAAATACTTTGGTTTCACAGGAGGCAACTGTGAAAGGCACAACATACAAAAAAAACATGTTTGTTGTCATTCATGAAACTGATGAGGGGTTTATTGTAGGGAGGATTGTGATGACAGTCATACACAATACTTCAGTGTATTTCATCACAGAACTTTTCCAAACTTGCAGTATCCCTGATATGGGTGTTCACTGCTTGACACCAATGAATGGATCATACACTTGTGTTAATCAGAATGACCTTCTGGATTATTATCCCTTGTCAAAGTACACAGTGTTTGATATGTCTGTAATAGTTCTTCATCATTCTTTTGTCTCCATTTAGAGCAATGGCCTCCTTGGTGGGAGAACTGAGGGAAATCATCCTCAAGGCTTTGCCGTCAAATAATGAGGACACCACACAGCTTTTGATTGACAGACTTGTAGACTCTGGATTGGAATCCAAAGATGATCTTCAGTTCGTTCAACAAGAAGACATCAGTGACATACTACCAACTATAAAACTCAGAAAACTTCTCAATGCTTTTAAAATGGGTAATTATAATCTCTCATTAATCTCATTAAAATGTATTCTAAAAAGCAAGATGATACATTAGTATATATATATATATATATATATATATATATATATATATATATATATATATATATATATATATATATATATATATATATATATATATACAGTACAGTCCAAAAGTTTGGAACCACTAAGATTTTTAATGTTTTTAAAAGAAGTTTCGTCTGCTCACCAAGACTACATTTATTTAATTAAAAATACAGTAAAAACAGTAATATTGTGAAATATTATTACAATTTAAAATAACTGTTTTCTATTTGAATATATTTCACAAAGTAATTTATTCCTGTGATCAAAGCTGAATTTTCAGCATCATTACTCCAGTCTTCAGTGTCACATGATCCTTCAGAAATCATTCTAATATGCTGATCTGCTGCTCAAGAAACATTTAATGTGTACAATTGTACAAAATATTTGTGTACAATATTTTTTTTCAGGATTATTTGATGAATAGAAAGTTCAAAAGAACAGTGTTTATCTGAAATCTAATCTTTTGTAACATTATAAATGTCTTTACTGCCACTTTTGATTGATTTAATGCATCCTTGCTGAATAAAAGTATTCATTTCTTTAATTTCTTTTCAAAAAAATAAAAATAAAAATTCTTACTGACCCCAAACTTTTGAACGGTAGTGTATAATGCTACAGAAGCTTTGTATTTCAGATAAATGCTGTTCTTTTGAACTTTCTATTCATCAAGGAATCCTGAAAAAAAAAGTACACAACTGTTTTCAACATTGAAAATAATCATAAATGTTTATTGAGCAGCAAATCAGTATATTAGAATGATTTCTGAAGGATCATGTGACACTGAAGACTGGAGTAACGATGCTGAAAATTCAGCTTTGCATCACAGGAATAAATTACTTTGTCAAATATATTCAAATAGAATACAGTTATTTTAAATTGTAATAATATTTCACAATATTACTGTTTTTTTACTGTATTTTTAATTAAATAAATGTAGCCTTGGTGAGCAGACGAAACTTCTTTTCCAAACTTTTGGACTGTACTGTATATAATGTATTATATTGTTTAGAATAGCTGAAAAGTTGTTAATATGGGGTGATCATTTCCAATTTATCAGGTATGAGTGTTTTTCACTGTTACACTTTCTACAATTTGTTTACTTGCCTGCTCACTCACCCCAGTAGTAACAGGAATAATGTGAATAGTTTTAAACGTAAACAGTGCCTACATTTGTAGAAAACCGGCCATTGTAACAGTGTGCAAATGTATCCATTTTATATCAAGTTGTGTGTACAGATCAAGTGGGTTTAACTACCTGTTCAATATTTGTTATTACTCATAGAGTCAGAAACTGTCACTTTGGATCTCACCATCATGCAGGCCACTCCTTCCTTATCATCTGGGAGCTCCTCACCACAGCCATGCTCTTCTAATATGTCGGTCTCTACTGATAGAGAATCAAGCAGTCTTGAAGACAATCAGCCATCTACATCCCATATTAGGAAATCCTGGTCAGATACCTTCCAGGTCCCATGGCAGCTCATGCCTTCAGAAATTCAGTCTGCTATCTCATCTGGGAAGAGACCTTCACCACCAGCAAGAAGACAGATGGTCAGGGTTCTTGCAGATGCGATGAGAAAATGTGTGCCAACCCCAACACGTGCAGAGTGTGTTACCATTTGCAAAGCTATTGTACATCAATATCCCCAGAGCTTTGCAGATCAGCTTCATGATGGCCGAATTGTTGGGGAAGGTTACAGCTCCCTCGTGGCACAGATCAAGACAAGGATCGAAAACCTCAGTCGGACCACCAGCTTCAGAGAGCACCGGTCATGTGTCAGTGGTGTTAAAAGAGGACCCACTGACACATATGGTTGCACACGGTTCCAGCCTGATCTTCCTTTAGAGGAAACTGATAACTCCATTGAGAGTAAACGTCAGAAGCTGCAGGATCTCTACCGTCGTGAAGGAGCAAAGGGAGGTGAAAAGGCGGAAGTAGAACAACTGATGGCGACAACTTTCTGTCTGCAACGAAGCCAAATAAATAGTGTGCCAGCACCTTCTGTTACCGAATTAATGGAAAAGTGGCCATACCTGTTTTTTCAGAAAGGCCTTTTTGCACATTTTGAGCTTCTTA
This sequence comes from Megalobrama amblycephala, assembly GCF_018812025.1. Taxonomy (NCBI): domain Eukaryota; kingdom Metazoa; phylum Chordata; class Actinopteri; order Cypriniformes; family Xenocyprididae; genus Megalobrama; species Megalobrama amblycephala. The sequence goes on along the minus strand of NC_063062.1, from coordinate 28,078,324 downwards.
CCGACATCAACGTGCTGCGGGCACTCGAGCTTTCTTTGGAGGAGTGTGGAAGGATCATTGTAGAATTTTTTAAAAGAAAGCCTACCAACTCCGAAGTAAAATCAATCATTTCCAAAGATGAGGCCAGTGATTCTTCTTACCTAGTGGTTCAACTCCTAATGGCTCACTTCGCAGAAAATCAGGAAGGACTCATTCTACAAGAAAATGTAAGTTTGTCTTTGTGTTTGTCTTTCATTGTGGTTGTTAGTTCTTAAAATGAACACCTGTATAGGAATGGTTCAACCAAAAATGAAATTCACTCAAATTTACTCACCTTTATGCTTTCTTAAATTCATAAGAATTTAAGGGGCACAGATGAAGATATTTTAATGAAGAAATTATGTCTGTTTCCCTATAAAATGCAAGCGAACTTCAGACTCCAAAAATGTCATAAATTGTTCTCTTTGACAATAGATGTCTGCCACTCCTGCTGACCTCGAGAAGACGGGTAACCTGCCTGTGACTCCTCGTTTGATCCTGCTTGGTAAGTATATCATATTAGACAGGTCTGCAATTTGTTTTACTAAAACAAGGCTCACACAAGTTTTACTATTAGTAGTTCCACATTTATGTGCCTTACATTTATGCATTTGGCAGAAGCTTTTATCTTACATTGCATTCAAGGTACACATTTTACATTTTGTAAGTTCTTGCTTTCACCTGGGAATCGAACCCATGACCTTGGCATTGCTAGCACCACACTCTACTGTTTGAGCAACAGGAGCTACAGGAAAGCCTTATTCTATCCTTATTCTAGAATCCACTGTCTTTGAATCATGTTTTATTGCACTGTGCTGGGCTGCGTTTTTCAAAAGCATCATAAGCCTAGATTTATCTTACCTAGATAATCATTGCCAACAATGGTCTCTACGATCAACTTAGGTGTATGATGCTTTTGAGAAACGCAGCCCAGGTTTGAATTTAAAATATTTATTCAACTAAGCCAAGTCTTATGCTTAGTTTGAGAATTTAGTTCACCTATAGAAACCTCATAGTTTTTTTTATCACTGTACAATCAGTATACAATTTATTGTGTTTAACCTTTTTTCCCCATCTTGAAAGATGGCTTGCCATTAAAGGGATAGTTCACCCAAAAATTTGAATTCTGTCATTAATTCCTCACCCTCATGTTGTTCCAAACCCGTAAGACCTTTGTTCATCTTCAGAACACAAATTAAGATACTTTTGACTGAGAGCTCTCAGATTTCATAAAAAATATCTTAATTTGTGTTCTGAAGATGAACAAAGGTCTTACGGGTTTGGAACAACATGAGGGTGAGGAATTAATGACAGAATTTGTCTATGGGTCAGCAATGTCACTTAACATTCAAAGACATTGTTAGGTTATGAAAGAATTTTCTCACTGGCTTTTCTACACTTTCTAGAGATCATAGAATAAACATTGTTCTATCCATTCCTTTATGGTGTAGGTGAAAATCCGGGGCAATGGATGAAACGGTGGATGATCAGCCTGGAAGGGCGCATAATCTGCGAGGGTGTGCAGCCAACTTTTCTCACTGGACTTGCTGCATTGTTCTCTCTGTATTATATCTTTAATTTGCAGTACCAGGAGGAAGCAGCATCCACACTGGAATTCCTTCAAAGGTAAATTTGCACTCATATTATTTATTATTAATTAATATGTTAGTATTAGTTTGGTGACTTAAAGGAATAGTTCACCCAACAATGAAATTTATCATCTCATGATTTACTCGCCCTCAAGCCAACCTAGGTGAATATGACATTTTTCTTTCAGCCAAACAAAATCTGAGTTATTTTAAATAAGATCCTGGCTTCTTCCAGCATTGTAATGGCATTACATTTTGTCCAAGTTTTGGAAGCCCAAAAAGTGTATTCAAATTGTAGTAAAAATTGTCAACGTTACTGCAGTAGTTCAACCTAAAATTTTATCAAGTGACAAGAACTTTTTGTGCACCAAAAAAGCAAAGCAAAAAAATAAAGACTTTATTTAACAATATGAACTGTTGTCATACCTAGTGAACTCAGTGCAGGATTCCTTGTTTACATCCGAATGCCAACACAGTATTGGCCGAAGCTGAACACATGAGCAGACATACATGCATGTGATGTTGACACAGGAAAAATATCTTTATTTGTGTTCCGAAGATGAACAAAGGTCTTACGGGTGAGTAATTAATGACAGAAATTTTATTTTTGAATGAACTAACCCTTTAAGAAATAGTTTCACCTAAAATAATTATATAATTTACTTAACTTTGTTCTCTCAAACTTGTGACTTTTTTTCTTTAAAAGGCCATAGTATCACAATACAATAATATATAATTTGGAAACATTTGTGAATGCTTTAACTAACATGAACTAACAAAGAGATATACATTTGTTACAGTATTTAATATAGTTCATTGATTATGTTAGTTCAGTGCATTAACTAATGTTAACATATACACCCTTTTGATTTTAACAACAATAATGCAAATGTTGAAAATAATTAAGATTAATACATGCTGTAGAAGTATTGTTCATTCTTAGTTCATGTTAACTAAAATTGTTAAAGGAACACATCGAGTTTTTGGGACTTTATCTTATTCACCGTATCCCCCAGGGTTAGATAAGTCCATACACCCCATTCTCATCTCCGTGCGTGCCATAACTCTGTCTGACACACCCACCGCTAGCCTAGCTTAGCACAAAGACTGGAGGTAAACGGCTCCATCTAGCCTACTGCTCAATAAGTGACAAAATAACACCAACATTTTCCTATTTACATGTTGTGATGTGTATAGTTACATTGTGTACTAAGACCAACGGGAAACGGAAAGTTGTGATTTTCTAGACCGATATGGCTAGGAACTATACTCTCATTCCTGCGTAATAATCCAGGAACAATGCGGCACAATGATATTACACAGCACCTGAAAATAGGCTAACTTCCGTCAACATAACCAATGTGACAACCTGCTTACACAGAGAGCGCTGGGGACTATTTTCAGGCGCTGTGTAATATTATTGCGCCGCTGCACTCATGGGACGGCTCAAAGTTCCTTGATCATTACACAGAAATGAGAGTATAGTTCCTAGCCATATCGGTCTAGAATATCACAACTTTTCATTTTCCGTCGGTCTTAGTACACAATGTAACTATACACATCACAACATGTAAATAGGAAAATGTTGGCATTATTTTGTCTCTTATTGAGCAGTAGGCTAGATGGAGCCGTTTACCTCCAGTCTTTGTGCTAAGCTAGGCTAGCGGTGGGTGTGTCAGACAGAGTTATTGCACGCACGGAGATGAGAATGGGGTGTATGGACTTATCTAACTCTGGGGGATACGGTGAATAAGCTAAAGTCCCAAAAACTCGATGTGTTCCTTTAACAAATTAAATTTTATTGTAAAGTGTTACCAAAATTTTGATCATACCATATAAAATCATTGTTCACTAAAAATATTTCTCTCTTATTTTAAAGACGTTTTGTTGGAATAAATCCGGAAAAGGGGACCAAGGCTGCACGGGGAAAAGTTACATCCAAAAAAACTGGGAAAACAGTGCAAAAGAAAACCATAACTGTCAACACCAAAGTGTCAAACCTCTTAAAGAGACTTATGGACTTTGAGTGGGACTTCATTTAAAAAGTGTAGTTGACACACCCCACACCCATGCAGGTTGGTTTCTGAAAAATGTGCTGGCCTGGTGAGTTATACTTTGTTTATACCAAGTTATTTAGGTATTAAAAATGCTGATGCTTTGTTAAAGCCTGTTTGAGTGTTTATTTTATTAATTTTTTTAAATAATTGGTTGGTTTCAGTGCAATTGTATTTTTGAAGTAATGTTTGGTGAAGCCTGATTCGATTTATATTTTATATACAGGTAGATTGTCTATATATTGTTTGTATGTTTGCTTTTTCATTAGCCATTTTTGTATTTTGATATGTTGATGGGTGTTTATTTTTTATATGCACTGAATATTACTTGAATACTTTTACATTTTTATCGGAATAAAAAAAAAATACTAACTTGGCTTTATTCCTTTTTGTTACCCATAGACAAATATAAAATGCTGAGTTATTATAGCATTTAAAATTTGAATGATTTGGTTGTGACTAGTATGTCATTTAACAGCTATCAATGTAAAAGAATTTCCCTGTAAATAAACAGTAATCTACTGGCAGCTGTGGTTGCCAGCATGATACTGTAAAAATACAGAGCACTACCGTTTTTGAAATTAACAGCCAAATACCGTTTTTTCAGCTACAGTAGACTGCTGTAATTTAACTGTTAAATTACAGTTATCTACTGTAGCTGAAAAAACGGTATTTGGCTGTTAATTTCAAAAACGGTAGTGCTCTGTATTTTTACAGTATCATGCTGGCAACCACAGCTGCCAGTAGATTACTGTTTTTTTACAGGGAAATTTTTTACAGTGTACTCTCACCTCTCCGAGTGGGATTCAATCGCCTCTTGAGACCGGGGAGCAAGGTTTGCTGGGTTACGGCACCAGTGCATCCCTTCCGGTTCTACTCACACTGCTCTGAGTGAGATTCAAACAGGCATCTCCAGCATGGGAGGTTTGTGTGCTAACAAGGACTCTAAAGACCACAGCCTCTACCATCAGTCACTAGTGCGCCACTTGAGTCTAGGGGAGTGTGGTTTACTCGCCTGAGACTGCCAAAGGAAGTGAACATCAGGGTCTCAGCACATACAGAGACCCCAGGATACAGTGCAAGCTGACCTCTAGGGCCTATTGCAGAATGTTAGTCTGTCTGTGTTAGTCAAAACATGCACTTCAGGAGGTAGGGGGACCTCCAAAGACGAGTTTCCAATAACCATACAAAGAGGGCCCAATCTTAATGTTCACTGTAGCTTGATGATGGAATGATTCAAACAGCTGAGTCCTTCTCTACCTTTATTAAAACACCTAAAGACAGAAGTATCCCTTGAGCATTGGACTTACAAGTGCTGATGTACTTTGTCTTTTAAAAAAACAAAAAACTATTCTCTCTCTGCTTCACTCTGTATCACCTACATTTTGGTACTATCTTGTACTATTCTAAACAATTATGGAACTTCATATTCAGCCACGTCACATGCTACAGTCTCCCCAGGGATGAATCACTTACTTTGTAGTATTCCTCATTTGTAAGTTGCTCTGGATGATCTGTCTCATCTATCTTTTGCTCTCAGGTGCTCAACAATCTCTTCCTGGTACTGATGGTCCTCTGGCGATGCTAGACTCATCTAAGGGTCTATACAGAGTAAGCCTGCTGCCTCCACTAGAGATAGGTATATGGCAGCTTTCGATCAAAGCCATTGGACCAACTACATTCAGCATCCTAGGTAAAGATGCCAGTCTTAGCTTAACAGAATTAAGTTAATAAAACTAAGTAACAAAAAAAGACACGTTTAAGCCTAAACACACATTTTTATGCTATTTTATGCTATTCTATTTGTTGGATATGACAAAATGAGTTTTTCCAAGTTGGCATTAACTGATCTCCCCTAGGTGACAGCAGCTTGGACTTCCTGTACTATTTTGCAAAAGAATCCAATGAGACACATCCAGGACTAATGAAAATTGAAGGCAGCCCTATAGCAGGTCTTTCTCATTGTTCCCTGAGTCATTTGTGTAATGTTGAATTTTGTTTACATTTTCATTGTTGTTGAGATCTATACACTTCAAGTGAGTATATGAATTCTTACCATCACATTTCTTCTTAGGAGTCCCTGTGTTTTTAGTGGTTGCAGTGACAGGCCTCTCACCCAGTGAGGAGGCCTCATTCAGTCACATGACCCTGTTGGGACCCAAAGGGGAGAGTCTGCAGAAGGTATTGCTGAACTCCTCATCTTCTCATTGGTCTGGAGATGAGTTAGTGGGCTATATGGACTCAGTTCCCAGGATGCCATTCACCATGCATCTCTCTGGAAAGGATGGAAGGGGGAACCTGCTCGAAAGAGTTTCCACTGAGATGATTCAACCGACACATGTACAGATACAGGTACTAGTGAATTTGAAAATAATGTGCTGGCAAAATGTAAAACAGCAAAATGAAAAGTGCCCCTTGTCCCCAGGTGCTCTCTGCTCCCCAACTTCTCCCAGGTCACAGCTCGACTGTGCTGTTTGAAATATTTAATCATGGTCCCAACCGTCACTTCAGTCTTTCAGCAGAAGATGACCTTGGGTATCTTTCCCACCGAGACCAACAAAGGTGAGAACGGTAGAAAGAAAGAGCCAGTTAAACGACCCTAACCCTAGCAAAAGAGATCTACCCAAAGACTGGTTGTAGTTTAATTAAAGATGAATATACTTTCATATTCCAGCCAGAGATGTAAGATATGTCCCTCACAATTATTAATTTTTTTAGGCTGTTTATCGGTGTGAGGAGCTCTGTGAAGAGGGAGGTTGAGCTAAGGACCCCTCATACTGCTCAGACAGGGAGGGCAATCACCCTTACTCTGACTGTTCAAGCAGAAGACTCACCAGACTCAAACTATGCTGTGGTACACCTGACAGTGATACCAGAGGTAAGAACCATCACAATGTTATACAAAGAAGAAGGTCCCAAGTTCAAGTCTTGGCTGAGGTGACTTGAGATGATATTTTAACATCTAATACAATGACATTCATTCATTTTTAGGTGTGACTTAAGACTCACTTTTTGGGTCTACTGTCTCATATGTGAACTAGCCCGTTATATTAAACATTGTGAATGTTTTTAAATGTGGTCTTGTGACAATTCCAGGAGCCTGACAAAACTCCTCCGGCATGTTCTTCTCTCCATGTGGAGTCCTCCTGCCCCTCTCTGTGCTCTCAGGGTAGCTGGAAAGTCTCACTGCTAGCAAAAGACAGAGGTCACTCTGGACTGGCATCCATACAGCTGGCACAAGGAGAAGGCACCCTCATTCTGTCCGAAGTGACTACAGAGATACACATCCCACAACTTCATGAAGAGACCACAGAAGGAGTCCATCTCCCTTTGCTACAGCCACAAAAGGACACCTCAGAAATCAGTGGAAATCACCATCTTGGAACAGGAGCTGAACATGTACATCAAAGGCTAGAGGGAGTCCAGTTAGTTAATGGGGATTATCCAGTAAACATCAGTGAATGGACTAAGGGGAAGCCTGTAATGATGCATTATTCCTCAGGCTGCTGTGCCCCTCAGGCAGAAATAATATTGTTGGATAGAGCGGGTAATATGAGACGCTGTCATCTCATAGCCAGTCAGCAGAGGGCTTTACGAGAAAACAACAGTGCACACAGTGTGGAATTTACTTCACTGCTAGTTCTCATGTTGTGGGGTCACTTAGCATTGAGTATTATCTATGATAATACAAGTTGAAATTTGCTTGATTTACTGTTTATTATGCAACTCTATGTGGACACAACTAGTTTTACACATATTACTAGTACTTATAATGGTTTAATACTAGTACACAAGCCACGCACGCACGCACACACACACACACAAAAGATTTGTCACTCAGGGATGGTATGTTGTTAGCTCTTCACAGGACATTTATATTATTATGTCAGAAAGACAACATTTTAGTACAAGCAAAAACTTACAAGTAGGCCTAATTTAATGATTTCAAGTTTTCACAATTTATAACATGCCAAATGGAGCTGTGTGTGCAATCCACCTTTTATTTTAGCTGCAATAAAATGTATTTGTTTTTACATTGGGCATATGTCTGTTCTTACCCCCTTGGACATTAATGAAACATAATGTGGCATGGCCCAGAGAGAGAAAAGAAAGAAAATGCCACAGTATTTATGGCTATGAAATCCCATTGTGATACAGAGATCAGTTTATGTGGATAACCTTAACTTTCGTTTCCAAAAAAGGTTAACTTTCAGGGTATGTAAGTAGTCGTAGCTACTTATTCTCTGAATATAACCTGCTCCAGAGCTTAGTTTTACTGGTTTCCTCAGAGCTATAACCTGCTAAAGGTTCCAGCATAAACCAGTGTGAAATCTATATTGGTCCAGGCTGGCTTATGCTGGTTAGAGCTGCTGTTGGACCAGCTGTTCTCAAGCACAACCGAGCTGGCGTATAGCTTGTCCACCAGCACTCTCGCTTCCCATGCATAACATTGTGCCTGTGACCAGCAATTCTGGTTCCCTTTGGTACAGTTTACTTGCATTGCAGTTACTGATGCTTATAGCAAATACTGAGGCCTGATTGGTTCACATCTGTGCATAGGCACAGACAAATCGCATTTGGCAGACTGCCTATATAAGTCATGCTGACAGTTATTTTTGTCAGCATTTTTCTCCTTCAAGCACGAAGATCATCTCGCTTACTTTCCATAGAGAAGAAGCCTTTGAACAAGCCTTAATCAGTGGATTAACGGCGCTTCTACAGCTGCAGCTGATTCAGCATTTCTCCCCTGCGGCCATCCGGCGATTATTCAAAGAGCAATTTTCACTTCTAAAAGAGCAAATTTAAGCTGCATTTGTTTCAAAATGTCACGCCACGAGTGTGGCTCATGCAGGGCTCCCCTGCATCCCTCGGACGAGCACACCGAGTGCATCGCCTGGGAAGCTCCCACACCAAGGCTGCACTCACAGAGACCAGCTGCTCTCACTGTGAGAGCATGAGTCTTGCTCTTCTGCGCTCATGGATCGCTTTCTTTAAGCTATCTGTTGTTATGTCAGGTTTTTTTTCTTTTTCTTTTTTTTTCAGATAAGTAGCCTAATACCACAGATGTTATTTAATGCTATAGATTGTTTTAATTGAGATTTAAATAAATAAGCACAACAAATATTAATTTTACAATGAACATTTTATTAAGCCTTTAAAAACAGGGCTTATGCAAAACACAATCCATGTGAAAACTCTTATTAAAGAGCCTGCAGGACTTAATGTCAAACTGCACATAAATAAAACCCATAAGTTGTAGTTAAACATTGTCCAATATGTGACTGAGGACAAAAACAGACTCCTAAATGAACAAAATGAGTAGTCTGATTCAAAAATCATCAGGAATATTATTCAGTAAATGCTGAGTATTTGTGTCCTTCCTTCCTGCGTCCTACTTAAGTAGGTAAGGCAAGATTATCTTTATAAATTCAAGCTTTTCTACATTTTGGGGAGATAATCTGTTCCTCTTTTCATCCAAAACATATTCGGCTGTACTGAATAGCTGATCACAATCAACACTCAAGCGCTACTTCAAGCACTAGAAATAGAAATACAACATAAAGTGGATAAAGTAATCAAATGTACAAAAACATAATGACACAAAAGTGATTTGGTTCAGGGCAATGAGAGACTGATTGAATTGAATGGAAAGGACAGCAGCAGCTTTATTAGCTTGCTTTCACTTTATCACCAAATGCACTGTTTACAGTACGTTTACTTAAGACATAAATTAAAGTTTTTTGCACAAACAAAACACTAACATCGCTTCATATAGTCACATGGATTACTTTAATGATGACTTTACTACCTTTCAGGGGATTGAAAGTGGTAGTTGCATTGGATCTTAGATTTCTTTTCGTTCAGAAGATGAACAAAGGTCTTACGGGTGTGGAACAACATGAGGGTGAGTAATTAATGACAGAAATTGCATTTCTGGGTGAACTAACTCTTTAAAGTTTAAGGCATATTTTGCCTTCTTGTGCATTACCTTGCAGATTCTGCAAGGTGTACAGTAGGTAAACTTATGACTACAACTGTGCATTGCAATCGTTTTGGTTAAAATATTAATTTAAGAGCTCAGTTTTGAGTTTACAATTGACCTTTCGCCGGAGTTTGATAGGCAAACTGACCAATCATAATGCAGATATCCTCCATTTTGTCTGACAAACAAACCAAACCAGTTACTAGATTAACGTCAGTGGATTTGAACTTGAAAAATTGTGTGTATTGACATCTTTTTGCAGTTATGATGTTCATTCATGTTAAATTTGTGCTATAACTAGAAGAGATGATCAGTTCACATGCTGCTTTAACTGAGGTGAAACACATTAAACTGCCACAAAACAATATTTATTTTTTGAATTTCTTAAAAATTATCAAATTTAAAGGCTAAGACTATTTCATATCAAAAGTAACCTGCTCTGTCTTGTCTGTTGGTGCTTTGTCACTGTCCTCTTTGCTTTGCAATGTATTTTTCACTGTGTGAGAACATGATGTGTGGCGTGAGAGCAGCATGGCTTGTCAGACGTAGCAACAGTAACTAAGAGGGGAGGGTCTTTGCAAAAAGTTAATTGTAATTTTAAATCATTTAAATCTTTCTGGACTCGGCCGGACTCGATTCAGATTTGGATGTTAAGGATTCAGACTCAAGTCTGACTCGGCCCCTTTTGGACTCAGACTTGGACTCGAACTTAATTGGTTAAGGACTTGGACTCAACTTGGACTCCACAAAGGTAGACTCAGACCCAACACTAGATGACAGCATTGCCCGGGTCTGATCCTGTGCTGACGACCATGCTTGCCTGGGCAGCTGAGAGCATCGGGCTTGAGTGGAACCCACCACAGTGTCCCGAACGCTCAAGGCTAGATGATTGGTTCCTGGGGGCTGCCAGCGTTGATCGTCAGCATCCCCTGTCAGTTTCTTTCTTCCCGGTAGTGCATGAGGAAGTCACCAGTTCGTGGAAGGCACCTTTAACTGCCTGAAACCATTCTGGGGCTACCTCCGCCTTCACTGCCCTCGATGGTGAAGCGGCCAAAGGGTATGCGGGGATGCCCCCAGTGGAGCGCTCTGTTGTGATACAGTTGTGTCCTCAGAGCGCCTCTACCTGGCGTAGAGATCCCAAGAACCCGTCCAAAGCCTGTAAGTTCTCATCCACACTTGTGGGCAAGGCTTACAGAGCTGCAGGTCAGGCTGCTTCTGCCTTGCATGCCATGGCCATCCTCCAAGTACACCAGGCCAAGGTGCTCAAAAAACTGCACAAGGGCAGTGCTGACCCAGGGCTTATGCAAGAGGTGTGCACTGCTACCGACCTCGCCCTATGGGCGACGATGGTCACTGCCTCCTCGTCGCCGAGGGCACCCCCCTGCGGCCTTCTCCACTCCCGCTCGGCCACAGCAGAAGCCTCTACCCACCCAGAGTCAGAGACATCAGCTCTCCGGGAGATGGCAGCAGAACCACTCCTTAGCCCGGAGGAGGGCCGGGGAAGAATCCTTTGTTTTCCTTTTCTTTCTGTTCCACCACTGGCCTCTTGGCCGGCGGTACCCAAATTCTCAAAAAAAAAAAAAAAAAAAGAGCAAACTCTCCCCCATGCAGAGGATCTCTTTTCTTGGTAAGGAAATAGACTCGGTCGCCATGTTCGTGCAGCTTATGAGCGAGCGCACTCAGTCACTGCTGAATTGCCAGTCAAGAGAGGTCAAGAGAGCGTTCCCACTGAAACTATTTCAGAGGCTCCTAGGGCATATAGCATCCGCAGCGGTCCGGTTCTTGGACAGGACCCCTACTTCAGTGGCATGTCAATTGCCTCAAGTTGCTAGCAGTACGGCTTACTCTGCACTGCTTCAGGGCCCTGCTGAAGGGCAAGCACTTTTTGGTCCAGAAGGACAACACTGCGACCATAGCATATATCAACCGATACAGTGGTCTACACTCCTGTCGCATGGAGCAACTCACCTAACACATTTGTGTATGTAGATGTACATAGAACTCAGTGCTTTAGGACCTCAGACCAGCCCTTTGTCTGTTTTGGAGGCCAGCAGAAGGGAAAGGCTGTCTCCAAGCAGAGGTTATCCCTATGATAGTGGATGCTATAGTCTTGGCTTACCAGGCTCAAGACCTGCCATGCCCCCTAGGGGTGAAAGCACACTCAACCAGGAGTGTCACTTCCTCCTGGGCGTTGGTGCCTCGATAACAGATATTTGTAGAGCTGCGGGCAGGGCGACACCTTACACATTTGTGAGATTTTATAATCTCCATGTAGAATCTGTGTCCTCCCATATACTCACCCCTTCTGGCCAGTAAGTAGGACCTGCTCAATGTAGGGCCTGCTCAGCTTGCTGCGCCATTCCACTCCACAGACTGGATGAGTGCACTATTCTCCTCAGGTGAGTTCCACTGTTCAGAACCCTGGGTTCTTCCAGCACTGTTGATGCCTGGTACCTGTGTGCATGCCCAGTCGGTCAGCCCTCGTGCCAGACTAGGTGCCTCCATGTGTCGCGATTACCCCTCTGGGCAATCCCACATGTGTATTTCCACAGTAAGCCTCCTTCGGTAGCACGACTACTCTTGCTATCTCTGACGTTGAAACTTGTCCACCCTGTTGGCTGGGTTACCTCAGAAATCTTCCTTATGTATCACTGCCTAGTTCATATGTGCTTTGTAAGATCTCCTTCTGTCGCATCCCTGCCAGGTCACATGTGGATCACTCATTACAGCGAGGGATTTGCATCCTTTCTTCATGGTTTGCATGGGACTCAAAAAAGAGGAAGAAGCCCTCAAATTCCCTGAAAATTAAAGCCACTGCCTGGTGCTTCCCAATAAGCACCAAAAGCTTAAGGTGGATGCTACATAGGGCGGAGGTGACAGTGCACACCCAGGGGACACCTCAAAGTGCTATGAACTAAGAGAGGAATGTGTACTGTATGATAGGATTCTAGCTCTAGCTCTGTCCTCTTTGCATGTGCTAAGCACATGAAACACTTCTGTGGAGATTTGCTTGACCTAAAACAAGACCTTTGTGGGTCTTGAAGTTAAGGACATGGCACCCCTCTGGCATGGGTGATCCCCGCACCATTGCGTTTTCAATTCAATTTGTTTCCTATTAAGCTTCAGCTTTGGCTGTCAGATCCCTTAACATCTCCTCTTTGCTCTCGACATACCAGGCTGAAATTTTATATATTAATGATTTGATTCTCCATAATGCCTGTTGAGCTGTCCAAGCCAGCAGGCCTGGTCAAGCTCTCTTTAGCCTTGCCATTACAATGATGCAGCAGCGCTGTGACAAATTAAAAAGAACAGATGACGCTTTCAAACTTTATCTCCCCAGGAAATCTGTGCCATGCCATACATGGCCACATGGCCATCTAACCTTCCTCATATGGGCCATAGGCCACCAGCTCAACAGGGAAATAAAATAGCTGATTCCAGACAACACAGAACCACAGCTGTAGCACATATCAATTGCCAAGAGGGATGCACTCCTGCAGACTTGTTCTGCAGACCCTGGTTCTCTGAAACATCAATTGGAGAAATCCACTAGTCTTGCTGCACGGGAAGCAAATAAGCTTTCTGAGGAAAGGTCTTTTATGCAATCAGGTGTTAGGCGGGATCCCTAACTGTAATTGTACATGTACATGCACTCCTGTCTGTCAAGCCAGACTTGGTGCAATTAGATGCTTCTGCAGAGGTCAGGTATGGATACCTTCGAGTGGATCTCTCCACTTAATGTTTCAGAGAATCAGTGTTACGAACAGTAATCTATTGTTACTCCTTGGTTAAATGTTAAATGTATGCTTTAGTTGGCTGCATGAATGTCTTCCTAGACTGGAGGCTGTAGGTTTTACATATTGATTAATCAAACCATGTTTTTAAAACTAGCCATTTTGCATTATTTCACTTAGTCAAGTTATTTTACTAATTTGAACCTACCGATTACATAAAATTATAATTTTGTATCATTCTGATTTACTTACTTTTCTGGTTTCTTTCTTTCTTTCTTCTCTAAAATAATGTAACTGGTTGTCAGTTCATCTGGGGAGGATCAGTCAATGAATAGCTTGACTCATTTGTATAAGCTTTTAACTAACCAGAATTGAGTACTTCAACCAACACTGCAGAATTAGGGCTGCCTGGACCTTTGTGGAACCGTGTAAAAACTGTGTGGAATGGACAGAATAGATGGACAAATAGAGGAGAGAGGGCACTGGGGTAGTAAAGCAGAGTTTCTTCTGGCTGTGGCAGGGAATGTGATTGGACTGGGTAATGTGTGGCGGTTTCCTTACCTCTGCTACAAGTATGGAGGAGGTATGAAACCAGCAGTGAACTAAATATGCAATACATTCATGCACTTAGAATTATTTCAGTGGTATTATGTGTTATTGTACTGGTGTGTTCTCAGGGGCATTCCTGATACCCTACATGGTGTTTGTTGTTACCTGTGGGATGCCTCTGTTCCTACTAGAGACTGCAATGGGACAGTACACACAGGAAGGGGGCATTACATGTTGGCATCGCCTCTGTCCACTGGTTGAGGGTGAGAGTTGTAGAAACAACACATCTATTTATAAAAGACAAACTTTTTTAATGAAATTTTGTTAATCTTTTTGCATGCAAACACTTTTAATGTAATGCAGTTGTATACACGTCACAGTGGCAAAGAAACACTCTGTTTTATAGTATCCATTTCATATGTTACATGCACGTACTCCAGTAATATCAGTAAATTATGAATAATTACATGCAACTAACCCTAAACCAAGTCCTATTCCTAATCCTAACCCTATAGTAAGTATATGTTATTAATTAGTATTACTCAGTATTTAAATGTATAATTAAAGTATATGGTATTAATTAATATTACTCAGTATTTAAATGTATAATTACACTGTAAAAAAAAAAAAAAAAAAAAAAACACCTTTAAATAGTGTGACTGAAACCATTTATTTCATTATATCAGCTATTTCCTTTTTTTATTTAAATGAAGAATATGAACATTTGATCCAGTAGAAAACAACTGCAAAGAAACCATCTGGTTTAATAAATAATCAGTAGAAAGAACCAAAATGCAAAGTGCATATAGTGTAAGAGCAACATATATTCATTTGAACTGGGTAAATCATCCTTTAACTCTCTCATTATTTTTCTCTTTTTGATTCTCTTCTAGTCAGTGTTTCTGTTTGCTTTTGTCAGGTATTGGCTATGCAGGACAACTGATTCTTCTGTACAGCTGCATGTATTACATCATCATTCTGGCATGGGCACTTTTCTACCTCTTCTTCTCTTTCAGCTCCCAACTGCCATGGGCCAGCTGTGACAACACCTGGAACACAGGTGATAATCTAAATAATAAATAAACAAAAGTAACATTAAAACTTTAAACAATAAGTCCCCATCTGATGAATATCTCAATATTTTTTCTCTGTCTTAGATGACTGTGTAAATCTTGCTGCAAAGAATTTTACCATCAACTGGACATCTCTAAATTCAACACCTGCAGCTACTGAGTTCTGGGAGTAAATAAATACAAATTGTGATAAAAAGTCTTGTATGAACATTCTGCACTAACAAATTTTATTGTAATTGACCCTTATTTAGAGATCCACTTCACTTCCTCGTTGGTTGGGGTCACAGGGACCCCAATGATTAAAGGGTATCAATAGTAATTATAATTATGAAATAAATCTGTCTAAACTGTTGACCCAAGTCAGACATCAGAGGATTGTTTGTGTGTGTGGTTTGTGGACATTTTGTATCGATGAATTGGTATCTACCAAACTGACAGACAAAAACTTGTGAAAATCCATTATTATCAATTGAGGTCAGTATCACTTGTGTGCAGTCTCTTCATAGTGGATCTCAGACACATTATCATTAAGTCAAAATTACATTTCTGAAAATATATTTTCTTTAAATCTCAGGATAAAAAAATAATAATAATGATGATGGATATGTTTTTCCACTACCTAAAGAGGGTCTGGGGTCATATAGACCCTAAAACAGAAGGGTTAAGCAAATTAATTTTAAACTATGTTCATAACAAGAAAAATTTGATGTGTCTGTCTTTTTACAGAAAAAGAGTGCTGGTGCTCTCTCGGGGTATTGAAGAGGTCGGTAAGATCAACTGGGAGATTCTTCTGTGTCTCATTGCAATGTGGATCATATGTTATTTCTGTATCTGGAAAGGAGTCAAATCTACAGGCAAGGTGTGCAAGAATGTCACTTTATTTATCTATTACTTTACATAAAGTCAATATTAGAACTAGTTATTGGTAAGAAATTCAATTAGCATTTTGTCACATTGCTCACATTGGTTTTCTTTTAAGTGTATAGTAGGTGTGCAGGAGAGAACAAATATGTTTCAGCTATGTGGCAGAAGGACAACAACAATCTCTGTTGGTTACATCATTTGTTTCATTTTTTGGCATCAAATTAACATGTCCCTTTCTTGTGCCTGAAATTTAGGTGGTTTATTTCACAGCCACATTTCCTTATGTGATGCTACTGGTGTTGCTGATTCGTGGGTTGACTCTTCCTGGAGCTCTGCAGGGGGTTATGTTTTACCTGTACCCTGAACCGTCCCGTCTCACTGACCCACAGGTAATCAACCATCTTCCCTCTACCTGTATGGGTTATGTCCTGTTTTAGTTTCATTTTCACACGGTTTGCTCTGTTCCTGTGTTCCTTAGTTCTCTAGTTAGTTTCCCTGGCTGTTAATTATTTCCCACGCCCGTTTCTGATCTACTCATTATCTCCCTGCTTTTTATACCCTTGGTTTCCTCAGTTTCTTGGTCTGGTAATGTTTATGTTTAGCATTCTATAGTTTTGCTCCTAAGATCTCTTGTTTGTTTGGATTATATGATTAAGAACTGTTTATTTTGGATTCTTCTTTTTTTCCTCTCCCCCCTCACAAATGGACCTTCCTGGACCATTCTCTGGAGGACCACACTGGGGACTTTTTAGGTCTGGTGTGCCTAACAAAGTATCCGGACAACTTTCATAGAATGGTCCTTGAGAGGAATTAGCCACTAAGGAATTAGTGAGGACTAAGCCTACCATCGTTCCAGAGCCTGAACCCTGAGGAGAGTCTGACCAGGTGTGTGGCCGTGGGACTGTTAGTGTAGTTTGCATGAATGGAGGAAGACCCTGCCCACACTCCCAACACTGAGGGTGAGCTGCAGCTGGCATCTGCAAACTGTTGTTATGATGACTTAGAAGAGGATGCTTACCTTAATCTCCCATCTCCACTGGTCACATCCAGCTCAAAGTCTCCTGTGTTTCCACCCAGTTCATAGTCTCCTGCGTCCCCACTTGTTCCACCCAGCTCAAAGTCTTCTGTGTCTCCAGAGTTCCTGTCCAGTTTCCCTCTCCGGCCTTGTCTTCAAAAGTCAGCCAGTTCATCAGCCCCACCTCCACTGGTTCCCTTCAGACCTTGATTTCTCCTCTAATGCCACTATATTTTTGTGGATTTGAGATTAGCTCTACCTTGGCTCCTTCCTCCTGAGCTCCACCATATATCATCGTCCCTATGGCTGCACCAGGCTCCCTTGTCTCTCTGGCTCTGCCTTGCTCAGATGTCGGCATGTCTGTGCCATGGACTTCTGAGCCGTCCACTTCGCTCCATCTCTCCACACCTTCAGCTCCGTCTGGCTCCGCCTTCCTTCCGGCTCCACCTCAGTTCTCAGGCACCCCGGCTACACCTCGGACACTCATCACTGCGGCTCTGCCTCGGCCTCCAGGACCATCGTGTCACCCCCAGTTCAATCTGCTCTCCGTCTGTGTCCAGGGCTCCACATCCATCAGCCTTATCTCCGTCGGTCAGCCTCATGGTGTCAGCAGCCAAAACCCCACATATGGCTCCTCCCTCCACTGACTCCGCCATGGGTTTTCATCTTGGCTGCACTATGTCCCTGCCTGGATATTCCTGCTCCTGGCTCATCCCACGGTCATTGCCAACCTGGTTTCTCCCACCGTCACCTGCACTTGTCTCCTGCCCTTCTCCTGTTCCACGTCCTAATCCAGAGCCCCCTCCCTCCTTCCTCAGTTGGACTGTGCAGGGACGCACCTTCCCAGGGAGCACAGAGAGTATTTAGTTGGCCCTTTTGGCCTTAACAAAGCCAAAAGTGGCTAGGCCGACAGGGTGCACGAAGACGTTGCAGTCTCGGGTGGAAGTGTGTGTGGCCTAGACACACAAAATGGTGGCTGTCATCACTTGGAATGCCAAGGACAAGGGGAAGACCTCCGGGACCACTGGGCTTGGGAGAGCTGAGACCACCAAGCTTGGGAGTGCTGAGACCTCTGTGATTGGAAATGCAGAGACCACTGGGCATGGGAGCACTGAGACCTATGAGCATGGAGCCATCGGACTTGGGACAATTGAGTTAGAGAGCACTAGGACCATTGGGCTAGAGAGCTCTGGGACCACAGGGCTAGAGAGTCCTGGGACCACTGGGCTTGTGAGTGCTGAGACTCATGGTAAGCCAAGCTCCATGGACATCGGAGCTTGGGACACAAAATGCTCCTTGAGCGGTCACAGTGGGATCCTCCTCCACCTTTCCCACAGTGAAGAGGGATCCGCTCAGCAGAAGAGCAAGCTCCACAAATTTACAAAATTTCCTTCAAAGACCAACACAGAAAAGTTGTGATCTAATAGGTTCATTCCAGACTAGAACGATAAAATAAAATGAGGGAACTGTCCAGAAAGTGGGTGTAGTGAGCCATGTCCAAAAACTCACGGGTGTGGTACTTGAGGGACCACTTGCCCTGGCAAAGGAGGATGAGACGAACCCCTGCTAGATCTATATTTTGCTTAGTCATTCTGTAACTCAGAGGGGCAGATAAGATGACAGGCAGAGACACGGATCTAAATGCAAGGGTTGTTTATGAAACACAAGAAGTAAAACAAGAACCAGGAAACAAAGATCGTAGAGAACAGGGACATGGGACCATTTACATAAATCCAGTGATTGAGCAAGAACAAGAGAAACAAAAGGGCTATATATACACAAGCAACAAGCAAACAAGACACACCTGGGAACAATCAGGACTAATCAACGGGAACTAAAAATAACTAAAAAGGTGACACCAGGAACAGGAAACCATCCAGACATGACACAGGGAGCAAACATTACCTGTATCCCACCTCAATAGCAGCAGTGTTTTACAATTCAACATCATCACAATAAGTACATTGTACCTATCCTAACAATTTTTTACTTAGTAGTTAAAGACACCTAATATAACACTTTACCAAAAAAAAAAAAAAAAAAAAAAAAAAAATCCATCATACATAAAAATAAACATGAAAGTATCTAAACATAAAGTTTTGTTTAAATACATTTTTAAAAAAGGATTATTATATTGAAATTGAGGTGCTCTTTGTGTGTAGGTTTGGTTGGAGGCTGGAGCTCAGATCTTATTTTCCTACAGTGTGTCTGTTGGCACTCTCACTGTTTTTGGCAGCTACAATAAATACAACAACAACTGCTACAGGTTAGTATTGGTGATTTCAGTAAAATGACAGTAGCAAAGAATGAGCATAAGAATGAGCATATGTCAACAATTGAAGAATTAACTCTTTGTTATGTTGTACACTATGAGCGAGATGTTCTTGAAATGTATGTGTACTGCTTCTTGTAAAACTCAGCCAGCAAATCTTAAGACAATATGTGTTTTTATATATGTCTATCAGAGACTGCTTGTGGCTTAGCCTTCTGAACAGTGGCACCAGTTTTGTGGCTGGCTTTGCTGTGTTCTCGGTTTTGGGCTTCATGGCCCAGGAGCAGGGCGTCCCCATTGAAGAGGTGGCAGAATCAGGTAATGCAATATTTCATAAAAACACAGGAGTTATTATAGTACAATTGTAACCATAATGAAATGTTGTAAACTGAGACTATACTAAAGTAATGACTAAGAACACGGAAAGCTTAAAATAATATCTCTCTTTCTCTGTCAGGTCCAGGACTAGCATTCATAGCTTATCCACAGGCAGTAGCTATGATGCCTTTCCCTCAGTTGTGGGCTGTTTGTTTCTTCATCATGATTATTTTGCTGGGGCTAGATACACAGGTATCAGATACACACATGTTGTAAAACCTTGAACTAAAAACTGTAAATGACTACAAATGTTTGTTTGAAATATTGAAAGAATGACAATATAAAATTGATTCATCAAACAAAAATAAATTTTTTTAAGCACTAACTTGCATGTTCTCTGAATGTTAGTTTCATATTTAGATTTAGCATTTATATTTGTAATTAAGAATATAATTACATGTAATAATTATATTTATAGTTTTGTTAAAAAAAAAAAAAAAAAATATATATATATATATATATATATATATATATATATATATTCTCACAATTGCAAGTTATGAAGTCCAATTCTGAGAGGGGGAAAAAAGAGAGACTTCTGAGAAGTCAGAATTGTGAGATAAAAAGTCACAATTACCTTTTTTATTTTTTATTTAGTGGCAGAAACAAGCTTCCATACAAATATGTGCAGAGTAGGCCAAAAAATATTGACATGGAAAAACACAGGGTAAATATTGGAGTTCATGAACTGCAAACATTTTATTTAGAGTGATTTTCAGATTTGTGAACTGTAAAGACAAATCTGCAAATTGTTTGGGATCATTTGGTGTTAGCTGTAAAAACAGCTTCCAGTGTGTTACAGGGACAGTGCATCTAACAATGAAAATACTGTCATCATTTTTCTCATCCTCATGTCATACCAAACCTATATGATTTTCCCCTTGAAGTTTGCTTCAATGGAAGCTGTCATAACATCAGTGATAGACCTGTTCCCTGCGGTGCTGCGCAAAGCAGGACGACGAGAAATTTTACTCCTAGTCTTCTGTCTCACTTGCTTCTTTGGACAACTCGTCATGGTTACAGAGGTAAGAGGAGAGTGTGTTTGTGTGTAAGAAAGATTAAAATGAACAAAAGTGACGTATTTGTTACCTATAATTGTCACGACCGTCAGTGAGAGTGCCCGAATTAGCCACTTGAGGGCACTCCATCCTGGACTGTTTTCACCCCATTGACTACACTACCCATAACGCACTGCCGGACTCATTATCCATTTATCACATTACACCCAGCTGTCATGTATTTTGTAATCAGTGTCTGTCTATTTAATCTCAGTTGTTTCTGTCCTCAGTTGTGGTTTGTTGTTTTAATGTTACGTGCACTTTAGTTCTCTGGCTTTCTGTTTTATGGACTGTTTTTGTGGAGTTAACCTTTGCCTGTGTCTTGGATTACGTGTTTGGAGTTCCCTTTAATAAACATCACTGCACTTGGATCTTACCATCTTGTTTCTGTGTGCAACCGTGACAGAACAAACCACCCATGCAAGGATCCAGCAGTGTGGGGTTCCGAATCCTTCCTCCAGCCACTACCAGGGAGCGCTGGGATCAACTACGGGCGTCGAGGGCTCTACGCCAGGAGGGGTGGGAGGTAGGATGCTTCGCTAAGGTCTTTTGGACGATGGCGGTGGGGCTGGGTTACAATGACGCGGCTTTGAAGGATTTGTGTAATTGCTGCCTCGACGATCCTCTACCTCAATGTGAGATGGAAGGGCTACGGAGTTTAGATTTCTGGAGATTCGCCGCCTATCTTCGCCGTCGGAGGGAATGGACCTCACTGAATCATCCAGCCAGTTTGCATGCTCCAGCCCATAATTCTGTTTCAGAAGGCATTGAGGAGATGGGCACTGAACCTCAGCTTCACCCCGGTAAAGGGAGGAGGAGGAGAAGGAAGAAGTCTCCAGCCAGTGAGCCCGCTCCAGTCAGTGAGTCCACTCCAGAGCCCGCTCCAGTCAGTGAGTCCACTCCAGAGCCCGCTCCAGTCAGTGAGCCCACTCCAGAGCCCGCTCCAGTCAGTGAGCCCACTCCAGAGCCCGTTCCAGTCAGTAAGTCCACTCCAGTCACTGAGTCCACTCCAGAGCCCGCTCCAGTCAGTGAGTCCACTCCAGAGCCCGTTCCAGTCAGTGAGTCCACTCTAGAGCCCGTTCCAGTCAGTGAGTCCACTCCAGAGCCCGTTCCAGTCAGTGAGTCCACTCCAGAGCCCGTTCCAGTCAGTGAGTCCACTCCAGAGCCCGCCTCAGTCAGTGAGTCCACTCCAGAGCCCGCCTCAGTCAGTGAGTCCACTCCAGAGCCCGCCTCAGTCAGTGAGTCCACTCCAGAGCCCGCCTCAGTCAGTGAGTCCACTCCAGAGCCCGCCTCAGTCAGTGAGTCCACTCCAGAGCCCGCCTCAGTCAGTGAGTCCACTCCAGAGCCCGCCTCAGTCAGTGAGTCCACTCCAGAGCCCGCCTCAGTCAGTGAGTCCACTCCAGAGCCCGCCTCAGTCAGTGAGTCCACTCCAGAGCCCGCCTCAGTCAGTGAGTCCGCTCCAGCCAGTGAGTCCGCTCCAGCCAGTGAGTCCGCTCCAGCCAGTGAGTCCGCTCCAGCCAGTGAGTCCGCTCCAGCCAGTGAGTCCGCTCCAGCCAGTGAGTCCGCTCCAGAGCCCGCTCCAGCCAGTGAGTCCGCTCCAGTACGGCATGCTCTCCCTATCAGTCCGGTGATGGCCAAGAGGGCTGTCCTCACGTTCTATGTTTTGGCGGTCTTACGTGCCTGGAGGATGCTCTCAGAACAGCCCCAGCCTGAGCACGCTGCCGTCCCAGAGCAGCCCCAGCCTGAGCACGCTGCCGTCCCAGAGCAGCCCCAGCCTGAGCACGCTGCCGTCCCAGAGCAGCCCCAGCCCGAGCACGCTGCCGTCCCAGAGCAGCCCCAGCCCGAGCACGCTGCCGTCCCAGAGCAGCCCCAGCCCGAGCACGCGGCCGTCCCAGAGCAGCTCCAGCCCGAACACGCGGCCGTCCCTGAGCAGCTCCAGTCTGAGCCCGCTGCCGTCCCTGAGTCCTCCGCTCTCCCTGATACGGCCACGGAGGCCGTCACAGAGCTGTCCGCTCCCCTTGATACGGCCACGGAGGCCGTCACCGAGCTGTCCGCTCTCCCTGATACGGCCACGGAGGCCGTCACCGAGCTGGCCGCTCTCCCTGATACGGCCACGGAGGCCGTCACCGAGCTGGCCGCTCTCCCTGATACGGCCACGGAGGCCGTCACCGAGCTGGCCGCTCTCCCTGATACGGCCACGGAGGCCGTCACCGAGCTGGCCGCTCTCCCTGATACGGCCACGGAGGCCGTCACCGAGCTGGCCGCTCTCCCTGATACGGCCACGGAGGCCGTCACCGAGCTGGCCGCTCTCCCTGATACGGCCACGGAGGCCGTCACCGAGCTGGCCGCTCTCCCTGATACGGCCACGGAGGCCGTCACCGAGCTGCTCGTTCTCCCTGATACGGCCACGAAGCACCCTTGGCCAGCTCTGTCGCCGCCGTCCAAGCCTACTGCCCTGCCGCCGTCCAAGCCTTCTGCCCTGCCGCCACCGCCCAGATCTTCTGTCCTGCCGCCATCATCCAAGCCTTCTGCCCTGCCGCCGCCGCCCAGGCTTTCTGCCCTGCCGCCACTGCCCAGGCCATCTGAACCGTTGGAACCAGCCTGGTCAGTTCCTCCAGCGCCACCCTGGCACTCAGCCAGGACTCCAGAACCACTGGAACCAGCCTGGTCGGTTCCCCCAGCGCCACCCTGGCTGTCGGCCAGGACCCCAGGTCTGTTGACACCCGCTTGGTCAGTTCCTCCAGCACCGCCTTGGCAACTTGCCAGAACCCTGACCCCACTAGAGTCTCCATGGACTGTTCCCCCGGCTCCCCCCTGGCCTTCTGTTGGAGACTCTGGTCCTGGCCCACCATCCCTCCCCCTGATCCTCCTCCTGTCCACCTCCCTCCTGAGTTTTTGTGTTTTTCGTTTTTGTTTTGTCTGGTGGAGCGTCTGGTAGCCGCTCCTTTGAGGGGGGGTAATGTCACGACCGTCAGTGAGAGTGCCCGAATTAGCCACTTGAGGGCACTCCATCCTGGACTGTTTTCACCCCATTGACTACACTACCCATAACGCACTGCCGGACTCATTATCCATTTATCACATTACACCCAGCTGTCATGTATTTTGTAATCAGTGTCTGTCTATTTAATCTCAGTTGTTTCTGTCCTCAGTTGTGGTTTGTTGTTTTAATGTTACGTGCACTTTAGTTCTCTGGCTTTCTGTTTTATGGACTGTTTTTGTGGAGTTAACCTTTGCCTGTGTCTTGGATTACGTGTTTGGAGTTCCCTTTAATAAACATCACTGCACTTGGATCTTACCATCTTGTTTCTGTGTGCAACCGTGACAATAATGGACTAATGTTCACCCAAATATGAAAATTCTGTTATCATACTTACCATCAAGTTGTTCTAAACCTATATGAATTTCTTTCTCCTGCTGAACACAGAGTAAGATATTTTAAAAAATGTGGGTAAACAAACAGTTTTTTTCCATACTATGGAAGTCAATCAGGGCTTTCGCACTGGGTATTTGAAGGAACTCAGTTATAGGAACTTTCCCTTAGAGCAATTTTCCTGGTTGCATTCACGTCGCAAATAGGTGACGTAAGCCAGTTTCCGTGTTCATGGAGTAAACCGTGTGTTTACACAGCTTTTTGTGAAATTCGTGTGCCAGTGTGTTCATCCAATCAACTAACCATATCGTCTCACAGCAATTAACACTCAGTAGTGTTGCATTACTGAATGATTCAGCATTTTTGAAAGAAATGGTTGATTCAAACATTCAGTGGCCCATTCATAAACAAATGCCTAATTCTTGAATCAATCAGTTGTTTGAATGAATGATTTTATAGAACGAATCAGTGACTCTAGACGGTCATTTGCCGCCACCTACTGGTGGTTTAATTTCACCCATTAAAAATATTTAAAGAATAACAATATTTAATGCATTATTTGTAGTTTTTCAGCATACGCAATTTTTTTAGATATTAATTTATTGATTCTAATTTATTGAACAAATATTTGAAATAAAAGATGAATAAATATCATTAAAAATAATAAATAAATATCATTATTAAAGGGTTAGTTCACCCAAAAATGAAATTTATGTCATTAAGTACTCACCCTCATGTCGTTCCAAACCCATAAGACCTTCTGAATGCGGGTTCGTATTGGCCAGCTCCTGCGTCAGCATCACACGGCCGATACTGATGTTGCATTCACGCCACCTCGTATACCGGAATCTTGAGATGACAACACGTGACGTTATATTCGGAGCTGTTCAAGTCCTTGGACTGGGAATTATGCATTTCCATTACACCACTATCAACGCCTATGAATATATGGTCAGGTAGTACAGCGGCCATCTGGAAGCTTTCAGAAAACTCACAGCTTACAAACTGAAATTACAAGCTGAAATTACGAGCTCTACGAGGATGTAAACACTTTTTAATAGCTAGAATCTCGTAACTACAGGAATTACGAGGCCGAGTGATCGCACCTTGAGCTGCCGTTCAGACGTAAACACTGAAGCTCAACATTAAATAGACGGGATGATTGAGTGAAACGGATCAGGTGTGCAGGACTAATTAACAAACGAGGAAACTAACTAGAGAACACAAGTTGGCAAAACAGGAACAGAACACAGAGAAAACAAAACCATAACAGACTACAAGTGACAGTGTCATGATATGACATAAATAAAATCGGATAGTAAAAATGAACTGTAATTAAGCGAAACAATACCTGTTCTGTTTACATGTAGCATATATTGACTTTGGCATCCTATCAGGGTAGCATATTGTTATAGTGTTAGTTAATAAAAATAAGTTGTTTGTTACAATTATTTCATGTATTCACAATAAGTTCTGTATTAGCCAATCAGATGTGGCTACGTCATCACGGGGGGTCAAGTTCACTGTTTTGTTGTTATGTTTAGCGTCAGTATGCTCGCAGGCTTCGGTGCGGATGGTTGTGTATAAACCCATCAGCGCTGGGCAAGAGCATAAACCCCCGCTATTGTAAAGTTGTGGTTTAATAAGCTAAGTAAAGTTCCTGAAACGGATTCGTTTTGTTGTGTGCTTCTCTTCACGCCTCCTCGGACGCTGTTAAGCGGAAGATTAAAGCACAACAAGTGGTGTCAGAAGTGGAGCGCGATTGACAGTCATCAGTGAATTGTGAGTGTGGTTAACCGCTGGGACATCCTTTGTGAGTCGATGGACATATTTAATCACTGCAAAACGCCATTGTGGAGAAGTATTAAAGACTGACTGACCACGTTAGTCGTTGCATTAACTGTAAATTCACGGAGATACGAGCAAACGGAGTTTCCCTTCCCCCAGCGGAGAGGCGTGGCGCTGGCAGTCTGCCAAATCTAGCGCTGTTGTTGGCTGCCTGCCAAGTTTCACGGACGCTGTATCAAACAGCCCTGCAAATCTACGTTGAAACTCACAAGTCACAGAATATATTCAGTATTAATAAATAAAAAAGAAAAAGAAAACAAGAAAAAAAAAAAAAAAAAAAATTTGTGTAAGTGTAAGTGAGTTTTCAAGTTAAATTGTAATACAAATGGATCTGAGTGAGCCAGAAGTCCAACTTGGTGCATCAGCTGCTCCAGACCCCCCACAATGGCTACAGGCTGTGCTGTCACAACAAAATAAGCAACTCCAACATGCCATTTCACCTCTGCTCCAAAGACTGGAAGCGACAGAGGCCAGTTTGTTTGCTCTCATGCAGCAGCCTGATGCCAGCAAAGTAACCCGTGGTCCATACCCACATGAAGACACTGCCACACTCGCAGCTGCACCTGATAAAACCCTTGTGACGGACGGAGATGCCACAGGGCCCTCAGATGCTGAACGGCTTTTTGCTGCTGAGCTCGCAGTCATTGATAGACATGCACGGAGCCCAACTAGTCCAACTTCCTCTACACCTGGCACTGATGTGAGACCCAGAAGCCGTGCACAGGGACCCAGCCATTATAATAGCTCTTTCAACTTGGGCCCAAACATGTACACACCTTTAACCTCTTCAGTGCCCACCCATCACCTCACAACCCCTCGTGGTAGAGCTCCAGATGGACCTAAAGCTAAACTTGACACATATGATGGTAGAGATGACTGGGACTCTTTCATCATTCCTTTTGAGCGCAGAGCTGTCATTTACAGATGGAGTACAGCAGAAAGAGTGGATAAACTCCATGAATGTCTACGGGGAGCTGCTATCAGATATCTGTGCTCATTACCCGAACACATACGTGAAGATTACTTTCTGCTGAAAGAACAGCTGGCTTTCCGATTTGGCCATAAAGAGCCTCCCACCACAGCACGGAGGAGACTTGTAGAACTGCGCCAGTCTAAAGAAACTGTTTCAGAGTTTGCTGAGGAGGTTCACAGGCTGGTCATTTTGGCTTATTCTGGGGTTGACACTGAGCTCAGGGAGCAAATCGCTGCTGATGCTTTTCTCAAAGGGCTGCGCAACCAAAAAGTGGCATATGAGGTTTTGAACTGTGACCCTGTATCACTGGATGAAGCACAACGGCTAGTATCATCTTATGAACACAACTTTAAAGCCACACTTGGACGAGACTTCGATCAGAGGGGGAGAACACGTCGAATATCCTGGGCTGATCAAAACATGGACTCTGATGAAGAGCCACAGGCATTACAATCACGCAGAGTGCAGTCACAGGGCTATGTTACACAGCACCAGTTGCAAACACTCATTGATAAAGTCGATAAGCTCCAACTAGCCATAGACCGTCTGCCTCCTTCCTCTTCTGTTGCTCATCTTTCTACTGTAAGACCCACCCAACAAATAAATTCCAGTATGGCAGTCCAGTCAGAAAGGGGACGTGCAGCTCAGACCTCTTTCAAGCCAAACAGATACAGACAGCCAAATACCAGCCCTACCAGAGCTTCTAGCGGGCCATGTTTCCAGTGTGGGGAGGAGGGACATTACAAACGAAACTGCTCACGGTCCCCCAGTCCATCTAAAAGTCCCCCTGCAAATACTGTGACCAAAATGGAGCCCCCAAGTCAAAATAACTCTGAACATTCAGAGCAGAGTCCATCTATTGTACATGTGAGCAGAGCTGAAAGTCGAGGGCCCAGTTTAATGATCTTGCTGACTGTAGATGGCGTACCAGTTAATGCAGTTATTGATACGGGTGCTGAGGCTACAATCATGTCTGAAGAGACGTACAGCAAATTACCCACTAAATCACCTTCAGGACTGAAAAATGTGTGTCTTCGGAATGCAGAAACTGGAAGGGAGATGTCAGCAAAAGGCGGAGTGAAGGTGGAATTCAGAATCGGCACAAAAGT
Source organism: Megalobrama amblycephala (assembly GCF_018812025.1). Taxonomy (NCBI): domain Eukaryota; kingdom Metazoa; phylum Chordata; class Actinopteri; order Cypriniformes; family Xenocyprididae; genus Megalobrama; species Megalobrama amblycephala. The sequence goes on along the minus strand of NC_063062.1, from coordinate 28,050,434 downwards.
GTTGGAGTGGACAGTTTGCATTGCACCAATTCGGGATGCCCTGCTCCTGGGCTTAGATTTCCTAAAGGCTGCTGATTTCACCATACATGCTTCTGGTAAAGTTTTCATGGGCTCTGAACTCATCCCAGCCTATATATCTGAAGGCAAGGGGCCAGACTATGCAATTTCGAGAGTGATGCTAGAGAGTGATGTCACTGTGCCCCCAGAGTGTGAATGTCTAGTTTGGGGTGTGGTAGATGACCCGAAACCAGAACTCCCTGCTGTTCTAGAGCCTGTTAGCCTGGCCGATGGAGTGTCTTCTGGCAGTATAATGATTAACATGGAACAGAGGATCCCTGTTAGGCTATGCAATGTCACAGCTTCCAGTAGACCCTTATCACGGGGAGTCTGTTTGGGTGTGCTCATCGAAGCATATCCTGATGCTCAAGAGGAGGGAAAGAGAGCCTAATCAGTTTCAGTCGACACTCAGTTACATGAAAATGGTGGGGATTCAGTGCTACAAGACCCTGACAGTGAGTCTCCAGATGAGCACAACATAAGAAGGGTGTCGTCACCAAATGCTCTTGACCTTCCAGAGCACCTCAGACAATTGTTCACTTCTGCGAGCGAAACACTCACTGAACAGCAACAAGAGATGTTAGTGGCTCTGCTGAGTGAACATCAAGCAGTTTTTGCAGCAACTGATGATGATCTTGGGAAGTTCTCTGCCCTGCAGCACAGCATAGACACTGGATTGTGTAAGCCTATTCGACAGCCAGTACGACGTACCCCTTTAGGATTCTGGAATGAGGAGGAAACGCATCTCAAAAAAATGCTTGATTCAGGTATTGTTGTCCCTTCAAGCTCAGAATGGGCATCCCCTATTGTCCTTGTAAGGAAAAAAGATGGGGGGGTCCGCTGGTGCGTAGATTATCGCCAGCTTAATGATCTTAACATTAAAGACGCGTATCCCCTACCAAAAATAGAGGAATGCCTGGATGTGCTGGGTGGTGCAAAGACATTCTCGACACTTGACCTTCAGTCAGGATATTGGCAGATTGAAATGAATAAAAAAGACAGATCCAAGACTGCTTTTGTGACGAGGTATGGACTATATGAGTACACCAGGATGCCTTTTGGTCTGTGTAATGCACCCAGCACATTCCAGAGGGCCATGGAGCTGGTTCTACGAGGGTTGCAGTGGGACACTTTGCTGATATACCTGGACGACATAATCATCTTTGGTGAAGATGTGGAACAGTGTATAGAGCGGCTTGCAGAGGTTTTTCAGAGGCTGCAGGAATATGGACTGAAGCTTAAGCCCTCGAAATGCCAGCTGCTAAGGGATGAAGTCCTGTTTCTGGGTCACGTTGTGAGCGGCGAAGGAATTAAGACCAATCCAGCCCTCATTAATGATGTCAGGTATTGGAAGACCCCAACCAGTGTCTAGGAACTCCAGTCTTTCCTGGGTCTGTGCAATTATTATAGGAGGTTTGTTGCCAAGTTTGCTGAAATCACAACACCCTTGACAATGCTACTCAAGAAAGGGACTCCCTTCTCCTGGGAAGAGGAGCAGCAGAAGGCCTTCGAACATCTTAAAAGGAGCCTCACAACTGCACCCATCTTGCTGTTCCCAATTGCATCAGGACAGTTTGTCCTAGACACCGATGCGTCCAACCAGAGCATTGGAGCAGTACTCTCACAGTTACAGTGGGGGGAAGAGAAAGTTATCTCATTCGCCAGCTGTCTCCTCACACCAGCACACCAGAGGTACTGTGTCACACGTAAAGAACTCCTAGCAGTTGTCAGATTCACAAGACAGTTCCGCCACTATTTGCTGGGGTTTAACTTCATTTTAAGGACAGATCACAGCAGTCTAACATGGCTATACAGGTTTAAGCGACCAGAAGGCCAACTTGCTAGGTGGCTTGAAGAACTCAGCCAGTACAACTTTGTCATCGAGCATAGGCCGGGTACACACCATGCCAACGCTGACGCACTGTCCCGAAGGACTCTGGATGAGGAACCTTGTGACTGTTATCAAGCAGGAAGAGAGCTAGATAGCTTGCCATGCAAGGGCTGTTCCTTCTGTCGAAAGCTCCACCATCAATGGGCCAGATTCGATGAAGATGTTGATGATGTTATCCCCTTAGCAGTAAGACGCACACACTCTCTTAACTGTCAGAATGAGGTTAGTTGTACTAACACTCCCAGTCTTGTTAATGAAGCAGGTGATAACAACTCAGGTCCTTCGTCAAACTGGCTGCAACCGCTGAGCCTCGAAAGTCTCAGGAAAGAACAATTAGCTGACCCAGACCTTTCTGTTCTCCATAAATGGATGTCTGATGGTTCCTTGCCTGCTAAGGAAGAGGTCATGATGCAGAGCCCAGCGGTTCGCAAGTACTGGCTCTGTTGGTCTCAAGTGGAGATGCAAGATGGGGTCCTCTATTACCGTTGGGATGATGTCACTGGAGGTATGTCATCTTTGCGCTTACTTGTTCCGGTTTCCCTAAAGAAAGAGGTTCTCCAAGCCTGTCACAATCCAGCTCAAGCAGGTCATGTAGGGGAGGAAAAGACGCTTACGCGTCTCCGCAGGCGTTACCACTGGTACAGTATGGGGAGCGATGTACGCCTTTTTGTCAAGAAGTGCCCACAGTGTAGTTCCTGTAAAACAACCAGTCCAATGGGAAGGGCCAAGCTCCAGAACTACCAGGCTGGAGCGCCTATGCATCGACTCCACCTTGATGTCCTAGGACCATTCCCAGAATCCAAGTCAGGCAACAGGTACATCCTTGTTATAATCGACCAGTTTACACGCTGGGTAGAGGCGTTCCCTGTCCCTGAACAAGGAGCTGAGACAACAGCAAAGAGGTTGGTGTTTGACTTCATCTCACGCTTTGGTGCTCCCCTTGAGATTCACACTGACCAAGGACGGAACTTTGAGAGTTCGCTGTTCACAGAGGTTTGTCGCCTGTTACAAGTAACCAAGACCCGGACCACACCATATCATCCAGCTTCAAACGGGCAAGTGGAAAGATTCAATAGAACGCTCTTGCAGATGATACGGTGCTACGTGGACCAAAGTCAGCATAATTGGGACGAACATCTTCCCTTACTCACTGCAGCATACAGGAGCACTGTGCATTCAGCAACAGGTTTCACACCAAATCAGCTGATGCTGGGGCGAGAAGTTTTCCAGCCACATGACATCTGGTTAAGGACGGCTGAGGTTACCAGACGAGCTAAAGGTACATCTGAGTTTGTCCCAGAACTGCATGCTAATCTGCAGCAGGCTCATCAAGTGGCGCCCCAGAACTTACACTCTGCTCAGATACGCCAGAAGAAAGTCTATGACTTACGAGCCAGAGAGAAGTCCTATCAAGTAGGTGATCTTGTGTTAGTGAGAGTTAGTAGCAGGAAAAAGGGCTACAGTCCAAAACTCCAAGCCCCATGGCAAGGGCCATTCGTCATCACAGCATGCCTTGGACCAGTGCTCTACTGAGTCAGGGACAGACGAAGTGAGAAAGTACTGCATCATGATCGCTTGCAACCCTATCTAAGTGATCACATACCTGCCTGGATGCAGCGTCTGCGACGCAAATACACCTGCACAGAGGAAGACTCCCGGATTCCAATAACTGCTCAGGTACCTGTAGCCATAGAGGCAGAAGTGTCAAACCCTACATCCTCTGACAACACTGTGTCAGAAGAACCTCCGACCCTTCTTGTAACGGACTCTAACTCTGATCCTAGTCCCTGTGGAAATGAGGGGACGAAGACAAAAAGAGGGCGACTTGTTCGAGCCCCAAGTCGTTATATGGACTGAAAATAAAAATACAAATAAAATAGAGGAAAAGAAAAGTTAACTGTTCACCTTCAGTGGTGCAGAAGGGACTCTACAGAGCTAAAAAGGGGGGGGGGGGGGGTGTTATAGTGTTAGTTAATAAAAATAAGTTGTTTGTTACAATTATTTCATGTATTCACAATAAGTTCTGTATTAGCCAATCAGATGTGGCTACGTCATCACGGGGGGTCAAGTTCACTGTTTTGTTGTTATGTTTAGCGTCAGTATGCTCGCAGGCTTCGGTGCGGATGGTTGTGTATAAACCCATCAGCGCTGGGCAAGAGCATAAACCTCCGCTATTGTAAAGTTGTGGTTTAATAAGCTAAGTAAAGTTCCTGAAACGGATTCGTTTTTTGTTGTGTGCTTCTCTTCACGCCTCCTCGGACGCTGTTAAGCAGAAGATTAAAGCACAACAATATATTGACCTTGGCATCCTGTCAGGGTTGCCAGGTTTTCACAATATAACCCGCCCAATTCCTACTCAAAACTAGCCCAAAACTAGCCCAATCGCGTTCCGGGGGGTAAAAACCGCGTATTTGGCAGGGATCCCTTGGCATGTTATTTGGGATCGCTTTGTAGCGAAGGGGAACTCAAACTCAAAGGGGAAATATTAATAATTATAATAATAATTATTCATAACTCAATATGATTGATTAATTATGATTAATTATGAATATGTAAATCTGTTAATCAGATTTACTGGATATAGCTACATTAATCTTAATACAATCAATTAACCTGTTGTCCAGGCAACACTTAGTGTTGATTGTTTAATAATTCTAAGAAATGTTCATTTCCAGGTTATGGAAAAATATCATTCTTATCGCATCGTGCTACTTAGAGCATAGGTTCGGGATCTAAATCACTTCAGAGGCAATTTATCAGCAGACGGAGTCAGAACCAAACATGTATTGTGCACAATCTTTATTAACTAACTCACAAACACATAACTAAACTAACAAACACATAACATACAACAAAGGTCACACACACATACGGATTGTAGGTAAGAATGAGTAATGATATAGTTGAACCGGAGGAGGTACTGTTACTAGAGCTATAGAAAAAGTCAAAGACAATCTGGAAAGGAATCATCGGTTTCTTCCGCAATAGCAAACGTAAGTCTTACAAATTAATACTAAATCGCTGTTTAGTGTTAAAATGTACGATACTTGCAAGATGCCCTTAGGCTGAGGAGCATCTGCTCTGCCATCTGAGGAGAGATCTTGAGGATTCAGTCCGAAGTTGTTGCCAGTCTTTTCATGTTGGATGATGAGCACATGGCTAGTTTGTAGGCCGAGGCCTACAGGCCTTGCAGCCGGGCCTAGAGAGGCCAGCCGCAAGGAGACCTCTCTCGTATTATATACGACCGAGAGGGAGTGGCATTGTTCTCTAGCTTTTAACCTCTGGTCAAAGCCCAACCTCTTAAGGTTGATGCAGCCAATGAAGGTGTTGTATTTCCGGGTGACAACACACCTCCTGTCAGGGCTTTTATGACCAAGAAAGATTAACAAGCTGAGTTCCTGAATAAGAACTATTAAAGATTCTTGTAATACTGATGTGTTGCACAGGTATGGACATACCGCATACACAAGCATTTAAATCTTCCCGCTACGAACGTATAGACACTAAACATGGCATGATTGAAGTTACTTTAAATGTCATAAAACTTAAAAATCACACAACATGTAAATAACAATGACTGCAATACAACACAGTAATAATAGATACCATTTCCTGGGAATATGCCTGTTCATTTATAGAATTGATGCAGTAACGTCTTTGTTCTGTGTGGTAAACGCAGGGAAGATGCAGATTTCCTGTGTCTCTTCTCTGCTCTCAATGTGGCAGCACATTCCTCGGTGCAATTAACTTGTAACAGAGAACTTCTTGGGGGATGGGGACAGTCAAATCCCAGAGTGAGCTTAAAACTATTGGTGAACTACAGTAACAAATAATTGTGTCTGATTTGTCTCAGTCATTACAGCTTCAACCTGCGGACATGAAAAACAACACACGGCAACAGTGTAAAAGTAGCCCAATTCTGCAGGAAAACCATGGACTTGGCCATCATTACAAAACAACTGAGAAAAAAAAAAAAATAAATAAAAATTACAAATATTTAAAATTATATACATTGATCAACTAACCATTCGTCCTGGTGCATTCTCAAAGTGATCCTTCTGCTGGAGTGTCTCCTTATTCAGTGCCCAACTCTGGTTCATGCAAGCTCCATTATTTACAGTAGCAGCCATATTAATTATTTTTATTTATTTATTTATTTATTTTCGAGTATTCAAGGCACAAGCTGTAAGGAATAGCCCTCTTCCACATGATGTTTATTAACAAAGTTCGGAATGAGCAACGTTCAAATGATCAGCTTACGCTTAATCAGCTTAAGAGGAGGCCTATAAATATGTAGCTGACTCACCAATGTTCTTCAAATACGCATTCTTTTGCTGATAATTCTGATTATTTGTAAGTGTGAACTCGTGAAAAGGGGGCGGGGAAACAGAAGCTCAATGATCCTATTCATTCATTTCATTCAAGAAGCCGTTTCACTCAGATCAGATGATCACAATTTCCGTTTCATGCCAACTTTAAAAGATACACATGTGAAAATAGCATGTTTTTGCCTCCCCCCAAAAGGTGTATTTATGGTATAATAAATGATCTGTGGGATATTTTGAGCTGAAACTTCACAGTGAAGTTTTAAAGGAAACCTATTTAAACTTCTAAAAAATGCCAGAGCTTTAAGATTGAGAGCCTGTGCAATTTTATTTAATTAATCTGCATTTCATATTTTTACCACCACAGTACTTTAATCTGGCCCTGGCTTGTAATGTTTTATTGTGACCTGCAGGGGGGGATGTACGTTTTCCAGTTGTTTGATTACTATGCCTGTAATGGAGCCTGTGTTCTGTTCCTGTCTGTATTTGAGTCTCTGGCCATGGGTTGGATTTTTGGTGAGTCGAACTCAGGCTACAAACCATAACATAATAAAGCCAACAGAATACGCCGGCAATCCTGGAAAGCCATTAAAGCTAAATCCTCTACACACCACAGGGGCTGAGAGAATGTTTGACATTATTGAAGACATGACAAAGTCACGCCCCAACTACATATTCATGCTGTGCTGGAAATACCTGACTCCTCTCGTGTCCCTGGTGAGTGTCTCTGCATTTCAAGCATCATTTTGGGTTTGTCTTGTCTTAATGGATACTATTTGGTTGTGAATTCCTGAAGCATTCTTCATAACCACTTCAGTTGAACACAGCTTTTACTATCCTTTTTCTTTCCCCTCCTTTTTCACCATTTCTCTTTTTCCTCTGTCCATTCACAGTTGTCGTTCATCTGTTCTATGGTGGAGTACCAGCCCCTGACATTTAACCGCTGGTATGTGTACCCGGACTGGGCGTACGCACTAGGCTGGTTACTGGCCCTGTCCTCCATTCTGCTGGTGCCTGCATGGGCACTGGGCCGAATGTGTGCTGAGAAAGGCAGTATGAAACAGGTGAGGATGAAAAGATGTTCATCCCTGACATTTGAAAAGTTAAACAGATCTCAGATGCGATCAAAACAGGGATGCAAATATATTTAACCCATGCTAATATACTCAACTAACCAAGAGAATCTAATTACCTCTACCTAACTGTTATTTCCCTGTATTTGTGTGTCTTGACAGCGTTGGCATCACCTGTGTAGTCCTGATACAGAGCTTCCTCTCACATCTAAACAATTAGCTGAAATGAAGGAAACTGCTTTCACTGCAGAGATGGAAAACTTAGTCAGGACGAACACAGAGGAACATCAAAATGGACTTTGAAAGAAAAATGATTATGTTTTGTAATCAGTCTTTTCATTACTATACTAATAAATAACAACCTACAGAAAAAAGTCCCAAAATTTATTTCTTCGCCTAAAGCATCAGATAATATTTCCTCAACACACAGGTTAGAGTCAGAGGATATGCCTAAACCAGGTTGTTTCAGACAAACTCTGTATTTTTGGTCTCAGTTCTTTAATTCAGACTGAAACATTTTTTAGGATTTTTTCTGGCTCTCATCATCAGTACTGCACAGAACATATCTATTTATTGTTTCACCTTGTGACTTCCTCGTTGTTCTCACCTGTGTCTTGTTTTCCCAATTAACCCTTGTGTATTTAGCCCTCATTTTTCATTGTTTCCTGTTCATTGTCAGGTTTGGTCCATTTGGGGCTGGTTTATGGGTCTTAGTTCTTGGTTTTAGTCTTAGTTCTTATTTTGTTTCTTGTTCCTGAGTTTCTTGTATCCTTGTGATTATTTATTCATTAAATACATTGCATTTAGATCCATACCCTTGCTATCTAAAACTCATTACAGATTCTTCTTCATTATAGAAGACCTAGTCTTGCGTAGCCAGACCTTCAGACTAACGGCAGAAGGTCTGGACTCTATCGCAGCTTTCATTGGCTAAGGACCGCCCAAGAGGACATTTGACTGATATTTTAGACTGATATTTTATTTTTTTGTTCCAGGTCATGTTTAGGGGCATGAAAATTAAAGTCGATGTCCCTATAATAACAGACCGCCGTGCATCTATAAATTAATCATTCAAGAACGATGTGCAAGTTTACTGCAACAATGGAGCAGTGGACTTGACATACTCGTTGTCACAGTTGTAAACATGACAGCATTCTTCTACGAGGGGGTTTGGCATCACAGAATTTGTTTCCAAGCGGACCATTAAAGAACGCAATACACGCGTTCCCTGTATAATTCAACCAACTAGATGACGACTTCGATACTGCTGAAGTGTTTCCAGATAAGTGTGCCGTATGCATCAGACATTCAGCCAACGGTCCGTAGGCATGACGTCTGAGGCTGAGACTATAGAAGACCTGACGCTATGATAGATCCAGCAGTTGAACTCCATAGAGCAGGGCTCTTCAACTCTTGTCCTGTAGGGCCAGTGTTCTGCAGTCTTTTGTACCAATCCTAACTTAACCAACCCAACTGTAATTTGCAAATAATTCTGTCAGTGTCCGAAAGCTTAAAGGGTTATTTCACACAAAAATGAAAATTACCCCATAATTACTCATGTATTTACCCCATGTATGGCACTCATTTGCCATACGCATTCGACGTATGTCCAAAAAGCGCTAACTTCCTGTAACGGAGACTGACTCGATTGAGTGTTCGAATCCATGTGCGGAGGTTTATTGATCACAACAGCACACACAGAGAGAGATATCGAGCAGAAATCGTGGTCAAACAACAGGCAAAAGGTCGGTAACAACAGCGGCAGTCCAATCAGTAAACTCATCCAAATGGGTAATCCAAAAGACGTGGTCAGGAACAGGCAAAGAGATGTAAACGTGCAAACAGTCAGGAGTAGATGAAACGCTTGGTAGAGACAGGTGTAAACTGGCAATACTTCGCAACATAATGCACAAACAATATGGCTTATAACAAGTGTAGACAGGAAGAGAGGCGAGAAGAACCGGCCGTGTTCAATACTCGGGAGATGGCTCCCTCTGGTGGTTGGAGGAAAGGATGGCAGATGCAGATGTTACACTTCCATGACGTAGAACACAATGACATGACGTACTACGCTTTATAACATAGGACATAGTGTGGAGCGTCATGTCATTGTGTACTACAGCAAACACTTTTTAGATGCAAGTCGAATGTGAACCCGCCTTCTCTACTTGCCACCCATTGTGCATTGCATCAGTCCCCTAAAGTAGTAGGTGGCCCCATGTTGTTTGCTCGGGTTTAGCCCAACTGGGGCCCATGGGCTAGAGCGCGGCCACCAGTCATTCCCCTTCAAGCTATTCTCCCAGGCCTGGCTCCAGGAGAGGGCCTCAATATCCCCTTTCTGGGCAGAGTCTCTCTCTCTCCTTGATCTTTCTATAGGGGACAACCGATGCAGATTCGGTCCCGGTTACCTGGGAACCTCTTGTGTTACTGTTCACTTGAATAAGTAGTTTTAAGCTGAGTGCAAACTGGGGGGATGATGATGATTCTCAGCCAGAAAAAAAGTGGATTGCCCACTTCGGGTAAAGAGTATGTTGCTTCCCCAAATATGGATCAGTGCAGCAGTAGCAATAATGCAGTGGTGAAAAGGAAACTGAGCCTGAGGGGAAAATAAAATTTACCAATTGATCTATATTCCGACTCTCACTTATGGTGATGAACTTTGGATAGTGACAAAAAGAAGGAGATCATGACTACAATCGCCTGAAATTACTTTTCTCCACAGGGTGTCTGGATGAACCTCAGGCATCTAGGAGGCACTCAGAGTAAATCCCATAGCATTATTCCCATGGCAAGTGTTTGGTTTATCTCATTCTGTATTACTTAGTTCAAGCAGGTTGTGTCTCTGGTGAATATCCAGTTCAAGGTTCAGGGCATCAAGTTTCCTGGCATTGCTTTGGGGCATACATTAAAGAGATTTAGAGATTTTGAAGGAAAATTTTAAAGCTTCTCTATTTAAAAAAAAAAAAAAATAGTTTAAAAATATGGACTGACGATGAGGTTCAGGCTTTATTAAGCTTATATATATTCTATTTATACTCTGTTTCTCCTTAGTCTTTGTTCTGGTATTAATCATGTTTTATGCTGCCTTCATGTGCTCTTGGAATTATCGAAAATACGAGTTTCCTAGGTAAAAAATTGCACATGAACGGCCTCTCATGTCGAAACTTGAATGCGATAAGCTCATAATCACAACTTCAGAAGTGGGAATTGTCAAATTTGTTGGCTAAGTTGGCTAAAAGAATGTATTCCCTGCCTGGAGTCTGTAAATTTTACATGTATTTTTAATATTATTATTGAAACAAATTACTTTGTGATAAAGTTTTTTCCTGAGGCTCACTCTCACGAGAACTAATCAAGATTCAAACAACATAATACTTCAGTTCTGTCAAACTGTTTGAAGGTATGTATTAAAATCACAACAATGAAAATGTAGTTTAGCAAGTAAATGTTCATTACTACATCTGGGAAAATTAAAGTAATATTTAAAGCATTCATTGTCACATCTTATCCCATGATGTAAAGATACAAACCCCATCTGACTAACCAAAATCAGGTTAAATGTGTCTCATCTTACCCTGGTCTCAACTTAATATTAAAACTAAACTGCCTAATGTTACCGAATGAAATGTCGAACCCACAAAGAGGTATTGGACTGTGTCGATGGACTAGATCTACCAAAGACTCTCTTGAGTAGGTACTTATTTTGAATAAGTACTTACTTTGTAAGGGTAAAAAAGTACGTTCTTTTCCTGAATCCGCCTTGTTAGCTTTGTCACGTGACTTATGACGTCATCACTAGCGCCAAGATTTAAAGAGCCCAAGCAAGATTCGCGCAATTACCTTCATCAATTACATGATTTACGTTGCTGATTTGATCGCCGCGTTTACATTTATTATGCCGCTCCATATCACATCACAAAGGAGGCGTCGGGCTGTTGCTCGAAAAGCACGCCTTTGGAGACATTTGGTGATTTTATATTCAGAAAATGTAAGTAAAAAGTAGCTATACATTGCATTCCTGCACCCCAAAAACATTCAAATTAATAAATATATTTATACAGAAGTATTAAATGAACATAACATTATTTAAAACGTACACAAATGTATTGTTCTAACAAACTATGTGAACATCAACAGATGGTGAACCCCACATCATCTTACTGCCGCCTCAACAGAGCTGTGCCAATCCTGCAGCTGTATTATGATGAGGCAGTTGACCTGCGCAATGACCTCCGTCTCTCTCGCCAGTCCATCTTGTCCCTAACTGCTGCAATTAGGCTGGATTCTGATCATGGGTGGGAAAGGGACATTGAGGTGCTGCTGTTCCTCTTCTGGCTGGGTCATGCGGCTTCTTTCAGGGTGGTGTCTCGGACCTTCGATATCCCCAAGTCCTCTGTGCATGATATTGTGCACAGAGTGAGCTCTGCAATCGTCAGGATCTTGAGGAGGGTGATTGCTTTCCCAACCGGTGATGACCTGGTGGCGGTAGGAGAAGGTTTTGCCCAGCTGGCAGGGTCACCAGCTTTCAGCTCAGCAGTTGGTGCAATTGACGGCTGTCACATCCGTCTTAAACCTCCAGCAGCTACCGCCCAGTGCTATCTGAACAGGAAACTGTTTCACTCCATCCAGCTACTGGCCATCACCGACCACCGTGGGAAGTTCATTGACATCTTTGTGGGATATCCTGGGTCCGTGCACGATGCCAGGGTGCTGAGGAACAGCCCGGTCTTCACTGGAAGCCTTTATCCACCTGCAGGCAAGTGTATCCTTGGGATGGTGGCTATCCTTGCCTGCGTGAACCCATCTGCCTCATCACCCCATACAGGGAGCCTGTACAGAACCCTGTACAGGCTCGCTATAACAGCAAGCACTCCCGTGCCCGGAACATCGTGGAGAGAGCTTTCGGGATGATGAAAACACGCTGGCGCTCTGTTTTCTTTAAGGCAATGGAAGTGAGCCCTGCCTTCGTGCCTGAGGTCATTGCATGCTGCGCTGTGCTCCACAATATTGCTCTACAAAATGGGGACATCATTGAGCCAGAGGTTGGGGAGAATAATGATGATGGCCCCCCTGAAGCCCTGAACCCTGGAACAAGATCAGGAGAACATGTGCGGGACAATCTGGCTGCTGCTGTATCTGCTCCAGACGTCCGTCTTCCTGCTCTCCATGATCATGACTACCTGTGAAACATTTAGCAGGTTTATACTTTTGCACAAAGCATTATTTTATTATAGCTTTGTTGTAGTTTTTTTTTTTTTTTTCCTAAATACGATATATGTTTATCAAGTGGAGTGTCAATAAATATTTTTTCCTCTATAAAGGCTTCCATTTTCTTCAATTGTGGGGGAGGGAGGAGGGGGGCTGTATCATTTTTGAGTCATGGATTACATTTATGATGGATGGATGTGCTTTTATGGACTTCAAAATCAAAGGTACCATTCACTCCCACTATAAAGCTTGGGAGAGCCAGGATATTTTTTATTATAACTCTGATTGTGTTGGGCTGAAAAAGAATAGTCATATACACTTAGGATGGCTTGAGATTGAGTAAATGATGGGATCATTTTTTTGGGGGGCGATGAACATTTTTGGGTGGACTATCCCTTTAACATTTCAAGGATGAAAGTGGTGTGCAATCCGTTGTGAACACATGAAAGCAGGTGTCCATAACTGTTGTTTCTAGGCCATGTATCACAGTGTTAAACCGGTGGCTCTAAAACAGCAGCTGGAAAACCTCAGCATTGCCTCTGAGAAAGCTGTAGGACCTAATCCGGGAGATGGAGGAGAGGGAGGCTGAGAGAGAGCAAAAAGCAACAGAGAGGGAGGAGAGATGATGGCCTGCACCTGTCCTAATCAAACACACCTGAAACATTTAATCAAGTTATTTAGGATTACTTATAGTAGGATTACAGACAGGTGTGTTTAATTACAATTGAAACTCAGGACCTGACTTGGGTGTCCTTGAGCTGTTTACGTTCTATATACATTTAGTATTGAGATAATACAAAAAAATAAAGCTATGTTTGATTGAAGTCTTACAACAATCACTTAAATAAACTTATATTAACCTCTCAAGACAATATAAGGAAATATGTGAAATGTCTATTTACTTTGAACGCCTACAAATAAAAAGTTTTGTTCCGAAATATTTGTTTAATTATATTAAAATTATATGTTGACTATAAAAAAAAAAAAAGTATAAATACATTATACGCAAAAAAAAAAAAAAAAAAGTGGTTTGGAGTATGGATGCTTGTTTACAGAAATGTAAATGTGTGATTGATTTGAGGATGCTTTTAAAAAAAAATATATAAAGAAATTGTATTTTTTTGCAATCAACTCATGAAGGGCAAGAAATTGTTCATCCCTTTCCCTGGTCTCCCTCTCTCTCCTTTCTTCTCTCTCAACTGCTTCTCTATGCCTTCTTTCTTCAGTTTCTCTGGCTTCTCGATCCCGTCTGTCCTCTCGCTCTCGTCTCTCTCTTTCTCTACGCTCCTCCTTCTCCTCTATTTCCCGCCATCGTCTCTCCTCCCTCTCTGTTGCTTCTTGCTCTCTCGCAGCCTCCCTCTCCTCCATCTCCCGGATTAGGTCCTCTACATGTTTTCTTTTTCTTCCAGCTGGCGGTGGGCTTGCTGAAGATGAAGAGGCCACAGCAACATCCGGGCCAGATGAGGCAATAAGGGCAGGTGGAGTGATTGAGGGTCTGCCCCCAATTGCCTCATCCATGGCAGCATACCACTTCCAGGATGCTGCTGTGGGCTCCCCATCCTCAGTGCTCACCCCTGTCTGCGGACATTTCAGATCCTACAGAAATGTTCAGAATACAATTACACAATTACAGAATTTAAATAGTCATTAAATGTTGCATTAGTAGAAACAAAATCATTATACTTTATATTTCTGTTTAAGATTTTCCCTTTTTTTTTTTTACAGATGTGGGCACTACTTTGCCCTGCAGGCCCTGCTCCACCACAAAAGCTCTGCAACATTAGAAATCAAAAATCAAATACTGCTGTAATAACTCTGGTTAAAATGACAACATTCAAACAATAAATATGTGTTGTTGTTTTTTTTTAATAATTATTTTCTATTGTATACTTACTCAAAGCCGTTGATTGCAGCATTCCTCTTTCCAGTGAAGAGGGCTTCATTAGCCACTCTCCACTGGAAAAGGCGTTGAGTGAGTTCATCAGTCCCTGCAACATCCAAACAATATATAAATGTTAGATCTGTCATTTATGTGATAAAAAAACAAAACATATCAAAATGTTGATGTATATTATTTTGATAGCTGATGTTATCTTGCTTTTCATCAAACACAAATGATCATGAATTTGTCAATGCATGAAATCATAGACAAAAATGTATCTTTAGTTGTGTTAATCCGTTTATTTAAATTAGTAAAATAAGCATTTATGTGTGTAATGCAAAGTGCTGACAAAAGCTTAGGCCAAATTGATGACACTGTAGCACACATACAACACCCATACAGCTATCTGATGTGTTTTCATCTGGAAGATGTAATTTTTTTTAAGAGTTTCATCTGCCATACTGTCTGGAAAATGTCTTCTGTCAAATGTTAAACGCACATTTAGGAAACGTCTATGTTGCAAATACATTCGCAATTTTTTTTAAACAAACGTTTATCAGATGTTTGTACACAGATAAAGCAATGCTTTCTAGCTATATGAAAATGAAACGTTTTACAGCAACTTAATATTTAATATATCAATATTTAATACATATTAATGTCTTAAAACTAACAGTGTCCTCGTCAGTTGTTAAAAAAAGTGAAATTTAAATACAATTAACAGCTTTGTTGTACTTACACTTGAATACAGCTCCGTCTCCGTCCTCAGCCATGTTCGAAAATGACGACTCTTCCCGTGGGCTCATGGGATATTAAAGTGTCCATCGTATGAACACTTCAGAATCTGGGCGGGAGCAGTAGGCCATCCGGGGATTTCTCGCCTACTGTTTTATAAATACTGAGGTTTCGGACATACTAGTGTTTTCACGTACTGTTTTCCCCTACTATATAGTAGGCAAGCAGGCATATTCGGACGCAACATTAGTATACGCACATCTAAATCTCGCGAGAATTAGTACCTCACCCAGATATTTCTCGCCTACTCTTTTATGATTACTGAGGATTCGGACATACTATTTGTTCGCCTACTACTTTTCCCCTACTATATAGTAGAGAAGTATGCGGTTTCGGATGCAGCCTTTAGTTTGGATCTACTCAATCTATGTTTTGATCATTGTTCTTGTGCTCAAAGAATTGTCACAAATATTTTTCCACTGTTGCCACAATCATGTTTATCTGTTTCAGCGAAAACTGAACATGCGTTTAGCACCCACTCAGTGGATATAATAACTTGAAACCCTTTTGCAAATATATGTCACCACAGGCATGTTTTTTTTTTTTTTTTTTATGAAACTCGTGTAAACTGTTTTGGGTTAAATATCACCTGTAATCTAGTTAATATTTCCCTGGATTAACTTCACAAGACACTGCGTTCTGTACATCCTTTACATTATAACTTCATCTATTCCCATGTTTTCCCCCACAAAAAGAACAACAGTAGTTTTAGCTGCTGACATGAACATATTGTCAATGTCACTCCATCCTTTGGAACATTTGTTCAGACTCAAAATAAGGTCACTGTGGTCATTACGGTGTAACCAAAGGTAGAAATGGCTGAGAATCACTCTTGAGAGTCTAGATGGGGAGGTTATTGTGGATGTCTGTTGTTGCAAATATTTCTGGATTCCTGTGCTTTTTTGTGGATCTGTTGCATGCATGTGTAGATGGTTATAATACTGTTTTGAAATTAAATGGAAGCTGACATTGCACAGCCTGACACAGAATGTCCCCAAATGCTGACTTCATATTGTGACTACACAACATTGAACCTTGTTTTATACTGCAATTTCAAAAATGTTACCAGTCAATAAATGTACTTGCTCAAGTCAGTTTTTACTTGCCTTTGGGACTTAGTGAGTGTTCATTTTGGACCGTGAAGATGTTTATCGTCTTTTAGATTGGACTAATGACATCTTTGTTATGGACTAATGACATCTGCCTTAACCAAAATGTATTTTATTTATCTTTAGTAATCATA
Source organism: Megalobrama amblycephala (assembly GCF_018812025.1). Taxonomy (NCBI): domain Eukaryota; kingdom Metazoa; phylum Chordata; class Actinopteri; order Cypriniformes; family Xenocyprididae; genus Megalobrama; species Megalobrama amblycephala. The sequence goes on along the minus strand of NC_063062.1, from coordinate 28,033,960 downwards.
GTTTCAGTCAAAATACCATAGCTACAGTTAATGTCGACAGTTTGATCCTGTTATGGGTGACAAAGGCATTCATCTAGGCCAAAAATACTCAGTGCACTTTGACCTACCACTCCAGGTCTTGGACATTCTTTTGTTTTCCATCATCTTCTTCATATTTCAAACCTTTTCCGGCAGTAGCTGTATGATTTTGAGATCTATCTTTTCATGCTAAGAACAATTGACTCTATGTGTGTCATCTGTTTACATATTTCAGCTAAAATCTAGCTGGAAAAGGTGGATTGTATCAATATTGTTTTGTATTGTTGTGGGAAACTTACTTTTTTCCTTTTTTTCAGAATTTACATACACCATGCTGCACTGGAAGTTGTGGTGACCACTGAGGGAAAAGGCAGAAGCGATCATTTATGCAGTCCATTCAAGGGTTAGTTCACCCAAAAATGAACTAACCCTTAATTCACCCAAAAATGAACTAACCCTTAGCCCTCATTTATTACTCACCCTCTTTTTTGGTGAACAAAAAGTATCCTTGTCGCTTTATAATATTAAGATATTAAGAAACCACTGAGCTCACATGAACTGTTTCAAATATTTTTTTAGTACCTTTATGGACCATGAGAGTTTGAATGGCTTTGCTCTCAATAGAGGCCTTTTTATTTTTTACAGGTTTTTATCTGTATTTTGAATTTTGCACTTCGAGTAGTGTTTTAGGAAAATGTCCATAAAATTAATAGGTAATGAACCGGTAATGAGCTGCCTGTACTTTTTCTGTTATTTTACAGATTTATTTTTGTACAATGTGTAGGTTTTTGCACATTTTAACAATTTTCTTCTAAACTAATGTTTGAAATGCAAATTCATTATGCAAATCATGATGAACTGCATCTGCTCTAGATTTGCACCATTACTTATTTTGTACTTTGTTTGTCATTTTAGCATTTCAGCTGTCATTTCAGTCAATGAATAGCTTGATACATTTTAATAAATGTTAAACAGAATTTAAAACAATCTCACTGTGAAATTACAGCAGTCTAGACAGCAGGATCAGAGTGACCTGGTCAAAACGGTGTGACGGTATGCCTAGAATCAAAGGACAAATAGAGGAGAGAGGGTACTGGGGCAGTAAAGCAGAGTTTATTTTAGCTGTGGCAGGGATTGTGATTGGTCTGGGTAATGTGTGGAGGTTTCCTTACCTCTGCTACAAGAATGGAGGAGGTATGTGGCAGCCGAAATACACAGTTGTTGTTTGCTAATAATGTTGTTTTTTAATAATGTTTTATTGTACTGTTGTGTTCTCAGGGGCGTTCCTGATACCCTACCTGGTGTTTGTTGTTACCTGTGGGGTGCCTCTGTTCCTCCTAGAGACGGCTATGGGACAGTACACACAGGAAGGGGGCATTACATGTTGGCATCGCCTCTGTCCACTGGCTGAGGGTGAGTCAAAAATGAGTTTTTATCAGTTTTTTAAATCATTTTATCTGCATTCTTTGAGCAGGTGGGATTTGCACAGACAACCAGCACTCACATTTTCTAAAGTAGCCTAAATGTGAGGCGATGTACCAATCGAGTCAATATTATTATTATTATTATTATTATTACTGTATCATAAAAGGAGGTGAAATTTGGCACACTGATTGTATTTCTTTAAAGTGCATTTTTATATCAGTCTAATTGAAAATCATGGTTTCCAGTTAAAACCGTAAACAAATAAGAAAAAAAATAAAATAAAAGAAACAATTGTGTTTAAAGAGTATTTTCGCTTCACACCACTGTGCAGAATACATACAGGCTAGGTTTACTGACTGCAAAATTTATTGTGGGATTTATTTATTTTTCTGGTGTTTTTTTTTTTTTTTATTTGTTTTTTTTATCCATAACAGAAAATATATTTTAACACAGGTTTAATCACAGGATAAACATAAACATAAACATAAACATAAACATTAAGGTCCTTTGAAGAGAATGGCGATTTTGTCATTATACTTTGTTGTGTTTTGATTTCATTTTCAGGACTTTTATTATGCTTATGTAAAATTACTGTACAGTTTGTAAGCTGGGAGATTTCTAAAAGCTCCCAAGTTTACCGCGTGGCTGCTGTACTACCTGACCGCTGTAGATTCATTTAGGTGTCGATAGTGGTGATATAGAAATGCATAATTCCCAGTCCGAGGACGTGAACAGCTCCGAATATAACATCACGTGTTGTCATCTCAAGATTATGGTAATTACGCAGTGGCGTGAATGCTGCATAAGTCCCTCCATTTGTCCTGTTTCTTGTCCAGTATTGTTTGTGCCTTGCATGCTGTTTTGTTGAGTTTGCCAGTATTGGATTACCTGAGTTTACTTTAATAAATACACTGCACTTTGATCAAGCCTTTGCATCTCATCTTCTTCACTGGACTGAATATGTGATAGATTTATTTAATCATATTATTTGTGTTCTATACAACAATATTGTTTTGTTTTTTTTTCCCTAAACTTGATTTCTTTGCTTTCAATTTATGTAAATCTCTAAATGTGCAATCTATTATGCATATAAAATCACTTTGAGAGTACTTAATTTGGTTACCTCAAAATAACTTAATTCAGTGGGTCTATAACTTAATTGCTGGTGAAGTATCTGTTTGCTTTTGTCAGGTATTGGCTATGCAGGACAGCTGATAGTGCTGTACAGCTGCATGCATTACATCATCATTCTGGCCTGGGCATTTTTCTACCTAATCTCTTCTTTCAGCTCCCAACTGCCATGGGACAGCTGTGACAACACCTGGAACACAGGTGATAATTTGAAACAAAACTCACCTAAAGTAGTAACATCTGCCGAATGTATCTAAATATGCTGAACCAGGGGTTTGCAAGCCATTTTTTCTTCTTCTCCTCCTTCTTTGTCTTAGATGATTGTGTAAATTTCGCTGCAAAGAATCTGACCCTAAACTGGACAACGCTGATTAATTCAACCTCTGCAGTTACTGAGTTCTGGAAGTAAATAAACTCACCATGATAACAATTGATAATAATTAAATCAAATCTTGCAAGAACATTCCAAATTATTAGCAAATTATTAAGCCATATTGTTGCTCTCTCTCATTAAATTTTACAGACACAGAGTGCTGGCCCTATCTGGAGGTATTGAGGAGATTGGTAAAATCAACTGGGAGATTCTTCTGTGTCTCATTGCAATGTGGATCATATGTTATTTCTGTGTCTGGAAAGGAGTCAAATCTACAGGCAAGGTGTGCAAAAATATCATTGAAGAGAATATTATCTTTCCACAGTAAAAATTTCTCAAAATGTCAAAATTCAATTAATCTTGGTCCTTGATTCTGCATTAACATTTTTAATATTCATTTATATTTGTATTCATTATTAGTGAATGTCAGTACAGTATTTTGCCTGTTTATTGAAATTAGTAAACGTATTATTATTATTATTATTATTTTGCAAATGCGTGTAATTTTTACCCTTTCTTGTTTGTGCCTGTACTGTAGGTAGTGTATTTCACAGCCACATTTCCTTATGTGATGCTACTGGTGTTGCTGATTCGTGGGTTGACTCTTCCTGGAGCTCTGCAGGGTGTTGTGTTTTACCTGTACCCTGAACTGGCTCGTCTCGCTGACCCACAGGTAACCCCACCATCTGCTCTTTCCTGGCATCAGGCTTTATAACCGTTATACAAAGACTAGATCAGTTGATCTTACTGTATAAATAAATATTTTTGCATAGTATTTTTAATTACATTCACAACCAGTAAAAAGTGTGTTATTTTCTTGTTAAAAGTAGCAAAACAAAATTTTGCGGACATCAAACTAGTATTAATATTACAATTCTTGAGCCCCTTCCCAAGTCCTCACTTCTAATGTGTTGTGCATTCAGGTTTGGATGGAAGCAGGAGCTCAGATCTTTTTCTCCTATTCTATAGGAACAGCCTCTCTTACTGTATTAGGCAGCTACAATAAATATAACAACAACTGCTACAGGTTAGTTCAGTATTATTCAAAAATATATTTTTTCAGTATTTTTTTTTTTCTTTTCAAGATTCTCTTGAACTATACAGTATATATACAGCTGCCTTGGTTTAAGTGCATTTTCAAAGGTATTCTTACTTTAGGGTATGGGGTGTCTAAGTCACATTAACTAATCAGTGATGTACCTCAGGGTTCGGTGTTTGGCCCCCTCCTCTTCTCTCTTCTACATAGCATATAATTTATGCACACTGATTTGCGTACCAAGGACTTGTATAATATATGTTTTCCCCATCAGGGACAGCTTATGGCTTTGCCTTCTGAACAGCAGCACCAGTTTTGTGGCTGGCTTTGCTGTCTTCTCAGTCCTGGGCTTCATGGCTCAAAAGCAGGGTGTCCCCATTGAGGAGGTGGCAGAATCAGGTACTGCAACAAAAGCTTCAGAACAGTAAATACTCAAGAAAAGATTCTCTCTATTTCTTTTTTTCAGGTCCAGGACTAGCATTCATAGCTTATCCACAGGCAGTAGCTATGATGCCTTTCCCTCACTTGTGGGCTGTTTGTTTCTTTATCATGATTATTTTGCTGGGACTAGATACACAGGTGAGCTACAACTCATGTTTAAGGGGTATACTGACTTCTTAAGTTGGGAAGCTGCTAAGTAGATGTAATATACAATTTAAATCTCATCAAATACACTTGAAAGTGTTTTACAATTCTAATACACTTGTGTTCTGCATCCCACAAAGTTTGTTGCGATGGAAGTTTTCATGACATCAGTGATGGACTTGTACCCTATGGTACTGCGCAAAGATGGACGTCGAGAAATATTCCTTCTACTTTTCTGTCTTGTTTGCTTCTTCAGCCAACTTGTCATGGTTACAGAGGTTTGTGTTTGTATAACTTGCTACACACTATCATACCTTTAACATTCTATGCTGTATACTCTTACAAGCTACTACATTTGAAAATAGTGGCCAGTATACAGCGCATATTGTGCAGTATGCATTCCAATCCTTTGTGTTGACTTCCACATGTTTGTTCTGTTTGAGTTGTAATTTTGCATTGTGACCTACAGGGGGGCATGTATGTATTCCAGTTGTTTGACTATTATGCTTGCAGTGGAGCCTGTATACTTTTCCTCTGTGTGTTTGAGTCTTTGGCCATGGGTTGGGTTTTTGGTGAGTTGCACAGAAGCTACAGAAACTGAGAGTTGTACATAATATATATATATATATATATATATATATATATATATATATATATATATATATATATATATATATATATAGTCTACTATGGGATTTATGCATGTCTATTCATGTAGCTGCATATCTTACATGCTCACAACATTGTTAATATATGCAGCAGCTTGGGTAGCTGATCTAGTCTGCCAAGACCAAATACAGTACATTAACACTGCCATACGTATTAACATGCCAAAGCTACTCTGAGAGTTTAAGTCATGATTGAAATAGTATTATACTAAACACCAGTAACTAAGTGTAAAATGTTGTAAAAATCTGTCAAACCTTGTTTCTGGCTGTGTGTAGCACTGCCACTCTGCATAGCTTTCTGAAGGATTCTAACATTAAAGGGTTAGAAAACTCTGTCATTAATTACTGACCCTCATGTCGTTCTACACCCGTAAGACCTTCATTCATCTTCGGAACACAAATTAAGATATTTTTGATGAAATCCTTTAGCTCTCTGACTCCTCAATAGACAGCAATTTAACCACCACTTTCAAGGTCCAGAAAGACATTGTTGAAATAGTCGATGTGACTGCAGTGGTTCGACATTAATTTCATGAAGCGAAGAGTAAACTTTTTTTGTGCAAAAACAGAACAAAAAAGAAAAAAATAACACATTTATTCAACAATATCTTCTCTTCTGTGTCATTACATCCAGCGCTTCCAGGTTCTATGTAAGAACGCCGACTCAATATTGGCAGACGCTATTTTAACAATGTCTTTAGTACCTTTCTGAACCATGAAAGTGGTGGTTAAATTACTGTTTATTGAGGAGTCAGAGAGCTCTCGAATTTCATTACATTTATCTTTGAGTCATTTGTGTGTGAAACAACATGAGGGTGAGTAATTAATGACATAATTTTCATTTGTGGGTGAACTAACCCTTTAAGAAATGAGAAACAGAAGTTTTATTGTCAGGGTCCCTGATCATTTTTGAAAATGATCATAAGAAACTAAATTATGAATTAATTACATTTTTACTTTAAATTAAATAAATATGATTTATGATATGAGACAGCAATGACAGTTTCTGAAACCCCAACAGACAGCAATGACAGAATCTAAAAGCCAGTGATGCTCAATTCTTCCCTAACACCACAGGGGCTGAGAGAATGTTTGACGTCATTGAAGACATGACAGACTCACGACCCAATTACATGTTCATGCTGTGCTGGAAATACCTGACTCCTCTCGTGTCCCTGGTGTGTGTCTCTGCATTTCATTCATCTCTTTGAGCTTCATGTTTTATATTTGTCAAAAAGCCAACAAATCTCTCAGATCATTATTTACTGTAGTTGTAGATCCTTGGCTAAAGCCATTTCTCACATTCTTCTGATTTCATTCTCCTTTTTCTTTTCCATCCATTCTTCACAACTTCTCTTTCTCTTCTGTCCATTTTCAGGTGTCATTTGTCTGTTCAATGGTGAAGTACAAGCCTCTCACTTTTAACCGCTGGTATGTGTACCCGGACTGGGCGTACGCACTAGGCTGGTTACTGGCCCTGTCCTCCATTCTGCTGGTGCCTGGATGGGCACTGATTCGAATGTTTACTGAGAAAGGAAGCCTAAAACAGGTGAGATTAAACGTGATCAAGAGATGAACAAGCCGCTGAGATATCATCAGGGCAGGGATATATGTTTAACTTTCAACCAAAGCTCATAACAAACCAAGAGTATATCAACTAACAGATTAATGTTGTTTCACTGTCTGTCTCGACAGCGTTGGCATCACCTGTGCAGTCCTGACACAAACCTCCCTTTTATCTGTAAGCAACAAGCTGAAATAGAAGAAAATACCTTCATCGCAGAGATGGAAGACTTAGTCAGGAGAAGCACAAACTAAAAGATGCTCAGCCTGGCTATTTATTAGGGGCCAAGCACCGAAGGTGCGGAGGCACCTATTGTTATTGTTGGCGTTCTTTTTTTTTTTATTATTATTCTTCTTCTTCCGCTCTTGAAGTCTATGGCAGCCCATAGAACCGCTTGCGGGAAAGTTGTGAAATTTGGCACACAGTTAGAGGACAGTCTGATCTATGTCCATAGCAAATTTGGAGTCTCTAACTCAATCCCTATAGCGCCACCAGCTGTCCAAAGTTGCACTTATGTTTATGTTAATAACTTTTGAACCATAAGGGCTAGAAACAAAATTCTTTTTTCCTCTGATTCCTTGGGTCAAGCCGAACCCGAATTTTCCGCCATTTTGAATTTTCTGGAAAACGTACTTTTTCGAACTCCTACTAGGCCGTTACTCCAATTTTCACGAAAATTGAACCAGATCATCGTCAGACCATGCCGACAAAAAGTTATGGAATTGAAGTTGATTCCTCAAACCGTTTTCGAAAAACAGGCGAACGAATCGAATGTAGTGCTTGCGAAAATAGACATAAGGCTGTATCTCCGCAGCGCTTTATCGTATTCAGACCAAACTTGGTACCTGTCATCACAAGCATGACCTGAGGCACCATGCAGTGTTTCGGCGCAGTGCCACCTACTGGTGCGGAGATATGAAAAATGGATATTTTTGCTTATAACTTTTGATGGGTTTGTCCAAAAATCATAAATTTGGTCTCGTTGGATTCAGGGAATCATGCCGAGTCGAATGATATCCAATTTTCCCACTTCGGCCATTTTGGCCATCGGCCATTTTGCATTTTGTGCTAAAATGCTGTATTTTACGAACGCATTAGCGTATCATTACGAAACTTGGTGTGAGTCATCAGCACAATGCCCTGAAGGAGCCTGAGAAGTTTCGGACCGGCGCCACCTTGTGGTCAAAAATTATAACAAAATTTACAAAAATGCTAATAACTTTTGACTCTATTAACCGATTGTAATGAAACTGGTCTCAGTAGATTCCGTGGGTCATGCTGAGAACATAGATATCAAATTTGCCATAGTTAGCTGAACTTCCTGTCCGCTGTATTGTTTTTCTTTAAAAACCTACTTTTACGAATTCCTCCTAGACCGTTGCTCCGATTTTCACCAAAATTGAACCGTATCATCTTCAGACCATGCCGACAAAATGTTATGGATTTCAAGTCGATAAGTCAAACCGTTTTCGTATACCAGAGCAAAGAATTTGAGGCATGATGCAAAAATTACTCATGAAGCTGTATCTCTACAATGCTTTGACATATTCAGACCAAACTTGGTACCTGTCATCACAAGCATGACCTGAGGCAACATGCAGTGTTTCAGCGCAGCGCAACCTAGTGGTGCGGAGATATGAAAAATGGATATTTTTGCTTATAACTTCTGATGGGTTTGTCCAAAAATCAAAAGTTTGGACTCATTGGATTCGGGGCATCATGCCGAGTCGAATGATATCCAATTTTCTCATATCTGACATTTTGGCTGTCGGCCATTTTGAATTTTGTGCTAAAATGCTGTATTTTACGAACGCATAGGCGTATCTTTACAAAACTTGGTATGGGTCATCAGCACAATGCCCTGAAGGAGTCTGAGAAGTTTCGGACCAGCGCCACCTTGTGGTCAAAAGTTATAACAAAATTTACAAAACTGCTAATAACTTTTGACTGTATTCACCGATTGTAATGAAACTGGTCTCTGTAGATTCCTTGGGTCATGCTGAGAACATAGATATCAAATTTGCTATAGTCAACTGAACTTCCTGTCCGGTGTATTGTTTTTCTTTAAAAACTTACTTTTTCGAACTCCTCCTAGACCGTTGCTCCGATTTTCACCAAAATTGAACCGTGTCATCTTCAGACCATGCCGACAAAAAGTTATGGATTTCAAGTCGATATGTCAAACCGTTTTCGTATACCAGAGCAAAGAATTTGAGGCATGATGCAAAAACGACTCTTGAAGCTGTATCTCTTCAGTGCTTTGACATATTGACACCAAACTTTGCAAGTGTCATTGTCACCTCACTCTGACCATACCAAAACAATTTGGACACAGCGCCACCTATTGGTCGAAAGTGATGAACCAGTAAATCCTCATTTTTTATCATTTTTCAGCTATTTTGCATAAAATGATCTTAATAGGTCTTTAATTGCTCACTGCTGCTGTTGGTCTGATGCTCCCAGCCATGTTGGCTGGCTTCTTCTGCCGTTTTTGTGCTTGGCCCCGTAATTGCTGCTTGCAGCTATATTTTCTAATTGTTTTTAGTAATCTTTGTATTATAATCAAATATTCATGTCTTTGACAAAAGCACACAAGGGTGCCTGAACTTCAAAATGTATGCACCTTCATTGTGTTTTCACATGTCTGAATATATATCTTTTTTATATATATCTTTTTTTTTTTTCAAAATAATAACTTTTAACAATAACAAAAAGCTTAACTTTTTACAATAAAACGTGAAAAAATTAGAACTAAAATATTGTTGCGACCATGTATGAAAATGCATATTTTTTCATATTAAAAAGAACTTAAATTATGTGAGCTCAAGACATTGTCATTATCTTTCAAGGTTTCTGGGAAAAAAATGACAATCATTTAATCTGAGATTAAGAACAGACTAAGAGTTAGTTAGCCCAGTAGTAGGCCTACTAATAGGCCTAGTCCCAATTTTTCCTATGGGAAAATTTTCAACATGTGTTCACACAAAAAACAAACAATGTACATAAATATGAAAATCACACAGTAGAAATATCACAAAATCAGAATGACAAAACACTCAGACCCGTTTATTTATGCATTGTACTTGCCTGGAAAATACAGCCTCACCGCTGTACCAGCAGATGAGTCTGGTTGCCATTGAATCAATTCGATTTCTAGGGCGAAATCTACCAATCTCTTATACCAATCAGAGAAGGGCGGATATGACGTTAGCAAAGCGACAAGAGAGTCAACAGCAAAAAGTAAATAATTAATGTGTTTTTGGTCATTTAAAACTGAATTCACGTCTGAATAGAACAAACTCTTGGGTTTCACGTGCGCAATCTTTGTTGATATTGAAGGGACTTTCGCCGCACTAGAGTGACGCTGTTTGCGTCACTGAAATAAACGAATCTGATTGCACGGTACGGTTTGGAGTTGACTCGAGGTGCAACGGAGGGCGGACTGACCAGACTGATATATCTTGTAGAAGATATTCACCTTATTTTCCGCGACAACAAGGGTGGCGCCATTACGTTCGTTTTGTCATCTTACTTCCGGTTGAGGGACCTAAGATAGTAGTCGCTAGCGGTAATCCTATAGCTGTAACGGTAGATTAGTATTATATGCTCAGTTAGGGGCTGTCATAACAATTAGATTAAGAAGAGAGAACAGTTGAAACGGCATCAACGATGTTACGAATACAATGTGAAGCGATCCGAGTGTTGTGGTGCACTTTACAATTTACACCCACCACCTTAAGACGAGGAGCACCTGAGGCAATAGCTGAAGGCGCTAAACTTGAAGTGACCACCCAAGCGCCCTTATGTGTGTTCGTACCATTTCATGGACGGGAGGCTGACTGACAAACACCCTTTCCCCGAGAAATGGCTCGGCAACGATGTTCCGGTAAATAAGTCACGGCGGATGCTGAACAGGTTGTCAGATTCAGGTAAGCTAACTTAGCTAGCCATGTACATGTTAACCTAACGTTAGATTTGTGAAGTCCCTTCTATGAATACAGTTAAGATCAGTAAAGAGCAGTTCACAAAACACAACGAATCTCGCATTATTACAATTGCCACCTATATATTTCAAATGTAAGATAGTACAATGGTACATATTTAAGATAGGATTGTGGTACATTATAGTTTAATAATAGCTTAAGTTACTTACATTATTCCTGTAATTTATAGAGATTGCAGGTGATAGCAGGCCAGCTAGCTACATCTCTCATATTGATATTGACCTAACTATTAACACTAGAGTTAGAGATTGCGTATATACTGTCTCGTTTTTAATGCATCTCTCTCTCACACTGTTCTGTTAAAGTATGAGTGCAAACTTATATTAATTCTCATGATCAATAATTACTAATGTAAAAAAAATGTGTATGGCTATATTATTTCCACAGATGCATCGATGAGCGTCAGTGATCAACTGTGAGGATGATCACATCCACATACCCTGAACTGTGATGCAGAAACACACTGGGAGGATCCATCTGTCTCTGACCACAACTACACTTCAAAATCACATCTCAATCTGAAGCCTCCTACATCTAATATGAGAATGAAATGCGTTGAGCTGGCGCCATTGTACTGTTGCTCAACTCTGCTGAGAAACAACCACCATTCATTCAGTCGGCGAGCACCTTACCAATATATACACCAACAGTTTCCAGCTACACACTTGGGATCAGCTCCTGATGACTCTGATGGAGCTGCGTCATAATTTATTGCAGGGTGATCATTAGGGTGGTATAAGGTGGTCATATCAGGATGATAATTTATCTATATCAGCACTGGAGTAAACAGTGATGTCATCATCCAGCTAAGTTCAGTTCGCATACAATGTTGTCAATGCAGACAGATCAAAACACTGTTGAATATCAAAGGAAGGTGAAACTTGTCATTCCAGCATTCACCAAGAGACGCACGCAACTCTCTAAAGAAGACACCACCAACACCAGGCGCATCGCTAATGTACATGGGTCATATGACTGAAAATCTTCAAAATCCTTTCTTACAACAGTTCAAATTAACCTCACCCCTAAAATTGATCATTTAGAGAATTTGCCCATTTTACCCTTCTGAGCAACATAATTTCTGATGTAGAGGATGAATAAATGTTGATTTTAGGTATGTTTGTCTGTGCTGTGGTTTTGCTTTAACTAATCAGTGTAAAGTGTATGTAGATATTTTTAAGAACCTTTACAATATGACCAAATGTTGTCTATCTTAAAATTATTTCTATAAACCTTTACAATATGATCATATGTGATGGTTTTTTTTAATCTTTACAATGTGGCCAGATTACTGGCCAGATACTGTTAGCTGTCAGTATCTTTTTAATAAAACCATATAATGTGAGCTCTTACAATTTAAAGGGATGAAGTATTCTGATTTAAATAGAATAAGTCATGTCAAGTTTGCAAATTAATTCTATCTTGGTTTATTGCATATGAAAATTAAATGGTGAAACATTATCTCTACATGAAGGTCAGTAAAAGGTGTCTAGCTTCCTGATAACAACAAACACTCTTACGACTGATTTTATCACAACTTATTGAATTACACATTTTCTAAAATACAAATCACAAAGTTATCTTTAACAAAACTGATTTAAAATAATTCCAGTCGTCTTCACCTACACCTTCTACATGCTGCTCCATCAACTCCTGACAGTCCCATGGTTTACTCTGGCCACTTCTTCATATCGTCTACCAGTTACGGCCGTTAACAGTGACGATATGAGACTATCTGATCGTCGTATAAAGTTTTCTCCGTGCTCCCAATTTGAAACATTTACTGCATTAACGTTATTTGTCATTTCTCTAAAGTTATAGCTCGCTATAAACAATCTTTTAATTACTGATCTAGCTACCGGATGTGCCGAGTCAGTTTAGCGGAAGTCGGATGACAAAATGCGGAAGAGCGGAGAATTAAAAATGGGCGTGGCGGAATAAGGTGAATATCATTCTGGACTTGCCAGGCAAGCATTGTACTGCCTGTGGCGAGAAAGATTTTTCCCTCCTATTTCTAAAAAAAACACTTGCATCTTAAATCTCCGACCCAAAGGTAATAGCTCAAACTCATAAAACAGGGTATGCCTACAGTCTGATATAATTTCATGATTAATTGACTGGCGTTTGTCGCCTTCATGGTTTAAAATGGAAATATTTAAAATATTGCAACGTTGCATTTTTCTTTGTCAACAATTGCTCGCAAAATGATGGAAAATGATTCACATTTTGTGTTTTTCTTTTTCTCGTGATAATAAAATTAAGCAAATTCTTAAATAAATGAGTAAATAAAAAAGCAGGTAAATAAGTAACAAGCAAACTTAAACTTGTTTGCCTCAAATTTCTGCAAATAATTTGCAGATGCAGGTGCAAAAAGACTCTTGTGTCCCCATGCGCAACTCTAATATGTTCCTTTAGAGGGAACTTGATGCTGAGTCAGATGTTGACACTATGGCTATGTTAATACCCACTGCACCATGCTTACCACTGCCTGACCCTTAAAGGGTTAGTTCACCCAAAAATGAAATTTCTGTCATTAAGTACTCACCCTCATATCGTTCCAAACCCATAAGACCTTTGTTCATCTTTGGAACACAAATTAAGATATTTTTGATGAAATCCAAGGGTTTCTGATCCACACATAATCAGCAACATCATTGCACCTTTTGAGGTCCAGAAAGGTAGTAAAGAGGTCCAGAAAGGTAGTAAAAATAGTCCATGTGACTACAGGTTCAACCGTAATGTTAAGAAGTGAGGAGAATACTTGTTGTTCTCAAAAACAAAACAAATATAACGACTTTATTCAACAATTTCTTCTCTCCCCTGTCAGTCTCCTACGCAGTTGTCATAGTGAACGCAGTTCAGCACTTCGGGGTTCTATGTCTCCTGCGTCAGCATCACACGCATACGTTGTGTTTCTCACGTGTACTTGGCCAATACTGAGCCGGTGTTTGGATGTAAACATGGAAGCACTGAACTCCCAATCACACTGAACTCCCAATCCCAATTCAACACCCAATTATGCAATTACTCTCTCTCTCGCTCTTACTATCCTTTTTCTTTCCCCTCCTTTTTCACCATTTCTCTTTTTCCTCTGTCCATTCACAGTTGTCATTCATCTGTTCTATGGTGGAGTACCAGCCCCTGACATTTAACCGCTGGTATGTGTACCCGGACTGGGCGTACGCACTAGGCTGGTTACTGGCCCTGTCCTCCATTCTGGTGGTGCCTGCATGGGCACTGGGCCGAATGTGTGCTGAGAAAGGGAGTCTGAAACAGGTGAGGATGAAAAGATGTTCATCCCTGACATTTGAAAAGATAAACAACAACAAAAAAAGGAATGTTTCTGGCGACTTCATCTTTCTTCTCACCTGTGTCTTGTTTTCCCAATTAACCCTTGTGTATTTAGCCCTCATGTTTCATTGTTTCCTGTTCATTGTCAGGTTTGGTCCATTTTGGGGCTATAGTTTATGGGTCTTAGTTCTTGGTTTTAGTCTTAGTTCTTGTTCCTGAGTTTCTTGTACACTTGTGATTATTTATTCATTAAATACATTGCATTTAGATCGTACACTTGCTATCTAAAACTTATTACAGACTCATCTTCATTATAGAAGACCTGACCCGATGATAGATCCAGCAGTTGAACTCCATAGAGCAGGGCTCTTCAACTCTTGTCCTGTAGGGCCAGTGTTCTGCAGTCTTTTGTACCAATCCCAACTTAACCAACCTAACTGTAAATTGCAAATAATTCTGTCAGTTTAATAATTCCGAAAGCTTAAAGGGTTATTTCACCCCAAAATGAAAATTACCCCATAATTTACTCATGTATTTATCCCATGTATGGCACTCATTTGCCATACGCATTCAACATACTTCCAAAAAGCATTACCTTCCACGACGCAGTACACAATGACATGACTTACTATGCGTTGTAACATAGGACACGTCATGTCATTGTGTACTACATCACGGAAGTTAACACTTTTTAGATAAATTAAAAGTTGTGAGTAGGTGGCCCCATGTTGTTTGCTCAGGTTTAGTCCAACTGGGGCCCATGGGCTAGAGCCCGGCCACCAGACATTGTCCTTCAAGCTATTCTCCCAGGCCTGGCTCCAGGAGAGGGCCCCAATATCCCCTTTCTGGGCAGAGTCTCTCTCTCTCCTTGATCTTTCTATAGGGGACAACCGATGCAGATTTGGTTCTGGTTCCCTGGGAACCTCCTGTGGCACTGTTCACTTGCATAAGTAGTTTGTAGCCGAGTGAGAACCGGGGGTATGATGATGATTCTCAGCCAGAAAAGGGTGGATTTCCCACTTCGGGTAAAGAGTATGTTGCTTCCCCAAATAATGCAGTCATTGTACCAGACCATTGTGGTGAAAAGGGAACTGAGCCTTAGGGGAAAATAAAATCCCCTCAGAAAATTTACCAATGTTCCGACCCTCACCTATGGTGATGAACTTTGGATAGTGACAAAAAGATCGAGGTCATGACTACAATCGGCTGAAATTATTTTTCTCCACAGGGTGCCTGGATGAACCTCGGAGGCACTCAGAAAAAATCCCATATCATTATTCCCATGGCATGCGTTTGGTTTATCTCATTCTGTATTACTTGGCATTAGGCCTCTGGAGCCTGATAAGGTTTCTTTTAGATCATTTTCCAAGGTTTGGTATGGATTTAATGCCTTTGAGAGGGATTTTGCCTGGAAAAGAGATACCTATTGTGATTGATCAGTTCAAGCGTGTTGTGTCTCTGGTGAATATCCAGTTCAAGATTCAGGGCATCGAGTTTCCTGGCATTGCTTTGGGACATATATTAAAGATATTTGGTCTTTAGTGCCAAAAACAGTGTATGTCTAATGTGTTGAAGCTTCTCTATTTAAAAAAAGATGAAGACAACAAATGGCCAGTGTCTTTACCATAAGAGACATATCATAAACAGATCACAATAGTTTTAATAAACTATACTTAATTGTCTCTTTCTGAGTTTGTTTTCTAATCTGTTTTTTGCTCTATTCATGCTTGGGTTTCATGGTTAGTTCTCAAGTATGTTAATTGCTTCTGTTCTCTTCAGTTCCCTATCTGTTTGTTACAATGGTTACACATTGATGTGAGTACTCATTTCAGGTGTGCATTAAGTTCCCTCATTTGGTGTATCTATTTATACTCTCTGTTTCTCCTTAGTCTTTGTTCTGTATTAGTCGTGTTTTATGCTGCCTTAACATGCTCTTGGAATTATCGTAAATACGAGTTTCCTAGGTAAAAAATTGCACATGAACAGCCTCTCATATCGAAACTTGAATGCGATAAGCTCGTAATCACGACTTTCAGTTGGTGGATTTAAATGAAAGTTTCCTTGATTTCTACACCTTCATCTTGCACCTTGAAACTACATTGCAGCATGACACAATAGATTATGTGCACATAAATGTTGGTGATCATGTTTGGACCACTACAAAGCAGTACCATTGCTATGCAGACGATGCGGTTTGCCTAGCACACCCCCCAGGAAAACAGTTGGCTAAAAGAATGTATTCCCAGGCTGGTGTCTGTAAATTTTACATATATTTGTTATTGAAACAAATTACTTTGTGATAAAGTTTTTACCTGAGGCTCACCCTCACTAGAACTAATCAAGATTCAAACAACATAATACTTCAGTTCTGTCAAACTGTTTGAAGGTATGTATTAATATCTCAACAATGAAAATGTAGTATGTTCATTACTACATCTGGGAAAATTAAAGTAATGTTTAAAGCATTCATTGTCACATCTTATCCCATGATGTAAAGATACAAACTCCATCTGACTAATCAAAATCAATAAAAAACTAAACTGCCTAATGTTAGCACCCACTCAGTGGATATAATAACTTAAAATCCTTTTGCAAATATATGTCACCACAGGCATTTTTTTTTTTTTTTTAATGAAACTCGTGTAAACTATTTTGGGTTAATTATCACCTGTACTCTAGTAAATATTTCCCTGGATTAACTTCCCAGGACACTGCGTTCTGTAAATCCTTTACATTATAACTTTATCTATTCCCATGTTTTCCCCCACAAAAAGAACAACAGTAGTTTTAGCTGCTGACATCAACATATTGTCAATGTCACTCCATCCTTCGGAACATTTGTTCAGACTCAAAATAAGGTCACTGTGGTCATTACGATGTAACCAGAGGTAGAAATTGCTGAAAATCACTGTGGGGAGCCTAGATGGGGAGGTTATTGTGGATGTGTGCAGTTGTTGCAAATATTTCTGGATTCCTTGAGACAGTTGAATGGGATCTGAAACCTCCTTACAAAGGACAAAAGAGAGAAAATAACCATAATACAATATGTAGCAGTGAACAGAACGGCTCCACAATGATGTACTCATACAGTATTTTCAAACTGAAAATCGAGGTTGCCTTTTTATAAGATATTGTCATGCTTTTTATAATATATTGACATGGATTTTTAAGTTTGCTCTTGTGAACTGATGGGTGGTGGGGACTTATCAAGTGGTTCTGCAATGGGGCCCCTATGATCTTATATGGGTCCCATTGTGCACTATGTACTCCTAGACTGAACGCTACACTCTTTTAAAAAAAAATCTGTTAAAAAATAGGGCACAATGTACTGTATTCATTTAGTAGAATTTTTTACAGGTTTTTATCTGTATTTTGAATTTTGCACTTGTGTTGTGTTTTAGGGTTAACGGAAATGTCCATAAAATTACCAGGTAATGAATAGGTAATGAGCTGCCTGTACTTTTTCCGTTATTTTACAGATTTATTTTATACAATGTACAGGTTTTTGCACATTTTAACAATTTTCTTCTAAACTAGAATTTGAAATGCAAATTTTGCCTGAGGCATATCATATGTCATGATGAACTGCATCTGCTTTAGATTCGCCCCATTACTTATTTTGTACTTTGGTTGTCATTTCAGCATTTCAGCTGTCATTTCAGTCAATGAATAGCTTTATACATTTTAATAAATGTTAAACAGAATTTAAAACAATCTCACTGTGAAATTACAGCAGTCTAGACAGCAGGATCAGAGTGACCTGGTCAAAACGGTGTGACAGTATGCCTAGAATCAAAGGACAAATAGAGGAGAGAGGGTACTGGGGCAGTAAAGCAGAGTTTATTTTAGCTGTGGCAGGGATTGTGATTGGTCTGGGTAATGTGTGGAGGTTTCCTTACCTCTGCTACAAGAATGGAGGAGGTATGGCAGCCTAAATACACAATTGTTGTTTGCTAATAATGTTGTTTTTTAATAATGTTATATTGTACTGTTGTGTTCTCAGGGGCGTTCCTGATACCCTACCTGGTGTTTGTTGTTACCTGTGGGGTGCCTCTGTTCCTGCTAGAGACGGCTATGGGACAGTACACACAGGAAGGGGGCATTACATGTTGGCATCGCCTCTGTCCACTGTCCACTATCAGTTTTTTAAATCATTTTATATGCATTCTTTGAGCAGGTGGGATTTGCACAGACAACCAGCACTCACATTTTCTAAAGTAGCCTAAATGTGAGGCGATGTACCAATCGAGTCAATATTATTATTATTATTATTATTATTATTACTGTATTATAAAAGGAGGTGAAATTTGGCACACTGATTGTATTTCTTTAAAGTGCATTTTTATATTGGTCTAATTGAAAATCATGGTTTCCAGTTAAAACCTTAAACAAATAAGAAAAAAATAAAAGAAACAATTTTTAAAAGAGTAGTTTCGCTTCACATCACTGTTAATATGCAGAATACATACTGGCTAGGTTTACTGACTGCAGAATTTATTGTGGGATTTATTTATTTTTCTGGTGTTTTTTTTTTTTTTGTCCATAACAGAAAATATATTTAAAAAATCCATCACAGTAAACAATTAAGGTCTTTTTAAAGAGAATATTGATTTAGTAACATATACTGAAAAAAAATGGAAAACACAGAATGCGATTTTGTCATTATACTTTATTTGATGTGTTTTGATTTTATTTTCAGGACTTTTAGAATGCTTATCGTTGTTTCCTTTGTTTCATTTTCCCACTCCTTGTTTGTTACTATGGTTATTGATTGAGTACTCCCACCTGTTCATGTTTAGTTTGTTATCCTTGTGTATTTAAAGGTGCGTTCACGCCATATCGTAATTACTGTACAGTGTGTAAGCTAGGAGTTTTCTGAAAGTTCCCTTGTTTACCACGTGGCCGCAGTACTACCTGACCACTGTACATTCATTAAGGCGTTGATAGTGGTGCCATAGAAACACTTAATTCCCAGTCCGAGGACGTGAACAGCTCTGAATATAACGTCACGTGTAACATCACATTATGGCAATTACGCGGTAGCGTGAATGCAGCATAGGTCCCTCCATTTGTCCCGTTTCTTGTCCAGTATTGTTTGTGCCTTGCATGCTGTTTTGTTGAGTTTGCCAGTATTGGATTACCTGAGTTTACTTTAATAAATACACTGCACTTTGATCGAGACTTTGCATCTTATCTTCTTCACTGGACTGAAAATTATTTGTGTTCTATACAACAATATTGTTTTTTTGTTTTTTTGTTTTTTTTTTTTGCTTTCAATTTATGTAATTCTCTATGTGCAATCTATTATACATATAAAATCACTTTGAGAGTACTTAATTTGGTTACTTTAAAATAACTTAATTCAGTGGGTCAATAACTTAATTGCTGGTGAAGTATCTGTTTGCTTTTGTCAGGTATTGGCTATGCAGGACAGCTGATAGTGCTGTACAGCTGCATGTATTACATCATCATTCCGGCCTGGGCATTTTTCTACCTAATCTCTTCTTTCAGCTCCCAACTGCCATGGGACAGCTGTGACAACACCTGGAACACAGGTGATAATTTGGAACAAAACTCACCTAAAGAAGTAACATCTGCCGAACGTATCTAAATATGCTGAACCAGGGGTTTGCAAACCATGTTTTCTTCTTCTCCTCCTTCTTTGTCTTAGATGATTGTGTAAATCTCGCTGCAAAGAATCTGACCCTAAACTGGACAACGCTGATTAATTCAACCTCTGCAGTTACTGAGTTCTGGAAGTAAATAAACTCACCATGATAACAATTGAAAATAATAAAATCAAATCTTGCAAGAACATTCCAAATTTTTAGCAAATTATTAAGCCATATTGTTGCTTTCTCTCATTAAATTTTACAGACACAGAGTGCTGGCTCTATCTGGAGGTATTGAGGAGGTTGGTAAAATCAACTGGGAGATTCTTCTGTGTCTCATTGCAATGTGGATCATATGTTATTTCTGTGTCTGGAAAGGAGTCAAATCTACAGGCAAGGTGTGCAAAAATATCATTGAAGAGAATTTTGTCTTTCCACAGTAAACATTTCTCAAAATGTCAAAATTCAATTAATCTTGGTCCTTGATTCTTCTGCATTTACAGTTTTTATATTAACTTATATTTATTATTATTATTATTATTATTATTAGTTTGCAAATGCGTGTAATTTTACCCTTTCTTGTTTGTGCCTGTACTGTAGGTAGTGTATTTCACAGCCACATTTCCTTATGTGATGCTACTGGTGTTGCTGATTCGTGGGTTGACTCTTCCTGGAGCTCTGCAGGGTGTTGTGTTTTACCTGTACCCTGAACCGGCTCGTCTCGCTGACCCACAGGTAACCCCACCATCTGCTCTTTCCTGGCATCAGGCTTAATAACCGTTTGTGGCGAGGGGGGCGTGGTTTAGCGGGGTCTGCAACAGGAGGGAGTGTCTGGGGATGTGCGGTGATTGAACGGGTTGAATGTAAATCATGAACACCTGTTTCTCGTTCCAGTAATTGGCGTGGAGACAGGATAAAACGCCAGGAGAAGCAGGAGCGTGTGAGAGAGAGAGGGACTGCTGACAGTCGGACTGAGTGAGCTGTGCTCGTTTCGTGGAGTGAAGCCCGTCCTTGGATGTGGAATTATTGAGTGTGCGTTGCACCGTCTTTTTGTTTATGTGTTTGATATTTTTCTCTGGTGAGAATAAAGACTGTCAGCAGCCCAAAGCCGATCCCTGTCCTCTTCCTTCCTTCGATACAAGAACTTCTATTACACTGGTGCCGAAACCCGGGAAGGAAGACGGAAGCCGCCGCCATGCAGGCAACCTCCGCCGCGGGAACGCCGTTTGCGGACATCATCTCATCCCTCGCGGCCCTTCATCAAGAACAACATCGGGCCCTGCTAGATCTCAGGAACGATCAGGAGCGCCGCTTCGAGGCGATCGTACAGGGCCAACAGGAGGACCGCGAGAGGTTCCGGAGCTGGATAGACCGGGAGGTTCCCGCGGAGACCAGCGTGGCAGCTGCTGGATCCTTCCAGCTGCCACTACAGAAGATGGGCCCGCAAGACGACCCGGAGGCCTTCCTGGACCTGTTTGAGAAGTCGGCTGAGGTGTCAGGTTGGCCCCGGGACCAGTGGCCCATGCGGCTCGTCCCGCTGCTTTCGGGCGAGTCGCAGGTGGCAGCACAGCAGCTGCCCATCCAGAACCTCCTGGTCTTCAACGACCTCAAGAGGGCCATCCTACAGCGGGTCGGCCGCTCCCCCGAGCAGCATCGTCAGCGTTTCCGGTCTCTGGAGCTGGGGGAGGCGGGCCGGCCCTTCGTGTTGGCCCAACAGCTCCGGGACTCGTGCCGCAAATGGCTGATGGCCGACGGAGGCGACGTGGAGCAGATGATCGATCGTGTGGTGCTGGAACAGTTCACCACTCGGCTCCCGAAGAAGACCGCCGAGTGGGTCCAGTGCCACCGGCCCACGTCGCTGGATTCGGCCATCCAATTGGCGGAGGACCACCTGGTGGCGTGCCCAGGGGTCGGCGAACCCCTGCCATCTGTCTCTCTCTCTCCCTCTCTTCCTCCCCTCTCTCTCTCCAGACCTGTACCTCTACCTAGGTCCCGTCCGCCCGGCCCGCCTCGTGTTCCGCCCCGGGGGCGGGGTGGAACGGATCATCGGCCGTTCGTGGCGCCGAGAGGCCCGCCCAGGGGGGCGGGACTGGCCACCGCCGGGCTGGACCCCGCGCCTGCTTCTCCCCTCTCTCCACGCCAATCATTCGGCCCGTTCTCCGCCACTGGAGCGGCGGGCAGGTCTGGGCCGGCCTGTTGGCGTTGCGGGGACCCGGATCATTTCATAGACCGGTGTCCAGTGATGGAGGTGGGGACATTGATCCGGGTCCCGGACGATCTGCAGGTCGCCCCCGGTCAAGCTGGTCAGTACCAGATACCAGTGAGTATCAAGGGGGGTACATATCAGGCTTTGGTGGACTCGGGTTGTAACCAAACCTCCGTGCATCAAAGCCTGATTTCATCCGGGGCATTGGATACAGGCCGCGTGGTTAAGGTACGGTGTGTGCACGGGGATATCGCGAGTTATCCGTTGGTGTCAGTCGGGATTCTATTTAGGGGTCAAAAGCATAGTGTGGAGGTGGCAGTTAATCCGCACCTCCGGCACCCGATAATTTTGGGGACGAATTGGCCCGCATTTAATAAATTATTGGGACATTTATGCTCGGGTGCCTCTTGGAGTAAATGTACGCGGGGAAGGGAAGTGCGAGTGCAGGCGGGGGAGACTGACCGGGGACCAGTGGTGACTGCCTCAGGGGAACAGAGCGGGATCGGGAGACTGATTCTCTCGGACCGTGATGATTTTCCCCTGGAGCAGTCTCACGATGACACGCTGAAAAATGCGTTTGAGAGGGTCAGTACGATTGACGGTCAGCCTCTCCAGCCTGGACGACCACTAACTTATCCCTATTTTGCGATTATTAAAGATAGGTTGTATCGAGTGACCCAAGACACTCAATCAAAAGAAGATACAACCCAGTTGTTAGTACCAAAGAGCCACAGGGAAATGCTTTTCCATGCGGCTCACTCTAACCCAATGGCTGGACACCTAGGACAAACAGCGACACTAAATCGCCTCATGACCCGATTCTTTTGGCCGGGCATTCACGAGAACGTGCGCAGGTGGTGCGCGTCTTGTCGTGAATGTCAGCTGGTAAATCCTCCGGCCACTCCAAAAGCGCCTTTGCGCCCCCTTCCATTAATGCAGGTCCCCTTCGAACGAATTGGCATGGACCTCATCGGGCCATTAGAGCGATCAGCGAGAGGGCATCGTTTTGCATTGGTCATTGTGGATTATGCAACACGATATCCAGAAGCAGTGGCTCTCCGCAACATTTCCGCTAAGAGTGTTGCGGACGCCCTCTTCAGTTTAATCTCCCGAGTGGGGATTCCGAAAGAAATCCTCACTGATCAAGGCACGGCGTTTATGTCACGTACGCTACGCGAACTGTACGAATTGTTGGGCATTAAATCGATTCGAACCAGCGTCTTTCACCCACAAACGGACGGGCTGGTCGAACGTTTTAATCGCACGCTTAAATCCATGATTCGTAAGTTCGTTCAAGAAGACGCCAAAAATTGGGATAAATGGTTGGAACCCCTGTTGTTCGCTGTGCGAGAGGTCCCGCAAGCCTCCACGGGGTTTTCCCCCTTCGAGCTTCTCTTTGGGCGCCACCCCCGCGGGGTGTTGGATGTCCTAAGAGAGTCTTGGGAGGACGGACCGTCTCAATCGAAAAATGAAATTCAGTATGTGCTGGACTTGAGAACAAAACTCCACACTTTGGGGCGGCTATCTATGGAGAATTTGTTACAAGCCCAGGACAGACAGTGCCGGTTGTATAACAGGGGAACTAATCTGCGTAAATTTGCACCGGGAGAGAAAGTGCTCGTATTACTCCCCACATCAAGCTCAAAATTACTGGCGAAGTGGCAAGGACCATTTGAGGTCACACGGCGAGTTGGTGATCTCGATTATGAAGTAATACGGTCCGATAGGAGAGGGGCACGTCAAATTTATCACCTCAACCTCCTGAAAAAGTGGAGTGAGGCGGAATCAGTGATGCTGGCGACGGTGATTAGCGGGGAGGATGATCTCGGGCCAGAGGCGAATGTAAAAAAACAATCCCTCGCTCTGGCCCCGGGGGGAGATCACCTTTCGCCCTCACAGCTCACTGATGTTTCCAAATTACAGGCTGAATTTGCCGACGTGTTCTCTCCCCTACCGGGCCGTACTGACCTCATTCAGCACCACATCGAGACAGAGCCGGGCGTGGTGATTCGCAGCCGGCCGTATAGGTTACCTGAACACAAAAAAAAAGTAGTTCAGGCAGAATTAGAGGCAATGCTTGAAATGGGGGTAATAGAGGAATCCAGCAGTAACTGGGCGAGCCCGATAGTTTTGGTCCCCAAAACAGACGGCTCAGTGCGGTTCTGTGTGGATTATCGCAAGGTGAATGCAGTGTCGAAATTCGACGCGTATCCAATGCCGCGTGTGGACGAATTGCTTGACCGGCTCGGTACAGCTCGCTTTTATTCGACACTGGACTTAACAAAAGGGTATTGGCAGATCCCCTTGTCTCCATTATCCAAAGAAAAGACCTGCTTTCACGACGCCGTTTGGATTACACCAATTCGTGACCCTTCCGTTCGGGCTGTTCGGGGCACCGGCGACCTTTCAGCGACTCATGGACAAGATCTTACGGCCCCATGCTGCGTATGCGGCTGCCTATCTGGATGACATTATTATTTTTAGTAATGATTGGCAGCGGCATATGCAGCATTTGAGGGCTGTCCTGAGATCGCTGAGAGGGGCTGGGCTCACGGCCAACCCGAAGAAGTGCGCAATTGGGCGCGTGGAAGTAAGGTATCTGGGCTTCCACTTGGGATATGGACAGGTGCGTCCCCAAATTGATAAGACAGCAGCGGTTGCAACCTGTCCGCGTCCCAAGACCAAAAAGGAGGTAAGACAGTTCCTCGGGCTGGCGGGATATTACAGAAGGTTTGTTCCTAATTATTCGGACCTCACCAGCCCGTTGACTGATCTGACTAAAAAGGATGCACCAGATACGGTCCAGTGGACGGAGCTGTGCCAGCAGGCCTTCACCCAGGTGAAGGCTGCTTTATGTGGCGGGCCGTTACTTCATTCCCCTGATTTCTCTCTCCCCTTTTTGTTGCAGACAGACGCGTCGGACAGAGGGCTGGGTGCGGTCCTGTCCCAGGAGATAGAGGGTGAGGAGCGGCCGGTGCTGTACATTAGCCGCAAGCTCTCTAAGAGAGAGGCTAAGTACAGCACCGTGGAGAAAGAGTGTTTAGCCATCAGGTGGGCCGTCCTCACCCTCCGCTATTATCTCCTGGGGCGGGAATTCACCCTCTGTTCGGACCATGCCCCTCTGCAGTGGCTCCACCGCATGAAGGACACCAACGCGCGGATCACTCGTTGGTATCTTGCTTTACAGCCTTTTAAATTCAAAGTGATCCACAGGCCGGGTGTTCAGATGGCTGTGGCCCGACTTCCTCTCCAGAAATGGGGGGGGGGGGGGCTGCAGGCCGGACGGCTCCCCGGCCTGAGTCGGGCGGTGGGGGTATGTGGCGAGGGGGGCGTGGTTTAGCGGGGTCTGCAACAGGAGGGAGTGTCTGGGGATGTGCGGTGATTGAACGGGTTGAATGTAAATCACGAACACCTGTTTCTCGTTCCAGTAATTGGCGTGGAGACAGGATAAAACGCCAGGAGAAGCAGGAGCGTGTGAGAGAGAGAGGGACTGCTGACAGTCGGACTGAGTGAGCTGTGCTCGTTTCGTGGAGTGAAGCCCGTCCTTGGATGTGGAATTATTGAGTGTGCGTTGCACCGTCTTTTTGTTTATGTGTTTGATATTTTTCTCTGGTGAGAATAAAGACTGTCAGCAGCCCAAAGCCGATCCCTGTCCTCTTCCTTCCTTCGATACAAGAACTTCTATTACACCGTTATACAAAGACTAGTTCAGTTGATATTACTGTATAAATAAATGTTTTTGCATAGTATTTTTAATTACATTCACAACCAGTAAAAAGTTTAGAAAGTTTTTATTTTCTTGTTAAAAGTAGCAAAACAAAATTGAAATTTTGCGGACATCAAACTAGCATTAATATTACAATTCTTGAGCCCTTTCCCAAGTCCTCACTTCTAATGTGTTGTGCATTTAGGTTTGGATGGAAGCAGGAGCTCAGATCTTTTTCTCCTATGCTTTAGGAACAGCCTCTCTTACTGTATTAGGCAGCTACAATAAATATAACAACAACTGCTACAGGTTAGTTCAGTATTATTAAAAAAATATGATATTTTTTCAGTATTTTTTTTTTTTTTCTTTTCAAGATTCTCTTGAACTATACTGTACGTATACTGCTGCCTTTGTTTAAGTGCTTTTTCAAAGGTATTCTTACTTTAGGGTATGGGGTGTCTAAGTCACATTAACTAATCAGTGATGTACCTCAGGGTTCGGTGTTTGGCCCCCTCCTCTTCTCTCTTCTACATAGCATATAATTTAGGCACACTGATTTGCGTACCAAGGACTTGTATAATATATGTTTTCCCTATCAGGGACAGCTTATGGCTTTGCCTTCTGAACAGTGGCACCAGTGTTGTAGCTGGCTTTGCTGTCTTCTCAGTCCTGGGCTTCATGGCTCAAAAGCAGGGTGTCCCCATTGAGGAGGTGGCAGAATCAGGTACTGCAACAAAAGCTTCAGAACAGTAAATACTCAAGAAAAGATTCTCTCTATTTCTTTTTTTCAGGTCCAGGACTAGCATTCATAGCTTATCCACAGGCAGTAGCTATGATGCCTTTCCCTCAGTTGTGGGCTGTTTGTTTCTTTATCATGATTATTTTGCTGGGACTAGATACACAGGTGAGCTACAACTCAAACCTAAATTCTTAATCAAGAGCCATGTTTAAGGGGTATACTGACTTCTTAAGTTGGGAAGCTGCTAAGTAGATGTAATATACAATTTAAATCTCATCTAATACACTTGAAAGTGTTTTACAATTCTAATACACTTGTGTTCTGCATCCCACAAAGTTTGTTGCGATGGAAGTTTTCATGACATCAGTGATGGACCTGTACCCTATGGTACTGCGCAAAGCTGGACGTCGAGAAATATTGCTTCTACTTTTCTGTCTTGTTTGCTTCTTCAGCCAACTTGTCATGGTTACAGAGGTTTGTGTTTGTATAACTTGCTACACCAGTGGCGAGGCTACAGAAGGGCCAGGGCGGCACTGGCCCACCCAGATTGATAGCTGGCCCACCCAATCAAAGGTGCCAGAATATTTCGTTTTATTTTCAGACACTACTTTGGTCTGGAAATAGTCATCTGTTGTGAATGCCTATACATAATTTGAAACATTTATTATTAAAAATACAGTTGAGACAGCAGCTGTCGTTTCTTGCTTGAGCCGACTAAAAACACAGTGAGAAACACCATGAGATAGGAGAGACTCGGACATTGCAGTACTGAACACTTGAACGGTCCATGCATGTGGATTTGGATAAAAGAGTTAATCGATTTGATGCCGTGCCCGAACGCCGTTTATTCATTCACAGTGGTTTATAGCGGATGGGCATGCATGGCTATTCAATTATTTTTCTTATTATCATGCTACTTTTATTATTAAATTAATATTGCAATTCATTTGCCCCGCGATATCATAGCGCATCACCACATAACTGACGCGCTGCGAGTACAATAAAATATTAGTTAGATAGCTTACTCCTCATTTAAAGAACAACTTGTTTAACACGAAATACTTCTCGATTCATGAAAAATACCTTTTTTCTCACTATATGGGCCACAAGAGAAATATTAAGAAAATAAATTAGATTAATCTCTCAATGTCTCAAAGAGAATATGCGCCGTTATTGCAGCGTCGGATGCCAAAAGCTCAGTCAGTTTTTACTTTCAATTTCTGTAGTGAATAATTGACTGGAGTTTGAGACTACTCCTTCACCCGTATAACTCTCACGCAAAGTTTGTGTGATATCAACTGGCTCGCCTTCATGGTTTAAAATGGAAATATTTTCAATATTGCGACATGGTAATTTTCATTATCACCAGTTGCTCGCAAAATAATAGACACTGTTTCACATATCGTCCACGTCTCCCATGATAATAAAATTAAGTGAATTATTAAATGAGTAAATAAACGAGCAAACTTAAATCTTTTTGCTTAAAATTTCTGTGAATTATTTGCTGCAAAAAATAAATAAAATAAATAATATTAAAATAATAATAATAATAATAACCCCCCCCCCCATATATATATATATATATATATATATATATATATACTGTATATATATATATATATATATATATATATATATATATATATTAGACAAAAAAATAGAGGTCCACCCTATTTCGCCAAGGTCCACCCACTTGAAGAT
This sequence comes from Megalobrama amblycephala, assembly GCF_018812025.1. Taxonomy (NCBI): domain Eukaryota; kingdom Metazoa; phylum Chordata; class Actinopteri; order Cypriniformes; family Xenocyprididae; genus Megalobrama; species Megalobrama amblycephala. The sequence goes on along the minus strand of NC_063062.1, from coordinate 28,005,901 downwards.
TTCTGGCCTCGCCACTGTGCTACACACTATCATACCTTTAACATTCTATGCTGTATACTCTTACAAGCTACTACTTTTGAAAATAGTGGCCAGTATACAGCGCATATTGTGCAGTATGCATTCCAGTCCTTTGTGTTGACTTCCACATGTTTGTTCTGTTTGAGTTGTAATTCTGCATTGTGACCTATAGGGGGGGATGTATGTATTCCAGTTGTTTGACTACTATGCTTGCAGTGGAGCCTGTCTACTTTTCCTCTGTGTGTTTGAGTCTTTGGCCATGGGTTGGGTTTTTGGTGAGTTGCACAGAAGCTACAGAAACTAAGGGTTGTATATAAAATATATATATATATATATACCTAGTCTACTATGGGATTTATGCATGTCTATTCATGTAGCTGCATATCTTACATGCTCACAACATTGTTTATATATGCAGCAGCTTGGGTAGCAGATCTAGTCTGCCAAGACCAAATACAGTACATTAACACTGCCATACGTATTAACATGCCAAAGCTACTCTGAGAGTTCAAGTCATGATTGAAATAGTATTATACTAAACACCAGTAACTAAGTGTAAAATGTTGTAAAAATCTGTCAAACCTTGTTTCTGGCTGTGTGTAGCACTGCCACTCTGCATAGCTTTCTGAAGGATTCTAACATTAAAGGGTTAGAAAACTCTGTCATTAATTACTGACCCTCATGTCGTTCTACACCCGTAAGACCTTCATTCATATTCGGAACACAAATTAAGATATTTTTGATGAAATCCTTTAGCTCTCTGACTCCTCAATAGACAGCAATTTAACCACCACTTTCAAGGTCCAGAAAGACATTGTTGAAATAGTCGATGTGACTGCAGTGGTTCAACATTAATTTCATGAAGCGACGAGTAAACTTTTTGTGTGCAAAAACAGAACAAAAAAAATAACACATTTATTCAACAATATCTTCTCTTCTGTGTCATTACATCCAGCGCTTCCAGGTTCTATGTAAGAACGCCGACTCAATATTGGCAGACGCTATTTTAACAATGTCTTTAGTACCTTTCTGAACCATGAAAGTGGTGGTTAAATTACTGTTTATTGAGGAGTCAGAGAGCTCTCGAATTTCATTACATTTATCTTTGTGTTCTGAGTCATTTGTGTGTGAAACAACATGAGGGTGAGTAATTAATGACATAATTTTCATTTGTGGGTGAACTAACCCTTTAAGAAATGAGAAACAGAAGTTTTATTGTCAGGGTCCCTGATCATTTTTGAAAATGATCATAAGAAACTAAATTATGAATTAATTACATTTTTACTTTAAATTAAATAAATATGATTTATGATATGAGACAGCGATGACAGTTTCTGAAACCGCAATAGACAACAATGACAGAATCTAAAAGCCAGTGATGCTCAATTCTTCCCTAACACCACAGGGGCTGAGAGAATGTTTGACGTCATTGAAGACATGACAGACTCACGACCCAATTACATGTTCATGCTGTGCTGGAAATACCTGACTCCTCTCGTGTCCCTGGTGTGTGTCTCTGCATTTCATTTATCTCTTTGAGCTTCATTTATTTTTAAAATTTTAAAAAGCCAACAAATCTCTCAGATCATTATTTACTGTAGTTGTAGATCCTTGGCTAAAGCCATTTCTCACATTCTTCTGATTTCATTCTCCTTTTTCTTTTCCATCCATTCTTCACAACTTCTCTTTCTCTTCTGTCCATTTTCAGGTGTCATTTGTCTGTTCAATGGTGAAGTACAAGCCTCTCACTTTTAACCGCTGGTATGTGTACCCGGACTGGGCGTACGCACTAGGCTGGTTACTGGCCCTGTCTTCCATTCTGCTGGTGCCTGGATGGGCACTGATTCGAATGTTTACTGAGAAAGGAAGCCTAAAACAGGTGAGATTAAACGTGATCAAGAGATGAACAAGCCGCTGAGATATCATCAGGGCAGGGATTTGTGTTTTTATTATTAACCAAAGCTAAACTGTATAACTGACCAAGAGTATATCAACTAACAGATTAATGTTGTTTCACTGTCTGTCTCGACAGCGTTGGCATCACCTGTGCAGTCCTGACACAAACCTCCCTTTTATCTGTAAGCAAGCTGACACACAAGAAAAGACCTTCATCACAGAGATGGAAGACTTAGTCAGGAGCAACACAAACTAAAAGATGCTCAGCCTTGCTATTTATTTCAGTTTGTTTTTAGTAATCTTTGTATTTTAATCAAATATTCATGTCTTTGACGAAAGCACACAAGGGTGCCTGAATTTCAAAATGTATGTCACTGAAACGTTCTTGTGCTTTCACATGCCTGATACATGCCAGACTTATGTGTTCCTGCAATAGGTTGTTTGCACATGATGTCACGGGGTGGAAATGCAGATGGAGGGCAGGAAGTGATTTTCTACATAGGGAAGCATGAAATGCCTATGTTACTGAATTTCATGCTTAACCAGAATCACGTCATTGCAAGCAAGCTATTGAGTGTAAAATTGGTGTGCTGACCTTTGTATTGCAGTTAGTTTGCACACGTTGTGGTTTGTGTGTGCTCTGGTGTCAAAACAGTGTTGTAGTTCTTTTGCTATCAGGTAGTGATTTTTCTTTTCTTTCTTACATTGATTCGGTATTAAAAGGTATCGTATCTATCTTATATTAACTATTTTTATGTTATAGGAAGCTGTAGGGAGAGGTTGCTACTTTTTCTTTTCTAATACGTTCATCCAATGTGTTTGGTTATTCAGGGAGTGGAGGGAAGCTTATGCTGTTTTTCTTTCTTTTACCTGTATAGGTCATTTAGTAAATTAATCAGCTATTCATGTCCTTGATTGAAGATTAACCGCTTCCATTTTCTTTGTTTAACTAAAATAAATAACTTTAACTTGCATCATCAAGTGGTTGACTCACATTTCTGGGGCAGAGGACTGAAGGGAATCCTCCACATTTATGTTTCTCCTTTTTAATTTAATTTAATCCTGTCACCTTCTCTCAACCCTAGACTGGAAAAGCTTGTATCAATGAAAATGCACATTTTTCATATTAAAGATAACTTGAATTATGTGTGCTCAATACATTTTTTCTTTTAAGGTTTCTGTGAAAATATATATAAAAAAATATTTAAAATGTCACTTAGTTTACATGTGTGTTCCAGATGTAAAAGATTTAAAAATGTGTTGATTTACTCTGATCAGTGATGTGTGTTTTATGGTCTATAAACATCTGAATTTATATTTTATAAGAATGTGTCACTGCTGTTATGGTCAGTAGTGTTACGACTTGGTAAAACCTTACAACTGTTAAAACTTAGTAGCATCTGCTGACTGAAAAAATGGAAAGTTTTACATATTTAAATGTTCTCAAAATGAATTACTTTGCATTATATATTTTACCTGAGGCTCACCAACCATCATAATAAACTATAAATTCTCACACACTGACTTCTCTACAGCATGACAGCCGAATCAGACAGATCTGGTGAAGAAATGAACAGATTAGAAGAACAAATAGAGGAGAGAGGGCACTGGGGCAGTAAAGCAGAGTTTCTTCTGGCTGTGGCAGGGAATGTGGTTGGACTGGGTAACATATGGAGGTTTCCTTACCTCTGCTACAGGAATGGAGGAGGTATGAGGCAACCTAAATGCATATTTCATTATATCTGAAAATTGCTGAAAAACTACTAACATGTTAATGAAGGGTGAGACACTTAAACAGGATTACTTGGCATAAAAATTGTTTTAAATGAAGTTTTCCAAATATTTTGCAGTTCTTAGTTGTTGAAGAACATTGTCTTCATACCTTCCAAAGGATTCTGACATTTGTTAAGTTGCTGTTTATCAACAAAACACCTGAGCATGTCAGTAGCATAATTATTTATGTACACTTTTACTGAAAGATGCACACTTTTACTTGAAGTCGCCATGAAAGTTTTTTGGCTTTTAGTATGAATATGTTAGCCTTACTCTTATCTATATGCTAGTCTGCTCCAAAAAAATGACAAAATTCATATTCAGATGATATAAGCATTCAAAACGTATAGTCTCTCACTTCCACCAATATGGATCAACGATGAAATCACACTGCACTTTAGCTTCTCATCAGATTTTCTGTCCAATCAAATGCTCTCTAGAATCTAAAGCATCCCACCCTTTATAAATAGACGCTGAAGCTGTGGCTAAAATCGGTCACTTGTTCACACATTTACTGTTTTCTACATGGTGAATGGTAATGGTAGTGTAGGGGATAGGGAACGATTAAGACTGTGTAAATATGCTTTCTATTGAGGCGAATTAAGTCTGGTTTCACGTTAATGTTACATGAACCGTCACAGCGTGCACACAGTCTGCTCCAGTCCAGAGACACGATAGCACAGAACGAATGATATGCACGATCACGGCACAGACCACAAAACTTTGATTTTGTGATTTAGAATTTTGTACAGAATGCTATATTTTAAAGTGATATGAAGGTGATTAGGAGGAGAAAAGGTTAGAGATTAGAAGAAAACTGAGGCTTTACCAAGCTCAACGGCTCTGGCCGAGCTGTGATATAAACAAAAGGCTTTTGGCCATTTTTAAAAAGGGGAGGAGCTAATATATATATATACCACCCTGTCTTCCTGTTTCAGAGGAAATTACGTCAACACATTGAATAATGCAGTGTGTTCCAAATCACTTCATTGGGCCTTTAAAGACAGAGTAACCATGTTAAATTTAAATGATGTTTTATTAACAAAGTTCGGGAGGAGCACATTCAAATGATTTACCCAATCAGCATAAGAGGAGGCCTATAAATACGTAGCCGACTCACCTATGTTCCTCGACAGTTTTTCTGCATACCTCCACCACTCCGTCTCTCACACTAGCCTGGTTACTATCCTAACCAAAGATACAGGGGAGTACTCTGGGTTCAGTTGACATTCCGAGCTTGGAGCCCTCCTGTGGACAGCATGCCAAACATGCATACTCTTTTACTCTATCTAATCATTTGTAAGTGTGAACTCGTGAAAGCCTGATCTGTGGTAAATGGATCTGTGATAAATGATTGTTTTAATTCTCCAAACTGCTTGTCCTGTAAGGTCACATGTTGCCTATCCATGCCACCACAGCCAGTCCATCACAGTGCTAACACACAGACATACACACTTACACTGCATGTCTTCGAATTGTAGGGGAAAACCACACCAACACACGGAGAACATCCAACATAGTAAGGCTCAGCTGGAACTCGATCCAGGGACCTTTTTGCTGTGAGGTGACAGTGCTACCCACTGAGCCCCCTATTCAAATTGTGATTAAAAAATATACAGAAAGTGATCAAAGAATACTCGCTTTCAATCACTTTGGTTTGGCACAAGCACTCAATTCTCATTGTAATCATTGAAACTGTCTTCACTGCATAATGAATCTCATATTTACATCATGCTTGACATTGTTGGTTATTTGCTCACGCTAAGCAAAAATCTGGTCAATGTATTCATGCATTCAATCCTGGCTACAGTGCTCAATGCTGCAAATACATGTGGTTAAAAATAACTTCTCATGGAGAAGATCAGTTCATAATAACAACAAATAATACTTATTTCATATGCAAAAATGTTACTCAAGCAAAACAGTGGGTGATTTACATTGAAGTCTTAAAGGTGATACTGCCTTTAAAGTGTTCAAACCAGAGCGTAAAAAACAGGGTAATGCCCAGTTGTTTCTAAATTATTACTGCTTTTGATGTAAAAAATCTTACCAACATTATAAGTGGACTTCAGAGAACATAAAATAAAAAAGTGCAATTAATGACCCGTTTAGATAATGTATTACTGTACTTGTGTGTTCTCAGGGGCATTCCTGATACCTTACCTGGTGTTTATGATTACCTGTGGGGTGCCTCTGTTCCTGTTAGAGACGGCTATGGGACAGTACACACACGAAGGGGGCATTACATGTTGGCATCGCCTCTGTCTACTGGCTGAGGGTGAGTCATTAAAAAAATAAAAAAATAAATCTTAATTCTTTTAGGAATAAATAATTCTTTAAAAAGAATTACAAAGATTTAAAAAAAAAAAAAAAAAAAAACTTTTAATGGTGTTTTTTTCTTAATGCAAACTTTATATTTTACAAAATTCAAATTTTGCCTTTGCTAAAATTGTAATGAAGTGCCATAAAGCTGGTTGGACCCCCTGGCTGCTTCCCCTTGGTTGTATATGGAAATTATGTAATATATTTAATATTTGGCATTTGCATTTGTCTTGGGTGCTGAGGAGTGCATATAAATCACTTATTTGATTCATTTTCTAGTCAGTGTTTTTGTTTGCTTTTGTCAGGTATTGGCTATGCAGGACAACTGATTCTTCTGTACAGCTGCATGTATTCCATTATCATTCTGGCCTGGGCACTTTTCTACCTCCTCTTCTCTTTCAGTGTCCAACTGCCATGGGTCAGCTGTGGCAACACCTGGAACACAGGTGATAAACTAAACTAAACAAATAAATAAATAAACACTGCATTAAAAAAATAATATCTGCTCATAATCATTCTCTGTGTTAGATGACTGTGTAAATCTTGCTGCAAGAAATCTTACCCTCAACCGGACAACACTGATTAATTCAACACCTGCAGCTACTGAGTTCTGGGAGTAAATAAACCCAAATTGATAAAGTGTTTTCAAAGATTCAAAGAATAAGAGCAATAAGCTAAATAAAACTAAATAAAACTATTAATTTGTATTAAAATAAAAAATAAAAAAATGAACAGGCTTACGGTTTTTCTCTTTCTTGTCACATTGTACAGGCGCAGAGTGCTGGCTCTCTCTGGAGGTATTGAGGAGGTTGGTAAAATCAACTGGGAGATCCTTCTGTGTCTCATTGCAATGTGGATCATATGTTATTTCTGCAATCTGGAAAGGAATCAAATGTACAGGCAAGGTGTGCAAGAATAATGTTTACAATAAACCAATATTTAAACATTGGGCATAGATTGTTTCTCTTCATTGTTTTCTATCTTATAAAATATGGCTACATTGAAAAATATTTTTTGTTGTTGTTTATTTAGTTTAAATAATGTGTTTTTTTTTTGTTTGTTTTTTGTCTTTTGGGGATAAATTCATGTTTTATTCTATATTTATTCTACTCTCAGTGTCAATATACTAGATTATTGAATTGTGCCTGTAGGTGGTGTATTTCACAGCCACGTTTCCTTATGTGATGCTACTGGTGTTGCTGATTCGTGGGTTGACTCTTCCTGGAGCTCTGCAGGGTGTTGTATTTTACCTGTACCCTGAACCATCCCGTCTTGCTGACCCACAGGTAACCCCACCATCTGCCCTCTACTTCCATGATGCCTTATAACAAAATAAATGCAAAGGAAAAATAACAACACATATTAAAGCTTTAAAACATCAAACTATTAATATATACAGCTTATGGTGCTGTGTTTTTGTTTAGGTTTGGATGGAGGCAGGAACTCAGATCTTTTTCTCCTATAGTGTGTGTTTTGGCTCTCTCATTGTACTAGGCAGCTATAATCAATACAACAACAACTGCTACAGGTTAGTAATGAAATTAATGAAAATGAATGCACAAATTAATAGCTGAATCTGTTGTATTTATGTGTTTGTATAATCTATTTGTATCAGAGACTGCTGGTGGCTTTGCCTTCTGAACAGCGGCACCAGTTTTGTGGCTGGCTTTGCTGTGTTTTCTGTTTTGGGCTTCATGGCCCAAGAGCAGGGCGTCCCCATTGAAGATGTGGCAGAATCAGGTACTGCAACATTTCATGAAAACACATATTATTAGGCGAGTGAAGACAAAATGAAATGAATGATTAAGAATACAAATGCTTAAAATCAGATCTAACTCTGTCTCTGTCAGGTCCAGGACTAGCTTATCCACAGGCAGTAGCTATGATGCCTTTCCCTCAGTTGTGGGCTGTTTGTTTCTTCATCATGATTATTTTGCTGGGGATAGATACACAGGTGAGCTAAAATAACACATACAGTTTTATAAATCCTCTATATAGTCATTTAAAACTCTTGGATGTATAATAAATAAATAAACCTTTCTGGATAGTCCAATTTTATACTTTTATATGTATATATATTTGCTTCAAGAACTACAATTACAGTAAAGTAAAACTAGTATTTCATATACAAACAAATGTTCTATATGTAATCCAAAATATAGATCTTAAATATACAGTATTTAGACACTTTAGCCTTAAAATGTAAATTGACATCACACAGTGCAACCTCATAAACCCTAAAACAACTGTAAAAAAAAAAAAAAAAAAAAAAGTTGATTTAAACAACTTAGCTCAAATAATACATTTTAACAGAATAATTAATTAGTTTTTATAGAATTACATGCTTTGAATTTCTGCTTTTGAATCCTCCAAAAAAAAAAAAAAAAAAAAAAAAAAAAATAGCCCAGTTGTACTGTAAGTGCCACACCATAACCAAAACAAAAGACAATTCTAAATTAATTTTTGTGCTAATCAGCATTATACCACAAATTATGTAGACTGAGTGTAACTTGTTTTGAACCAAGAATTTTCATATAACTATTAAAATTAGATTTTTTAATTTGTAGCATTTTTAAAAAATGTTCATTTAGGTAAATCTAGTTTTTGTAGCTAAATCTGATAAAACTGCAGTTTAAACTATGTACCTCAATAAGCTTATCAAAAGAAATGTTTCATTGTTCTTTTGAATTTGTGCTGCATCCTTTAAAGTTTGTTGGAATGGAGTCTGTAATTACATCAGTGATGGACTTGTTCCCCGTGGTGCTGCGCAGAGCTGGTCGTCGAGAAATTTTCCTCCTGATCTTCTGTCTCACTTGTTTCTTCGGAGAACTCATCATAGTTACAGAGGTCAGAGAAGTGTGTGTGTGTGTGTGTGTGTGTGTGTGTGTGTGTGTGAGAGAGAGAGAGAGAGAGAGAGAGAGAGAGAGAGAGAGTCTGTGAGAGAGAGATGATCAAAATCCAATCTCTTTTTTTTTCTTTTAAATAAAAAGCAACAATGCATCCAGCATGGCACCAAAAACCATGAAAAGTAATGTCTGTTGGAATTTACACTAGATCAGATTAAGTACATGTTATATCGGTTACTTTACAACTTTCAATTTATGGGCTAATTTATATAAGAAAGCATTTGATACAAGAGGATGGTACAAACCAACATAAAGATACTGCAAGACACATAGGTGAGTAACAGTGGAGAGAACAAAAAACAGCAGGCAATGGATGCCTGACTGGTAGGAAGACAAAAGAAGGAAAAAGAAAAGCAATGGATAAGTATCAACACAAAGGTAGTCTATACCACACACAGATCTTGGAATTGAAGGTAATCCAAGAACAGTAAAGAAGGAACACTGCAGAAGAACAGTGTGATCAGAACAGTCTTTGTCAGCACTAGACAGTGAGGCTATGAAAGAGGTGAGGATTAATGGAGTTCTTGATGATGCATTGATTGATAACTGATAGTCTTGAGAGGGGGAATGAAGAGGCATGAGTCTGATGGGGGAAATTTACCTTTTACTTGAGTGTTTCTTTTACTAAAATCTGACTTTTGTCCACAATACAGATTAAGGTGAGCCAATTTAACAAAAGCATTTAATAAATTGCCTTTCTACTTTATAACTTACAGATATCAAAAAAGTAGGTTTAAATTACACTCATTCTGGATATCAACTATAATGGTATTACTCTGAGAACTACCAACTATATCTAGATATAAACAATGGAGTTCATATATGGAATCAACAGCAATTCAAGCACATTTCTAACCTTGAAATCATTACAGTTACAATTAAACTTTTTCCACTATATCTAGTTGCAATGTTTTATTATGACCTGCAGGGGGGATGTATGTATTCCAGTTGTTTGACTACTATGCCTGCAATGGAGCTTGTTTGCTGTTCCTGTCTGTGTTCGAATCTCTGGCCATAGGTTGGATCTTTGGTGAGTTGCAAACAAGCTACAGGAATTGACATTAACAAACTCTGACTACAATAAAATTAAAAGTGAAATACAAAATGTCAAAGACATTGATAGTATTCAATATAATTCAATAAACTCACTCTGCATCAATGACGCATTGGGAATGCCTCTGTGTGATTGTGTCTGATGTACATGTGTCAACTAGTCTAAAGCTGAGAGTGAACGTCGCGGGCGGATGACATCACAACCAGGAAATCATAAAAGCACATCCAGAAAGACCAGCTTTAGCTTCTGTGCCTCAGCAAGCGCTCTGTGTCAAACTGTGTGTCTTATTTATTGTTGTCTGTCCCAATATAGTGCACTACACAATCACATTATAGCAAACCAAACATTAAAGAAGTGTGTTCCTCCTTGCCCTCGTTTTCTCACGGGTGGAGATATGCACGACTTGTGTGTATCGTGTGTTATATGTTTGGGAGCGGAGCATGCTCTGTCAGCCTTCGAGGGGGCTGACTGCGAACATTGTGAGAGGCTGCTGCTTTGCACGCTCCGCTCCCACCTGTCACTTTTTGAGGAAAGTGATCATGGCTCTGGACCAGAGAACATGGGGTTTGCAAATTGATCTCTCAGAGGGGTTTGAGATTGGCGCCGCCCTTTCTCTGCCTTTATCTGGGGGATCCAGCTCTCCCTCTCTGGTGTCGGAAGCCCGCTCTGCGGCTTCTTCCGCCCAAGGAGAGAGCCCGGCGCTTCAGCTATCCAGCTCTGAGATCGTGGAATAAGCCATACTTGTCCCATCTTTTCAGCCCCCAAGTCCATGTATATTCTGATATAAGGGGGTTGAAAAAGTACTTTGGGGCGATGACCAGGGCTGAACAGACGCTTGCGAGCTATCTGTCTCCTAATTCAGCATTGTCCCTGAAAGCCCCTACGCTTCCCACTAAGCCATTAAAAACTACATCAGTGCTAGTGGGAAAAGCATATACTGCAGCAGGTCAGGCTGGTGCATGTCTGCACACCATTTCAATACTGCAGGCATATGAAGCTGATCTGATGAGGGATCTGGATGGTGATGAGGGGATTGTACACGAAAACTGCGTCGGGCTACAGATTTATCTCTCAGGCCACAGAGAGACATCTTTGGCTCAACCTGTCTAAGGTAAAGAAAAAAGATAAGACCTTCCTTTTAGATTCACCGCTATCACCCCCTGGCCTCTTTGGCAATGCTGTAAATACGGTCGTTGAGAGGTTTCAGGAGGCTAAAAAGCAAGCAGAGGCATTTAAACGCTATCTCCCTCACTGCCACCAACCCTCTTAGGCTGCTGGTCATGAGCAGCCACAGCTGTCAAGCTCCTCATATAGAACGCAATAAAAAGAGAGTGTCGCATCTCATGCTCTGCCACAGGAATCTTGGGGGCCAGGATGACACTCTCAGCTGAAGCCTTCTAAGCAGAAGTCGGATCTGAGGACCGTTCTTCAGGCAAAGAAGGCTTCGGGCTAAAGGAGTCCTGTAGATTATAGAGAAAGGTTTGGTTCTCATCCACCACTATACAACAGGGTGCTACTAATGTTAGTGCATCCCTGGCAGTCTCTAGTGCAACAAGAAGTAAAGACCCTGTTAGCGAATGAGGCTATAGAACGGGACCCTCCACCCCACAGAGAGTCTGGGTTTTATAGCTGTTACTTCATTGTTTCAAATAAGGATGGAGGGTTGCGTCCTATATCAGATCTTTGTCATCTGAATCATTCAGTCAGGAGATGTTGACATTGAAGTAGATCATGACTCAAATCAGATCTGAGGACTGATCTAAAGGATGCATACTTCCATGTCTCCATCCTTCCACAACTCAGGAAGATCCTGAGGTTTGCTTTAAGGGGCGAAACATACCAGTAACAGGTTCTTCCATTCAGCCTAGCTCTTTCACCCCGCACATTCACGAAATGCATAGATGCAGTGCTGGCCCCGCTCAGGCTGCAGGACATTTGCATTCTGAACTATATAAACGACTGGCTAATTTTAGCACAGTCAGAACAAATGGCGGTTCGGCATCGAGATGTCGTTCTCGCTCACATGCAGAAATTGGGGTTGAGACTGAACGTCAAGAAGAGTGTGATTTCTCCATTACAGAGGACCACCTTCCTTGGTGTGGTATGGGATTCTAAAAATGTGGGCCATCCTTTTGCCCGCTCGTATTGCTGTTATCCTCTCAGTTGTAAAAGCAATAAAGCTAGGCCAGTCACTCACTGTGAAACAGTTTCAGAGACTGTTGGGTCTGATGGCAGCTGCATCTAATGTGATACCTTTTGGCCTGCTGTACATGAGACCCTTACAGTGGTAGCTCAGGACAAAAGAGTTTTCCCTGAGGAGGGAACCCACACCGTACAATCATAATCACATGGCGGTTTCTCCGCACCTTGGTTATATGGAGGAAACATTGGTTCCTGTCCCAGGGTCCTTTGTAAGAAGCTCAGTGTCATTGAGTCACTCTCATAACAGATGCATTCTCTCAAAGGCTGGGTAAGGTAATAGAAGGCTGCTCAGCTCAAGGTCTGTGGAGGAGTCATCATCTTTCGTGGCATATAAATTGCCAAGAGATGATGGCAGTCTTCATGGCTTTGAAGCACTTCCTCCCAGATCTAAAAGGCCATCATGTGCTTGTCCATACAGACAACACGTCGGTGGTCTCTTACATAATTTGCAGTGGGGTCTGTGTTCGCGTCCACTATGCAAACTGGCACACCGGATCCTCCTGTGATCCCTAGGAAAGATGCTCTCCCTGAGAGCAATCATTCTGCTCAAAGGAGTTCTGGAGAAGGTCTGCCAGGAAGGAAAAGGTCTACTGTTAGTAGCGCTGTACTGGCTGAGCCAAATATGGGTTTCGGACTTAGTGTCTCACCTCGACGGCTCTCCCTTGGAGATTCTGATCAGGAGGGACCTTATGTCTCAGGCGGGAGGCGTGCTCTTTCACCCCTGCCTAGAGATGTGGAACCTGTGGGTGTGGCCTCTGAGGGGGCCCAGCTCATAGACTGTGATCTCTCATCTGAGGTTGTAGAGACCATACTTCACTCTAGAGCTCCGTCCACAAGAAAAACTTTATGTCCTGAAGTGGACATCTTGGTGTGGTATGCAACAGTGGGATCCAGTTGGTCCAGTGCTTCAATTCCCGCAAGACAATTTTTCAGCAGGTCTATCCCCTTCCAGACTGAAGGCTATCTCAGCTTACCATGTCCCTTTGGATGGTACATCTGTGGGGAGGAACCCTCTAATAACACGGGAAAACTGATCAGCTGTTTGTCTGTTTTGGATCATCTAAAAAGGGTTTCCCTGCTTCCAAACAGACAGTCACCAAGTGGATAGTCGAGGCTATTTCTCTTGCTTATGAGGTCTCTGGTCAGCCATCACCTTTGGCTGTCAGAGATCACTCTATTAGGAGTATGGCGGCTTCCAAGGCCTTACTGTCAGGTGTATCCCTTAAAGAAATTTGTGATGTGGTGGGCTGGTTCTACAACCTCAACTTGGATGCTGCTCCATGTTCTCAGGTGCTTAGGTCTTATTGTGCCATAGTTTCACACAGACAGGCACTTGTAAGTATGCTGTTTTGGTATATTGTTCCCTAAGAATCATTGACGCAGCATGAATTCCCTTGAAAGGAAACGTCTCAGGTAACCCTAGTTCTCTGAGAAGGGAACGAGATGCTGCATTGTTTTGCCATACTTACTGCATCCCTGTGAGCGACTGGCTTCAGCTAATTGAAGCTAAAGCCGGTCTTTCTGGATGTGCTTTTATCCTTTCCTGGTCGTGACATCACCCGCCAGTGATGTTCACTCTAGCCATTGGAATAGTTGACACAGTGCACCAGATGCAATCACGCAGAGGCATTGCTAAAGCACCACTGACGCAGAGTCTTGTTCCCTTCTCAGGGAACTAGGGGTTACATACGTAACCTGAGACGTTCTCCACTATATGCCACAGGTGCTGAGAAAATGTTTGACATCATTGAAGACATGACAAAGTCTCGACCCAACTACATGTTCATGCTGTGCTGGAAATACTTGACTCCTATTGTGTCCCTGGTATGTATCTTTATTTTGGATTCACAGGTGCTTATACTTGGTCAAAAATATATGCATTGCATACATGTGCCTCAACATCACTGCAGGCCTTTTCCATTGCTTTAATTTTTCCACTCTGACAACGCTTTCCATTTCCATGAGGAGGAGAAATCATTCACTAAATAGTCCTTAAATAAATACTGTAAATGTATTACTATTTAGCTAATTGCATTTCCTGTGCTATGTGTATTACAAGCCCAGAGGAGCTCACCTTGAGTTTTGATTGTTGTTATGTTAGGGTTAGGGTTAGATGCTGCTTTGGATTGGAGAACTTTGCATGTACTTAAAATGATTATTTAATAAATTTTAATGAAATCAATGAAAATGTTCAGTATATTATGGAGAAGTAGTGTTAATTGTTAATTAAGACTAGGTAGTCATGTTAATTAATTAATTGTTCATTGTTGCGTACACACAGATTTGTGCATGAAATCTGCATAAGAAAATTTTTTTTTCACGAACAAATCATGATTCTTGAGTAATTTTCGTTTAAATTTTATTCTAAATTTACACACGCAAAAAATAATGGAACAACTGAATCTGAAACCACACATACACAAAAACCACATACTCTGGGTGATCTTACAAAAGTGTTAAGATTAAATTTTATACATACATTTCATCTTAAATATATTTCATCTTTATATACACATACATACATTTACTGTATATATACAGTAAAAGAGTAAGAAAAGCTACATTATAGCTCAAGCTGCAAGTTGCAGATACGCATATGTACAGCTGGCTAATGAAAGGTCTGTAATCTGGGTCTGTATTAAAGGTGTTTATTGTGTTTGAACTTGTTCAGAGGATGGAACACTTGAAATTGCTCAAGGATTTTGCTGCGCAGAGTATTAAGGGGTGCCTATATTTCTTTACCACAAGGGTCTATGATGTGCCTCAGTTGAGCTCACTCTGTTCTTACTCTCATTTTTCTTCCCCATTCTTTCTACACATTATCTTTCTCTTCTGTCTGTTTTCAGGTGTCATTTGTCTGGTCAATAGTGAAGTACAAGCCTCTCACTTTTAACCGCTGGTATGTGTACCCGGACTGGGCGTACGCACTAGGCTGGTTACTGGCCCTGTCCTCCATTCTGCTGGTGCCTGGATGGGCACTGATTCGAATGTTTACTGAGAAAGGAAGCCTAAAACAGGTGAGATTAAACGTGATCAAGAGATGAACAAGCCGCTGAGATATCATCAGGGCAGGGATATATGTTTAACTTTCAACCAAAGCTCATAACAAACCAAGAGTATATCAACTAACAGATTAATGTTGTTTCACTGTCTGTCTCGACAGCGTTGGCATCCCCTGTGCAGTCCTGACACAAACCTCCCTTTTATCTGTAAGCAACAAGCTGAAATAGAAGAAAATACCTTCATCACAGAGATGGAAGACTTAGTCAGGAGCAACACAAACTAAAAGATGCTCAGCCTTGCTATTTATTTCTAATTGTTTTTAGTAATCTTTGTATTATAATCAAATATTCATGTCTTTGACAAAAGCACACAAGGGTGCCTGAACTTCAAAATGTATGCACCTTCATTGTGTTTTCACATGTCTGAATATATATCTTTTTTATATATATCTTTTTTTTTTTTTCAAAATAATAACTTTTAACAATAACAAAAAGCGTAACTTTTTACAATAAAACGTGAAAAAATTAGAACTAAAATATTGTTGCGACCATGTATGAAAATGCATATTTTTTCATATTAAAAAGAACTTAAATTATGTGAGCTCAAGACATTGTCATTATCTTTCAAGGTTTCTGGGAAAAAAATGACAATCATTTAATCTGAGATTAAGAACAGACTAAGAGTTAGTTAGCCCAGTAGTAGGCCTACTAATAGGCTTAGTCCCAATTTTTCCTATGGGAAAATTTTGTTTCAACGAGTTTCAACATGTGTTCACACAAAAAACAAACAATGTACATAAATATGAAAATCACACAGTAGAAATATCACAAAATCAGAATGACAAAACACTCAGACCCGTTTATTTATGCATTGTACTTGCCTGGAAAATACAGCCTCACCGCTGTACCAGCAGATGAGTCTGGTTGCCATTGAATCAATTCGATTCGAGGGCGGACTGACCTTGTAGAAGATATATCATTCTGGACTTGCCAGGCAAGCTGTCACGATCACCATCTGTTCCTGTCACATTCCTGCTCACTCTGGACTACATTTCCCATAATCCTCCCTTGCCTATCACATGCACTCACTCCACCAATCACCTGTTGCCACATCCACCCTAGCACACCACACTGATTACCACACCCAGCTGCAGCTCATTATAAGGACTATAAAGGACTCACACTCACACCACCAGTTTGCGAAGTCTTGATTCCTAGTGACAATTCTGAGCGTACCTTGTATCCTGTCTGCCTGTGTTTGATCTTGCCTGTTCCTGTGTATTGACCCGTTGCTGCCTGTCCTGACCCTTGCTGTTGTACTGTTCTGTGAATGATATCCGCCTGCCTCGATCTACTGCCTGTGCCCTGACTACGATTCTGCCTAACCCTCTGCTGTACCTGTTTGCTCCTGATTGACCCTGCCTGTACGACCACGCTTACTTTAATAAAATGCTGCATTTGGATCTCTGCCTCAGTCCCCCTTTGTTACAGAAGACTTCGCCGCAACAACGATCCAGCAGCTTTCCCGGAAAACGTTTACACGGTATGGACATCACTCAGTTGTTATTATGGAGTTCGCAGGGCACGCGATCGTTAGAGGAATATGTGCAGGAATATTTGGATATTGCTCACCTCTCTGATCTACCGGACTGTGCTTTGATTGACTTCTTCTGTGATGGCGTCAACCAACCTCTCCAGGATAAACTAAGACGAGAGGGACCGCGTTCATCACTCAGCAGCTTTTTGGACTTTGCTTTGTTGTCGGTTGGTTCTCTGCTTACTGTGGGGGTCGTTGAGGAATGTGACACCATGGTAGATCACGTAATGGCCGCCGCGCCAAGGAACACGCACAAGATGGTGGCTACCATTACAACATCACATCACGCCTTCGCTGATCGCCCAGAGCAACGTCACGTCTTCGCTGATCGCCCAGAGCAATGTCACGTCGCCGCTGATCGCCCAGAGCAACGTCATGCCTTCGCAGATCGCCCAGAGCAACGACACGCCTTCGCTGATCACCCAGAGCAATGTCACGTCGCCACTGATCGCCCAGAGCAACGTCACGCCTTCGTTGATCGCCCAGAGCAAAGTCACGTCGACGCTGAATCACGTCACATCTCTGGATCTGTCTGGGAGTGGAGAGGGTTGCGTTCCAGTGTGGCTGATTCACCGCTGATGTCGGCGCGGGCGGCTGGAATTCCCAAGCATCAGCCGGCCGCTTCGCACTCAAGCCCGCCGGCCGCCTCGCTCTCAAGCCCGCCGGCCGCCTTGCTCTCAAGCCCGCCGGCCGCCTTGCTCTCAAGCCCGCCGGCCGCTTCTGTAGGGACTCGTTCGACAGACGTTACCAAATGGCTTCATCAGCCAGAGGCATGATTGAACAAAGCTTCATTTGGTCCAAAAGATCCATTTCCTGAAGTGATGACGTGACTTCTTTTAACAAAGGACTCTGTCTAAAGGACTTCCTAGCTCATCAGCAATAAACTAATCAGAACCCATCACGTGGATTTGATCACATTAAATCTATTGATTCTCTCACAAAACCCTCTTGTATTATCGGACGGAACAGGAAAATACCCATCAACGGATTTAAAGACGAATCTGTCCTATCAATACCTCCCTTGTGTTGACCGTCCATCGTGACCCGGTCACTCGTGACTCCGGTCAAAGTTTAAACTATGCTTAAGAACTCAATCTTGAATCTCAAAAGGGACAATTGTCGATTACTTAAAATATTAACTATATACAGAATAATACATGCCATGATGTAATTACTAACATGTCTATTCAATGTATTCAATATGTGGGTTTTCTTCAAATGCATTATTGTAATCATTGTTTTAATTAGGTCAGTCTAGTAATATGTGTGTAAGAAGTGTGCCATGTTTGAGTTCTAAATGCAGAATTTATAATTCTGTGTAATTCTGTGTGAATGAAACATTGAAATTCAGTATCAGGAAAATATTAAGAAACTTTATAAAGTTGTTAATAAAACAGGAGAATGTTCTGCAGATATCACGCGATGTGATCAATAGACAATAGACGAGGCGTGTCTAATCTCCGTAGCAACGTCTCATTGGAGGATCGCTCCCTTAAAACTATGCTGTCCGAACAAGCTAATGTCAGAAGCTGGAAGTCAGAAACTGGAAGTCCGAAGTCAGTCAGAAATCGGTCAGAAGCCGGTAGCCGAAACACCGCTACTTTGACCACGGCGGAAAAGTCGCATGGGTCATTGATAACTGATTGACCGGGGCTGATTTTCCATCGAACACCCGACTTCAACCACGAGCTGCGCCGCTGATCATTCGACAGCCGTCACATCCAGACTCCGCAACCCTCTGTGAAATATCTGACCAAAGTCTCCCAAGAAGAGAGCCGCTCAAGCCAGACGCTCAGAACAGCGCACCACACCAGCCAGCAGCATCCTTCAAAGCTTCCGCGCAACCCACAGGGCTTTCCCGAGAAGACGTCACCTGAAAGACAGCCAATCCAGAACGGGATTCCGCTGTACACGAGTCACGGAACAACCCGATTACCTCAGCTGTCACAGCAAACGCAGGTACAAGCAAACTTCTCTCTCTCTCTTGCTGGAAACTGGTGAAACTCCTTTAAACCTAAAGAATCAAGCCAAAGCTCTGCTTTTGTGATTTTCCTCAGGTTATGAGTTAAGTTAGCACTGAACTTGGGACTTTTCATAACTCATCAACTCCGCAAATGTGTGTGCATGTATGTGTGTGTGTGTGTGTGTGTGTGTGTTTAGCCTTAGTTTCCTGTAATCATTAGAAGTAGTCAATAAATCTTGTTTTGATTTTCACATATACGAGTTTCTTGTGCTGTGTATCAAATTACTGTCTTAAACTTAAAGATCAAGTTACCTCTTGCTTATAATATAATAATTACAATAATAACAATAATCATAATAAAATATTGTTACTGTTGGCCGCAGAATAATATTTTATCCAGAATTGGTAAAATACTCTAACCTCAATTTTCGCTGGACGAATAATTGATGAAGTGTTAAATAGTAATCCTGAATCATTTACAGTGAATCATTTACAGTTGATTCAATTCTTATTCCCTGTAACAATTAAATTGAGCTAATAAATAGGCTAAGTCCTTACACTTCGCACTCAAGTTCGTCAGACGCTTTGCACGCAAGTGCATCTGTTTCAACGCTCTCAAGTGCGTCTGTTTCAACGCTCTCAAGTGCGTCTGTTTCAACGCTCTCAAGTGCGTCTGTTTCAACGCTCTCAAGTGCGCCTGTTTCAACGCTCTCAAGTGCGTCTGTTTCAACGCTCTCAAGTGCGCCTGTTTCAACGCTCTCAAGTGCGCCTGTTTCAACGCTCTCAAGTGCGTCTGTTTCAACGCTCTCAAGTGCGCCTGTTTCAACGCTCTCAAATTTGTCGGTTGATATGGACTCAAGTGCCCTGGACGCGATGGACAAGATGGCCGCCCCTGCAGTGTCAGTGAACAAAGGGGCCGTTCCTGCCGTTGAGTCCGCTCCAGCCAGTGAGTCCGTTCCGGAAACCGCTCCAGTTAGTGAGTCTGCCCCAGAGTCCGCTCCAGCCAGTGAGCCAACTCCAGAGCCCGCTCCAGCCAGTGAGTCCACTCCAGAACCCGCTCCAGCCAGTGAGTCCACTCCAGTTCTGCATGCTCTCCCTATCAGTCCGGTGATGGCCAAAAGGGCTGTACTCACGTTTTATGTTTTGTCGTTCTTGCGAGCCTGGAGGATGCACTCGGAGCAGCCCGAGCCCGCTGCCGTCCCGGAGCAGCCCGAGCCCGCTGCCGTCCCGGAGCAGCCCGAGCCCGCTGCCGTCCCGGAGCAGCCCGAGCCCGCTGCCGTCCCGGAGCAGCCCGAGCCCGCTGCCGTCCCGGAGCAGCCCGAGCCCGCTGCCGTCCCGGAGCAGCCCGAGCCCGCTGCCGTCCCGGAGCTGTCTGCTCTCCCTGATACGGCCATGGAGGCCGTCACCGAACTGCCCGCTCTCCCTGATACGGCCACAGAGCAGCCTGGGTCGGCCCTGCCACCACCGCCTGGACCATTTGCTCTACCGCTGCCGCTCAGGCCATCCGCCCTGCTGGCGCCACCCGAGCTCCTTGCCCATGAACCCGCCAATGCCTCCCTTGATTTCCCCAAGAACTTTTTGGGGGGGGGCAGTATACCTAGGGGTGGGGAGCTGGGGGATGGGGACCCTGCACAGCCACTGCGGTCATGGCCATTCATGGACTGTAGGCCACTAGGACCATGTATGGACTCTGACCCGCTGGGGTCACCCATGGACTCTGACCTGCCGTGGCTGCCCGAGCCGCCTGACCTGCCGTGGCCGCCCGAGCCGCCTGACCTGCCGTGGCCGCCCGAGCCGCCTGACTCGCCGTGGCCGCCCGAGGCTCCTGACCCGCCGTGGCCGCCCGTGGCACCTGACCCTCCGTGGCTGCCCGAGTGCCTGGACCTGCATTGGGGACCCTGTTCTTGTCTGCATGCAGGTCCCCAATGCACCCACCCCCCCCTCCCTAGCTGTTCCTTTCACGCCGCGAGGACGCGCCTTCCGGGAGGGGGCGTTATGTCACGATCACCATCTGTTCCTGTCACGTTCCTGCTCACTCTGGACTACATTTCCCATAATCCTCCCTTGCCTATCACATGCACTCACTCCACCAATCACCTGTTGCCACATCCACCCTAGCACACCACACTGATTACCACACCCAGCTGCAGCTCATTATAAGGACTATAAAGGACTCACACTCACACCACCAGTTTGCGAAGTCTTGATTCCTAGTGACAATTCTGAGCGTACCTTGTATCCTGTCTGCCTGTGTTTGATCTTGCCTGTTCCTGTGTATTGACCGTTGCTGCCTGTCCTGACCCTTGCTGTTGTACTGTTCTGTGAATGATATCCGCCTGCCTCGATCTACTGCCTGTGCCCTGACTACGATTCTGCCTAACCCTCTGCTGTACCTGTTTGCTCCTGATTGACCCTGCCTGTACGACCACGCTTACTTTAATAAAATGCTGCATTTGGATCTCTGCCTCAGTCCCCCTTTGTTACACAAGCATTGTACTGCCTGTGGCGAGAAAGATTTTTCCCTCCTATTTCTAAAAAAAATACTTGCATCTTAAATCTCCGACCCAAAGGTAATAGCTCAAACTCATAAAACAGGGTATGCCTACAGTCTGATATAATTTCATGATTAATTGACTGGCGTTTGTCGCCTTCATGGTTTAAAATGGAAATATTTAAAATATTGCAACGTTGCATTTTTCTTTGTCAACAATTGCTCGCAAAATGATGGAAAATGATTCACATTTTGTGTTTTTCTTTTTCTCGTGATAATAAAATTAAGCAAATTCTTAAATAAATGAGTAAATAAAAAAGCAGGTAAATAAGTAACAAGCAAACTTAAACTTGTTTGCCTCAAATTTCTGCAAATAATTTGCAGATGCAGGTGCAAAAAGACTCTTGTGTCCCCATGCGCAACTCTAATATGTTCCTTTAGAGGGAACTTGATGCTGAGTCAGATGTTGACACTATGGATATGTTAATACCCACTGCACCATGCTTACCACTGCCTGACCCTTAAAGGGTTAGTTCACCCAAAAATGAAATTTCTGTCATTAAGTACTCACCCTCATATCGTTCCAAACCCATAAGACCTTTGTTCATCTTTGGAACACAAATTAAGATATTTTTTGATGAAATCCAAGGGTTTCTGATCCACACATAATCAGCAACTCCTACGCAGTTGTCATAGTGAACGCAGTTCAGCACTTCGGGGTTCTATGTCTCCTGCGTCAGCATCACACGCATACGTTGTGCTTCTCACGTGTACTTGGCCAATACTGAGCCGGTGTTTGGATGTAAACATGGAAGCACTGAACTCCCAATCACACTGAACTCCCAATCCCAATTCAACACCCAATTATGCAATTACTCTCTCTCTCGCTCTTACTATCCTTTTTCTTTCCCCTCCTTTTTCACCATTTCTCTTTTTCCTCTGTCCATTCACAGTTGTCATTCATCTGTTCTATGGTGGAGTGCCAGCCCCTGACATTTAACCGCTGGTATGTGTACCCGGACTGGGCGTACGCACTAGGCTGGTTACTGGCCCTGTCCTCCATTCTGGTGGTGCCTGCATGGGCACTGGGCCGAATGTGTGCTGAGAAATGGAGTCTGAAACAGGTGAGGATGAAAAGATGGTCATCCCTGGCATTTGAAAAGATAAACAACAACAAAAAAAAGGAATGTTTCTGGCGACTTCATCTTTCTTCTCACCTGTGTCTTGTTTTCCCAATTAACCCTTGCGTATTTAGCCCTCATGTTTCATTGTTTCCTGTTCATTGTCAGGTTTGGTCCATTTTGGGGCTATAGTTTATGGGTCTTAGTTCTTGGTTTTAGTCTTAGTTCTTGTTCCTGAGTTTCTTGTACCCTTGTGATTATTTATTCATTAAATACATTGCATTTAGATCGTACCCTTGCTATCTAAAAGTTATTACAGACTCATCTTCATTATAGAAGACCTGACCCTATGATAGATCCAGCAGTTGAACTCCATAGAGCAGGGCTCTTCAACTCTTGTCCTGTAGGGCCAGTGTTCTGCAGTCTTTTGTACCAATCCCAACTTAACCAACCTAACTGTAAATTGCAAATAATTCTGTCAGCTTAATAATTCCGAAAGCTTAAAGGGTTATTTCACCCCAAAATGAAAATTACCCCATAATTTACTCATGTATTTACCCCATGTATGGCACTCATTTGCCATACGCATTCAACATACTTCCAAAAAGCATTACCTTCCACGACGCAGTACACAATGACATGACTTATTATGCGTTGTAACATAGGACACGTCATGTCATTGTGTACTACATCACGGAAGTTAACACTTTTTAGAAAAATGCATATGGCTGTCACGCCGGAACCTCGTTATTTTACTTTATAAAGTTTTAAATAATGATATTTGTCTTATACAAAAGTATTGATTAATTTCAGAAGGTCTTCTAACTGACTGCCACCCATTGTGCATTGCATCGGTCCCCTAAAGTTGTGAGTAGGTGGCCCCATGTTGTTTGCTCAGGTTTAGTCCAACTGGGGCCCATGGGCTAGAGCCCGGCCACCAGACATTGTCCTTCAAGCTATTCTCCCAGGCCTGGCTCCAGGAGACGGCCCCAATATCCCCTTTCTGGGCAGAGTCTCTCTCTCTCCTTGATCTTTCTATAGGGGACAACCGATGCAGATTTGGTTCTGGTTCCCTGGGAACCTCCTGTGGCACTGTTCACTTGCATAAGTAGTTTGTAGCCGAGTGAGAACCGGGGGTATGATGATGATTCTCAGCCAGAAAAGGGTGGATTTCCCACTTCGGGTAAAGAGTATGTTGCTTCCCCAAATAATGCAGTCATTGTACCAGACCATTGTGGTGAAAAGGGAACTGAGCCTTAGGGGAAAATAAAATCCCCTCAGAAAATTTACCAATGTTCCGACCCTCACCTATGGTGGTGAACTTTGGATAGTGACAAAAAGATCGAGGTCATGACTACAATCGGCTGAAATAATTTTTCTCCACAGGGTGCCTGGATGAACCTCGGAGGCACTCAGAATAAATCCCATAGCATTATTCCCATGGCATGCGTTTGGTTTATCTCATTCTGTATTACTTGGCATTAGGCCTCTGGAGCCTGATAAGGTTTCTTTTAGATCATTTTCCAAGGTTTGGTATGGATTTAATGCCTTTGATAGGGATTTTGCCTGGAAAAGAGATACCTATTGTGATTGATCAGTTCAAGCGTGTTGTGTCTCTGGTGAATATCCAGTTCAAGATTCAGGGCATCGAGTTTCCTGGCATTGCTTTGGGACATATATTAAAGATATTTGGACTTTAGTGCCAAAAACAGTGTATGTCTAATGTGTTGAAGCTTCTCTATTTAAAAAAAGATGAAGACAACAAATGGCCAGTGTCTTTACCATAAGAGACATATCATAAACAGATCACATTAGTTTTAATAAACTATACTTAATTGTCTCTTTCTGAGTTTGTTTTCTAATCTGTTTTTTGCTCTATTCATGCTTGGGTTTCATGGTTAGTTCTCAAGTATGTTAATTGCTTCTGTTCTCTTCAGTTCCCTATCTGTTTGTTACAATGGTTACACATTGATGTGAGTACTCATTTCAGGTGTGCATTAAGTTCCCTCATTTGGTGTATCTATTTATACTCTCTGTTTCTCCTTAGTCTTTGTTCTGTCTTAGTCGTGTTTTATGCTGCCTTAACATGCTCTTGGAATTATCGTAAATACGAGTTTCCTAGGTAAAAAATTGCACATGAACAGCCTCTCATATCGAAACTTGAATGCGATAAGCTCGTAATCACGACTTCGGAAGTGGGAATTATCCAATTTCCCAAAGCATGTGAAGGCAGCATTAGTTGTTGTGTAGTACTGTTTTCTCCTGCAAATTACTGGATTTCAGTTGGTGGATTTAAATGAAAGTTTCCTTGATTTCTACACCTTCATCTTGCACCTTGAAACTACATTGCAGCATGACACAAATATATTTTGCTTAGAGACACAATAGATTATGTGCAAATAAATGTTGGTGATCATGTTTGGACCACTACAAAGTACCAGTACCATTGCTATGCAGACGATGCAGTTTGCCTAGCACACCCCCCAGGAAAACAGTTGGCTAAAAGAATGTATTCCCAGGTTGGTGTCTGTAAATTTTACATATATTTGTTATTGAAACAAATTACTTTGTGATAAAGTTTTTACCTGAGGCTCACCGTCACTAGAACTAATCAAGATTCAAACAACATAATACTTCAGTTCTGTTAGGGATGCACCGATCCGATATTCAGATCGGTATCGGCTCCGATATTGCCATTTTTGCCGGATCGGGTATCGGCCGGACGGGACCGATCCAAATCCGATACTGTGCGTGTACTATTCTGTATTATTGTTAAGCTCCACAAAGGGCACAAAAACATTAAAAAGCACCATAAAGTTTCTGTGCACTACATACCAAGTGTTCTGAAGCCCTTCCATAGTTTAATATGAGGTACAGATAAATATTTATGTCGTTAAATTAAAGGTCACGTAAATGCCTCCCTCTGCTGCAGCTGTCAGTCATTCTCTATTCAGCATTCAGACTGCGTGTCGCGTTCGGTTACGACAGTCAACACAATGAAACACTCTCAAAGATGAATCAATGTTTCTATTATTATACTTCATCAAGATACCGGTAATACAATACGGATCATCAATATATCTTCACTTTGTGCTTTGAACTTTTCACTGCGGAGCGTTGCCGCTGCGCTCTCTGATTCCATTATGCTTCAAGCGCATCATTCTGCACACGGGATGCGCATAAGCGCTTTGTGCCGCTCTGTATGGGAGCCGTTCATATTATAATACTTTTGCGCAATGAAAGATTGTTAATAGCATTTTTTTTTTTGTTCTGTCCTATCTATCATATGTTGCTGCATCATTTTAATTTTTATATTTTAATTATTAGACATTTAATAGCTTCTGATTTCGTCCACATTTTCATATTTATTCACAAACTTATAGGATAAACAAATAGGCCTAGGCTATGCATGTATTTATATTATGAAAAGAAAATATTATGAAAAGAAAATTTTTAAAAAAGTAAAAAAGGTGACTAAATCCTATTCTTCTTAAACAATCATCACTTTTCATTTTCCATCTCATCTCAACACTTTTTGAGGATTGTGAGTGAACGCGATCATCTCTTCCTCTTTACTACTTTACAGAAGTAAATAAACATGAATGAAACTCAAAAAATGTTGAAAGTTGCAGTAGCTTACCGAAATCTGTAGCACGTCAATTCAATCAGTGTTGTAAACAATGTCACGTATTTACCTCAGAAAAGCCATTCGTTGACCATAAACTTATAGTCAGCAGCAAGAAAAATAAAACAAAACGGATTAGAAACTTAATTATGTAAGTATATGTATTATAATATAATATATAATAGAGTGGACAAACTGGGTGCGTGTAATCCAACGCATCGTTTTCATTTCATTCTGAACTCGCGCTCTGCTGCCACACTGGAGCGCGCTCACCACCTACTGGACAGGGGTTTGAATTACAGTTACAAGCAAATTCAGCCTCAGTAATCTGTCAAAATGACGGACAGGCCGATTTTTTCCGTCACTGCTAAAAAAAATTCCATCAATGATGGAAAATTCTCGGTTAACGTGACCTTTGAGATTATATATTATATACACGCCACACTACCGCCGGTGACACTCCACGACCGCGGTGGCGCGGTTGTCATGCCGACCGTCACAGCCCTAAGTGAGGCATACAGTTTATTAGGTAATTTAGCACTTTTCTTATTACTTGAATATCGGATCGGATCGGTATCGGCCGATACTGAATCCCAGGTATCGGTATCGGTATCGGAAGCGAAAAAGGCGGATCGGTGCATCCCTAAGTTCTGTCAAACTGTTTGAAGGTATGTATTAATATCTCAACAATGAAAATGTAGTATGTTCATTACTACATCTGGGAAAATTAAAGTAATGTTTAAAGCATTCATTGTCACATCTTATCCCATGATGTAAAGATACAAACCCCATCTGACTAATCAAAATCAGGTTAAAAGTGTCTCATCCTATCCTGGTTTCAACTTAATATTAAAACTAAACTGCCTAATGTTAGCACCCACTCAGTGGATATAATAACTTAAAATCCTTTTGCAAATATGTCACCACAGGCATGTTTTTTTTTTTTTTTTTTTTTTTTTAATGAAACTCGTGTAAACTATTTTGGGTTAATTATCACCTGTAATCTAGTTAATATTTCCCTGGGTTAACTCCCCAAGACACTGCGTTCTGTACATCCTTTACATTATAACTTTATCTATTCCTATGTTTTCCCCCACAAAAAGAACAACAGTAGTTTTAGCTGCTGACATGAACATATTGTCAATGTCACTCCATCCTTCGGAACATTTGTTCAGACTCAAAATAAGGTCACTGTGGTCATTACGATGTAACCAGAGGTAGAAATTGCTGAAAATCACTGTGGGGAGCCTAGATGGGGAGGTTATTGTGGATGTGTGCAGTTGTTGCAAATATTTCTGGATTCCTTGAGACAGTTGAATGGGATCTGAAACCTCCTTACAAAGGACAAAAGAGAGAAAATAACCATAATACAATATGTAGCAGTGAACAGAACGGTTCCACAATGATGTACTCATACAGTATTTTCAAACTGAAAATCGAGGTTGCCTTTTTATAATATATTGTCATGCTTTTTATAATATATTGACATGGATTTTTAAGTTTGCTCTTGTGAACTGATGGGTGGTGGGGACTTATCAAGTGGTTCTGCAATGGGGCCCCTTATGATCTTATATGGGTCCCATTGTGCACTATGTACTCCTAGACTGAATGCTACACTCTTTAAAAAAAACAAATTGTTAAAAAATAGGGCACAATGTACTGTATTCATTTAACAGAATTCTTTACAGGTTTTTATCTGTATTTTGAATTTTGCACTTCGAGTTGTGTTTTAGGAAAATGTCCATAAAATTAATAGGTAATGAACCGGTAATGAGCTGCCTGTACTTTTTCTGTTATTTTACAGATTTATTTTTGTACAATGTGTAGGTTTTTGCACATTTTAACAATTTTCTTCTAAACTAATGTTTGAAATGCAAATTCATTATGCAAATCATGATGAACTGCATCTGCTCTAGATTTGCACCATTACTTATTTTGTACTTTGTTTGTCATTTTAGCATTTCAGCTGTCATTTCAGTCAATGAATAGCTTGATACATTTTAATAAATGTTAAACAGAATTTAAAACAATCTCACTGTGAAATTACAGCAGTCTAGACAGCAGGATCAGAGTGACCTGGTCAAAACGGTGTGACGGTATGCCTAGAATCAAAGGACAAATAGAGGAGAGAGGGTACTGGGGCAGTAAAGCAGAGTTTATTTTAGCTGTGGCAGGGATTGTGATTGGTCTGGGTAATGTGTGGAGGTTTCCTTACCTCTGCTACAAGAATGGAGGAGGTATGGCAGCCTAAATACACAATTGTTGTTTGCTAATAATGTTGTTTTTTAATAATGTTTTATTGTACTGTTGTGTTCTCAGGGGCGTTCCTGATACCCTACCTGGTGTTTGTTGTTACCTGTGGGGTGCCTCTGTTCCTGCTAGAGACGGCTATGGGACAGTACA
Organism: Megalobrama amblycephala; assembly: GCF_018812025.1. NCBI lineage: Eukaryota > Metazoa > Chordata > Actinopteri > Cypriniformes > Xenocyprididae > Megalobrama > Megalobrama amblycephala. The sequence goes on along the minus strand of NC_063062.1, from coordinate 27,977,528 downwards.
CACAGGAAGGGGGCATTACATGTTGGCATCGCCTCTGTCCACTGGCTGAGGGTGAGTCAAAAATGAGTTTTTATCAGTTTTTTAAATCATTTTATCTGCATTCTTTGAGCAGGTGGGATTTGCACAGACAACCAGCACTCACATTTTCTAAAGTAGCCTAAATGTGAGGCGATGTACCAATCGAGTCAATATTATTATTATTATTATTATTATTATTATTATTACTGTATTATAAAAGGAGGTGAAATTTGGCACACTGATTGTATTTCTTTAAAGTGCATTTTTATATTGGTCTAATTGAAAATCATGGTTTCCAGTTAAAACCTTAAACAAATAAGAAAAAAATAAAAGAAACAATTTTTTAAAAGAGTAGTTTCACTTCACATCACTGTTAATATGCAGAATACATACTGGCTAGGTTTACTGACTGCAGAATTTATTGTGGGATTTATTTATTTTTCTGAGTTTTTTTTGTTTTCTTTTTTTTTGTTTTTGTCCATAACAGAAAATATATTTTAAAAAATCCATCACAGTAAACAATTAAGGTCTTTTTGAAGAGAATATTGATTTAGTAACATATACTGAAAAAAAAGGGAAAACACAGAATGCGATTTTGTCATTATACTTTATTTGATGTGTTTTGATTTTATTTTCAGGACTTTTAGTATGCTTATCGTTGTTTCCTTTGTTTCATTTTCCCACTCTTGGTTTGTTACTATGGTTATTGATTGAGTACTCGCACCTGTTCGTGTTTAGTTTGTTACCTTTGTGTATTTAAAGGTGCGTTCACGCCATATCGTAATTACTGTACAGTGTGTAAGCTAGGAGTTTTCTGAAAGTTCCCTTGTTTACCACGTGGCCGCTGTACAACCTGACCGCTGTAGATTCATTAAGGCGTTGATAGTGGTGCCATGGAAACATCACATTATGTCAATTACGCGGTAGCGTGAATGCAGCATAGGTCCCTCTGTTTGTCCCGTTTCTTGTCCAGTATTGTTTGTGCCTTGCATGCTGTTTTGTTGAGTTTGCCAGTATTGGATTACCTGAGTTTACTTTAATAAATACACTGCACTTTGATCAAGTGTCACAGACACATCAGGTTCCACCTCACTCCCTTACCCACGCACTCAATCACCATCTTACTAATCACCGCCACCTGAAGATCATCAGCACCATCATTACCACCAGCACTTAAACCCCACACTCACACACACTCACTGTCCGGTCTCGTTTGCACTACAGCTTATTGTATGCTTACCTCAAGGACTCCAAACGCTATACTTACCTGCCTCCATTGTCTCCATCGTCTCCAGTGCTCCTCGTGTTCCTACCTGCCTGTGTGTGTGAGTGTCCCAGTCATCCGTCTCCAGCGTCTGCTTCCATCTTCACCTGCAATACAACAAAAGGACAGTATTACCTTCTCATTCATCTCCAAGAACTGCATTCTCATCATTCACTTACCTGTTGCTCTGCTGATTACGACAATAAACTACCATTACTGCTTTTATTTCTGCCTCCGGTGTCTCTGTCATAACAGAAGACCGGACCATAACAGCATCTATCAGCATGAGCCTCACCGATCCATTCCAGGAGCTCGTGGACGCACTGCGGCGAGCACTCACCCCACAACCACCATCACCGTCACCCACCGCCGCTGCCGCTTCCGCATCCACCGTCACCGCTCCTTCTCCTGTGTTTACCGCCAGTCCCATGGCCGAACCGGCGCCCTAATCAGCGGATGGAATGAACAAGCCCTCATCACCACCTTTCGTCAAGGATTGGAGCCTAATGTGCGGTTGCATCTCGCTGCATACGAGGACTCCATAGGACTCGAACGCTTCATCCAACTCGCCATCCGCGTGGGTTCTCGTATGCAGTCGTGTCTCCTTGAGCACCAGGGCCAGCCACTCTCCAACACCCTCCTCCGTCGGTCCAAACCCGTCAGCTCTCCAGAACCAGCAAGTGAACCTATGCAAGTGGATAATTCCCGTCTAACGGCCGCTGAAAGACAGAGAAGGCTGACCCTGAATCTGTGCTTATACTGTGGATCTCCGGGGCATGTAATCTCCATATGCCCAACTCGTCCTCCTCGGCCCGTGGTGAGTGCTATAATTCCCTCCATTCAAAAGATGAAACCACTCACTACCATTGTAAACCTTACTGCTGCTAATGCCTCTGTTCCAGTGGTGGCGCTCCTCGATTCAGGGTCAGCAGGAAATTTCATCTCCAGCGCCCTCTGTCGACACCTCAAACTCAAGACCTCTCCGTCTCCGATTAATTACCAGGTCCACTCCATCACGGGCAAACTCCTGAGCCGTAAGATGATCCGTCGCTGTGTGGGACCTCTTCAACTACAAGTGGGTATACTTCACACGGAGAACATCCATCTGCTGGTTCTGGAGGAGTCCACCGCTGACGTGGTTCTAGGACGCCCGTGGCTTGAACAACACAGCCCCACCATCTCCTGGCGCACGGGCGAAGTCCTGAAGTGGGGCGACCACTGTTTCTCCAACTGCTTTCCAGTACTTCCGGTTCCAAGATCTCCACTCTCCAAGACTCTCTCCATCAATGCCATGTCCATCGAAAGTCCTGTAGAGAAGCGCTCTGTGGATATTCCACCCGACTACGCCTCCTTCAGTGACGTCTTCTGCCCGCAACGTGCCTCCAAGCTACCTCCACACCAGCCATGGGACTGTCCATCGATCTGTTACCGGGTGAGCCAGTGCCCAGGGGACGCATCTACCCCCTGTCACTACCGGAGGAGAAGGCCATGGAGGAATGCATCGAAGAGGCCCTTAACCAAGGATACATCCGCCCGTCTACTTCCCCTACTGCTTCAAGCTTTTTCTTCGTGGCAAAAAAGGACGGAGGCTTGCGGCCATGCATAGACTACCGCGCACTCAACAAGATAACCGTCAAATTCCGGTATCCACTTCCCCTCGTCCCAGCGGCCCTGGAACATCTCCGTGGTGCCACTGTGTTCACCAAGCTGGACCTCCGCGTACAACCTCATCCGGATACGCGAGGGGGGCAAGTGGAAGACCGCCTTCGTCACGCCCACCGGCCATTATGAATACCTGGTAATGCCATATGGCCTGGTCAACGCCCCCTCCGTATTCCAGGATTTCATCCACGAGGTGCTCCGGGAGTTTCTCCACAAGTTCGTGCTGGTGTATATTGACGACATCCTCATCTACTCCCGGAGCTTGGCCGAACATCGCCACCACGTTGCGGAGGTCCTCCAACGCTTACGGCAATTCCATCTGTTCCTCAAAGCAGAGAAGTGCTCTTTCCACCAGCCCTCTGTCCACTTCCTGGGTTACGTAATTGATCACAGTGGCATCCGGATGGACGAGGGGAAGGTCTCTGCTATCCAAACCTGGCCAACTCCAACCACCATAAAAGAACTCCAACGCTTCCTCGGATTCTCCAATTTCTACCGCCGTTTCATCAAGAATTACAGTACCATCCCTGCTGCTGCGAATCCCCGAAGACATAGTCTCTGACAGAGGGCCCCAATTTATCTCCCGTGTCTGGAAGGCGTTCTTCTCCCTCCTGGGTGTGACCGTCAGCCTGTCGTCCGGATACCATCCTCAGTCGAACGGGCAGACGGAACAGAAGATCCAGGAGATAGGCCGCTTCCTGCATACCTTCTGTCACGGCCACCAGGACTCCTGGAACCAGTACCTGGGTTAGGCCGAGTACGCACAAAACAAGCCACAAGCCACAACTGGACTGACACCTTTTCAGTGCGTACTCGGTTACCAACCCCCACTGTTCCCCTGGGACGGGGAACCCTCCAACGTTCCGGCAGTCGACTACTGGTTCCGGGAGAGCGAGAGGGTTTGGGACTCTGCACACCACCAACTGCAGAGAGCCCTGTGCAGACGCAAGATGACAGCCGACCTTCGGCGCTCCCACGCCCCTACCTACCAACCGGGGCAGAAGGTCTGGCTGTCCACCAGAGACATCAGGATGCATCTGCCCTGCAAGAAGCTGAGTCCCCGCTTCATTGGCCCGTTCACCATCCTTCGACAGATCAACCCAGTCACGTATCGCCTCCAACTCCCTGCACAATACAAGAGAATTCATCCCACGTTTCATGTCTCACTATTAAAGCCTCACCACCCTTCTCTTCTTCCCTCCACAGAACCTGACGTGGCAGCCGTCGAGCCCCCCCTTCCACTCATCCTGGATGATGGTACTGCCTACGTGGTTCGTGAAATTCTGGATTCCCGGCGCCGTGGTGGTCTACTGGAATATCTGGTAGACTGGGAAGGTTATGGCCCCGAGGAACGCTCATGGGTCCCCAAGAATGATATCCTTGATCCTAATCTGTTACAGACTTTCCACACCAACCACCCGGACAGACCTGCCCCACGCCCTAGAGGATGACCACCACGACGTCGGGGTCCTCGGCCCTCAGGAGCGGGCCGTTGGAGGGGGGGTACTGTCACAGACACGTCAGGTTCCACCTCACTCCCTTACCCATGCACTCAATCACCAGCTTACTAATCACCGCCACCTGAAGATCATCAGCACCATCATTACCACCAGCACTTAAACCCCACACTCACACACACTCACTGTCCGGTCTCGTTTGCACTACAGCTTATTGTATGCTTACCTCAAGGACTCCAAACGCTATACTTACCTGCCTCCATTGTCTCCATCGTCTCCAGTGCTCCTCGTGTTCCTACCTGCCTGTGTGTGTGAGTGTCCCAGTCATCCGTCTCCAGCGTCTGCTTCCAGCTTCACCTGCAATACAACAAAAGGACAGTATTACCTTCTCATTCATCTCCAAGAACTGCATTCTCATCATTCACTTACCTGTTGCTCTGCTGATTACGACAATAAACAACCATTACTGCTTTTATCTCTGCCTCCGGTGTCTCTGTCATAACATCAAGACTTTGCATCTTATCTTCTTCACTGGACTGAAAATTATTTGTGTTCTATACAACAATATTGTTTTTTTGTTTTGTTTTGTTTTGTTTGTTTTGTTTTTTTGCTTTCAATTTATGTAAATCTCTATGTGCAATCTATTATACATATAAAATCACTTTGAGAGTACTTAATTTGGTTACTTTAAAATAACTTAATTCAGTGGGTCAATAACTTCATTGCTGGTGAAGTATCTGTTTGTTTTTGTCAGGTATTGGCTATGCAGGACAGCTGATAGTGCTGTACAGCTGCATGTATTACATCATCATTCTGGCCTGGGCATTTTTCTACCTCATCTCTTCTTTCAGCTCCCAACTGCCATGGGAAAGCTGTGACAACACCTGGAACACAGGTGACAATTTGAAACAAAACTCACCTAAAGAAGTAACATCTGCCGAACGTATCTAAATATGCTGAACCAGGGGTTTGCAAACCATGTTTTCTTCTTCTCCTCCTTCTTTGTCTTAGATGATTGTGTAAATCTCGCTGCAAAGAATCTGACCCTAAACTGGACAACGCTGATTAATTCAACCTCTGCAGTTACTGAGTTATGGAAGTAAATAAACTCACCATGATAACAATTGAAAATAATAAAATCAAATCTTGCAAGAACATTCCAAATTTTAGCAAATTATTAAGCCATATTGTTGCTTTCTCTCATTAAATTTTACAGACACAGAGTGCTGGCTCTCTCTGGAGGTATTGAGGAGGTTGGTAAAATCAACTGGGAGATTCTTCTGTGTCTCATTGCAATGTGGATCATATGTTATTTCTGTGTCTGGAAAGGAGTCAAATCTACAGGCAAGGTGTGCAAAAAATATCATTGAAGAGAATTTTGTCTGTCCACAGTAAACATTTCTCAAAATGTCAAAATTCAATTAATCTTGGTCCTTGATTCTTCTGCATTTACAGTTTTTATATTAATTAATATTTATATTTATTATTATTATTATTATTATTATTATTATTATTATTATTATGCAAATGTGTGTAATTTTTACCCTTTCTTGTTTGTGCCTGTACTGTAGGTAGTGTATTTCACAGCCACATTTCCTTATGTGATGCTACTGGTGTTGCTGATTCGTGGGTGGAGCTCTGCAGGGTGTTATATTTTACCTGTACCCTGAACCGGCACAGGTAACCCCACCATCTGCTCTTTCCTGGCATCAGGCTTAATAACCGTTATACAAAGACTAGTTCAGTTGATATTACTGTATAAATAAATGTTTTTGCATAGTATTTTTAATTACATTCACAACCAGTAAAAAGTATGTTATTTTCTTGTTAAAAGTAGCAAAACAAAATTGAAATTTTGCGGACATCAAACTAGCATTAATATTACAATTCTTGAGCCCTTTCCCAAGTCCTCCCTTCTAATGTGTTGTGCATTTAGGTTTGGATGGAAGCAGGAGCTCAGATCTTTTTCTCCTATTCTATAGGAACAGCCTCTCTTACTGTATTAGGCAGCTACAATAAATATAACAACAACTGCTACAGGTTAGTTCAGTATTATTAAAAAATATGATATTTTTCCAGTATTTTTTTTTTCTTTTCAGGATTCTCTTGAACTATACTGTACGTATGCTGCTGCTTTTGTTTAAGTGCTTTTTCAAAGGTATTCTTACTTCAGGGTATGGGGTGTCTAAGTCACATTAATTAATCAGTGATGTACCTCAGGGTTCGGTGTTTGGCCCCCTCCTCTTCTCTCTTCTACATAGCATACAATTTAGACACACTGATCTGCGTACCAAGGACTTGTATAATATATGTTTTCCCTATCAGGGACAGCTTATGGCTTTGCCTTCTGAACAGTGGCACCAGTGTTGTAGCTGGCTTTGCTGTCTTCTCAGTCCTGGGCTTCATGACTCAAAAGCAGGGTGTCCCCATTGAGAAGGTGGCAGAATCAGGTACTGCAACATTCTCATGATTTTTTAAAAAGCTTCAGAACAGTAAATACTCAAGAAAAGATTCTCTCTATGTCTTTTTTTTCAGGTCCAGGACTAGCATTCATAGCTTATCCACAGGCAGTAGCTATGATGCCTTTCCCTCAGTTGTGGGCTGTTTGTTTCTTCATCATGATTATTTTGCTGGGACTAGATACACAGGTGTGCTACAACTCAAACCTAAATTCTTAATCAAGGGCCATGTTTAAGGGGTATACTGATATTAAAACCTTCTTAAGTTGGGATGCTGCTAAGTAGATGTAATATACAATCTAAATCTCATCTAATACACTTGAAAGTGTTTTACAATTCTAATACACTTGTGTTCTGCATCCCACAAAGTTTGTTGCGATGGAAGTTTTCATGACATCAGTGATGGACTTGTACCCTATGGTACTGCGCAAAGCTGGACGTCGAGAAATATTCCTTCTACTTTTCTGTCTTGTTTGCTTCTTCAGCCAACTTGTCATGGTTACAGAGGTTTGTGTTTGTATAACTTGCTACACACTATCATACCTTTAACATTCTATGCTGTATACTCTTACAAGCTACTACTTTTGAAAATAGTGGCCAGTATACAGCGCATATTGTGCAGTATGCATTCCAATCCTTTGTGTTGACTTCCACACCTTTGTTCTGTTTGAGTTGTAATTTTGCATTTTGACCTACAGGGGGGCATGTATGTATTCCAGTTGTTTGACTATTATGCTTGCAGTGGAGCCTGTCTACTTTTCCTCTGTGTGTTTGAGTCTTTGGCCATGGGTTGGGTTTTTGGTGAGTTGCACAGAAGCTACAGAAACTGAGAGTTGTAAAAAAAAAAAAAAAAAAAATACTGAAGACATACTGTAAATAGAATGTAGTAGTATTCAGAACTTCCCTCCCAGTGTAAAAGACGATTTAAACAGCTTGTTCTGTACTATCATGACCTTCTGATGTCAGCCATTTTAATACATTTGAACAGAACCACCCAAAATTATGACCCAACAATGACACCTTTCTGTATTCAAAATCTTAACCTACCTAGTCACCATGATGCAATAAGGAAGATAGATAGATAGATAGATAGATAGATAGATAGATAGATAGATCTATGTAACTCTAGATTGCACTGGCTGATAGATCCTTAACATGCAATCTGCAAGCTGTTTCACCATTACCAGAGGGCACAAGCTGATTGGCCTCTGCTGATTCTGCATCCAATGAGATTGCTTGCTCAACATTTAAATAGTTTGGTTCAGTATTCGTTGTAAATTGGTCCTTCAGTGCATTATCAGAGTTCCTCTGAAACTCCACCTCCTTACAAAGGGTTAGTTCACCCAAAAATGAAAACTCTGTCATTAATTACTGACCCTCATGTCGTTTTACACCCGTAAGACCTTCGTCCATCTTCGGAACACAAATTAAGATGTATTTGATGAAATCTGAGAGCTCTCTGACTCCTCAATTGACAGCAATTTAACCACCACTTTCAAGGTCCAGAAAGGTACTAAAGACATTGTTAAAATAGTCGATGTGACCGCATTGGTTCAACATTAATTTTATGAAGCAAGGAGTATACTTTTTGTGTGTAAAAACAGGACAAAAATGACAAATTTATTCAACAATATCTTCTCTTCTGTGTCATTCTCCTATGCTTTCACATCCATACACATCCTTATACATCCATATAAGAACGCTGACTCAGTATTTGCAGACGCTATTTTAACAATGTCTTTAGTACCTTTCTGAACCATGAAGTCAGAGTCAGAGAGCTCTCAGATTTCATTAAATATATCTTTGTGTTCTGAGTAATTTGTGTTCTGAAGATGAAAGAAGGTCTTACAGGTGTGAAACGACATGAGGGTGAGTAATTAAAGACAGAATTTTCATTTTTGGGTGAACTAACACTTTAAGAAATGAGAAACAGAAGTTTTCTTGTCAGTGTCCCTGATCATTTTTGAAAATGATCATAAGAAACTAAATTATGAATTAATACATTTTTTACTTTAAATTAAATAAATATGATTTATGATATGAGACAGCTGACAGTTTCTGAAACCGCAATAGACAGCAATGACAGAATCTAAAAGCCAGTGATGCTCAATTCTTCCCTAACACCACAGGGGCTGAGAGAATGTTTGACGTCATTGAAGACATGACAGACTCACGACCCAATTACATGTTCATGCTGTGCTGGAAATACCTGACTCCTCTCGTGTCCCTGGTGTGTGTCTCTGCATTTCAACAACAAATCTCTCAGATCATTATTTACTGTAGTTGTAGATCCTTGGCTAAAGCCATTTCTCACATTCTTCTGATTTCATTCTCCTTTTTCTTTTCCATCCATTCTTCACAACTTCTCTTTTTTCTTCTGTCCATTTTCAGGTGTCATTTGTCTGTTCAATGGTGAAGTACAAGCCTCTCACTTTTAACCGCTGGTATGTGTACCCGGACTGGGCGTACGCACTAGGCTGGTTACTGGCCCTGTCCTCCATTCTGCTGGTGCCTTGTTGGGCACTGATCCGAATGTTTACTGAGAAAGGAAGCCTAAAACAGGTGAGATTAAACGTGATCAAGAGATGAACAAGCCGCTGAGATATCATCAGGGCAGGGATGTATGTTTAAATTTTAACCAATGCTAAATTTTATAACTGACCAAGAGTAAATCAACTAACAGATTAATGTTGTTTCTCTGTGTCTGTGTGTCTTGACAGCGATGGCATCACTTTTGTAGTCCTGACACAAACCTCCCTTTTATATGTAAGCAACAAGCTGACACACAAGAAAAGACCTTCATCACAGAGATGGAAGATTTAGTCAAGAGAAACACAAGCTAAAAGATGCTATTTTTTTCAATTTGTTTGTATTAATCTTTGTAATTTAATCAGATATTCATGTCCTTGACAACAGCACACAAGGGTGCCTGAACTGCAAAATGTGTCATTGAAACGTTATTGTGCTTTCACATGCCTGACACATGCCAGACTTGAGTGTTCCTGCAATAGGTTGTTTGCACATGATGTCACGGGGTGGCGCAAAATACAGATGAAGGCAGGAAGTGATTTTCTACATAGGGAAACATGAAATGCCTATGTTTTGCGTCATTTGTTGTTGCTCTAATCGATCAAACTGAGAAACCACAAGGAACTTTTATCGTGTACCAAAAGTTGTTGTTCATCAGGGGAGGAAATTTACTGTGATAGAAAGTGACTTGTAATCCTGCCACTGTGGTTGGGTGGAGCCGAGTCGGATAATGCTTGTGTGGGGAAGTGACCACTTTGTCAAAAGTTAATACAACTTGCATATGCAACCACTAACAAAAAAGTAGCATGCCTCCATAGTTTTGTATGCTTAAATTTGTTTTCTGGAGTAGAAGGATGTCTGTGCCCAGTTAAATAAAGCACCTTAAGTGTAATTTTCCTTAGTATAACATATGTTTTGGAAAACACCATTAGTGTTACACAGAGCGAGCAGGTTCAATCCAAGTCTTCTAACGAGACATGATCGGCCACTTTATAATATAAACATTTTATTTTAAGCGTTTATTCACATAAACATTGAACAAATTACATAAATAGCACCCTATCTGAATTAAAAAATAACATATATATGGCAACAATGGAATTTTATAACGGCAAAATCTGGGTTGTTGTCGTGAAACACTTAAAAACACATTTAAGTCATTCCCATTGGTAAGGGAAATCACGCCTTAAGTCTAATACTTAAGGGAAAACTTGAGGCGAATATTCCAATTCTTGAGGCGAATATTCCAATTCCAAATTGCTCCTCTTTATGACGCAAGGATCAAGTCCAACATATGTTGTGGTTTTCTCTGTATATACATCACTTGTAACAGTGTCTAAACCAATACATTAAGGATTTTCCTTCCATCCATTCTTCTTTTCACTTCCTGTCCTCCATCTGAATTTCATGTGTCATCAGAATCACGTCATTGCAAACAAGCTATTGAGTGTAAAATTGGTGTGTTAACCTTTGTATTGCAGTTAGTTTTCAAACCTTGTGGTTTGTGTGTGCTCTGGTGTCAAAACAGTGTTATAATCCTTTTGCTATCAGGTAGTGATTTTTCTTTTCTTTCTTACATTGATTCAGGTATCGTATCTATCTTATATTAAAGGTGCCCTAGAACTTTTTTTTTAAAAGATGTAATATAAGTCTAAGGTGTCCCCTGAATGTGTCTGTGAAGTTTCAGCTCAAAATACCCCATAGATTTTTTTAAATAAATTTTTTTAACTGCCTATTTTGGGGCATAATTAGAAACGAGCCGATTTCAGATTGCGGCCCCTTTAAATCGCGCGCTCTCCGCCCCCTCCCGAGCTCTCGACTCTATCACAGCATAAACAAAGTTCACACAGCTAATATAACCCTCAAAATGGATCTTTACAAAGTGTTCGTCATGCATACTGAATGCATGCGTCGGATTATGTGAGTATTGTATTTATTTGGGTGTTTACATTTGATATTGAATGAGTTTGAGGCTATGCTCTGTGGCTAACGGCTAACACTACACTGTTGGAGAGATTTATAAAGAATGAAGTTGTGTTTATGAATTATACAGACTGCAAGTGTTTAAAAATGAAAATAACGACGGCTCTTGTCTCCGTGAATACAGTAAGAAACGATGGTAACTTTAACCACATTTAACAGTACATTAGCAACATGCTAACGAAACATTTAGAAAGACAATTCACAAATATCACTAAAAATATCATATTGTCATGGATCATGTCAGTTCCCATTCAGTCGGTCACGTTCGACGTACGTCGGACAGACCGACGAATAGGAATCTCGCTAGAGAGGCCAATCTACTTCGAGTGTAACTAAAACGAGCCAATGCACATTGGCATGCAATCATATGCATCAGCTGCTCGCCTCGCAGCGCGGGTATATAATGAGCAGCAGGTGCGTTGCATCTTCAGCTTTTCGCTTCGGAGCCGAACGGTGTTTGTTCCTGTTCTCTGCAAGCGAGTGTCTGCTAGAAGACGAGTCAAGCTTTTTGGTTGAACTTCTCTTTTTTTTCCGAGTGCAGGCGAACAGCACAGCAGCGGGGTTGAAGTCCTCTCTTTTTCTGTTGTTGTTTCGTTGCCGTTTTTGAGCAAATAGCTGTTTTGACAGCGTCGGAAGGCTGTTCTCACGGCCGGTACGGTGCGCTTTTGAGCGCTGAAAAGCCGTTTTTACGGCTGGTAAGAGTGAGCGCCTTCAAAGAGAGAGAGAGCGCACACGACAGGCTGCACATAATCCCTGTCTGTGTTGCGGCGGCCGTTCCCCTGCGTGCTTCAGCACTTTTAAAAGAGTAAAGTCCCTGAAAGAGCTTACACAAGTAGATTCGCGTCTTTTTAAAGATGACATCCTACTTGTGTTTCTGGATGCGGTCGTTCCTGTCCTCACTGACGGCCACGATCACTGTTTCACATGTCTGGGCGCGTGTTGAAATGATGTTCGTGGGTGTTTCATGTTTTCATATGAGAACATGATCGCGTCGACACGCCGGTCGTGACTCTTCTTTCTCCGGGAAGCTTGAGTCCCCTCTGTTGTTGGCCAGCTGCCGCTTGTGTGTAAAAGCACAGCCGCGGGTCTGCCCGACACTCTGGGAAGACCGTGGAGATCAGCGAGAGCAAACCTCTCGCTCCTCTGCGTGTCGTGTGCCGTCGAGCTGCCGGGCTGCAGCGCGGGTTGTCACGGCAACCCAGCGCTCGCTCGACGCTCTAGATGCGCGGTTCCCTTGCATAATCTCCATTGTAGCGCCCTCTCTGGTGCACCAGAAGAGGTCTACTTTGCTGATATGGCTTGGGTGACATGAGGTTGAGGGGTTCCTTCGGGGAACCAACCCCCTAGGGCCCCTCCCTCTCTAGCGCATTGCAAGCTGTGCAGTTTCTGGATTGGATTGCTGGTCCTTCTCATAGGGGAACCTAGCATTTCATTCAGAGCTCCAGCTGAGGGACAGACGTCGATTGCAGCATCGGAGAGAGTGCTGTTATGCTCTGGAAATGAGGGTGACGCTGCCCACTGTAATGGTGTGTGCTTATGCTGACTCAGATTCGGAGTTTACAGCCATGCTTTCCTGGGTCTTCCAGATGTGCATGGAAAACTTGGCAGTATGGGGGTATGTTGGTGCCATAAATATGGAATGCCAAAATCTGCATAAGTTTTTCCTCTCTCACTACCCTCTTGGTTGGGGTGGCTGTACACAGACCACACCCACCCTGCATGTGAGGCCAAGGCACTCTTTTTGCATGAGGGTAGTTCTGTGCTGGGGTTGAGCTGCGCTTGTTGACTAACCGTGATCAAAGTCACGGCGCAGGCCCTCAGCCAGACGATGTCCACCTCAGTGGTCCAGAAGTGCCCCCTGGCTTACCTTGTGAGGTGCGAGAGGTTGTCAAGCTAAATGCTTTCTCAATGCTCCCATCTTACGAGGTGGCCTTTTCGGTGACACTGTCGAGGACTGAGCCCAGCGGTTCTCCTCAGTTAGTAGCGGATCGGGGAGCTTCCCATGACAAACCATTGAGTTCCTCTTGGGCCGCCCCTCGGTCTGCTCGTCGCCAAGGGTGTCGTCCCCTGCAAGAAACTCTGGCCCAGCAGGCTCTGCTGTGTCCATTGCGGGGAGATGACGCCTCCCGTCTCTGCAGCTGTTAAGTGGTTGGTGAGAATCACCCCTGAGACGGGCGACCCAGAGATGGGTGGGGCTGCTCTTCCACCCCTGGAGGAGGGCCGGGTGGTAAATCCTTTTATTGGGTTTGTTTCTGTTCCGCCACTGACCCAAGAGGCAGTGGTACCCAAAATTAAAAGAGCAGTTCCTCCATTTCCAGGTCTGAAGAGGGTTTGGAGAGCAGTGGGAGGAGAAAAACCTCACCACTCTCATCCCCCTCTTCTGTCGCCAGCGGACAGCAGCGAGCAGCGGGCAGCCAAAGCCTCGACTGCTCCCTCTGTCCATCTGTGGAACCAGGTAAGTAGTTGCCTAGCACACTGTGACGCCGCTTCGGGCCGCCTCACAAAGAGAGCCCCCCGAGCCGCGTCCCTGTGTTCCACCTCGCTGCCCCGCTGCGGGTACGCCAGTGGTCTCTTTGGTCCCACTTGTACGGTCTCTGCGAGCCCGGTTAGCGCTCCCCAGTCCGTCTCGCTGGCTCATTCGGACCATCAGGCTCGGCTATGCGATTCAGTTCGCCCGGCATCCCCCCAAGTTCAGGGACGTCCTCTTCACTACAGTGAAAGATGTCGTTGCCCCGTCTTGCGTGCGGAGATCGCAGTCCTACTGGCGGAGGACGCGATGGAGCCGGCCCCTCCAGCCGATATGAGGTCAGGGTTCTACAGTCCCTACTTCATTGTACCCAAAAAGAGCAGTGGGTTATGACCGATCTTGGACCTGCGAGTTTTGAATCGGAGCCTGTACAAGCTACCGTTCAAAATGCTGACGCAGAAGCGCATTTTTGAGTGCATCCGTCCCCGAGATTGGTTTGCAGCGATCGACCTGAAGGACGCGTACTTCCATGTCTCATTTCTTCCGCAACACAGGCCATTCCTGCGCTTTGCGTTCGAAGGTCGAGCATATCAGTACAGAGTCCTACCCTTCGGGCTGGCCCTGTCTCCCTGCGTCTTTACGAAAGTCGTAGGGGGAGCCCTTGTTCCCATGAGAGAACAGGGTGTTTGCATTCTCAACTACCTCGACTGGCTCATTCTAGCACAGTCCCGGGGTTAGTTGTGCGAACACAAGGATTTGGTGCTCAGACACCTCAGCCAGTTGGGTCTTCAGGTCAACTGGGAAAAGAGCAAACTCTCCCCTGTGCAGAGGATCTCTTTTCTCGGTATGGAGCTGGATTCGGTCGAACAGATAGCACGCCTCACAGAGGAACGTGCTCAGTCGGTGTTGAACTGCCTGAATACGTTCAATGGCAGGACAGCGGTCCCACTGAAATCCTTTCAGAGGCTCCTGGGGCATATGGCGGCCGCGGCGGCAGTAACCCCGCTTGGTCTGCTTCATATGAGACTGCTTCAACACTGGCTTCACGGCCGAGTCCCGAGATGGGCATGGCAACGCGGCACATTCCGGGTGCTAATCACTCAGGAGTGCCGCCAAGCCTTCAGTCCGTGGGCGGACCCTTTGTTCTCCGGGCAGGAGTGCCCCTAGAACAAGTGTCCCGGCATGCTGTGGTATTCACAGATGCTCCTGCCACCGGCTGGGGTGCCACGTACAACGGGCATGCAGTGTCAGGGGTTTGGACGGGACCCCATCTGCATTGGCACATCAATTGCCTCGAGTTGCTAGCAGTACGTCTTGCTCTGAGCCGCCTCAAAGGGCCGCTACGGGGCAAGCATGTACTGGTCCGTACGGACAACACTGCGACCGTTGCGTACATCAACCATCAAGGTGGTCTACGCTCCCGTCGCATGTCGCAACTCGCCCGCCATCTCCTCCTCTGGAGTCAGAAGCGTCTGAGGTCGCTTCATGCCATTCTTGTCCCTGGTGTGCTCAGCCATGTGGCCGACGAGCTATCACGAGCTGAGCTGCCAGGAGAGTGGCGACTCCACCCCCAGGTGGTCCAGCTGATCTGGAGAGAGTTTGGAGAGGCTCAGGTAGACCTGTTTGCCTCACCGGAAACCTCCCACTGCCAGTTGTTTTACCCCCTGTCCGAGGGAACACTCGGGACAGACGCACTGGCACTCAGCTGGCCCCGGGGCCTTCGCAAATATGCATTTCCCCCAGTGAGCCTACTTGCACAGACCCTGTGCAAAGTCAGGGAGGACGAGGAGCAGGTCCTCTTAGTTGCGCCCTATTGGCCCGACCAGACCTGGTTTCCAGAACTTTCACTCCTTGCGACAGCCCTCCCTGGCCCATTCCTCTGAGGAAGGACCTTCTTCTCAGAGACGGGGCACTCTTTGGCACCCGCATCCAGACCTCTGGAAACTCCATGTCTGGTCCCTGGACGGGACGCGGAGGTTCTAGGTGACTTACCCCCTGAGGTACTTAACACCATCAATTCGGCACTTGCACTGTCTACGAGACGTGCTTACACCTCGAAGTGGAACCTGTTCGTCGAGTGGTGCTCTTCTCGCCGAGAAGACCCCCGAGGATGCTCGATCGGAGTCGTGCTTTCGTTCTTGCAGCAAGGGTTGGAGCGTAGGCTGTCCCCCTCCACCCTCAAAGTCCATACTGCTGCTATCTCCGCTTACCACGACCACATAGATGGCAAATCTGTTGGTCAGCACGACCTGGTCGTCAGGTTCCTTAGGGGGGCGAGACGGTTAAATCCTCCTCGTCCCCCCTCCATACCCTCTTGGGACCTCACTCTGGTGCTAAGAGCACTTCAGATTGCTCCCTTTGAGCCTTTGCAATCGGCAGACTTAAAGATTCTGTCTATGAAGACTTTGCTGCTGGTTGCATTGGCCTCCATCAAGAGGGTAGGGGACCTGCAGTCATTTTCGGTCGACGTATCGTGCCTGGAGTTCGGGCCGGGTGATAGCCATGTGGTACTAAGACCCCGGCCTGGCTATGTGCCCAAGGTTCCTACCACTCCCTTCAGGGACCAGGTGGTGAGCCTGCAAGCGCTGCCCTCGGAGGAGGCAGACCCAGCCCTGGCTTTGCTCTGTCCAGTTTGCGCTTTGCGACAGTACATAGACAGAACCAAAGCCTCAGGACCTCAGACCAGCTCTTTGTCTGTTATGGAGGCCAGCAGAAGGGAAAGGCTGTCTCCAAGCAGAGGATGGCCCACTGGATAGTGGATGCAATCGCCCTGGCTTACCAAGCTCAGGGCGTGCCCTGCCCGCTCAGGTTGCATGCTCACTCCACGAGAGGTGTCGCATCCTCCTGGGCGCTGGCTCGTGGCGCCTCGCTGACAGACATTTGTAGAGCTGCGGGCTGGGCGACACCTACACGTTCGCTAGATACTATAGCCTTCGTGTCGAGCCGGTCTCCTCCCGTGTTCTCGCCACAGGTCAGAGGCATGGAGAGGCCCCGGCTTAGTGTCGGCTTGCTGCGCTACATGCGCTTCTTTTCTCCAGAGAGTCCCTACAAGGCAGACCCTGTCGAGTCCTCCGATATCCCTTCGGCAGCCGACGTGGCGGAGCGTCTGGCGCCAGGCCTATACTCCGTTGTATCCTTGAGAACCGGGTTTAGGCTGGGTTCCATATGTGTGACCCTACGGGGATCCCATATGGTTGGTTCCACGGTTGCTCCTAAACGAAGCCCGTGTCTTTCCCTCTGGGAGAACCTACCCTTCATCGGGTTGGAGTCACCCCAGCTCTTCCATATGTAGCACAGCCCTACAGGGTTAGTCCATATGTACTTCTCCACATAACTCCTTCGGGGAAGGATGTGGCTTCCGCAGCGTTCCTTTCCCAGCGAAAGGGTACGCTTTCCCAGCGTTATCCAATAGTCTCACTGAATGGGTTTTGGGGAACAGCAGTGATCGACTCTCTCTGTGTTAGCCCTGTCCCACCATCCTCAGGCAAGGGGGTTCAGGTGGCTTACTACAGAGCGCTGGAAGGGGGCAGCTCCTGTGGCGCTTTGGTAGGGATTCCTATTCGTCGGTCTGTCCGACGTACGTCGAACGTGACCGACTGAATGGGAACGTCTCGGTTACAAAGGTAACCCTCGTTCCCTGAAGGAGGGAACGGAGACGTACATCCCGTCGCCACAGTCGCTGTACCCCGCTGATGCTGCTGCCTATCCGGTTCGGCTCCTCAGCGAAAACCTGAAGATGCAACGCACCTGCTGCTCATTATATACCCGCGCTGCGAGGCGAGCAGCTGATGCATATGATTGCATGCCAATGTGCATTGGCTCGTTTTAGTTACACTCGAAGTAGATTGGCCTCTCTAGCGAGATTCCTATTCGTCGGTCTGTCCGACGTACGTCTCCGTTCCCTCCTTCAGGGAACGAGGGTTACCTTTGTAACCGAGACGTTATTATTGCTCCATCTGCCATTTTTCGTTGTTTTCCTTGCTTGCTTACCTAGTCTGATTATTCAGCTGTGCACATCCAGACGTCCTGCCCTTGTGTAATGCCTCAATTATGGGCTGGCATATGCAAATATTGGGGGCGTACATATTAATGATCCCGACTGTTACGTAACAGTCTGTGTTATGTTGAGATTCGCCTGTTTTCCGGAGGTCTTTTAAACAAATGAGATTTATATAAGAAGGAGGAAACAATGGAGTTTGAAACTCACTGTATGTCTTTTCCATGTACTGAACTGAGAGGGTGCCACTTTTTCTTTTCTAATACGTTTATCCAATGTTTTTGGTTATTCAGGGAGTGGAGAGAAGCTTATGTAGTTTATTTCTTTCTTTTACCTGTATACTGAAGGTCATTTAGTTCTCCTTCCAATAGTTAGTAACCCATTTGTTTGTTGTTTTGGCTAGACCCTTTCCTAAGCGCTTCCATTTTCTTTGTTTAACTAAAATAAATAACTTTAATTTACATCATCGAGTGGTTGACTCACATTTCTGGGGCAGAGAACTGAAGGGAATCCTCCACATTTATGTTTCTCCTTTTTGATTTAATTGGTAACACTTTAGAATACTGATCCTTCATTAATAAATAAATACACAGGAACAAATGAGTAATGCATTATTAACACTCTAGTAATTAACAAGAAACTCTGATTAATTAATTAGTAAGTAATAGTGCTCATTTGAAGGTGATAGTTCACTATTAGCTAATCAGTAACTACTATTTTTTCATACCTCCCAGAGAACTACTCAGAACTACTATATACAGGTTCATAATTAACATGAATGATGCATAATGTATAATTAATTCTAAAGTAAAGGTCTTGGTAACACTGACTGAAGTATTACCAAATCCTTCAGAAGGAATTATTAATTAATTGGATCAGTATTCTAAAGTGAAAAACATGATAACTCTAGTAACTACTGAAGTCATTGTAAACTTTTGAGGTTTTTGTACAGTTTTGTACAGTAATTCCTTATGATGTATTTGGTAACATTTAAGTAATTACTATAGTGGGTTACCATGATCTTCTTGTTAGTTAATAGTAGTTACTAGAGTGTTAATAATGTGTTACTAATTGCTTCCTGTGTAGTTATTTATTAAACAAGGATCAGTATTCTAAAGTGTTACCAATTTTTATTATACTGATCAACTAACTTTTCTTGTTTTGTTTTTTTTCTTTGTTTGTTTTTTTTCTTTCTTTTTTCTCTAAAATAATGTAAATGAGGCTGCCAGTTCAGCTGGGGTGGGTGGGGGGGTCAGTCAATAAATAGCTTGACGTATTTGTATAAACTTTTAACTAACCAGATTTCAGTACTTCAACCACCACTGCAGATTTAGGGCAGCCTGGACCTTTGTGGAAACGTGTGAAAACTGTGTGGAATGGACAGAATAGATGGACAAATAGAGGAGAGAGGGCACTGGGGTAGCAAAGCAGAGTTTCTTCTGGCTGTGGCAGGGAATGTGATTGGACTGGGTAACGTGTGGAGGTTTCCTTACCTCTGCTACAAGTATGGAGGAGGTATGAAACCAGCAGCGAACCAATACATTCATGCACTTAGAATTCTTTCAGTGGTATTATGTGTTTTGTGGTATTTTGTGTTCAGTGGTATTTTATGTATTGTACTGGTGTGTTCTCAGGAGCATTCCTGATACCCTACATGGTGTTTGTTGTTACCTGTGGGATGCCTCTGTTCTTACTAGATACTGCAATGGGACAGTACACACAGGAAGGGAGCATTACATGTTGGCATCGCCTCTGTCCACTGGTTGAGGGTGAGAGTTGTAGAAACAACACATCTCTTTATAAAAGATTTAAACTTTTTTTTATGAAATCTTTAACCCTTAACTGAGTACTGAGTACCTACTGAATTGGAATATTCACCTCAAGTTTTTCCCTTAAGTATTAAACTTAAGGTGTGATTTCCCTTACCTGTGGGAATGGCTTAAATGTGTTGCTAAATCTAATCTTTTTGTATGAAAACACTTTGAATGTCAAGCAGTTGTATACACGTCACAGTGGCAAAGAAACACTTACATATGTTACATGCACTTACTCCAGTAATATCAGTAAATTATGAGTAATTACATGCAACTAACCCTATTCCAAGTCTTATTCCTAATCCTAATTCTGTACTACGTATATGTTATTAATTAATATTACTCAGTATTTAAATGTATAATTACACAGTAAAAAGGACACCTTAAAATAAAGTGTGACTTAAAACCATTTATTTCATTATATCAGCTATTTTATTTTTTATTTAAATGAAGAATATGAACATTTGATCCAGTAAAAAACAACTTCAAAAGAAACCATCTGGTTTAATAAATAATCAGTGGAAAGAACCAAAACTCAAAGTGCATATAGATTAAGAGCAACAGATATTCATTTGAACTGGGTAAATCATCCTTTAACTCTCTCATTATTTTTCTCTTTTTGATTCTCTTCTAGTCAGTGTTTTTGTTTGCTTTTGTCAGGTATTGGCTATGCAGGACAACTGATTCTTCTGTACAGCTGCATGTATTACATCATCATTCTGGCATGGGCACTTTTCTACCTCTTCTTCTCTTTCAGCTCCCAACTGCCATGGGCCAGCTGTGACAACACCTGGAACACAGGTGATAATCTAAATAATAAATAAACAAAAGTAACATTAAAACTATAAACAATAAGTGCCATCTGATGAATATCTCAATATTTTTCCCCTGTCTTAGATGACTGTGTAAATCTTGCTGCAAAGAATTTTACCATCAACCAGACATCTCTAATTAATTAAACACCTGCAGCTACTGAGTTCTGGGTGTAAATAAATACAAATTATGATACAGTCTTGCATGAACATTCTGCGTTAGCAAATTTTATAGTAATCAACCTTTTTTTCTGTTGAGATCCACTGCACTTCCTCATAGGTTGGGGTCACAGGGACCACAATGATTAAAGGGTGTCAATAGTAAAAATAATTATAAAATAAATGTGTTTAAGTTGTATTATTAACCCCTCCATTTCCTACAATGTATGTGTGTGCATTTCATAAAAGTGATGAAATACAAAAATAACCAAATTCATTTTTAATTGCACAAATATATATATATATATATATATATATATATATATATATATATATATATATATATATATATATATATGTGTGTGTGTGTGTGTGTGTGTGTGTAGATATATATATATATATATATATATATATATATATATACACTATATTGCCAAAAGTATTAGGACACTCCTCCAAATCATTGAATTCAGGTGTTCCAATCACTTCCATGGCCACAGGTGTATAAAATCAAGCACCTAGGCATGCAGACTGCTTTTACAAACATTTGTGAAAGAATGGATCGCTCTCAGGAGCTCAGTGAATTCCTACCACCTGTGCAATAAGTCCATTTGTAAAATTTCCTCACTACTAAATATTACACCGTCAACTGTTAGTGGTATCATAACAAAGTGGAAGCAGTTGGGAACAACAGCAACTCAGCCATGAAGTGATAGGCCACGTAACATCACAGAGTGGGGTCAGCGCATGCTGAGGCGCACAGAGTTCAGAAGTCACCAACTTTCTGCAGAGTCAATAGCTACAGACCTCCAAACTTTGTTTGGCCTTCAGATTAGGCCACACAAAGTTTGTGTCTATCAAGAATAGTGTGTAGAGAGCTTCATGGACGAGCAGCTGCATCCAAGCCTTACATCACCAAGTGCAATGCAAAGCGTCGGATGCAGGGTTGTAAAGCGCGTCAGATGCAGGGTTGTAAAGCATGCCGTCACTGGACTCTAGAGCAGCGGAGACGTGTTCTCTGGAGTGAAGAATCACACTTCTCTGTCTGGCAATCCGATGGACGAGTCTGGGTTTGGCGGTTGCCAGGAGAACAGTACTTGCCTGACTGCATTGTGCCAAGTGTAAAGTTTGGTGGAGGGGGGATTATGGTGTGGGGCTGTTTTTGAAGAATGAATTCCCATAAACACACTCCTAAACCTTGTGGAAAGCCTTCCCAGAAGAGTTAAGGCTGTTATAGCTGCAAAGGGTGGGCCCACTCTATATTATACCCTACAGATTAAGAATGGGATGTCATTACAGTTCATGTGCACGTAAAGGCAGGCGTCCCAATACCACTACCAATGTAGTGTGTGTGTGTATATATATATATATATATATATATATATATATATATATATATATATATATATAAAATATTGTTGTACATATTCTATACTTATCTACAGTCGCTTCATAGTGGATATCAGACACATTATCATTAAGTCAAAATTACATTTTTGAAAATATATTTTCTTTAAATCTCAGGATAAAAATAATAATAATAATTGTATGAAAGCCCAACGATGCCCCCTAGAGGTATCTTTATGTATATATCTTTTATTATTGTCTGGGCAAGTCGGGACATGTCAGTATCAGGAGGCATTGTATCGGTGGGAAAGCTGACTTGTTCTTTGCACCAGAATTCGTACTTCTGCATGTTTGTTGTTCCTGTGAGTGAATGATTAAGAATTTCTCTAACCGGAAACTCTCACCGCCATCTCTACTAGTGCCTAACCGAACCCTTTGAGCGCCCCTGAAGCTCGCACAATAATAATAATGATGGATATGTTTTTTTCACTACTTAAAGAGGGTCTGGGGTCATATAATCAGAATATCATATAAAACAGAAAGGTTAAGCAAATTAATTTTAAACTTTTTTCATAACAACAAAAGAAAAATTGTATGTGTCTCTCTTTACAGAAAAAGAGTGCTGGTGCTCTCTGGGGGTATTGAAGAGGTCGGTAAGATCAACTGGGAGATTCTTCTGTGTCTCATTGCAATGTGGATCATATGTTATTTCTGTATCTGGAAAGGAGTCAAATCTACAGGCAAGGTGTGCAAGAATGTCACTATATTTATCTATTACTTTCCATAAAGTCAATATTAGTCCTGGTTATTGGTAAGAAATTAAATTAGCATTTTGTCACATTGCTTACATTGGTTTACTTTTAAGTGTATAGTAGGTGTGCAGGAGAGAACAAATATGTTTCAGCTATGTGGGAGAAGGACAACAACAATCTCAATTGGTAACATCAATTATTTCATTTTTTGGCATCAAATTAATGTGTCCCTTTCTTGTATTGTGCCTGAAACTTAGGTGGTGTATTTCACAGCCACTTTTCCTTATGTGATGCTACTGGTGTTGCTGATTCGTGGGTTGACTCTTCCTGGAGCTCTGCAGGGGGTTATGTTTTACCTGTACCCTGTGCCGGCCCGTCTCGCTGACCAACAGGTAATCAACCATCTTCCTTCTACCTGTAACTGTTATGTCCTGTTTTAGTTTCATTTTCACACGATTTGCTCTGTTCCTGTGTTCCTTAGTTCTCTAGTTAGTTTCCCTGGCTGTTAAATAGTTCCCACACCTGTTTCTTATGTACTCATTATCTCCCTGCTTTATTTACCCTTGGTTTTCTCAGTTTCTTGGTCCGATAATGTTAATGTTTTGCGTTCTATAGTTTTGCTCCTAAGATCTCCTGTGTGTTTGTTTGGATTTTATGATTAAGAATGGTTTATTTTGGATTCTACTTTTTTCCTCTCCCCCCTCACAAATGGACCTTCCTGGACCATTCTCTGGAGGACCACACTGGGGACATTTTGGATCTGGTGTGCCTAACAAACTATCCCGACGACTCTCAGAGAATGGTCCTCGAGAGGAATTAGCCGCTAAAGAATTAGACATGAGGACTGAGCCTACCATGGCCTCAGAGCCTGAGCCCTGAGGAGAGTCTGATCTATGTGGCCATGGGACTATTGGTGTAGTTCCCATGAATGGAGGAAGACCCCGCCCACACTCCCAGCACTGAGGGTGAGCTGCAGCTGGCCTCTGCAAACTGTTTTTATGATGACTTAGAAGAGGATGCTTACCTTAATCTCCCATCCCCACTGGTCACATCCAGCTCAAAGTCTCCAGTGTTTCCACCCATTTCAGAGTCTCCTGTGTTCCCACTGATTCCACCCAGCTTAAAGTCTCACGTGTCTCCAGAGTTCCTGCCCAGCCTCCCTCTCCGGCCTCCTCTTCAAAAGTCAGCCAGTTCATCAGCCCTGCCTCCACTGGTTCCCTTCAGCCCTTGTCATCTCCTCTAATGCCACTATATTTTGTGGATTTGCCTCAGGTCTTCAGGTCTCCAGCTTTGTCCAGGCAAGTGGATCCCCTGTTGATCCCCCAGCTCAGCCTTCAGCCACTGATCTTGTCACTCCACTCCCTCCCTCAGCTCCACCAGATACCATCGTCCTTATGGCCCCACCAGACTCCCTTGTCCCTCTGGTTTTGCCTTGCTTAGATGTCGCCATGCCTGTGCCATGGACTTCCGAGCTGTCCACTTCGCTCTGTCTCTCCACACCTTCGGCTCCATCTGGCTCTGCCTTCCCTCCGGCTCCACCTCAGTCCTCAGGCACCCTGGCTCCAAATCGGACACTCGTCACAGCGTCTCCGCCTCGGCCTCCAGGACCATCGGTGTTGCCCACAGTCCCATCTGCTCTCTGTCTGTGTCCAGGGTAGGGCTGCACGATATATCGCATGAGATTGTCACGCGCATTTCGTCAGTAAAGCCAGTTACCTGATTACCGCTAAATCGACATCACCTGCTTTCAAATGGAGCGGCATTTAATAGACAGAACCGTAGATCACTGAAGAACCATGCAATATCGCATTCATATCGCAGATGAATCGCCTTCGATAACGAACGCGATATTGCGTGGCTTTTCAGTGATCTACGGCTCTGTCTATTAAATGGCGCTCCATTTGAAAGCAGGTGATGGCGATTTAGCGGTAATCAGGCAACCGGCTTTACTGACGAAATGCGCGTGACAACCTCATGCGATATATCGTGCAGCCCTAGTCCAGGGCTCCACCTCCATCAGCCTTGTCTCCATCGGTCAGCCTCCTGGTGTCGACAGCCAAAACCCCACACATGGTTCCTCCCTCCATCAACTCCGCCATTGGGCTTTCATTTTGGCTGCGCTCTGGGTCCCCGCCTGGCTATTCCTGCTCTTGGCTCCTCCCATGGTCATCACCACCCTGGTTTCTCCCAGTGTCACCTGTACTTGTCTCCTGCCCTTCTCCTGTTCCATGTTCTCCTCCAGAGCCCCCTCCCTCCTTTCTCAGTTGGACTGCATGGGGACACTCCTTCCAGGGTTGCATACTGTAATGCATATCTCCTGTTTTAGTTTGCTCTGTTCCTGTTTTCCTTAGTTCCCTAGTTAGTTTCCCTGGCTGTTAATTAGTTCCCACACCTGTTAAAGGGATAGTTCACCCAAAAATGAAAATTCTGTCAGTAATCACTCACCCTCATATTGATACAACCATGTAAGTCTTTCTTTCATCTTCGGATCACAAATTAATATTTTTGTGATTAAATATGAGCGGTGGAATACTCCTCCATTGGCTTTAAGGGGGCCCAAACTTGTCCGTCCAGAAAGTCCGTGAAGAAAATGTTTAAATAGTCCATGCCACTACAGTGGCTCAACCGTACGTTTCTCAAGCGACGATAATACTTTTCGTGCGAAAAAAACAAACAAAAGAACGACTTTATTCAACTATTCATTTTCTCTCTTGTAGGCCTCTGACGTTAGTTCATGAGAGCTCCATGACGCATGCGCGAGAACTAAACTGACGACGGTCTTCTTCTACTACTACTCGTTACTGGCTGCTCACTCCTTAGGAGTATTACCACCACCTAGTGTTCAAGATGAAGTGCTGGCATAGCCGGAAGCGCTAAACTTTGTTTACAAGCAGGTGAACGCGCGCGCTGAGCAGCCAGTAACAAGTAGTAGTAGAAGAAGACCGTCGTCAGTTTAGTTCTCGCGCATGCGAGATCTCGTGAACTAACGTCAGAGGCCTACAAGAGAGAAAATGAATAGTTGAATAAAGTCGTTCTTTTGTTTGTTTTTTCGCACTAAAGTTATTATCGTCGCTTGAGAAACGTACGGTTGAGCCACTGTAGTGGCATGGACTATTTAAACATTTTCTTCACTGACTTTCTGGACAGACAAGTTTGGGCCCCCTTAAAGCCAATGGAGGAGTATTCCACCGCTCATATTTAATCACAAAAATATTAATTTGTGATCCGAAGATG